>NC_048596.1:23118780-23773780 GCF_003668045.3 Cricetulus griseus | reverse complement strand
TCACTTTAATTCAGTAACTCGTTTTCTACTAATAGATGCAAAGGGAATAACAAAGAACCATGGATGCCCTTGATTGACTAGATAATCAAATGATTATTCCAAGTAAGCTCTCGTTGTAGTGTCTCGTTGTAGTGCCTTTGGGATAAAAGGAGAAGTTGGTCTCACAGTTCCTGTTAGAACACACCTACCAATCCCAAGGAGTGTGAGGTTTGGGTTCAGCTACAAAACAGCAGGTGAGAGTGCTTAATTGAAGGGGGAAAACACATTGGAAACAAAATGGAGTAAGGTGGGTGATGCCCTCACATGACAACAAATGTCTCTCCTTGAGTCATATGGATTGAGAGGCAAGTCAGATTATCCGACTCAGAAGCAATGAAAGCATGCAAATATGATTTTGCTTTGTTTTGTCTTTGGAGCTCTGTTCCAGGTACTAGGAGTGCACAACAAGGTACCAGGGGCCGCTTGCTCTCACAGGTGTTAGAGTCCAGTTGGCTGTGTTGTGAGTTACAGAGCATAGATACCCTCACAACCTGCAACCCAGCAGGGTTTCCACAGAGGCTTCACAGCTTTACCTCATTGATGCCCAGATGTAGTCCTTATAATTAAACATATTAAAAGAAGTTGGCAGAGGGAAGAATTTAGGATTGGTGAAAGGGAAGTCTCCCTGTGGTGACTCAGGGAAAACAACAAAGACATTGCTTTGGTCCAGGGAGGTTTAGCCCAGCTTTTGAAAGAAACAATGGGACTGGTCATCAAAAAATTAGTCAGACTGGGAAAATCCTACTCTGTGGGAAGAATGAAACATTTCATCTGTCTGTAAAAACATGAAACTCTGAGTCACTTATAAAATAAATGCAAAGTCAACAGTGTGTGTGTGTGTGTGTGTGTGTGTGTGTGTGTGTGTGTGTGTGTGTGTGTGTGTGTGTTAGGGGTGCAAATAAGCTACATGATTTCCTTTCAGTAGAATATCACATAGCCATGAAAATACTTTTGAATGCTACTAATACATGCTTGGGATATGATAGTAAGAAGACATAGCATAGGGAATCACATCAATTTATAATGCATGTTAGTGTTTCAGATATCAAATATGTTCATTGAGAAAGCAATTATTTAGAAGTTAGCTATTTGTTTATAGAGCAGTGGTTCTCAACCTTCCTACTACTGTGACTCTTTAATACAGTTAGTTCCTCATGTTGTGGTGACACACAACCATAAAATTACTTTTTTTGGGGGGGGGGTTGAGACAAGGTTTCTCTGTGGCTTTGGAGGCTGTCCTGGAACTAGCTCTTGTAGACCGGGCTGGTCTCGAACTCACAGAGATCCATCTGCCCCTGCCTCCTGAGTGCTGGGATTAAAGGCATGAGCCAACGCCCCGGCCATAAAATTACTTTTGTTGCTACTTCATAACTGTAACTTTGCTACTTTTATGAATCATTGTTGAGAACCCACAAGTTGAGAACCACTCTGCCAGAGAGTTAGGTCAAAGTGTCTTTTGTAATGCTGTGTTAGCTAGTTTTATGCCATCTTGACATAAGTCAGAGTCATTTTATTTTTGTGTTTTTGAGACAGGTTTTTGGCTTTTTTTTTTTTTTTTCTTGAGACAGGGTCTCTCTTTATAGACTTGGTTGTCCTGGAACTGATTATGTAGATAGACCAGGCTGCTTTTGAATTCACAGAGATCCACCTGCCTCTGCCTCCCAAGTGCTGGGATTAAAGGCGTGCGCCACTATGCCCAGCTATGCCAGAATCATTCTGGAAGAGAGAATCTCAATTGAGAAAATGCCCCCACCAGATTGGCCTACAGGTAACCCTGTGGTGTGTTTTTTAGATTGATGATTGATGTGGCAGGGCCCGGATCACTGTGTGCCACCCATGGTCCTGAAGCAAGCCAGGAAGTATCATTCCTCTGAGGTCTTTGCTAGTTCCTGCTTCCAGGTTTCTACCCTGCTTGAGTTCCTGCCTTGACATCTCTGGATGGTGCACACGACAAGCTAAAATAAACCCTTTCTTTCCTTGGTTGCTTGTGATCAGGATGTTTTATCACAGCAATAGAAACCCTAACTAAGGCAAATATTTACTTGAAGTCTCTATTAGAGAACTTCACTTTTATCACATAAATCAGTAAATGCCATTACTTAAGTAGATGATTGAAGTGTTGAGGGATTGTCTTTTAATGAATGGCATGCACACATAGATCTACAGGGAGCTTTCCAAGACTGGAGATGTTCTAATGTTCGCTATTTTACTAAGGAAGTGGATGGGGTCATATGTCAAACTCCTGACTAGGCTAGGACTCCTCCCAGGCTCTGTGCACACGTCTCTGGTATTCAGGAAATGGGCACAAGCACTGCCCACCACTGAGCTGCTCCGATCTTTGGGAGGCATGAGGGAGTTGGAAGGGATGGGGTGTCACGGAGACATTTTCTTCCAAAGAGGAGCATCAACTGCCAGCTCAAAGAGGGGACAATTGGACAAAGCTCATCCTTTAAAATAAAGTTGAAACAAAAGCAATGAAGTCACCACCTCATTCCAGACAGGGTTGAGTTCATTATCAACTTTCTTTGTTTTCTTCTTCTCATCTGCAAATAAAAAAGTAAGAGATTCAATCAACTAGAAATAATTAAAGATCATGTACCATCCATTCGATGCCCCTAAAAACCATTCCACAGAGCCTTTCATGCCACCCATTTACCCCTTTGTCTGCCAACTGTGGGGAACAGTTTTCCCCCACCGCCTGAGCTACCCAGAGTTAAGGAAAAAAGAATTCAACATCATGGAAGTGCTGCTCTGCTCTGCCCTCCCTCACGAGGGCCTCCCAGCTCAGGAAGAATCCAAGGGGACTGACTTTGAGAACTGGGATGGCCATTCTACAGATGCACACCCTGAGGATGGAACACGATACCATGAGCTCACAGGTGGCAGTGGGGCCTGATGGAAACCCCATATTTCAACTCTGAAATCCTCATTGTCCCCAAGTTGGTAGGCAACTGAACTGGGTGCCCTCCCAAAGCCTCATCCTCGCACTCATCCAGAAAGGAGTTCTGTCTATGACGGGTGGAGAACTTGGAGGTTCCCTTCACTCCTGGACCTAAGATCTTTTTGCTCTGTGTCTGAGCCTGGAAAGTCCATCTACCTTAATGAAAAAATGGGTAAATCTAGCCAGTGCCTCGAGTTTTCTTACGGTCCCTGTGTCTATCCTCCACTGCTTACCAAAATAAAAGCTTGCCTCTGAGTACCATATGCATTGAAAGTATCATCTCATCTCCCTGGATACAGTGTGTCTTTTACGGTTACTATTGTCACACCTCCTTTCACAGCTAAGGCAAATGAGGCTAATAACATATCCACAGTCATTCAGTCACTAAGTAGTAGGGTTCTGGTTTGAACTCAGGCAGGGGCACACTGGTGGCACACTTTGAAGTCATGCCTAACCATTGCTTTTGCTCTGCTGCTGAGGAGCGTGGGGGTAGTGGGTTTTGTTCAGCTGCTAGCCACATCACTTTTGCTCCCAGCACACAGCCAGTCGGGGGACTAACCACCAGGGGTGGGGACGACACACTAACCACCTCATTCTTCCAAGACCTCAGCATAGCAATGCTGTGAGTCATGACCCTCACTCTGCTAAGCATTAACTTTTCCACTTGAGTGGGCATCACATGGTCCAGCTGGCTTTCTTTCTTAGCTTACCTCCTAGAGGAAGAGAAATAATGGGAGAAAAGACCAGCCAGCTCAGGCCAAGGCACCTCACAGCAATGGTTCTCTAAGTGAGGTCTTCCACAAGCATTAATCAACTCCGTCATCCCTCCACCCAGCAAACACTTTTTTAAAAATGCTACTTGCCAGGCATTGAACTGGACACCTAGAGAGATACAAAATTAGCAGCCTGTATGTGCTCCTGGCCCTCGGGTGGTCTAATGGGGGTGTGTCCAGAGGTAACTATTGCCATCCAAGGAATACAGAAAATGAAAAGTCAGAGGGAAGAAAGGTGATGTCAAGCTTGGGTACTAGAAAAGACTTCACAGAAGAAAAAAGAGGCGGAGTCAGGGTTGAATCAGAAGATGGGATTGGCGAAAAGCTCACTTGGGAAGTGGCAATGGTTGTGGGGGCAAGTCGGTCACATCTGGGGACACTGCACAGCTCAGTTGGTTGGAAGCAATGGGCATGGAAGGCTGCATAAGAAGGTTATAGACAGATACAACATGAGCCTTGGATTCCACGTGGTTTCATTTGGCTGATACAAGCTGATGAAGAAAAGAGAGGTTCATAATCCAACAAGGAAAACCAAGTTGCCCCCCGAAACGTCCAACATATGAACACATGACCCAGGCAGATGTTGAGAACAATGGATATGCAGTGAAGCCAAACAGAACCTGGCTGACCACAGACCAGGTGGAGCTATTCACCTGGAACTTCCAGTAGATTCCAGGCTGGTCACATGACACACATGCTAAAGGCTTTGCCTTGGGGGTGGAGAAGGGTTCAGGGAGAGCCAGGCATTGCTGAGCTTCTACAGGTTCCCTTCAGGAACGCTACACAAGGTCACAGAACTAGGAAGAAGGCCTCTAGCCAGGCCTACTGCAAGATCTTATATTTAACCCATGCTCTCTCCTAGCTACCCAGAAAACAAGGAAGAAGGAAAGAGTGGGCATTGGTTCCCCCACTTCTGGAGAAACTCAGCTGGATCTCTTCCAGCGAGGAGGTTCTGATTTGCATCAAAAGGTGAATACATCGTATTTTACTGAAATCCTACTCTCACACATGAACACATCAGTCAAAAAAAAAAAAAAAGTAGAAAAACTAATTTCTTTTCAGTAGCCACAGGCAGATATTTATTCTATTCAGTGTATTCTGCCTCTTTTCCACCCAACAAAGGTCAGAGTAGCAGACTCTGGACATTAGATTAAATGGCCGGAAATGCCCTCTCCCTTCTCCCCATCACCTACATTGGTGGGCTGCCACCTCTGCAGTTATTGAGATAACGGTTCCTTCCCTTGGAAGGAACTGAGCACTTTCATCCCAGAACAAAACAACAGGCCCAAAAGCAGAACACTTTGGATCGCGGCTAGAGGCATTCTTTGGGGCGTTTCCTGTTTTCTGATTAGTGGAGCCTGCCTCTGGCTCCACTCTGAAAAGCTGAAGCGGTGTGCCAGCCCCCCTGCCAGACAGCCAGACACCCCTGTCTGTCTTCACAGAATAACTCCTTGGCTGGTCATTGTTTGCACTGTGTCAGACCCTGTGAAGGGTAACTCTGTCAAACTGACACAGCGAGACATCACCTGGGAAGGAGACTTTCAAGGGATTGTGTACATTGCCTTGGCCTGTGGGTGTGTCTGTGGGGTTCTCCTATTAAATCCTTTGGTTTAGGAAGACCAAGACATCTGGAAGCATTTATCAAGTGTGAGGACCTGAAGTGTATACAGTGCAGAAAGCCAGCAAGCCAGCAGTATTAACTTCTTGAGGCCTTTGACGGTAGATGTGTTATGACTATCTGTTTCAAGGTCCTGTCCACCGTAACTTAACATAATGGACTGTAATCTATAATACACCCTTTCTCCTCTGTGTTGCTTTTTGTCAGAACAGTTTATGGCAACAGAAATGAATCTAGGACAGACCCTGCAGACAAGGCCTGAGAGAGAACTCAAGGCTGGCCAGCTGGTTCCAGTCATGATGTGCGTGCAGGTAGGCTTGACATTTTACCATCAGTGGAGTCTAAATAGGGATTTACTTTCTCTGTAGGTTACTTTTTTTGTGGCTGTGACAAAGGCAACTGAGAAGTTCATTTTGGGGTACAGTCCCGAGACAGTCCATCATGGCAGCCAGAGCTGGAAGCGCTTGGTCACACTGCTCCTGCTGTCGGGAGGCAGAGGGAAAGTGGACACTGGTGCTTGGCTCCTTTTTCCTTTTTATTCATTCTGGAACCTCAGCCCTGAAGTAACTCCATCCACATTCAGTGTGAGTGTTCTCTCCTCAACCCAGTCTAGGAAATCCCTCACTCACGTACCTAGGCTTGTCTCTCACATGATTCTAGATTCAAGTTCGAAGTTACAGTTGGCACTCACTATCACACCCTTCATCGTGTAGGTGGTCCTCATCTAAACACTTCAAAGTCCTAAAAGTAAACCCGAAGCTCCCCATAAAAGAAATTCTACCTCAAGGAACAACAGAAGCTCTGGGCATGCGTTTCCAGCCACACCCTCAAGACTTCAGCCTTTAGAAAGCACTGTCACCCTGTGTCAGCCTTCAGACCTTCAAGCACTCAATCCCAAAGCAACTGCCAATTCCTTAAACAAAAACACATCTCTTTCTCTGCCCCTCTCATTTACACACACACACACACACACACACACACACACACACACACACACACACACACACTCATATATCCCATCACCCTATTGTTTTTACAGAGAACCTGACTTAGTTAACTAATCACAACCATTGTTCTGAATATAACATCTACAATGGTAACAGGTTTTAAAACACTTCCAAACATACATCGGTGACCCTAAAACCCATACAGTAAAGAACAGTTGTTGGCCAACACTCCTAGTAGGCTTTCCAGTTTTGAAGTGTTGTCTTGAGTTCCTTGAAGCTCTAGGTTTGATCCCCGATGCTGCATAAACCAAGCACATTGATGCGTGTATGTCATCTCACTACTCAGGAGGTGGAGGCACAAGGATCAAAAGTTCAAAGTCACCTTTGGCTGCAGAGAAAGTTCAAGACCAGCCTGGACTACATGAGGCCCTTGCTCACAAACAACAACAAAAGAATTATGGGTTGATGAGATTGCTCAGTGGTTAAGACTTACTGCTCTCAAAGATGACCAGGGCTCTGTTCCCAGGACCCACAACTGTCTGTAACTCCAGTTCCAGGGGATCTGGTACTCTCTTCTGGCTTCCCCAGGCACCAGACACACATAGTACACAAACATGTAGACACTCAGGCAAACACATACACAATACAATAAAATAATTAAATCTTAAAAAAAAAAACAGAAAAGAAAAGAAAGAAAAAAGACCTTGTGTTTGGCCCTTAGTCTAAACTTGTCCTCCTGGGTTTCTGGGTTCTCAGGTCTCTATCCCTTCCTTCTGAGAAATGAACAACCACATACAAACTCATCCCCCACCTTGCTAAAAAAATGTCCCAGGACATCTAATCCTTTATACATGGTTAACAATTTTTAAATTTTCAGAAGTGGCCATTATTCCCACCCTTCCCAATGAGTTATCTGATGTCATCTTAACAGTTCTCAGTGGTAAGTCTCATGATGGTCACACATTATCAGAAGTCACACAGCAAGCAAATGGTGGACCTGGAATTTAAACCTCTGGTTAAACCTCAGGACAGTTTCCACAGCCGGAGGAGCAAGGTAGGACTGTGGCTCCTTGGGGCTGGAAAGATGGCTCATCAGTTAAGAGTGCTCGCTGCTCTTGCAGAAAACCCCATTCCCAGCACCCATGTG
Organism: Cricetulus griseus; assembly: GCF_003668045.3. Taxonomy (NCBI): domain Eukaryota; kingdom Metazoa; phylum Chordata; class Mammalia; order Rodentia; family Cricetidae; genus Cricetulus; species Cricetulus griseus. The sequence continues at coordinate 23,766,315 of NC_048596.1, read as the reverse complement.
GGACAGCACACAACCAGGTGTAACTCCTGTCCTCAGGGGATCTAACACCTCCCGCTTCTGCAGGCACCAGTACTCATGTGTGTAGACACACACACACACACACACACACACACACACAGAGAGAGAGAGAGAGAGAGAGAGAGAGAGAGAGAGAGAGAGATGCATACAAATAATAAAAATCAATCTTAAAGAATATGACTCCTAGAGGAGAGACTGGGGGCTAGGAAGAGAGGCAGGACGGGAGGGTGCACTTGCGACGTATTTAATGAGAAAAGAGTAAGTTTTTTGTTTTGTTTTTGTCTTTTAAGGAAAAAAAATAGCTCTAAAATTACAAAAAAAAAAAAAGAGGAATAGGACTCCTTGAAGGTCATGACTATCATGTATTAATACTGTTATTTAGGCAACCCACAGAGTGCTTGTTACTGAGTAGCTTCTCCATGATTTGCGTGGCTAGACATCCCAGGAGCACACAGTGTAATGAGTAGGGTTTCCTTGATGATTAAAAGAGAGCATGAATACCAAGTTTACAGTGCTGAGTCTAAGCATGGAGCAAACAGCAGCCACTGGAGTGTTTCTCATTAAGATACCAGGGCAGCACCCTGTTTTGCCTTCCCTGAGGTGTTCCCAGGCTCCACAGCCCCAAGGAATAGGAAGTGCCCAGTGAAGCAAGGAACAGGCCTGGTGGAGTAACCCGTTCATGGCTCCATTCTAGATCTCAGTGGCCACCTAGGGCAGCGGGCACATGGGCAGTGACTGTTCTGATTGTCAGTCAGCCTGGCAACTGAGAGGATGGGGCAATTCCATGAGGACCAGGAGCCAGAGCTGTCTGTAGGAGGGAAAAGGAGACTTCTCAGTGCCCAGGAGTTAAAGGGAGTCCTGGCGAGCCAGCCAGGAGAACTCTCTGGGGCCATGTCTGACTTTTTCATTCCAGTCCTGGCTGCCCCAATGCTTCAGAAAGATGTTGCCAAACGAGTTCAAGGAAAATGCACTGGGGCCAAACCGCAACCACTACACAAAGAGGGAGCTTTGTACATTTCTGAGGCAGCCGATAACACAAACACAGGAACACCTCAGGCCAAAGCAGGCTGGGTTCCTGCTCCTCTGTCTGCAGCCCAATGCCCCACTAGCCTCTGAGATGTTCTTTCGGGTTGTGAGCTCCTGAATAAAACACTGGTTCTCCAAGGGACCTGCAATGAACCCTGGCCGTCTGAGAGACTCACAAAAGCCCCCACTTAAAGCCAACCTGGGGAATGGTATCCAGCCCCACTGACAGCCAGGTTGATATTATGTGTGAGCCTCCACTCTGTGTGGGCACAATAATCACACCCATGCCTAAACTTACTACTGGGGTGCTTGTGTGCCCATTTTATAGGAATGGAAGCAGGGGATATTAATTGACTTGCCCAAGGCTTCCTACATGGAAAAGGGCAGGGCAGTCTTTTGCTCCAAGTCAGCTTCACTTCTAAGTCTGTGCTCTGAGACGCCCCCGTAGGCTGAGGAACTCAGCAACCTGTGTCTTTCTCCAGACTTCCAGCCACATAACTCGCTTCTCCCTATTCTATCTAGATGTCTCCTCTGGTAGGTTTTGGTATCTAACATTCAGGAGCACTAGCTTCCACTTACAGGATTTATAATCTGCTAGACACTTGTAAGAGCTAGAGGTTACCTGCTCTTTTTCAAGTTTAATTTTAATGTTTGAGACAGGGCCTCACATATCCCAGGCTGGCCACAAACTCAATATATAGTTTTCCTGCCTCAACCTATGTTCTGGGATTACATGTATGCCTTTATGCAGAAATTGCACCCAGGACCACCTGTATGCTAAGTAAGCCCTCTAGTCTCTCTCTCTCTCTCTCTCTCTCTCTCTCTCTCTCTCTCTCTCTCTCTCCTCTGCCTAACCTATTCTCGTTACCTTAAGTTTTAGACACAATGAAGTTAAACAGTTTCTCCAGGGTCACCTTCTAGTAAGAAACGAAGGTAGAATTTGAATATAGGAGTATCAGCTCCTGAGCCTCTCAGTCCCTCTGATTTCTGACTGGTGTGTTCCAGAGACACGTTTGCTAGAGAGTGAATCCAGGCTGGTCCTTAGCAAACTCTCATCCAGCCCCCTAAGATCCCTGTCCTCATCTGGATTGTAAAAGGGGGTATTTAAAGGCCCACCAGCATGGAGGCAACAAGAATCAGACAAAAAAACAAAACTGTGCCTGAGATCATGGAAGGTTCCTGTGAATTAAAATTAATAACTGCTTCAGTAGGCCAGCCCCTTCCCAAGACACTGTATCAAGAGGAAGTCAAATAACCCCAAAAGAGAATTTTGAAAACAAAAGCAAAGCAGAGTAGAAATTGTGATATTCAGATCCCTTTACTCCCGGAGGAAAAACAATGACCAAATTTACCCTGAGCCTCAGACCCTGTGCTCCACAATAGCAACTTCTCAGCCCACAGTTAATCTTGCGTCTTTGAGGAGAGTTTCATCATTGCCAACCATTTAATACATTCTCAGCTCTCCTTCCTAGGCTGCAGTTGGCTCTGACCTCTCAGCTCTCCTTCTTAAGCTGCGGTTGGCTCTGGCCCCTAGCTCCTGAATAAGCTGGCTGATTGTTAGTCGCAGATCTAAGGAAGGATGGGGTGGAGGTGGGCTGCTCCTGGTCAGTGGCATCTAGGAAGGCACAGAGGGTAGAATCAAAGTGAGAGCTTCCATGTGCAAAGAGAACCTGCTGTGCACTGAGCTGAGGGAATGGCCATGCCCAGACCACGACCCCAGATGCAAGCCCAGGTTCTGTTCCTTCTCTGCTTCTTCCTGTCTACACAGCTCTCCCTCAGTCTTGCTGAGGTACACACCCTCCTCACTTACAAAACAGAAATAAACATGCCCCAGCAACTCTTACGGCTGTGAACAACAAATAAGACCAAGCCATGAAACGACTTTGCACATTGTGATTGGGGAAGGGCTTCTTTTCCAAGACATGCCACTCATATAGAAAGCATCAGAAGTCTCAGACACAGCCTTGGAGGTCAGAAGTGTCCAGACCAAAGTCCCCATTGCCCAAGCTCTGACCCTAGTATGGTAAGAAACCCAAGGGCTGAATCTCCCAAGGAAATGCAATGGTAGAAAAGAAAGAGCCTGGAGTTAGGCATGTTGTTTATGCTTTTGATCCCAGAAACTCAGAAGATGAAGGCTGGGGAATCTCTGTGAGTGAGAGGCCATCCTGATCTACACAGAAAGTTCCAGGACAGCCAGGGCTTCATGGGGAGACACTGTTTAGAAAAAAACAAAAAGAAAGAAGACTATATTATGGTACTCCTTTGGAAGAAATAGAATACCAAATGTGCCGAGGGTAGGAGAGTGTCATCCAGGAACAGACATGGCTGAGATAACACTCAGCTCCTCATAAGAAACAACTGTGCAACAGCAGCCTCAGTAGAGGGTAGTGTAGTGTGGCACCTGCTATGAGACTTTCATCTAGATACTTAACCCGCTCTACCCAAAACGGTTTCCCCAGCTCTAAAAGATTTCACTTCTGGACTGAAGAGCAGGCTCAGGGGAGGAGCACAGGGGAGGAGCACTTGCTGAGCAAGCATGAGGACTTGAGTTTGGATCTTCAAAAAAAGAAGGAGGATGTGGTTGCATGTACCTGTAACCCTAGCAATAGGGTTGGAAGATATGAAGATCAGGAAGAGTGATGGCTTCCAGTCTAGCCTAGACTAAAAACTGCAAGGTTCAGTGAGAGACCCTGTCTCAAAGCAATAGGGTGAGAGCAATAGAGGATGCTCAGTGTCCTCCTTTGGCCTCCACATGCTCATCAAGCACACCTATCTGCCTATACCTATGTACAAACAGACATACAACATATACACACAAACACAGCTTAAAGAAAGGCTGTATAGCCAGGTGGTGGGCAGCATACCTATAATACCAGCACTCAGAGGGCAGAGAAAGGTGGATTTCTGTGAGTCTGAGGCCAGCCTGGTCTACAGGACAGGACAGCCAGAGCTACACAGAGAAACTCTGTCTTCAAAAACTAAAAACAAACAAAAAATTATATCTTTTCAGTGATAAAATAATTAAAATGAAGTTAATAGATGCAAAACTGTTACACAGTTACACAGTCCATAACAGCTGCCAAGTTCTCATCATCAACATGAGGGCAACTTTCCAGGCTTAAACATTTGATTAATCAAATTCTACTCTGCTTACAGCACAACCTATTGGCTGCCCGTGGGCAGGGTATAAGCCCAGCTTGCTCCCCGTTCTCCAAAGAGCTAGGGTGATGCCTGACATAGCAGCCCTCACCCATAGTTATTGAATAATTCATGTTTATAAGGCCCAAGCAGATGCCACCAAGAGGGAGAAATAGGGAGGGCCCAGGCAGTGAGGAAAGATGAGCAGAAAATAACTTTTTTACATTGTTTATTAGAAGAAAGATAGCAGCAGGCATGGTGGTGCATGCCTTTAATCCTAGCACTTGGGAAGCAGAGGCAGGCAGGTCTCTGTGAGTTCGAGAACAACCTGGTCTACAAAACAAGTTCCAGGACAGCCAGGGCTGTTACACAGAGAAACCCTTCTTGGAAAGGAAGTGAGAGAGAGAGAGAGAGAGAGAGAGAGAGAGAGAGAGAGAGAGAGAGAGAGAGAGAGAGAGAGAGAGAGAGAGAGAGAGAGAGAGAGAGAGAGAGGGAAGGAAGGAAGGAAGGAAGGAAGGAAGGAAGGAAGGAAGGAAGGAAGAGGAGGGAGAGAGGGAGAAGGGAAGAGAATTGCTTGAGAATTATTTCCTAGTCCATATGTAGTGCTACTGGGATGAAAAAGATAGTGTAGGTAAAAAAATAAAAAGAGAAATCTGTGGTGAAATGAAATGAGGCCCTACCCTGCCAGTTAAATGTAAGATTAAAAAAAAAAAAGTACTTGGTGTATAATAACTTAGGCCTTAGTTCCTGCTAATCAAATAGTCTGATCTTGGTTATCAGTGGAACTGATTCACTGCTAAGCTATGTCACCTCTGGGCCTCTGAGTCACAGCCAGTCATAAACGTTTGCATTACCTTGTGACAAAGCTAGGCCAGGAGGGCTAGGTTTTGTTCCTTCTCTCTCTCTTAAAAAAATACCTTTTGTTCTTGGCAAACTTTCTCATGCTTTCTGACTAGATCCAAATGACCCCAGCATACTGAACAACCCAGTCCTTGGACCGGAGTATTCATTTGACTTGGTGACAGGGCCCAGCTATGTGCAGTCTCCTCGTCTACACTGGGCTCCTTCAGAGCCCAGGGACAATCTGGAATCCAATTAAACCCAACCCAGCCTCTGCTCAAGTTCCCTGCTTGCAACATAAAGATGAAAGACTTCCCTAAGAAAACAAAAGGAATTCAATAATTCACACAGCGGAGGCATGCAGGAGCACTGAGTAAGGGGCACTAGAGTGACATGAGACAATCCCCCAGGCTGGCCATCTAGGCCAAGCCTCCAGAACACTCAGCAGAGTCTGCACTCAGTGATCTCTGCTCTCATTGCCTGAGTGTCAATCCTCACACCTGTGCTATGTGGGATAGTGACTATTACCCTCTCCGTTTGACAGACGATGTCACTGGGATCTGGAGGGGTTAGCAACCATGAACAAGTAGGAAACATGGACTCTTAGTCACTGTGGCCATCCACAGCTATCTGTGCTTTCCTAGAGGCCATGAGTAACCACATGCATTAGGTACATTTAAATTTGTTGCAATTAATATTAAAATTCCAATCCCTTGGTCAGAGTGGCTGCCTTTGGGTGAGCAGCAACCACATGTGGCTAGTGGCTTCCTATTGCACAGAGCATATCTTGATGGACTATTTTCACATCCTAAGAAGTTCTATTGGACAGTGCGTCTCTAGATAATGGCACACACAGTTGGTTTGCAGAAAATGATTGCTGAATGGCATTTTAAAAATTAATAAACTGGCCGTGTGGTGGTGGCGCATGCCTTTAATCCCAGCACTTGGAAGGAAGAGGCAGGTGTATCTCTGAGTTCGAGACCAGCCTGGTCTACAAGAGCTATTTCCAGGACAGCCTCCAAAGCCACAGAGAAACCCTGTCTCAAAAAAAACAAAAACAAAAAACAAACAAACAAACAAACAAATTGATAAACTGTTCTGATTTCAGCACACTGACTGGCCATTTTAACATGATGTGAAAACCACTCTAGACTCAGCTTAGCCTTCTAAAGGAGAGCTTCCAGCTCCTGCCAGTTGTCCTCGCTCATAAATTTCCCGTCTCTTTAGTCCCCAACTTAGCTCGCTGGCTTTTGCTTGTCAATGGGCAGAGAGCCAGACTCCAAGAGGTGAAGTAAAGATAAACTTCCTTTTAGGTCCAGATGCCTGAGACACACCATCTTGTTTTATCTTTATGAAAAGATATTAGGACAGCTAGGTAAACTGAGGCTTGGAGAGGTTCTTGAGACTCATAAGATTAAAGCTCTAGTGCCAGGCATGGTGGCACAGGCCTTTAATCCCAGCACTCAGGAAGCAGAGACAGGAGGGTCACTGTGAGTTCAATTCCAGTCTGGTCTACATAATGAGTTCCAGGACATCCAGGACTGTCACACAGAGAGACCCTGTCTCAAAACAAAACAAGCAAAGGCTCCTGTCCAGGTCAGGAGTGGTCTGGTGAGCCCTACCTCTCTGTTTTCTTTGAGGTACCGCTTCATGGATCCCAATCAGACTATAAAACCCTCAAAGTCCTAAACACTCAAAATCAGGTCTGTAGTTATGGGGACAGAGATCTGGTCCCATTTGGTCCCTGTGGTCTGTGACTCCCTGGTCCAGATGAATGAGAAGAGTCAGGGCCATTAATTCAACTACTACCTGTTTCCTATAACCTGTCTGCCAGGCACCCAGTTAGTTTCTAGAAAAGAGACCCAGGCTCTGTGTTCATGAACTGTGCTGTCTAATGGAGGAGGCAGACAGAAAGCCCATAGTCCAGCAGATGTGGAAATGCTGCTGTCACCCGATGCCAGGGAGTGTCTTGGGTGAGGAGAGAATTCCAAGACCACCTGATTTGAGGATAATGATAATCTGATCTCCTGTGGGAGATCATACATACATACATCTGTGGGAAGAGCAGAGTGACCTTTGCCCTCAGCACCGGCTGAGGAGCCCAGACCAAAAATGACCTGTCACTGCAGAGGACCAAGGCCATTCATCCCCATGTGCCTTCAGCTTTGCTTTGGCTCCTGCCTCAACTCTGGCCACTTAACCTCAGCAATCGGTAACAGTGTAGCCATTGTCATTGTGTTAATGCGACAAAGGTGCTGAAAGTTGGCTCCAAGGGGAGGTGCTATGAACCTACATAGTCCATTCATTGAGAGAGCTATTATCAAAAAGTGTTGTCCACGAAGCTGAGACATTGGAACCTCCATGCACTGCTGGTAGAGCAGCTGCTGTGCAACATAGCAGAAGATTAGAAACAAAACGAAGGTAGGATCCAGTAATTCCAACTCTGAGTTCCTACCCCCCAGAAAATACACATAGGCCTGTATTTGCATCCCAGTCTTCATAGCGGCATTATTCACCATAGCTCAAAAGTAAGAGAAACACCATGAATATCTAATAACAGAAGTGTGTACAGATGATAAATGTTATGTCTTTCACCACTACTAAAAACAAAGAACTTAACCTTGTCTCTAAGACAGGTCCTGGCACACTCTCACCAGAAAGTCAGAAACAGGCTTTGCCTTAAGACTCTAGTGAGTCGGGTGGTGGTGGCACACACCTTTAATCCCACTATTTGGGATGCAGAGACAGGTGGATCTCTGTGAGTTTGGGGCCTGTCTGGTCTACAAAGTAAGTTCTAGGACTGCTAAGGCTGTTACACAGAGAAACCATATATATATATATATATATATATATATGTTTTATATTAAATATATATAATTTAAATTGGGGGATCCCACTTATTCTGAGCAACTAAGCCAGGGCTGTCCCTGAGAAATGTCCCCCAGGGTTCTGCACATTACTCCAGAGATGGGAGGAGAGACCACAGGAGAGGGAGGGTATGAACTCTTAAAAGTATTTTAGATATCTTATCACTACTGTTCCTTATAACACCCTAAGACGGGAACATTTTCCCCAACATTTTATAGATGGGGAAATGAAGGCTAGAAATACAGTTACCCAAAGATATTCACCTCCTAGTAATAAGACTATGGGTGAAACCTCCCTAGTCCGGAAACCATCCCTTTCCACTCACTGCGTTGATCATGGAAAGAAGGGACTTTTTATATAGGGGGTTGGGTCAAGCGATTGATTGAAAACAGTTCTAGTTCCCTGAGCTGAAAGGAGATAAGCCAAGTGGTTCAACGTCTAGGTCTTCAGCTCTCACACTGCAGTAGATACATCTGGTATACCTGCTTTGTATGTCCTGGGCTGCTATACTCTTTGGCCACAGCTGATTAGGGTGAACCAATCTGAAAATGACTGAGCCAGCTGGAATCACTCTCTCAAGGTCTCACTTTTGGGGTAGAGGAGAAGGGAAGAGAGAGAGAGAAAGAACACAAGAAGCCAGAACATGAGTCTGGCTCCTGTGAAGCCCATAACCTGTACTCTGTAAGATTCCTCTGTAGCTTTAGAAACCTCTACAGTTCCCTCGAACAAGCTTGAATCGGCTTGCGCTGGCAGAATGACTCCTGACTGTGACAACTTACCCTCCCACGTTGGACAGGGGTGCAGGGAAAGAGTGAATGAGACCCACATCTCAGCTTGACTGAGGGAATGCCAGCTATGTTTGTTTTCAAATACCACTTTCCCATTCTAAGCTGCTGTCCCTGGTTGCCTCCCTCTTGATGGTCTCTCACAGAACCACCCCACCCACCTCTGCACACCCACAGGGTAAACACTCAGACTGGGCACGGGGCAGTCTGGTGTTCCGTTTCGCAGTGAAGAGCAAGAAGGGTGGTCCCTTTGGCCTTCGAGGTGTGGTTTCCTCACTAATTTGGATCAATCAGGCTGCTTCCTTAGTATCTTTCATTAGCTCTTCCCTTCCAATGGCAGCTGAAGGAGCTCTCTCTGCCCCAGGGAATATTTGACTCAATAAACCTAAGCCATCTCCCAGACTACTGGGGATGTCATCACAGAGAGGTTTCCTGGTAGTTACCAGTGGATCACCAGACTACTCTTGTTCATCTCACCCCATAAATCCACGATTCCACTGTCGTTTGTGATCGGTTCAAAGCCTGGGACATCCTCTTCCTCCTCCCTCTGACCCACCTTCTCTTTTCTTTTTGTCCATAGAATTTCACTATGCAGCCCAGTCAGGCCTTATACTTGTGGACCTCCTGTCTCAACTTCCCATGTGATAAGATGTAAACCTTGTCTCTTAACTTCCACTTATCCTTTAATTAAGACCAAATTAAATGTCAACACCTTCTCAAAGTTTCATTTTCTATTTACTCTTTGCTTTGTTGGTTGGTTTGATTTGATTTTTGAGACAAGGTCTCCCTATAGATGCCTGGTCTGGAATCGGCTATGTAGACCAGGCTGGCCTTGAACTTGTATCTGTTTCTCATGTCTAGGATTACAGGAATACGCCACCAAATCTGTCCTCTTTTTACTCTGAAATTGCAAATTTCTCGTGCTTATTCTAGTCTGCATCTCATGCTACTGTCCTAATTAGTTTGTCTCGTAGGCCTAGAAGAACAGAACATGTTCAGTCTGGTTTTTACTTTGGCTCTTTACACTGTCTGGTACTCTGTAGGACTCCATAAAAGCAACTTGTCAAGCTGGAGAGAAATTTAGAATTCCTATGTGCAAGGCCTTCTGCTTTTCCCCCTGATCCACAAGTAACCCTGCAAGCTAGGCAGTTATCCTATTTTGCTTTTCTGGTGCTGGTTATTTGGCTTACATGTTCTGATCCCTGGAAATGGGAACCAGAGCAGAGACCATGGAGGAGTGCTAATTACTGGTTTACTCACTATCCTTGCTCAGCTTGCTTTCTAATATAACCCAATCTCCCCAGGGATGGCAGCACCCACTGTGGACTAGGTCCTCCCATATCCAACATTAATCAAGAAAATGCCCCCGAAAACTTGTACAGGCCAATCTGATGCAGGCAACTCCTTAGTTAAGGTTCCTTCTTCCCAGGCAACTCTACTTTGTGTCAAGTTGATAAAAAAAAAAAAAAACTAACCAACACTGAGTATTATGTAAAACACTGAAGTTGTTTCATTTGCTCATGAGCAATTAGGAAATAAATGGCAATTAGAATTCTCATTCAGGCCTGGCTGGCTCTAGAGCCCAGGGCCTTTACTCTGCAATGGCCAATGAAAAGTTAGTTGATAAAGGCTTAAGGTGACAGATGTCCCACAGCTATGTCTTTGAGAACTGTGCTCAAAGTACACCCCTGTTCAACAGAGCAGCTGTTCAGTGGAAGCAATGAAGTCAGTAAGGTGGCTGCTACCACACCAGAGTGTTCTAGATAGCATTTGTGCTGTAGACCAGCTGGTGTTTCACGTACAAATTTTCAGCATGAAAGTCAGCAGCTTCTCAGGTACAAGAATGCAAACATCAATGTCTGGATAGCAGGTGCTACAAACCGGCTATGCGCAGTGTTCAGGAATGTGTAGAGCAATAAGTAGCTCTTTTCCCAAATCCATCTGTAGGGGAACACGCCTACTTCCATCCACCGAGCACCAGAGAGAATTTTAAGTGTAATTCTTCCTGAACAAAGGAAGATGGGCCGATCACCAGGGCTCCCTTCAGGATTACAAGCAAAGGCTGTATTACTCCAAGATGTCTCTAATCTTCTGCCGGCTCCATGCTTTCAATGGTCAACACTGAAAAAGCATATCCCGCATCCATGTGTCAGGTGTTGGCGAAGGCATAAACATCCCATGCCACTGGGACAGGGTGAAACCAATAATCAGAAAAAAAAAAAAAAAACAGAAAAATGCCAATGCCCCTGGTTGAGGGCACGGGGTGAGACGTGTTGTGGAGGAGGGAAGGAAAAACAGGGCATGTTAATTAGTTTCTAAAAGGCAACTGTGGTTTTGTAAATGATAGAGAACCAAAGAATGTGCCTTTGGGAAATGTACAGTCCCCATGCTTCAGCAGGGTGGGGCCACCGTCCTTCAGGAGTGAGTGTCCAAGCCCTTGTCTCCCGGAAGTGAGGAGAATGACTCAGTAGATTAAACAGTTTTTGCCTTCCTGAGTATTTGCCAATACAATATCACGGTTCTGCTGAAGTACCCATGTTCCACGACCACCATCGGCTGGGAAGAATCTTCTAGACTCTATAATGTACCACAGGTGGATCAAGGTTCTATCTGAGCAGCTCACCTTCACAGACTACAGCAAACAAGCCCTGTGAGAGCTTCCACCCATCAAATTTCACCATTCTTAGTGGAATCTCACAGCTTTTTAAAGTTTATCTAAAATTTCTTTTTAAAGTTATCTCTGGACAGTAGAGGGATGGCTCAGGGGGTAAAGTGCTTGCTGAGCGAGGGCAAGAACCTGAGTTCGAATCTCCACAGCCTACATAAAGCTGTACACAGTGTGATTCTATCATTCCAACTCTTTCAATGCAAAGACAGGAGAATCCCCAGAGATTTGTGTGTCACCTACAAACAAGACACCCGCCTCAACAGTGTGGAAGATGAGAAGTGCCACTCAAGGCTGACCTCTGACCTGCATACATGTGCCACTGGCATGTACATAGCACACACACACAGCACACACATACAGATACATACACACAAAAAGAAAAAGAAAAAGGAAGGACAATGTCTCAGTGCTTTGAATGTTTCTCACACAAAGAAATAAAAAAAATCTTAAGGTAGTAATTATACCAATTTGCCTTGATCTGATCAACACACACACACACATACACACACACACACACACACACACACACACACACACACACACACACACTACATGCTTACTATATCCCCCAATCTGGCTTTGAATTCAAACCTTCAATCTTCCTAACTCTACCTGCTGAGCGCTGGGAGTGCAGACATGCACCACATGCCCAGCAGTGTGGCGTAATACAGCAGCATATTGCAGTACCGCACTATATTTCATAAGTATAAGCCATCACTGTGTCACATAAAAACAAATTACACTTAAAAATACAAGACTTGCAGCAAGAAATCACACATACACACACCCCACACATACACACATATTCTACATTATATCCCCAAATGAAAATAAAATCAAACAATGAATCTCAAATAGTAACTTCTTTTTATTTATTTGATTTGGGTTCATCATTGTATTTATTATCATTATTATTATAAAAAACTATTTGATGGGCTATTGTAACTATACAGTGAAATTCATTGAGATGCATAGACTTCCAGTCTGGTTAATTTTAGTGTGTGATGTTTTTCACTTGCAAGTTTCTTACAATAAAGTTTTAAGTAGTAACAATAACTGCTTAATTTTGTTTCCAATAACAAAGTAGTTCTTGCTAAGAAACAGGCATGTGGGGCCAGTGAAATGGCTCAGGGGTGTAGGTTTGCAACAACAGGCAAGTCACTATCAGAAGACCCACAAGCCATGGGGAATCTCTGCAGATTTATTCCTTCCAGAGAGGCTGATCCCCATCCCTGCCCCAATCCCCACTCCAGCCCATCCTCAAAGATTCTTAAGGAGAGAAAGTGATTTCCTTAAGCTTTCAAAGTTGGGGCTGGTCATAGTGGCTAGTGTCTTTAATCCCAGCACTAGGGAGGCAGAGGCAGGCAGATCTCTGTGAGTTGGAGGCCAGCCTGGTCTACAGAGTGAGTCCAGGACAGCCAGAGCTATGTAGTGAAACCCTGTCTCAAAAACAAAACAAACAAACAAAGAAAAAAGGAAAAAAAGATTTCAAAATTGGATGTACTAATTGGAAGAGGCACTAACAGTGTCTAGGCTTACACACTAAAAAATGTTCAAGGGTAATAAGAATGCAAAAAATCACATACTAACCCAACAATTACCAAGTGGACATCTGGACAGAAGCAGTAGACACCCCACAAGTGTCAAGTGAAAGGTTCAGGCATTATGCTGGCCTGCCTCTGTTACCTGCCAGAACGGTCAGCCCAGGGTTCCATGGGAACTAAGTCTGCACGCAGGTGCAAAGGACCCCTTTAAAAGACAAACCCCTGCCCATTTATGCTGTCTCTACTCTTCTCTCTCCTCTCTGCTCTGCTATTCTCTTCTCCCACCTACGCTCTCTCTGTCTCTCTATGGCCACCGGCCATGGCGGTCAGGCATTAACCTTGTTTCTCTTCTCTCTTAGTCTCTCTACTCTGCCGGGCCTATAATAAACTGGTTAACATGTCTAATATGTCTAATCTCATGTCTCATCTGCCTCTTCTTTTATTTCTATTTTAAGCAAAAGAATAACATCAAGAAGACAGGAAACTTGGGGGCAAAATGACCCTATCGTCAGGACAGGATAGCAAAACTGCTATTTGGCAGCCATGTTTCCCAGGAGAGGGATGATCCTGTGACTAAAACACTGCCACGTTGAAAACGAACACCAGGGTAGGAATATACAAGAAAGATTTCCCTCCGCTAACCTTGTCAAGAGAATTCTTTCACACAGCAGCAAGGGATGAGTTAGAGGGAACACGAAAATGTATCGTAGCATCCATCCACCAAAATGACCTCTGTGTGTGTGTGTGTGTGTGTGTGTGTGTGTGTGTGTGTGTGTGTGAGAGAGAGTGTGTGTTTTAGAAACAATCATTTTACATATCAATCCTCCCTTCCCTCTTCCTCCCATCCTCCCAAGCCCCCTACCAACCCACCCCCAGCCTGCTCCCCAAGGACGGTGAGGCCTTCCATGGGGAATCATCAAAGTCTGTCACATCATTTGGGGGAGGGCCTACGCCGTCCTCCGATAAAATGACCTTTTAAAAAGACTACAGGCCAACAAACAAAGCAAACAAACAAAAACTTCACAGCATCAGCCCTTCAGAAGTGCGCATGCTCACAAGAATGGAACAACTTGCATGTCTCCAGAAAGAGGCTGGACGAGATTTAAAACCAATTGCTCAGGCTAATAAACCGGATGTGATGGCATAATCCTCAAGATGCAGCATCCGGGAGACGGAGAATGAGGAGGATCAGAAATTTCAAGTCATCATTGGATACCTACGGACTTGAAGGCTGGGCTCTGCCTCAAATGCGCCCCTGCCTCAAACAAACAAACAAATCGTTTGGACCAGTGATTCCCAGGAAGAGTGAAAACAATAGGAAGGACTGTAGAGCGAATTTTCACTTTTCCATAGTTTTGTTTTATTTTGCTGATATTCGAAGAATTTAAATCTTTTCTTTTGTTTGTGTGATTGTGTGTGTCTCTGTGTATGAGTGTGTCTGTGTGTGACAGTATGTGTATGTCTGTGTCCAAAGTAAGTGTGTATGTGTGTCTGTATGTGAGTTTGTGTTCCTGTGTGAGTGTGTGTATGAGTGTGTGAGTGTTGGGGGTGGGGGTGGTCAGAGGACAAGTTACAGGAGTATGTTCTTTTTCTCCATGTGGGTTCCAGGGACTGAACTAAGGCCTACAGTTTTGGTAGCAAGCGTTTTTTAGCCTTTGAGCCTTCTCCAGCCTACGATATGGCAGAACCTAGGTGGTGGAGCCTGTAAGAGCTGGGAACTTCCAGGAGGACTTAGAACACTGGGGTGTGTCTTTGAAGAGGTTTCAAGACCCTCATCTTGTCCCCTCCCCTTTTCTGATCATAATGTGAATAGGGTTGCTTTGCCACCTACTCCTACCAGGAAGTGCCCCCCCACCCTCCCTTGGAGGCTGAAAAGTTATAGACTGAACCTCCAAAACCCTGAGTCAAAAGCAAAGTTCTCTCTTCCTGGGTGGCTAGCTCTGTCCTTGTCACAGTACTGGAAAGCTGATGGACCCAGCCTCACGGTATCCACACGAGCATCCTCATGCCCATGTCCTCTTCCTGACATCACAGAAAGGAGGCAAAGCTGATTTTCCCCCTGGTCATTTATGAACATTGACACCACCATGTAAGATCCTCGGTTCTATCAGGACTTAATCCTACTTGATTTTACACAGCACTCAAAACTGGACACACAACAGGAAAGGCTTTGCCATCACCAAGGTTTTCAGACTTCTGGGAAAGAAGGAAGGCAGGAGAAGCCATACCCATTACTGTCTTTCCCATACCTCCTAAGACACTAGCTTTCAGAACTCGCTGACAGCAGATGGTCAAAGTCTTGGTACTAGAAAGTTGCAACATCTTAAAGCCAGAAAGAGAGTCCAGGCAGTCGTGGCACATTCCTTTAGTCCCAGCACTCAGGAGGCAGAAACAGGAGGATCCCTGTGTGTTCCGGGCCAGCCTGGTCTACAGAGCGAGTTCCAGGACAGCCAAGGACACTACACAGAGAAACCGTCTCAAAAAAAAAAAAAATGCTAGAAAGAGAGTATGCAGTACATGCCAGGGCTAAGGAAGCTGAGACCCCAGTGGTTAGAGCTGGGATAGCCCAGGTTATCAGATATTTAGGGATGTTGGCGAGTGTCCAGATGTGCAGGACAGATGCAGCTCAATGGCAGTGTGTGCAAGACCCTAGGTTTATCCCCAGGATGGAGAAAAAGGAGACTCTATCAAAAAGAAAGGCTTCCCACATTGAGTGCAATGATCTTTCTTGTGTCAAATGAGTGAATGAATGAATGAATGAATGACTTCATTACACAATCTCTACAACTAAAGGCAATCAGAAATGTGATTGTTTGGTGAGACCACATTTACCGTTTTAAAAGTTTCCCCATTTCAATTGAGTGTTTTCATTCATCAACATATTTTCTGATAATTAAAAATTTCAGTTACTTCATATTTTCCCTAGATAAATTAGATTTAAGTAATAATTCCAGATTATTCCATAATCTACAATTTGTCTCAAAAGTGACCTCTTAGTCCCAGCCCCTTTACATGCCAATGATGAAAAGTGCAAATTCTTCATGTTATGTCAGTGTTGAGTAACAGCTTTAAGATAAATAGGTTTTTAAAAGTCAAATGATTTCCCGTAATCCAGAGTAAGAACTGTAAACCACACTGTCCCGTAAGAGTCTCAATTTTGCTTCCTAGGTCCTGTCACCTTCCTACCTCCCTTCCTTCCTTTCTCTTCCCTCCCTTCCTTTCTTCATCACTCCCTTCCTTCCTTCTTCTTCCCTCCCTTCCTTCCCTCTTCCTCCCTCCCTTCCTTCCCTCTTCCTCCCTCCCTTCCTTCTATCTTCTTCCCTCCCTCCCTTCCTTCCTTTCTTCCTCCCTTCCTTCCCTTCTCCCCCCTCCCTTCCTTCCTTTTTCTCTTTCAAACTAAACAGCCATTTAGCAGCTTTGAGTTTTATGTTTTTCCTTTTCTTGCTCACCCTTGGAAAAAAAAAGATTTGAGAAGAGAAACAGAAATAGACACAAGCGTGGAGAAAGGGGTAAACTACACAGAACCTGTGAGGGAGAAGTTGTCAGATTCCTAGGGTTGGAGGGAAATGTGCCAAGGTGTGGTTAGGAAATGCCAGCCTATCAAAGCTCTAGTCCAGCAGGGTGCCCCCACTGAGAAGTGAGCTGGGGATCTTACCAAGACCATGGCCACAGGGAAAAGAGAAGAAGCCCCCAAGTTCAGGTTTGCCTCAGCCCTCCAACCCGTGCTGTGGTCACCTGCCCTGCCTAGTAGGAGGGGGGAGCATCCTACCTTTGCAGCCACCGTGTCCCCGCCACCGCAATCACAGTTAGTGTCATAAATAAGTGCTTGGAATTCCAAGAGGCCTTTTAAAGACCAGCCAGTCTAAACTTTCTTCCCTTGTTGTGCAGAGGAACATGGAGACATAGAGGAATGATGAAGTCATTTGCCCAAGGTCACACAGCCAGACTCCCAAGCTGCAGATGTGTTTCAGAGAAGCTCCTTCCGGTGGGCAATCCCAAAGTTACAGAACATACCCAAACACCCCAACTCCTGGAGACGCAGAACATGAGTAACTTCATAACCCACCGAAAGCCCAACGGACAGTAAAAGCGGCGTGGAGCTGGTTAAAAGTGCAATGATGTGGCCAGCAGTTAATGAATTGCTCTTCTTTCTCACAAGGAGAGAAGGTTTTAAAAAACCCTCGTCCATGGACACTAACTTTGAACTAACAGAGCCCTTTATACCTGAAATCTAGAAAGTAGCATATAAAAGTCACCCCAAGAGTTTACAGAAAACGCCAGGTCATTCAGCGAGTCTCAAAGCCCTGGAGAAAGTTAAATGCCCTCAGCAGTGATCTATCCTGACCTGCCCAGGTAAACCTGGACCCGCCAGGGGAACAGAGAGAGGATTGGCTTCACCATCCGCCAAAGAGCTGACTTGAAAAGAACGAAATCCAAGTGCCCAGCCTTCCAGAAAAGAGTTTCAGAAAGAGAAGAAAACCTTGCCTTACCCTTAAAGATGACAGAAACGATAGGATCCGGTTTCCCAAATTTCGTTTTAGGGATGTTAGTGGCCGATTCCACAATCACTCGAAGCATGGCTCTTAGAGAGAGTTGCAGCCCAGCGGCGGCCGAGAAGACGCGGGCGCGGGCGCTGGCGCTGAGCCCTCCGCCCCGGGAGAGGATGTCTCCAGGCTAGGGGAGGTTTCTCCAGGGCGGGGAGGGTGGAGGAGGCGGGGTGGGGTCGGGGCGCTCTAGAGGGTTATTTGCTGAAGGCCCAGTGTAAACTGATATCCACACTCCCAGACTGCACGGCTTATGAATTCAGAACATGTGGGCCTGTAAAAGGACACCACGACGAAAAGTAATTTTGTGCAGCAAATGAAACAACGATGGGTTTGGGACGAATTGCAGGCAGTTCAGGAAAACCACAGAAATGTTATTTGCCTCTTAGCAGCAACTCGTGGAAACCAACTCGTTGTTTTTCTACCACCTCTTGCACTGTTTACCGAATTTCGTGGAGTTTTAAAACTACTTAGTCGGATTTTAATTTTACTTTTGCGTTTTCTTCTCGCGCAGGTGGACACGCCCCCTCAGCAACATTAAAGGCTTTTAAAAAGCTGCAAAGAGGCGCCCCCTAGTGTATGGTGCAGGAATAGCTGAGGTTATGTCCGAGAACTGGAAGAAACAGATTATACAGATTTCACTATCTTTGGTCCCTTTCCTCCCCAACAGATTCGCCATAGGAACCCTTCGAAAGTAGGATTCTAGCTTCTCTGGACCACAGAAAGCTAACAACCATCAGTGGAAATGGAGAAGGGACTGCCTGCTTCTAAAGAGAGCGATGTAAGGCTATGCAACCTGATGGTTAGAGCCCATGAGTAGTCCTTCACCACTTAGAGCTACTTCACGGGAGCAAATTTCTTAGCCACTTTCTCCTTCCAAGTCCTTATTTGCAAATAAATATAGATATGTGTTGTAAGACGCAAGTCCTGTGGGGCCTGGCAGAAAGCATGTAGAAAATCACACCTGTCTTGCTAGAATTTCATCATTTCCATAGTCTGTTAATGCAAGTTGGTAACTCAGATTTCAGAATGGCCAGATCAGGCTGTGGAAACATAGAACCTATTTTTGCTTCTGGTATACAACCAAGAAGAACCAACTGGAAGCAGGCAGCTCGAGCGTATTGGGAAAGTAGAACTAAACTTACAGAATTCTCTCTCTGTAAGTTTCTCAAAGTAAGGAGCTATATACAGAATTGTATTTAATGGCCACAGACAGTCTAGATGAAATTTAGAAGACATTGATTTTGTTTAATTTAATTGTTTTTTCTCCTTTTAGTGTGAAATATGTTTCTCTAAAAACGAATTCATCTTAAATGGAACCACTTAACTACCCTCCAAGAATGCCACACTGTACAAGCCCCTGGCTGTGCCCCACATGGGAAAATCATTTTTGTCCACTAGAAAATCACACTTGATTTTCCTTTATTAAGTTAGTTCTTTGACAATTTCATACATGTAAATAATGGGTTCTATGTATGTTCTCTCCCTCCCTCCCTCCCTACTTCCTGTCCTTCCTTCCTTCCTCCCTCTTTCCTTCCTTCCTTCCTTCCTTCCTTCCTTCCTTCCTCCCTCCCTCCCTCCCTCCCTTCCTTCCTTCCTTCCTTCCTTCCTTCCTTCCTTCCTTCCTTTCTTCTATCCTTTCTTGGCTTTTCAGGACAGCGTTTGTCTGCTTAGTTCTGGCTGTCCTGGAACTTAATATGTAGACCAGGCTTAAAATCAGAGATCCGCCTCCCGAGCGCTGGCATGAAAGGTGTGCCCCCTGCCCAGCTTCCCCAGCCCTTTCTCACACCATTGTCACTCTCCTCAATCCTTCCTTTCCCCTTCCCTAGGTTTTTGTGACCTATCTAGTTTAACCAGAACCATCCGTGGGACCACTGAATTAGGGCTAGCCATTAAAGCCTGGTGGAGTCACCAGTAGGGACACATCTAAAGACAATGACTTCCTGACTTCAAATCTATCAGAAACAAAAGTCCATCGAGGGGAGCAGGGCTTTCTGAGCCCATCCTCCATCCCTGGCTGGCTGTTGAGGCCTCATTCTTATGCCTGCCTGGTGTATTCATCTGCAGTTATTTAGACTTCCTGATTTCAATGCCTCAGAAGACTGGATTTCAAGATACTGCTTCAAGGAATGGCACAGAACATAAATATGATGAGAGGTTATGGCTATGGACACTCACCAAGGACACTGCAATGAGTTTCACATGTTAAGTGGACCTTGGTCACTAGGTGAATGCATTACAAGGATAACTTCTACGTTCATTATAACAGCAATGGACCACCTCAAGTTAGGAGGAAAAGCATGAATTCTCTAGCAGGCAGTGGAAGGTGGAGTGAAAATACCACCCCCTGAAATGAACATGATAAATTAGATGTACATCAAAGGCAAGAAGAACCATATCCTAACTCTAGGGTCCTGGAGGACACGTCATTTTGAAGACACCAGAGACACTGGCAGAAAGCTACTCTCATCCCCAAGAACTTCAGTCCTTTGTAGGCCAGTAGATAGAGATTCTGTGACTTTGTTAAAGTTTCGATTGGTGAGGTAAAACACCGTGATCAAAGGCAGCATGGGGAAGAAAGGGTTTATTTCATCATTCACCTGAGAAGTCAGGGCAGGAACTTTTTTTTTTTTAGTTTTTCAAGACAGGGTTTCTCTGTGGCTTTGGAGGCTGTCCTGGAACTAGCTCTTGTAGACCGGACTGGTCTTGAACTCACAGAGATCCACCTGCCTCTGCCTCCTGAATGCTGGGATTAAAGGCATGCACCACCCGCCCATCCAGGGAAGGAACTTAATGAGGCAGGAACATTGAGAGGTCACGGAGGGGTGCTGCTTACTGGCTTGCTTGTTCAGCTTGCTTTCTTATATCATCCAGGACCACCAGTCCAGGAATGGTATCACCCACAGTGAGCTGGGTCCTTCCCCATCAATCATCATCAAAGAAAATGCCCTACTTCTTTTGTGCCAAGTTGGCAAAACCAACTAGCACATTCTGGTACAGAACTAGGCTAATGTCAGTGGGGATGATAAAACCCCAGAAAAACAAATCACAGGGGGTGGTGCCTATATCTCAGAAGCCGGACATGAGGAATTATTATAATAAGCATCCACAGTGGAATAGCAGCCAATGAATGCACACAGTATCACAGCATCATTCCTAGGAAACAGCATCCCAGAACAGAAAAGACGGGTGGCAAAGAAGAGTTCTGTTTGGCGTCATCCAGATGCTTCCCAGGCAGTCGGCAGGCACAGGACATAGAACCCAAAGAAAGATCAGGCCTCTAAGAAGAGTCTCCTGTTTCCATAGCAGGTGTTCATGACAATGACTTCTCTAACTCATCCCTCAGTGATGGACTATTACCTGGAAGTGTAAGAGAAATAAACCCTTTCTTCCCAAGTTCCATTTTGATCATGGTGTTTTATCACAGCCATAGAAATCCAACTAAAACACTGAATATTTAGTTGTAATTGACATATTGTGGTCATTGATATAACCACCACATGGCCTTGGTCACTGGAGTAAAAGCTTTGGCTGTGAGAAATCCTTCTTCCCCCAAAAACACTCCCTAATAAAGGCCCTGAATGAATCGATGAATGAACTGTGCAGGGCTAAAAATACACATGCTAGCTAGCCATGGAAAGACATAAAAGAAACCTAAGCACTACTAAGTGAAAGAAACCAATCTGAAAAGGCTATGTGCTGTGTGATTCCAAGGATATAACCTTCTGCAAAAGGCAAATGATGGAGGCAATGAAGAGACCAGCAGTTTCCAGGAGGTAGGGAGGAGGGGGAGCACTGCACAGGAAGAGCACTGGGGACTTTGTGGACAGTGAAGCTCTAGTGCTCTCTATGAAATTTCCAGCATCAATGTTTTAAATTTTCTCCAATCTCTACAAGACAAATATTATTTTAAATGTGCCTTAAGACACCTTAAGCATGTTTGATAAGATACATCCAATTTGGTCCTGTAAAACTGTTAGGAAAGCCACGAGAAGGATGAATCCCCCAGTTCCTAGCATTTATCTTCTGGATTCTTTCATTTGGCATGGAGAGTCCTGAGGGAAGGCAAGGAGGGTTTCACACTCCGACTGCAGGAATTTGAACTGTTTGCTGGAGAAGAGTTTGAAAGAGAACTCTGGGAGTGAAGGGCAGCTGCAGGGGTTTGTGTTGGAGGTGGGTCATGTGCAGAGACTGCTGGTCAATTAACTCCATTCCGACATCACAATGGCTTGTACCGTGTGTGTGCATGTGTGCTGCAAACACAATTAAATGTGTGTGCCTCTGTGTATCTGTATGTGCCTGTGTGTGTGTGTGCCTTTGTGTGTCTATGTGTCTCTGTGTGTGCCTGTGTGTGTTTATATGTGCCTGTGTGCATGCCTCTGTGTGTATTTGTCTGTATATGCCTTTTCATGTGTGTGCCTTTGTGTGTGTCTATGAGTCTCTGTGTGTGTCTGCGTGTGTGTGCCTGTGTGTGTATGCCTGTGTATGTATATATGTGCCTATGTATATGCCTTTTTGTGTGTGTGCCTTTGTGTGTGTATGTGTCTGTGTGTATGTTTCTGTGTGTGGTGTGCCTGTGTGTGTTTGTGTACCTTTGTGTGTACCTGTGTGTGTCTATGTGTCTGTGTGTATGTTTCTGTGTGTGTGTGCCTGTGTGTGGTGTGCCCGTGTGTGTATGTGTGCCTTTGTGTGTACCTGTGTGTGTCTATGTGTCTGTGTGTGTGTTTCTGTGTGTGTGTGCCTGTGTGTGGTGTGCCTGTGTGTGTATGTGTGCCTTTGTATGTGCCTGTGCGTGTGTGTGTGTGTGTGTGTGTGTGTGTGTGTGTGTGTGTGTGTGTGTGCCTGTGTGTATCTGTAGAGAGGTATGCTCTGGGTATTAATGGTGTGTTCATTACTTTTCTCATCACTTTCACAAAACTGACAAATAACTGAGCTGGGGAAAGGCGCTGGGCAGAAAATCATGGTGGTGGGAATGAGTGGTGTTGTTGAATATTGCTTTAACTAAACAAAGATATGTTACAATTGTTTATGCTGCAGAACATTACTTTAGTTGTGTAAGGTTATGTTACATTTGTTTTTGTTGCATTTGTTTAATGATGTAAGGATGTGTGTTTAATTATGTAAAGATGTGTTACATTTGTTTCACTTTGCCTTAGGCACCTGGATTATCTAATAAAAAGCCAATACCTGGGTAGGAGAGGGATAGGCAGGGCTGGAGAGCACAGAGAATAAGTAGGAGAAGAAATCTAGGCCTGAAAAGAGAGAGGAGAGAATGAGGGAGAAAGAGAGGTTCACACCCAAGACCAGAAGCCAGAGGTGCCAGCCAGCCAGACACAAGAAGCAGTGAAAGCAAGCTATACAGAAGGAAAGAAAAGGCCCCAAGGCAAAACATAGATGAAGAGAAACAGCTTAAGTTGTAAGAGCTAGCAAGAAGCTAGTTAAGTTAAGGCTGAGCATTCAGAACTAATAGTAAGTTTTTGTGTAATGATTTGGGAGCTGGTTGGTGGCCCCAAAGAAAAGGCCTGCTACAGTATGGTTGAAGAAACAGAAAGAAGACATAAGAAGAGTCCAGGATGAACTCCAGCACCATGTCTACCTGTGTGTCGTCATGCTTTCTGCTATGATGATAATGGACTAAACCACTGAATAGTAAGCCAGGCCCAATTAAATGCTTTCTTTTATAAGAGTTGCCATGGTCATGGTGTCTCTTCATAGCAACAGAAACCCTAAGAAACATAAGCTCACAAGATCTTTTTGCCTGATGCTCACTAACTTCCTAGAAGAGCAGACAATAATGGCCACTGGAATTAGAACCTACTGTAATACAAAAAATAAAAGACCCAGAGACTAACATTGGGATTCAAACTTCAAGCTGAATATCAGAAAAGCAAAGCAGCCTGCCAATAGCTCTCACTTGTAGCTCAGTCTGAAAGGGCTGATCCATGCACGAGCTCTTCACTAAGTCCCAAACTGCTGCCTCTCCTCAGTGTGGCTGGAGAGCAAAAAGCCTCTCTGAGACCCCGTTTCTGTCTTGTATAACTTCCCTAATGTTGGGATTAAAGGTGTGAGATATAATTCTCTTTTAGACTGATTTACTCTTGTGTAAATCTGGGTGGCCTTGGACTCACAGAGATCCATCTATCTCTTAATCCTGAGACTAGGATTAAAGGTGTGTACCACCACATCCCCGATCTGGCTTCTATGGCCTGTGACTGACTTTGCTTTCTGAATCCTCAGGCAAGCTTTAATAAATCATAAACAACATCTTACCACAACCTACTTCTTTGGGATTCAATAATGACTGAAGACCAGCAGCTCCCTAGTGTAGCATATCTTTCTCTGTACCACCAGCCAGCTCTCAAATAATGACACAGAGACTTCTTATTAATTATGAAGGCTTGGCCATTAGCTTAGGCTTATCCCATTGGCTCTTATAACTTCATTAACCCATTTATATTAATCTATGTTCTATCATGTGGTGTTAACTCTCTTCCATCTTGCACCTCCTGTTTACATCTCCCAGATGCCTAGATTCCTCCTCCTCTTTCTTTCTCTCCCCAGGAATCCTACCTATACCTCCTGCCTAGAGATTGGCTTTTCAGCTTTTTATCACACCGATCACATTATACACATTCACAGTGTACAAAAATCCCACAACATTTCCCCCTTTTGTCTAAATAAAAAGGTTTTAACTCTAATACAATAAAATTTTATACAATGAAAACAATTACCAGGTAAGAATTACATTCACAATGTCCAGTCCATTTGCATTTGACAAATTCAGAGAAAATACTCCATTATATATCTTATCTTGGTGAGTCCAAAGTTTTATAACTATTTCACGTTCTTTCCTAACTTGTGTTACCAAACCAAAACTGTCTTTTTACACCTCAAAAACATTTTCTTACATAAACAACTTAAGCTTTTATATTTCTCAACCTTATAAACTTTACATCTCTTGTGTAAGTTTTTTTTTTAATTTGATAACAAGGAAAACCATAAGTATTACTGTCTCATCTTCAACTCCATCAGAGAACCCAAGAAGGATATATATTACCTGAGTACACAAGAAGTACAGAGCGAATGACTTCCAAAACTAAGAAACAGCAGAGACAGCTGACTGCCTGGACAGCCAAACAAGGTTCCTTTGTAACATTAGGCATTCATATTTGCCCTCCAGGCTTACAATATCTGGCAGACTTTTTTGTGAAACAGGAATTTTGAAGGACTGTCCAACTTTGTCTTTGCAAAGCTCAGCACTCATTTTATTCTGGACTACTGTCTTCGGGACTGCGAATGGAGCCAGCCGTACAGTCCTGGGTCCGCTTCTAAGTGGGCGTGTGTGGACTTGGGGACACTAACTACCCAACAGCGCTAAGGATGGGACAGGAAACACCAGATCATCTCAGGAGGGCTTCCAGTAGATACCAAAAAAGCCACAGTTTATTGAAGAATCTACTTAAATAGTTCTCCAAGGGCAGGGGCAGTACCAGATAGAGCTGATATCAAGTAATTCTTTTAATTCAAGAGTCACCTAAACAGTCTCTAGGCATGTAGACAAAGTTCTCAGCACAGGTGCAGCACATTCAGGATCTGGACCTGTTCTCATGCAAACGAGGAGACATTCTCCACTGAGGCCATGCCGTCCTGCAGCAATTAGCCAGCATCAGCAATACAATGGAGGTTCAGGTTTCTGAAAGATGGGGCCAGAGGTTTGGACTCTGAGAAAGTTTCTGACTGATAATTTTGGTCCCTGACATCATTTTTTGTATCCAGCTTGTCTAGTTTGGACAGCAAACTGTCAGCAGTTGAGGCAAGAGCAGTTTCTTGCCCAGTAGCTAACTTTGCCACAATAAAAGTAAATACCATATGGAGGTTCTTCAATGCCCATCATCCTTTTTTGAAGTAAATTGGTGTGCCAGGAGTGAAGGGACCAGCTCCCCATTTCGGCAGCCATAACAGCCGGACACGTGCTTTTCTGACCTTGCCTTAGTCACTAGAGGTTAGGTGCCTGCCTTGTTGCAAGGAACCAATCAGAAGTTAGCTGGTGGTGCTATGCTTTATAGCTCTGAGTGTGCTTTACAGACAAGTGCACAGCAATGACATGCAGAGCATAGCAACCACCCTGGGAGGGCCTATGGGCCATAACAACCAGTTGGCCAATCAACACAGGGCAAGCCCTCCAAGCCTGGAGGCACACCAATCCTGAGCCTGTGTGTACCCCTAGACACTCCCCTTACGCTGCCCTATAAGATCTCTATGTAGACACTTAGCAGTGTCTTTTGCTAGCCATCCCCCATGGCGGGTGGGTGAAAGAACCGAGCTAACATGGGGTTAGCTCGTTAAAAAAACAATAAAGCCTCATGCAGTTTGCAGCAAGCTCTTGAATCTGCCTGGTGATTGGGGTGACCCCGGTTGTGGGCTGAGACCCCGGAGGCCTGAGTTTTCCAGGGGTCTAACAGGAGCAGATGTGTTTTACTGTCATGAAGACCTTAGGTTATTAAAACATCTTAAATGTCATATTCTGTGGGTCTCTGAAGTGTTTGAAGACCATCTATCTAAAATATATCTCTGTTTGACCTTGAAAATATACTTAACATAGCCACAAAGCTGACTGTTAGATGATTAACTACTAACCTGTATTTCTTCATTATCCTAAATAGTTTGTAATAAAGGACTAGAAATTTATATTACATTGTTAAATGAGCTGCATAGATACAATACCTTAAACAAAAGTAGAAAAAATATACAATATAGTGAAAATAATTTTAAATTTGTAGCAATATGAAAAATATCTTTTTTAAAAAAAAACATTTTATTTATTATGTATACAACATTCTGCTTCCATGTATATCTGCACACCAGAAGAGGGCACCAGATCTCATAACGGATGGTTGTGAGATTCCCACCATGAATTCCCACAATTCCCACCATGTGGTTGCTGGGAATTGAACTCAGGACCTCTGGAAGAGCAGTCGGTGCTCTTAACCTCTGAGCCATCTCTCCAGCCCATGAAAAAATATCTTAACCATGAGTAGAGCATTTTCTAACAAAAATAACCATAAAATTATATCAATATACAAAAATCCATACCAATGTAAAATATTTGAGATTAATAGCTGCTTCTCAGTTTGAAATACATCCAATAATTTACTCTTTTATCCTATCATTCCTATAGTCACCTTTTTTTTTTTTCTTTTCAGAAAGAGGTCCTTGAATCTAACCTCTCTTGCTTAGTTTCCTCCCTTACCATGACCAGTAGTAACAATTTACAAACAACCCCATTAAATGATGACAAACATCCATCTTTAGGGACTCCTGAGAAAATTGAGATAATGGTCAAGTTCTGGGAAAACTAGCTGTAACATTTGTTATACAGTAGCTGGGCAGTGGTGGCACACGCCTTTAGTCCCAGCACTCAGGAGGCAGATACAGGCAGATCTCTGTGAGTTCGAGACCAGACTGGTCTACAGAGTGAGTTCCAGGACAGCCTCCAAAGCCACAGCGAAACCCTGTCTTGAAAAACCAAATAATAATAATAATAATAATTATTATTATTATTATTGTTATACAGTCTCTATGTAATGGGAAAGTGCAGGGCTCATCTGAAGTCCTGGCTAGAGTACTCTGTGAGGCTGGACCATTCCAGCTAGCAGCTTTGAAGTTGTCCTGAGCACAGTGTAGTTGAAAACCGATCTGTGGTGGTGTTTGTAGCACAAATAACAGAAACCCAGAGATAGATATTGGGGTTCAAGCTGATGGTCAGATAAGCAAAGCAACCAGCCACTAGCTCTTAGTTCTACCTCAGGCTGAAAGGGTGGTCTGACCAGCTTCATGAATCCTCAGACTGTAATCCTATACTGCTGCCCCTCCTCAATGTATTTGGAGATTAATTCTCTCATGAGACCCTTTGGTTCTTCCTTTTACACTTCCCTAGTGCTGGGATTAAAGGCATGTGATCCCAAGTGCTGAGATCACCTTTGTGTGAGCTGTTTCTGTTTAGGACAGGCTAAATTTCATGGACCTCAGGGTGGCCTTGAACTAACAGAGATCCATCCTCTTATCTCTTGAGTCCTGCAATTAAAGGTATGTGCCACCACTGCCTGGTTCTGTGGCTAGCTAGTATGGCTTCTGGGATTAAAGGTGTATATCACCATTGCCTGGCTCTATAGCTTGTGGCTAGCTTTACTTTCTGTACCCTCAGGCAAACCTTAATCATAAATAATATATCACCACAGATATTTGCTATTGAAGAGACCAGCTCCCTGTTTTGACAGCCATGACAGTCTAAAAAGTGCTTGCCTGACCTTGCCTTGGTCACTAGGAGGTCAGATGCCTGCCTTGTTGCAAGGAACCAATCAGAAGTTAGCTGGTGGTGCTATGCTTTACGGCTCTGAGTGTGCTTTACAGACAAATGCACAGCGATGATGTGCAGAGCATAGCAACCACCCTGGGAGGGCCTATGGGCCATAACAACCAGTTGACCAATCAACATAGGGCAAGCCCTCCAAGCCTGGAGGCACACCAATCCTAAGCCTGTGCGTACCCCTAGACACTCCCCTTACGCTGCCCTATAAGATCTCTAGCACTTTCCTCAGCCATCTGCCATGGTGGATGGATGAAAGGCCAGAGCTAACATGGGGTTAGCTCCTTAAACAACTGCAATAAAAGACTCATTGCTTTTGCATCGAAATGGGCCTCTTGGTGATTTGGGGGTTCAGAATTTGGTCACAACACTATCTTAATGGTATTACCACAATCCGGGTGGAATTGTCATTGTGGAGCCCCATAATTTTTTTTTTTTGAGACTTCACTGGTCACTGTTAGGAATGGTCATGGATCACTGAAGAAAATTTGTACATTTTAAATGTCATATGCAGCAGATCTCAGAGAGGCTAAAGGTCTATAATCTATTAGGTCTATCTGGGGTACACATACTTAATTCCTAGTTACCTGCTTCAGACTAAAGCCCCAAGTCATGTATAGGAAACTAGATGAAGACTTTTTCAAGAATTAGTACTCTATATGACCATTAATATCTCAACAGATATATATATATATATATATATATATATATATATATAATAACCTTATAAAATTTTACATAATTTTTATACCTTAAGAAAAGTTTTAAAGAGTCCAGATGAAACCAAAGGATTATGAGATTAGTGGCAACAGAATAGTTCCTTAATTTTGGTTTTCTTCTGTTCCATATTAGGTGGCTCTTCTAATATGAGACAAAGATTTTGGATGTTCCTTTAACAAACATGTTTGGGTTTAGAGAAGGAGACAACTGTAGGGAGTAACCCTAGCCCCGCCCAATAGTCCTGGGGCAGGTACCAGGTGGACCTGGGGACTCGCCCATAAGGGCGGGGTGAAGGAAAGCCGGCATGACGTAAAGGGGGGCTTCTTAAAGGACTGCACGTGGGGACCGCGCTCTCTCTTTGTTCTGGCCGCGCTGGCTGGGTTCTTAGCCTAGCTCTGGCCTGTGTTTCACCCGGCTGTGCTTGGAAATAAAGAGACCTTAATCCAATAGACAACCATGCTCAATGCTTTGATTTTTTAATTGAATTGGGACCACAAAAAGACCATTTGACTTTTATGTTTGCAGAGAGCAGCAGCAGAAACAAATATTTGAGAAAACTTATGAAATTTTATCCTGTTGGAAACGTTCTATATCATTAGGTCAATTTTACTCTTTTGCTTGGAACATTTTTCTCTGGATGATTTTTCCTTCTTCTTCAGATGTCTCATTTGTCCAGTGGTCTTCAGATTCCTTAATTGGATGCTTTTATTCTCCTGGAAAGACAAAAACAAAACCCTGTCCCAAACCTAACTTTGGGGAGTAATGTTGTTTTCCTGGCAGGTTATAGCTTTGTTAAGAAGAAATGTTTTTTGTTGTTGTTTGTTTGTTTGTTTGTTTTGTTTTGTTTCTCGAAACAGAAAAAGTATTACCTTTTAATAATAAAAAATATTTTTTTCATACCTGATCAAATGAAGGAAGGCATTTACCAGTCTTATAAGTTAGTTTGGATTGAATGACTAAGCTGTTTGATGAACTATTACCTCTCCTAATCAAGAGGTCTCTTCTGTTTGAATCTAATCTTTATTAATTTTGATGGTATCCAGAGCTTTTCTTCTCCATGGGAAAAAAAGCAAAGCCTTTCCCCCAGTGTTTTCTCTTTCCAAGTTGAGACATTCTTAAAATATATAGGTTGGTTTAATTTACTAGTTTCCATTATCCGATGTCTCTCAGCAGCTATTGTTTTGTACATTTGTGCATTTGAAAAATTCAAAGTCAACAAAGCACCATATAGGATCTAGACGCTCTGTGTATTTTCCATCTTTATGTGGCTTATTTTTTAATATTATTTTACTCTCTCTTTAAAGACTATTATTTTTAAACTTTTTTTCTACGACTGTCTATATACCCATTTTCTTTTCTTTCTTCAGCATCTAAGCATATTTTTAAACATACTGTACCTTCTTAGAGGTTTTCTGTGTCTGGACTGCCTTTACCTTAGCACCTGCAGCATTCTCTGACTGAGTGAGGCAGTCACCAGAGAGAGCCACATCTCTATACAATGCCAAGCACTGGCCTGCCTGAGGGACTGCAGGACTAGGAGACATTCTCACTGGGTTCCTTGTCCAGAAATTTTCTTAGCTTTCTCAGACCCTATGTCTGGGATATTCAAGCCTCCACATTGGATGCCATTTGTAGCATGTATTTCTCTATACTGCCAACCAGCTCTCAAATAACAACACAGAGACTTCTTATTAATTATGAAAGCTTGGCCATTAGTCTAGGCTTATCCTACTAGCTCTTATAACTTCGATTAACCCATTTATACTAATCTACGTTCTATCATGTGGTGTTACCTCTCTTCCATCTCAAACCTCCTGTTTCCTCCCCATCTCTCCTTGAATCTCCTGTGCACCTAGATTTCTCTTCCTCTTCCTTTCTCTCCCCAGAAATCCCACATATACCTCCTGCCTAGCTATTGGCTTTTCAGCTTTTTATTATACTAATCACAGCAATCCATTTTCACATAGTGTACAAATATCCCACAGCACCCTAGAAATTGCCCAGGACTCCAGAACAAGATTGGGACAGCTGAGACATCCAATCTCATGGACTGAACAGTTCTGGGTTCACAGCCTTTTTGTCAAGAGACAACCATTGAGTATACATATTCACCCTACCAGTCCCATTCTTTTAGAGAACCCTGATGAATACAGGTAGCAATCGTACTGTAACCCAGCACTGGGCATACCGGGGCAGAGACAAGCAGATGCCTGGGATCCACTGGCCATCCAGCCTAAACAAAATAGTGAGCTCTTGCTTCAGAGAGACCCTATCTCAAAAATGAGAGTGATTGAAGAAGACACCTGAATTCAAACTCTGACCTGCATACACAGACACATAGGTTCACTCTCCCCACCCCACATGTACACATCACACATGTAAAAATTTTTATTTCAAAAAATCAAAAGCTTGATTTGGAGTCATACTGAATATTTTCTGAGTAAAATTCTCTGTCCATCCACTCCTCAGCTGGGACCTCACATTTGTTTCCTTGTTCCCTACCTCTGTCACTTTAGAAAAGTCTGCCATTAATCCCTGTGAGTAGTCTCAGGCCTGCCCTGGAGCACCAGGGAGAAGAGGAACAGAGAGAATATTTGGAGGAAGAATACAGAAATGAAGAACAAGATTGTAGAGACAGTAAAGAGAATTTAGCAGAAGAAAATGTAGATTTACAACATCTAATTTCAATTCCAGTTTCTCAGCTTTTCAGGAATGTATTATCTAACAGCATGGCATCCATCTATTTTAAGATGGCATGATCTATTTTAAGACCTTTATGATATATTTGATGATATATTTATACAGAAATGATTTCAGTTAACAATTAAAATACATTTTAGGATTAAAGTGCTAGTCTTTACTAGCTTAATTATAGGGCTTTGCACAGCGGTGAACACTATTTTTAAGTAATTTCATGCAGTTGTCTTTCAGTATACATGTGAGATTAGTTCTATACTGTACCATGGATGCATCCACAGTGCTTTAGTCCCTTACATGAAATCAAACAGCATTTGCATATAAATTATACACATCCTTCTATAAGTCACTTCTAGATTACTTATAATACCTATAATATGTTAGTACTCCAGGAGAAGTTATTGTACTATATTGTTTAGGGAATACTGACAATGAAGAAAGTCTGTACATATTCAATAAAGGTTTGTTGTTTGTTTTCCTTCAAATACCTTTTATTCTATAATTGGTTGAATCCCTGAGAGTGGAATCAATTTAAAAGGTGAACCAACTGTAAATAGTATTTTAAAATTTTTATTCCTTTAAAGACCTGTTTGGCAGTGACCAAGACTAAACAGAAGTCAGGGGGGAATTAAGTATTTCAGAACATTTGGCTCTGCTTTTTGTCACTATTCAAGATACTTTGGGAAGCTAAATTTCTGAGTGAATATGGCCTTCTCTGAGAAAGCATTAATCAGGAACTTGGGAGATGACTCAGTTTGTAAAGTGTTTGCTCTGCACGTATGAAGATTGGAGTTTGATCCCTGGAACGCACATAAAAGAACCAGGCAAGGTGACATGCAATCACTGGCCAGTCAGCCTAGCCGGATAAGTAAGTTCAAGTCTGTGGTGGTTTGAAAGAAAATGGCCCCCAAAGAAAGTGGCACTATTAGGAGGTATGACTTTGTTGGAGTAGGTGTGGTCTTGCTGGAGGAAGTGTGTCACTGTAGGGGTAGGCTTTGAGGTCTCTTTTGCTCAAGTTTTGCTCAGTGCGACAGGGAGACCATTTCCCGTTGCCTTCTGATCAAGATGTAACCAGCACCTGCCATGTCTACCTGCCATGATGATAATGGACTGAACCTCTGAACTGTAAGCTGCCACCTCAATTAAACATTTTCCTTTATAGGAGTCACTGTGGTCATGGTGTCTCTTTACTGCAATAGACATGGTGTCTCTTTACAAGGCCTCATGCTTGTTAGGTATGTGCTCTTTCACTGAGCTCTATCACCAACCAATATTTCAAAAATTAGCCTACAAAAACACCCTGCAGTAAAGAACATTTCTTATATGCATACTAGTGCTGTCCATTAGGAATGTAACACGAGTCACATTCACCATTTTGGACTTCCCACTAGTCACACTAAAACATAAACACAATAGCTAAGATTGATTTCAATGTTGTATTTTAGCTAGTCAACCAAGGATATTATGGTTTTAATATGTAAGAAGATAAACAAGAATTAGTATACTCTTTTATATTCTTTTTTATACTGTCTTTAAAATCTGCTGTGTGTATCAGATCTCAATTTGTACATTAAGTTTTCATCAGAAGTATTTGTCCTATATTTAAATTTTATAAGATTTGCAACTCAAAAGATATGTGTATGCCTTTTTTTTGTTGTTAATGGCATTTACTTATCCTGTGTGTGGACGAATTTATAAAGTCAGTAGTCTTCTACTGTGTGGATCCTGAGGATCAAACTCAGACTTGATAGCTTGAGCTTTTTTTACCCACTGAACCATCTCACTAGCTCCTGTACTTAATTTTTATCCCAATAATGGAATTAGGTGTCAATTTTAAAACAAAATTAAGTAAAATTTAAAACTCAGTTTCTTGATCATAGCAACCATGTTTCAAGCAGTCATCAGCCAGGCGAGGGCCAGGGCTGCCATATTGGACAGAACACCAGGAGTTTTCTGTCATGGCAGAATGTTCTGTTAGACATGCAGTTTTCAGACCGGGTCCAATGGACAATGAAAGACCTTTTGGAAGATGCAACCCTTCAAATCCAAAGGGCCTCCAGATTTCCAGCGAGTAAGTCTAAGCATTCAGCACTGTTTGTTTCCTAAGAACACTGTCCTACTGGGAAGAAAATGAGCTCTCCTGCTGAGATAAAGACTTACCCTGCTCCTGTCCCACTTTTCCCCTTTCGTGAACAAAGATGAGTTTTGAGTTGGGTGAACTGTCAATATCACCTTGAGAATATGACCACCTTGAGATGTTATGGAAACAGCCAGCTGCCTATCTATAAAGAGCAAACACTGAAGTCTAGATCCAACAACAACAGCCTTTACAAAATTAACCAAGCCTCCCAATGAGCCTGTTCCTCTTTCAGTAGTCCCTATTCACAGGGCAGTTGCCAACAGAGCCAAGGTCCTGGAGGGCAGGTGTGGAATTGCAGTGTCTGGTCCCACAGGCCCCAGTCTGGGCAGCAAATATTCACATCTTGATTTCATTCTGACAAACTTTCTCCTACCCCTAATCCCTCCCATCTGACACTTTAACACACAAATATGAAGAAAACCAAAACTGTTCCCTGGAAATGAAAGCATACACAATGCCCTATTCTACTTGCTACATCCTGCACTCTCCAGAATTAGCTGCCCACTGATATCCTCCTTTCGTAGATCACCTGTTCCCCAAAGTTAGCTAGAAATACAACCCTGCCCCTCCTGAGCACTCCCTTGTCCCAAGTTGTGAGAGGTCAACTTGCCAGAAAGGGTGCTTGCCAGAAAAGCTGGTCACAACAATGGCCAGACACGAAAGCATCCACCTGCATTCCTTATGGCTCTATGTGAAGAAGGGTAAGGCGTGTACAGCCAGCACACCAGAACACTCTGCTCTTTGGAACACTGGGTTACTGAGGACTCCACCTATTTGGGGCCCATACACCTTTGCTTGAAAAATATGACAGGGGCAAAATGGCCATTGAAAGGTTTAAAAGCCTTCTAGTATGTCACCATGTGGTTAATAAGGCTATTCTGTAACACGAAAAATAAAAGACCCAGAGACTGGTTTTGGAGCTCAAGCTTCAAGCTGAAGAACAGAAAGGCAAAGCAGCCAGCCACTAGCTCTTACTCTACCTCAGAGTGAGAGGTGATTCTGGCTCCACCAAACCTCAGACTGCTGCCTCTCCCTAGCGTGGCTGGAGAATCCTGAGACTGAATGTCTTCCTATCCTTAATGTGGCTAGAGAATGAATCCTTCCTATCCTCATTGTGGCTGGAGAATGAATATCTGATACTGAAGACCCTGCCCCTATCTTTTATACCCCTCTAGTGCTAGGATTAAAGGCATGTGATCCCAGATGCTGAGATCATTTTTGTATAAGCTGTTTCTCTTTAGGACTGGATATATCTCTTGTAGCTGTGAGTGGCCTTTAACTCAGTCGACCTCTTAATCCTGAGTCCTGGGATTAAAGGTGTGTGTCTGGTTTCTATTGTTTGTGGCTGACTTTGCATTCTGAATCCTCAGGCAAGCTTTAATAAATCATATATCATATAAATAATATATCACCACACTATTCCTTCTCCCTCTCTGCCTCTCCATCCATAGACTTCAGGAAGGAGGAAGAAGAACCCTGTTTCTTGGATACATTTTCCTCCTTAGAAAATCTGAAATTCCTAACATGGTTTCTCATTCACTTGGCTCAGTAACACGAGGGTTTGTTGCCTTTTACTTAGCACACTACATTTGTTAATCCCTAAGCATTTCCTGAGGATTCTATCATTTAATCCTCACAGCCACACTCAAGATAAAAATAGAGGCTCAAAGATGCTAAATATTGTACTCAAGGTCACTCATCTATTAAGAGGCATTCAGAATCGGGCGCACACCTTTCGCCGTTGTCTGAGCTCAGGAGGAGAACTTCAAAGCTGCTAGCTGGAATAGCCTAGCCTCACAGAGTACTCTGGCCAGGACTTCAGATGAGCCCTGCACTTTCCCATTACATAGAGACTATATAACAAATGTTACAGCTACTTTTCCTAGGACTTGACCATTATCTCAAATTTCTCAGGATTCCCTAAAGATTGCCCACAGACAACAGGAACTAATTTTAAGAATACAAGGGCCGGTGGTGGCGCAGGCCTTTAATCCCAGCACTCAGGAGGCAGACACAGGCGGATCTCTGTGAGTTCGAGACCAGCCTGGTCTAACACGAGCTAGTTCTAGGACAGCCTCCAAAGCCACAGAGAAACCCTGTCTCGAAAAACAACCCTCCCCCCCCCCAGAAAACAAAGAGAGAGGAAGGGAGGGATGGAGGGAGGGGGGCATTCTGGAGTTTAACCCTTGTACTACACAACCTTCCTGGGATGCTTTGCTACTGAGTTTTTCGTTGTAAACGTCTGGCATGCTTACTTTCGGTCTAAGAAAGACACGCCCTAGCAAACAATAAAGTTTTCAAGGACGCCAACCGAGACCCAGACTTGACCGATAAAGACACATCCTCCCGTAGGGCAGCAATCTGGAGTCGCTGCTGGAGCTTAATCTCAGCTTTCAAACTGGGAATGCTTATCAGCGCCCCGCTCCGCCCCTGACTTTGGCGGAAATGAGTGGTCCATCGGGAAGAGGAGTAAGCTGTGCTTCCCTGGGGAAAACAGTTACCCCGGAGATGGAGGGGCTCCATCTTACACACAGACAGACTGGTTCTCGAAGAACAGTCAATCCCAAGTGAGGGTCACAGAGCTTTGTCCTATGGGGAGGGAGCAGCAGGGTCAGAGCCCGCAGAGAAATTAACTGCGTGTCCGATTCTGTCCTTGGGCCCGTTCCTACCATCTCTCGGCCCTTCCCCCACCCCACCCCACCCCACCCACACCCACACCCACACCCACAAGCAACCCCTCTCGGGTTAGGCTGGAGCCCCAGTCCAGGATCGCGCCCCGACAGCTCTTAAGTTTCCCGCTTCTATTCCGCCCGCCCTCTAGCTCCAAGCCCCACCCCCAGAATCCAGAGCCCGCCTTCGCCCCGCCTGCCTCAGGTTCCGGGCCCCGCCCTCAGGCTCCTGGGCCCTCCCTTTCTCCTCCAACCTCGATGCCAGGCCCCGCCTCTCCCATTCTCAGATTGCAGGCCCCGCCCTCTCCCGCCAGCTCCAGATTGCAGGCCCCGCCCTCTCCCGCTTGCCTCAGATTGCAGACCCCGCCCTCTCCCGCCAGCTCCAGATTGCAGGCCCCGCCCTCTCCCGCCAGCTCCAGATTGCAGGCCCCGCCCTCTCCCGCCTGCCTCAGATTGCAGACCCCGCCCTCTCCCGCCAGCTCCAGATTGCAGACCCCGCCCTCTCCCGCTTGCCTCAGATTGCAGGCCCCTGCCTCTCCCGCCTGCCTCAGATTGCAGGCCCCGCCCTTTGCCAAGCCGGCAGTGACGTGTCTCGCCGCGCAGCCGCGGGATTCAAACTCCCGGAAGCGGTGTCCCGGCCAGAGAGTTGCAGGGGGTCTGACGCAGCGACGCGAGCGCTGTGTTTGGTCTCAGGTACTGAGTGACTCGGGCCTCGGCGGGGGAGGGTGGAGAGCACAACCCGGGCCGCAGCCCCAGGGCTGGACTGGAGCGCACAGGAGGGGGCATCGGAGGGCAGATTACGGCCGCAGGACTCCGTCTCCGCTCGCTGGAACCCATGCTCGTTTCCTGAGAGACTGCACGCTGGGTGCCTGTCGACGTCGAGCGCCCTCCTTTCGATTCCTTTCGACTTTGCGGTATTTATCACTTAACCGAGGCCCCGAGAGGCCAGTGACCTGACGCCGGTCTCTCGTGCGTTCGGACTTTGCTGTTAGCAAGCGCTTCTCTTTGCAGTTTCTAGTTCCCTGTCTCTTTCCTGCCTCCTCATAGATAATTGGTGCAATTTACTGAATGGGAATGCTTCTTTGGTCTCTTCCTGACCAGAGTGACTTAGGTCCCTTCAGCCCAGTCAGTCAGAGACTTCCGAGCATCTGCCTTTAAGCTCTTGGATAGCCAAAACAAATAAAAAATAAAAAAATTAAAATACAGTTCTTTTGACCAGTTACTGGCTGACAACTACTGGCTGGGAGCAGGTTATAATTGACTACTAGCCTGTGTATGTGTGGTTAATTCTGTCACTCTTATTAGAGTTAAGAAAGGGCTTCCTGAAGAAGATGCTACCAGGACTGGTGAGGCCCTGGCTGGAACTTTATGAATGAATGGAATAGAAAATCCTTGGAAAGGAAGGCGGTAGAACTTGGAAAGGAAGGTGGGAGCAGGGCTGCAGGTGCGGAGGAGTGGGCTAGGTCGGTCTAGATCAGCGTCGGGAACACTGGTCATTCAGGAGGCCTCTCCAAAAGTTAGGAAGTAAATGTCTTTGAAGGTTCTTTCGAGTTGTGTTGATCTATATTTCTAATTTTCTTGTCTCAATGACTTGGTAGTTTCCTTTCTACCAACCCAGGGTATTAAGTCCTCCTTGTGACATCAACCGAAGCACAGGGAGAAACTTTTGTAGTAGGAGGTTCCTAAGACAGCAACTGCATCTGCCTCCGAGGGTTGTGTTGTATAGCTAGCTGCCTTAGTTTTTGATAGGATAATGGGAAAAAAAAATCAAGGATGAATGCTTTGATATAGACTTTATTCTACTTAGTCTATTCAGTTCTGTAATTTTTAGGCTAATTTCACACAGGATGATCTTACATGGATCTACCCTAAGTAGATCTCCCTGTTTTTATTGGTATCTCTTATGACTATTATTATTTCCTCTGGGTGTTTATTACAGTTTGAAAATGTGTGAATCTGTGTTTCTGTTGTATTGCTGTTGTCTGTCCTACTGTACTGAAGGCTTCCTGGCATCAGAAGACTGTTGTTTCCTCCTCCTCCTCCTGTTGCTTTAACCAGTTTATACCCAGTCCCTATTAGGTTCCAAACCACCCTGGGCTATATTGAGAAATCTACTCTTAATAGCAAATATAAGTATTCAAGTTGTCATATTTCTAGAAAGTGGATATTTCCCTTGTATCCACTACCTGAGTTTTTTTTTTAACCTGAGATTTTAAAAAATATTCACTGCAACATCCCAGAAATCTTCCTCAGTTTTCTTTCTTACCTCCACTGATTTGGATAAATCACTTTGATTTAGAGCAAAATAGGCTGTAAGGCCTCTTTCAGACCTGAGATATGAAAGTTTAAACTCAGATTTCAAATGCAGCTGAATTTAAAATATTAATTAATTAGTTTGTTTATCTATTTTTCACAGATCATCTCAAGGATGTCTTCCAGAAGTCCCAAGGATTTAATTAAATGCAAGTGGGGATCAAGGCCTAGCAGCTCCAAGTCGGACACTGCATTAGAGAAATTTAAGGGAGAAATTGCAGCCTTTAAAACGTCCCTGGATGAAATCACAAGTGGGAAAGGAAAAGTGACTGATAGGGACAAATGCAGACTTTTGGAGGTAAATGGTTGTAGAGTCCTTTAGAGGTATATGCAATACATTCTAGAAAGCAGTGCATTTGGCTTGCTGATGCTGTATTCTTATTCTTTCCATTGTTCTTGTTTGACCTGTTCTTTTTAGTTCTTGAAAGTTGATCTTGAATTTGGAATCTTAAGTTCCTACTTTGATTTTACCAACCTTTAGACATACTTTATTATTAATTCTCTACTTTAAAATATTGAGTATTTGTTTTGAGATTGTCAGATAATAAGTTGTTTCAGAAATAAAACATCATGATTAATAGTTTTGTACTTTTAATATAATGGCTGTGATCTTGTGATCTATTTGTTCCCCTCACTGTAAAAAGATTTGCTTTATGTATATGAGTGTTTTCTCTGCATGTATATCTGTGTATCATATGTGTGCCTGGTGCCTGCAGAGGTCAGAAGAAGGCATAGGATCCCCTGGAATTGGAGTTTGGATTGTTAAAAGGACTAAATATGGTTCCTCTGCAAAAGCAACAGTACTCTTAACTTAACCAACTCTCCAAACCCTCATATTTTTTGTTGTTGTTTTGTTTCACTTTTTCAGATAGGATCTCATGTAACCCAGGTTGGTCTGGAACTTGAGCTATTTAACTGAGAATGACTTTAAACTTCTGGTTCCTCTGCCTCCACCTTTAAGTGCTATGATTATAGTCATGTGCCATTACACTTAACATATTTTTTCAAGTATTGCAAACAAATTAATAAACTAATCTGGCATTCATCATGTTAACCCACCTCCCCCCAGGGTTTCTCTGTAGCTTTGGAGCCTGTCCTGGAATTGGCTCTGTAGATCAGGCTGGCCTCAAACTCAACAGAGATTTGTCTGTCTCTGTCTCCCTAGTGCTGGGATTAAAGGCATGTGCTATCACCACCCGAATGTAACTTTTGATAATTTGTCTTAATTATATTAATATCTTGATAAAAATTTGTTATACAGTTAAGGATCAAGCTGTGTTGTTACATGAAAGAAGGCCAGGCAAGCGGTACATGGTGGACCAGAGCTGAATTCATTTTAACTGATAAGTGATCCATGACAACCACATGAATCCACTCATGAGGTCTGTGCCCTCATGACCTCATCACCTTTAACATTGTTGCTTTGAGGGTTAAGTACATTTGAGGGATCATATTCAAACATAGCATGCTGTGTTTAAGATTGTAAAACACACTGGCTTACCATTTATAATTTTTATTGGCTATATAACTTGGAATTATATATGTTCTGTTTCCATGCTTTTTGGGATACTTGAAGGATACTGTGCCATTCTCATGTCTTTTTTTTTTTTTTTTTTTTAACTATAGTTGAAGAAGAAATATTTTCTCAAATATTACATGATTTTATTTTATTTTTGGTTAGTTCACAAAATTTTTAAAACAAATCTATGCATTTAAGATATCGTGAGTGCTTTATCCACTTCAAAGTACTAAATAATGTTCAGGGTTCCTTGTAAATGTTTAGATACCCATTTTATTATTCATATTGGTTGCCCTGTTAGCCTACTCATTCTGACAGTTGTTTTTACCGTCTTTCTCTTGGCTCTTTCCTTTGTTTGCTGCAGCAATGTGACAAGCATTGATTTAGCCTCCTCCCACCACCAGATGGGTTTCCTCTCTGTCTGCCTCCTCTTAGGTGTGTGTACATGCTAACTTAAGCACAGCTGGCCTTAATATAAGGACTTTGTATGCCTGTGGACTGAGCATAGCACTGAGCTCCATTTTATGGTCCTGATATCATAAAATCAAATTTGATATGTAGTAAATACTTTATAAATGCTTATGGAAATGCATTGTTTAGCTGGATGCTTGAGCTGGCTGAATTCTCAGATTCTTCTTAGTTTCTATTTAGAAAATTCAAGTTCTTGAAGCTGAGAGAGAGAAGAATGTTTATTACCTCACAGAGAAAGACAAAGAAATACAGAGACTCAAAGACCAGCTAAAGGCAAGATACAGCTCCTCCTCCTTGCTCGAGCAGCTGGAAGAGAAAACAAAGGAGTGTGGGAAGAAGCAGCAGTTGTTGGAGTCCTTATCCAAAGAGACAGATGTCCTGAAGAAGCAGTTGTCCGCCATGACGAAAAGACTTTCTGAACTGGAAAGCAAAGCCTGTACACTCAATCTGTCACAGGTGCAGACTTTCTTTAATCTCAGTTTCTTCTTATCTGTTACAATTTATAGTTCTTATGAAGAATGAGTATTTTAATGTTTGTGAAGTAATGCGAAACCTTAGTGCACCTACAGATGCTTCCTTTTGGTTTTTAGTTGAGTCCTCTTCCATAAATAAAAGCAGTGTGGTTCCCTTCACTCCCACACTGTTGTTTCACCCAGATGAATATTCACAAGACAGTCCATGCTGTAGCTACAATAGTCTAGAAAGATTTTGCTGAGATTTTATTTTCATAGTTTGTATTATGTAAGCATTAGGTTTAAGTTTTTGGTTAGTTTTCCTATTTGAGATAAAGAGTTATACCAAATATGTTTTCCCTAAGTGCACATACATTTTCTTTCCCTCTTGTTTGAGAGGAACTGTGTCATAGAATGAACAAGATGTGTAAAAATCATGTGAGTTTCAATCTTGGTTTGGTTTTGCCAGCTGATAGCCTGTAACTCTGAGTGATTCCCTTAGCCTCTCTGGAAGGAGAGAGGGTGCTAGAGCAGGTCAGTCTCCTTTTATAAGCCTTGATTTCACATCAGTAAAACCGGGCTAAGAGCACTGATGATTCCATATGACAAGATTGACAGGTGCCTTGCAGAAAGCCTAGAATATACTAAGTGCTTACTTATTGACCAGACCTTTGATTCTTTTGACATTTGGTTATTACTGACAACTAGTAATACTATCCATATAAGAATAAGTATGAATTGTAATTTCTCAGTGGTGTGATGCTGTTACTTTTCCTCTCTCTATGTTTAAAGAAGGAAGGTTTGTTGTGGTTTATAGTCTGAGGGGATCATTCCATCATGGCAGGGAAGGCATGGAAGCAGATGGAGAAGTGGAGGTCTGCCTATAAAGCTTCAAGACTGACCCTAGTGACCTGCCTCCTACAGCAAGACTCCACCCCTAAAGGCTCTTCAGCCTTCCCAAACAGCCCCAGTGTTCACACAGGCCCTTCCTTGTAGATACTTAGAAAAACATCAGAATTCCCCCAAATCCTGAAAAGCAGGATTTTTAGAGTTTGCTGGCTAGTCTGGGATTATAGCCATTTGGTTTTCCTCTTTTTCTCTATGGGAGAATAAAGAAAGGAGAGCTATTATGAAGTTGTTTTGAGTTTCATGAAATTTATTTGAAGAGTTACTTATTAATATTATAGTCTCCCAAATCTGAAACTTTTTGACAGTTATCAAGTGGAAAATTTCACACCTGACCTTATGTAACCATCACAGCCAGAATCCAGGCACACTGAAATTTTGCATAAATTATGCGTCTATGAGACAAAATGACTTGGCAGTGGTGGCCAGCAGATCTCTGAATTCTAGGCCAGCCTGGTCTACAGAGTGAGTTCCAGGACAGTCAAGGCAGAGAAACCCTGTCTTTAAAAAAAAAAAGGAAAGAAAGAAAGAAAAAAATGAATTTCACATACAGAGTTTGAAATACTCAACCTATACTAAAACTTTTTATATTTAACAGTTTGGTTTATTTCTTTGAAATAGAGTAGTTATTTGATTCCTTTTGTTGAAAACTCAGTGGGCTAATTATGTGCAGTAAAGATTGTTCTGGAGGTTGTGGTATCTAGAAAATCTCAGTAAAATTAGATCTGAAGTCTCAGGGCTTCCAGATCGCTTAGGACAATGATTCTCAACTTTCCTAATGCTTTAACCCTTTAACATGGTTCCTCATCTTGTGGAGACCCCCACAACCATAAAATTATTTTTGTTGCTACTTCATAATGATAATTTTGCTGCTGTTATGAATCATAATATAAATATTTTGGAGATAGAGGTTTGCCAGATGGGTCAAGACCCACAAGTTGAAAACTGTTGGCTTAGGAATATTGCCAGCAAATTTAGTTCTGGCAGTAGTTAGTCCCTTGGTAATTTTCACCTGCCTTAGTGGTTCACCAGTAATACAAAGGTGTGCTTGGGATGCTTTGAGAAATATTTTGTATTTTTGTGGAGCTTAATATAATGAAACTTGTTAAGTGGATGATGTTAACTAATATTGGGTTATTTACAGAGCGTGCCTGCAAACTGCTTCAACTCATCAATGAGTAGTATTCATGAAAAGGAAATGCAGCTGAAAGATGTAAGTTATTTTGGTGGTTTTTTTTGCGGGGGTGAGTAAAGAGGACTAATTTATATGTTCTTAAATTTCATAGAAATCAGAAACATTAGTGTTATGACTTAAATCTCTTGAGGCAGGAGAACTGAGTGTTTGAGATCATTGTCGAGTATCTGTAGACTAGAAAGTTCTAGAAGCTTCCAACTACCTTAGCATTCTTTTTCACCTAAATCTAATTTGCCCAAATAATTGCTTATTATAATGTAATTTATTTTAATTAATTTTCTTTTTATTTATCTATTTGGTATGTATTCATTATCTTCAAGTCTTTCGCTGAGAATATTTGGAAAGGAAATGTTTTGTGTATACTCAGTAGTTCTCTAGAATTACACAAGATTACTTTAGCTGTACCAGAAAGCTTTATTATTTCAAACTTATAAATGGATAAGTAAGTTTTTCTGGAAATGAAAAAACCGAGGGCACAGGACTATTTGTATTTTTTTCCCCAAGTTTCAGATTAAATATGTGAAGTAGAAAGTTGTTGATTTTAGTTTTAGATCATTAGGTAGCTATTCTGATTACCTGTGTGTCTACAGGTGTGTCTACCCTGATACTGATAAGTGTGTTCTTAAGATTCCTTTTTTATTTAGTCTAGCAGGTATCCCTTGAAGTCTATTTGACTTCTAAAAGAAGAATTTAAATATTTTGAGTTTGTATACAGGGTGTTATGGTACCTTACTTTACCTGGAGGTAATTGAAATAAATATAATTTTAAAAATTACTAAATAGGGTTTATTTTAGTGTCATATTTTACAGTGATTTTTGGCCCCCCTGTTTATATTAGTACCTAGCAATTAGATGCATATATTTAGGTAATTTACCTTATACACCTTTCATTTTCTCATTGTTTATTTCTGTCCTGCTGGATTTCCAGCCGCTCCTTGAAAGGAATAGCCTTGTTGCCCTCTGATTTCTCTGGCTGGGCCCTCTGTTTATCTGTTTACATGAGAAAGACTTACAGAGCAGTAAATTCTAACTCAGTTCACCTTCCAGCTAAATCCAAATTGAGCTCTGTGGATCTTGAGGCTTTGTGGATCTAGATAATTTTCTTGAAATGTAGATTTGGGTTTAATGGGTCTGGGGTGGGGTTTCCATTCTGCATTTCCTGCTTGCTGTAGCTGCTGGCTCCTGGAGCACAATTGGATCATTTTTAACTTCTGAAGAGCTCCAGGCAGTTCAGCTCTTCTGGTTTTTTGATCTCAGCAAATCTCTGAGGAGGACATTGTAGTTGGGAGACTTGGATAGCAGGGAAGAGACATCTCATCTCACTCACTCCTCATTCTACACTGGTATGATCACATTGTAGAGCTTGGAAACTAATTCCATCTCAAAGTTCCCAGAGATGTGCATAAGGAGACTTGTCTTTCTAAGAATTATACTTGTTAAGTAAAATAAGCTTTAGAATGCATGTGTATGTTTTTATTTTTTAGTCACCATTTAGGTCTGTCAGACATTTTGAAATAATTACCTGGTAATAATTGTTAGATTTCTTAGGCATCTTAAAGACACAAATGCAGAAAGGTCGATGCATCTGACCTTAGGCAGGACTGTGTTTATTGGTGGACACATAGCCAGGAGGCATGATGTCACCCACGTGGGTGGTTGAGCCACATGTCCCATAAAAATAGGGGGTATGTCTTCTTTTATCATCTCAGATTCAAAGAGGCTGTAGGGCCAGTGAAAGGTTCTCAGAGCTTTTACCTACTGGCCAGTGGAGAATTCCAGGAGTTCTCAGCCAATCTTAGCCAGTGGAAAGCTCTTGGAATCTTAAAGCAATATGGGGATCACCACACCTAACTGGGGCTTCTCCAAGTTAAGTCTAATTAATAGATTACCTTGTCCCAGAGTTTTACTGTGTGTCATGCATGTTTTGGAAGTGGCATGAACTCACGCATGTAAATGGTTGTGCCATACATCTTTCAGCATGTGGGCTGATGATGAGAGAATGCCTGTGGAAAAAGGTAGGGGTTGGAAATCTCTCCCCCCCTCCCCCACAGTCCTTCCCTTCTGGAGTTGGCTTGCCTGACTGGCTGGGAAGTATAGTCTTTCTT
Organism: Cricetulus griseus; assembly: GCF_003668045.3. NCBI lineage: Eukaryota > Metazoa > Chordata > Mammalia > Rodentia > Cricetidae > Cricetulus > Cricetulus griseus. The sequence goes on along the minus strand of NC_048596.1, from coordinate 23,721,331 downwards.
CAGGAAGCTATTAGTAATGCCATAAATGTTGTCAAATGCCAAAACTGTTATCATTTTTGTATAAACTACCAGAAAACTAGCCGAAAGTGAGGAACCAAAAATTAAAATTAATAAAAGTTTAAAAACTTGGGCCCTGAAAAGGGAACATCTAATGATAAAGGAAAATTTAACTCCTTAAATCAGGAGTGCCATGACTGGAGCCTGATCCCCTGCTCTCAGAGAAAGGGAGGTAACTGTCCACCACTCCTATTAACATTCTTTTGCTAATTGTTGGTTGTAAAGATCCCCCAGCCCAGGGGATAATTGACAGACCCGTGACCCTGTAACCCTGCAAGTCCATGCCCTGTCTTATCTCACTCAAATGTATCTCACTTAAAATATATAGCTCTTGCTTTACTCTGTACTTTGTATGTCCTGAGGTAACCATGGAAACTCTGTAATTTGTGGCCTTTAACTTGTGGTCTGCCCCTTTAAAAGCTTCTCTTTTGGGCTGGTTGGCATTTCATTTGCCTGCCATTCAGTGAGATCCTAGCTGGCCAGCTTGAAATAAAAAACCTTTTGCTTTTGCATCAGAGTGTTGACTCCTTGGGTTAGTCTCTGGGCTCCGAGAACCTGGCACAACACAAAGTAGTAGGCATTTCCAGGTCTTAACATTACAAAATTGGATTTTCAAACAACTTAGAGAAGATATGTAATTTTTATTGCTTTAGAAAATATAAATTAATAGAAAAGTTCTACAAATGAGAACTTGTATCACTTTTATACTCTACCTAAATTTAACTGTTCGTGACAATCTCACCCCCACCCCCACCCCCAACTCCCCAGGGTTTCTCTGTGTAACAGCCCTGTAGACCAGATTGTCTTTGACCTCACAGAGATCCACCTGCCTCTGCCTTCCAGTGCTGGGATTAAAGGTGTGTGCCACCATTGCCTGGCTGGTCATGACTTTTTTGTGTATGTGTGTGTTTTTGAGACAGGGTTTCTCTGTGGCTTTGGAGGCTGTCCTGGAACTAGCTCTTGTAGACTGGTGTGTGCACCAATGCCCAGCTGTTCATGACATTTTAATCCGTTTTTGTGTTTTTTTTTCTCTTACCTTTCACCTAAGTATTTCATTTTCTGAGCCATTCAAGAGTGAGCTGCACTTATCTGTAATTATTTAGCTTTACCTATGTATTCATTTCTTACGTCTTACACAAGAACTTAGAAATTTAACATGGACATGATACTTATAGTTATTTTACCATTCCTAATCCAGATTATCAATGAACTCATATTTTATTCCTCCAGTACAGATTGCATTTTGATCTATTTTGAAATTTTTGTCTACAGAGTACTAAGCAGATCCCTAGGAATGCACTTTCTTTTTTAAAGGTAAATGTTAAGTGCATGCCTCCTGTATGTGTAGATGACACAAAGCTAGAAGGAATAGCTAATGTGATGTCTCTAAAAATTCAAACCCAGTATCATTGAGAGCTTTTGAGCTGGTCATTGATAGTATTAGAGAAGAAAGGGTAGATGCATATAAAAGAATTGGAGAGGAAAACAATGTTTGCTTAGCTGGACATGGTGACATAAACCTATAATATTAGTGGCTTGAGGGTCTGAGGCAGGAGGATCACAAGTTCAAGGCCCGCCTGGGCTGGGCTATAATAGTGTGTTCAAGGCCAGGCCAGGCCAGGCCAGGCAGAGGTTAAAGGTGAGAAGAGCTTACTTTGTTAAGTAACATCGCCATCATGTGGCTTTTAAGAGTATTACCTCTTAAATCTTTTCTTTAAAAAGATTTTTGTCTTTAATTATTATTACATATATAGTACATATAAATAATATAAGTATAATCTGGGGAGTTCATTTAATGTTGCCCATATGTATATGTTTTTAGGGTTCGTCACTTGGTATTGGATAGCCAGTTAGAGAGCTCATCCCTGGGAAAGACTGGTTCCTTGCCAACAATCATTAATTTCCTGTAACTGAAATCTTAAATATATCTTTAGTTCATGTACTTGAGTAAAGTTCATTTGAAAAACATTGATGACTATTTAATGTAGATTTAAATTATTTGTATTGCTACTTTTTGTTCGTTTGTTTGTTTGCTTTTTGAGACAGGGTTTCCCTGTGGCTTTGGAGGCTGTCCTGGAACTAGCTCTTGTAGACTAGGCTAGTCTCGAACTCACAGTGATCCACCTGCCTCTGCCTCCCGAGTGCTGGGATTAAAGGCATGCGCCACCACTGCCCAGCTATACTGCTACTTCTTAGCGATGGACAAGTATAAAGTTTGATAGAAAATTAAATATCTTTAATGTGTAATATTGCAGTTTATAGGTAGTTAGATATACACATGTGCTCTTCTGGTTACATGGTATTCTTTGTTTTGTTTGTTTTTCAAGACACGGTTTCTCTGTGTGACAGCCCTGGCTGTCCTGGAATTTGATCTGTAGACCAGGCTGGCCTCCAACTCACAGAGATTCACCTGCCTCTGCCTCCCGAGTGAGGAGGCCTGCACCAGTAGGCCTGGTAACAAGTGTTCTTTAGACTAAATTTGAACATGAGCTAGAAGAGGTCCTTATGATGACTCAATCCGAAGGAATATTAGGCTTTAAGGCACACATCACCACTGATATGTCTCTTGGGACCCTTCACCCAGAACATATAACATGCACATAGTATCAAGTTTGGATGTGCATGACCTTTTGTACAAAAACTTGTTTAGACTTATTTCCAGCCTCTCAGGATCATAGAACAAGGGGCAACAATTAATCTGTTCTATTAGACTGAACAAGTATATTGGAGAGGAGTTGTAATGTTATTGTGTGTTCACATTGTATTAGAATGTCTAGACTTTGTCCCCTTTCCATTAAAAGCAGGTTTGTAATCTTCTCTAGCTAATACAATGTCTCACTATATAGCCCTGGCTTGTCTCAAACTCATAGAAATTCTCCTGCCTCTGACACCCCAGTGCTGAGATTAAAGGTATGCACCACCACACCCAGCTATTTAGTTGCTTAGATATAAGGTTGCACCACATAGCCAACTCAGGGTCTTCTCTTAGGCGCTCTGGTGCTGGGGTTACAGGCTTCAGCCTGGCTCTCCTGTAGCTATTCACTTGAACCTGCCCTATTTTCAGTAGCAAAACTCTGGCAAAAAGGGGTGAAAGGTAGCAAGAAGGAATGGTACATGTTTTGTAGGAATGGCTGGGCTGCCTGACAGACTCCTTTTGTTTTGATTTGGTTAAGTTTCCAAGAGTCAACTAGTAAAGGATAGGGACTTAGAATCAAAGCTCTTTCTAGAAGTAAGATTTGAACATTCCAGTTCATAGGCAATAATGTGTACATAAACACAAAGTGAGCTGCGTATGGGAGGTAGCATACAGGCAAATTTAATCCTTTGGAAACTGTCTTGTATTCTAAAGAGATAATACATACAGTGGCTGTCTGTAAGTAATTTATAAGCCATAAGATTTTGTATGTGTTGGAAAAGACAGTGTCATGGGGACTGCCCTTACACATTTTAAGATCTGGACTTTTTTCTTATACTGTTGATTTTTTCATTCACTGTAAGGCTCTGGAGAAAAATCAGCAGTGGCTTGTGTATGACCAGCAGCGAGAGGCCTATGTTAAAGGACTTTTAGCAAAGATCTTTGAGCTGGAGAAGAGAAAAGAAACAGCCGCTACTTTACTCCCACAGCAGATGAAAAAGACTGAATCAGAAGGTACTGAGCTATAAAAGTGTTCTTTTGGGATAAGCCTGACATTTTCCAACAGGAGTGATTCATCAAATTTAGATTTTTTTTTTTATAGATATGTGTTAGAAAGTAAAATAACATCATGTCCTTTAATCTTGAACTAAGAAATAGCATTTGGAGAGTCTGTTTCCTTTCCCCCTGTTTTCGGATATAAGAGGCCATAGGCCACAGGTGAGAGAGTCATCCATCACAGAGTTCTGAAGTCATGGTGATTTTCCCTATATGAACACCTTTCCCCGTCTTCAAAGTTCTTAGTTCCTCCAGAGCTCACCTAGGCACCAGATTCCTTTGCAGAGGTGGGGGTGGGTGGTGGTAGACGGGCTGGGTGATGAATTGAGATAAGGTTTTGTTTGCCACATACTTCTGGCTAGCCTGGTACTTAAAATTTAGCCTAGGCTAGCTTCCAATTCAGAGAAGTCCTCTTGTCTCAGTCTCCTAAGTGCTAGAATTATAGGAGTGTGCCCCTACACTGGACATCAGCTGTTATTTTATTTTGCTTGCCTTTGGCTTTTATATCAGCTCCAAGAGAAAGAATAGGCTTTGTAGATGATGCCTCAACCATTTAATCCTTGCTGGGAGCTTGAATAGTTACCCATGATGCTGTCTCTCTGCCCAGTGTTCTACAATTTTCCTTACATTGATTTCCCCTGTGTTAGACAACACCTCTTAGGAGGTGGGCGGGGAAGGGTCATACTTAACAGGTAAAGAAGTAACACGAAAAATAAAGACCCAGAGACTGATTGATACGAGGTTCAGGTTTCAAGAGGAATATCTTGAAAAGCAAAGCAGCCAGCCACTAGCTCTCACCTCTAGCTCAGGCTGAAAGGGTTGATCCATGCATGAGCCCTTCACCATTTCTCAAACTGCTGCTTCTCCTCACTGTGGCTGGAGAAGGAATACCTTTCTGAGACCTTGCTTCTGTTTTATATACTTCCCTAATGTTGGGATTAAAGTTGTGATTCTCTTTTAGACTGATTCGCTCTTGTAGATCTAGGTGGCCTTGGACTCACAGAGATCCATCTGTCTCTTAATCGGGAGCCCTAGGATTAAAGGTGTGAGTCACCATTGCTTGATCTCTATAGCTTGAGGCTGACTTTGCTTTTCTGACTCTTCAGTCAAACTTTAATAAATCATAAATAACATATCACTACACATCTCAAATGCCAGTCATAGCCCCCACCTCCTGATTCTTCATTTTATAAGCTGAAGAAATGTTGAGGTCTCATTTGTAGGAATATGTTTGGAGTTTTAATTTCTTGGGCTGTTACAAAATCTATTGTGCCTTAATGTTGTTTGTTACAGGTTATCTTCAAGAGGAAAAGAAAAAATATGATCATCTCTTAGAAAATGCCAAAAAAGATCTTGAAGTTGAACGACAAACCGTAACTCAGTTGCGTTCAGAACTTGATGAATTTAGAAGAAAATATGAAGAAACTCAGAAAGAGGTTGAAGATTTAAACCAACTCTTGAGTTCACAGCGGAAGGCAGACATAGAACACCTGGAAGAGGACAGACACAAGACAGAGAAGATCCAGAGACTCAGGGAGGAGAGCAGCATCTTCAAGGGCAAACTGGAAGAAGAGAGGAAAAAGTCTGAAGAACTCTTATCTCAGGTGAGCCAGCCGCTGAGCTCTCTGTTCTTCACACTTCAACCAAGGGTCAGGGAGCCCAGAACACTGGGCAGCCAGCAAGGAGCAGAACAGTCCCTGCCTCCTTTGGGCATTCCTATTTTAGCATGGAAGTAGATCATAAGTTAGTACCTAAGTCAATGGATAAGCTAAGGAAAATAAAAGAAGAATATGTGAGATGAAGAAACAGGGTCTTGGTGGTCTCCTAGAAGTGATGGTGTTTAGAGACTTGATGGCGGGATCCTGCATAGTGATTCTCTGGGAATTCCCCTTCAGTGGAGGACATCACATGAGTGAAGAGGTGATTATGTGAGAAGTAAAGGCAGTGAGAGCTATCCAGTTGATACCTTGACTGTACTGTTGAGTGTGCTGATGTTGTGCTCAAATGAATTCCTAATGCACCTTAGAAAGAACATAGAAACCCATAGAAAGAACAGTGTTTGGAATTCACACTTGGGCTCTAGACAGAGTACGTGACCTGTCTTCTGACTCACAGCCTTCACTAGTCAAATGAATAATAGCCTCTACTTGCCTCGTAAGACTGCTGTATGGGGCAACTGAGTAATAATAAAGCTCTTTGTAAACTAAGTAGATGCCAGTGGAGATTATTGTTATTGTCATTGTAATTTGTAACATCCTGCAGAAGTTGAGAGCTGAGGAAGAGTCAGTAATCTTAATATTTTCTTCCTTCATCTTGACTTTGCTAACTTTGACTTGTAAGTATGGGTAGTGACATTTGGGAAAGGTTAAACAAAAATAAGTAAATTTTGCTCTTGCTCTGTGTGTAGACAGGGCACATCCCTCTTTGTTATCCTCTGAAATGATGGCTGATAGCAGAGCCTCCAGGAAAGGGGGTGTGGCCACACAGAGCTGTGTCCATCACTCAGTCTGTATGCTTAGGGAACTTAGTCAGGATGACACTGCTCATCCTGCTTAAGTAGAAGGCCTCAGATAGCCAGCTGCAATGAGTCATTGCTCAGTAGGAGTTGTCCTGGTTAGAGGTGGGAATTGTGACATAGGTTTCTCATCTATCACAAGTCTAGTGAGGAGAGGCAGGTGAAGTAATGCCAGCTCTCTTTGTGTCCTCCAGGTCCGCATTCTTTACGAGTCTCTGTTAAAGCACCAAGAGGAACAGACCAGGGTAGCTCTGCTGGAGCAGCAGGTACTTACTGTGGATGCTCGAAAGTTCGTTGAGCTGCTAAAAAACAGAACGTCCCCTGGTATTTATACTGTTCTATGGAGAACTACTTGAAAGGTGTAAACCAAAATGTTTTAAAAGACTAACACACATTTTCTTAGAGACTCTGTACCATTCACATATTCTGTATCTGTTCTTAGCTTAAACCAGATTCTTAGAGGTGTGGTGGCAGCTTTCCTGACAGCTTGGCTTTGGCAAATGTTGTTCTTCCATGACTATAGTTCCTACTCTAGCCTTACAGGGTTTTTCACTAGGTCACTCTGTGAGTTCAAGCAGAGTGGACACCTGTTACGATAAATCTTTCCGCCAAAAGCCACCTGAGCCCCACTGCCACGTGTGCGCTTTATGCCAGCTGCCAGCCCGAGTTAGGGCCCAAATTAATGCACAGAGAGACTTGTATTAGGTTCAAAGCTGCTTGGCCAATGACTAGGATTCCCATCTGTTAGCTCAGTCTCAATTATCATAAATCTATATATTTTATAAGATTTATCTTATCGGATGCCTTATTGGCGTCCCTCCTTGTTGGTGGATCACATTGCACTGCTGGAGGAAGAGCGGAGGGGAAAAGGGGACACTTCCTGTTTTCCTTGCTAAATATGAGTCTCCTTGCTATGTCACTTCCTGCCTGGAACACCACTTCTCTACTACATTTCCCAGAATCCTCTTTGACTCCTAGTCCTGCCTAACTTGCTGCCATTGGTCAAACCGTATTTTATTCAACAATCAAGATAAACATACACACAAGTACATTCCCCATCAGACACCATTTATCCTTAAAATGTATAGTAGAATTTCTTAATGTATTTCAAACCAGGGAGTAGCCATCTCCCACTTCCCACCAAAAATTCTAAGAATGTGAAGGAATAACTCCAACCAGTAACTTCTTAAGCTGCCTCCCACTCATCAGTACCTTAGGTCTTGGCTTTGCTAGTTCATAAACCAGCTCTTTAGCCATAAACTTCATTTACTAATAATTTTTTGTTTTGTTTTTGAGATGGGATTTCTGTGTACAACAACCCCAGCTGTCCTGGAACTAGCTCTGTAGATCAAGCTGGCTTCAAACTCACTGATCTGCCTGTCTCTACCTCCCAGCACTCAGACTAAATGTGTGTGCAACCACTACTTGGTCATTTACTAATAATCTTGCTGTGCTAAGATAAGTTCTTGATAAGCAGACCCAGCAAATATTCTCTTGTGCTGATAAAGACTAAACATTTGTTGCTGAAGTTTTCTTTTCCCACCAGGTCCTGCCGCCCTTTTCAGCTCCAAATAAACACATAGATACTATATTAGTTATAAAACTGTTGGCCAATGGCTAGGGCTTCTTGTTGGCTATCTATCTTAATTATTTATCTGTTTCTATTAATCTATGTATTTCCACGTGGTCTTGGCTTACTGGAGAACGCCTGGACCTGTTACTCCTTTCTGGTATACATGGTGACCTTTCTGGTTCTTCTCTTTCCTAGAATAACCCTTGTCTCTTTACCCCACCTATCTTCCTGCATCTATTGGCCAAACTATTTTATTCATCAGCCAGTAAGAGCACATAGTATACGGAAGGCCATCCCCCATCAAACATTCAATGAAGAAAACTAAGTAGGATCTACCAGCTCTAACTGCCTTGTCCTGATATATTCCAGATGCAGGCATGTACTCTAGACTTTGAAAATGAAAAACTTGACCGCCAGAATATGCAGCACCAACTGTATGTGATTCTTAAAGAACTCCGAAAAGCTAGAAGTCAAATAACACAGTTGGAATCCTTGGTGAGTTTTGAATGGCTAATATAAAACTTATTATTCATTCTTCTACCTCCCCATTGATGTGTCAGCTCAGTCCCCAAACCAGAAATACAACTTAAAATGAACTTTATCTCAAATCAGTAGTTGCCCCGTATGTGGTACATAACCTTACAACATCAATCCAGGACTTTAGAAGGAGGGGCGTTACAACACTCTTGCTCATAGTTACTTTACTGGGGTCTGGGATCATCTCCTACCCAAGCTGGCTGCTGCCATTCTAGAGATGCCCAACAGTACCTTGCATAGAAAGTAGAAAATAGAGCATCATGGCATTCTTTTTCATATTTCTAATGAATTTGGGTTCTTTGATGTGTCTGTGAATGTGCCCAGATGTCCCATTAGTGCACATACATATATTGTCCTAGAACTGCAAAATATTTGGAAATGGGAAAATATTATAAATATAACTCCTAGTTTCTAAGGGGGGGAAGCAATTGTTAAAGTAACAACTTGTATGTTACTAAAATAAGTATCTTCTATGGGTGGTATTGGCGCATGCTTTTAATCCCAGCACTCGGGAGGCAGAGTCAGGCAGATCTCTGAATTTGAGGCCAGGCTCCAAAGCTGCACACAGAGAAATCCTTTCTCAAAAAAACAAACCAAACCAATAAATAAATATCTTTATAATGAGCTGTAACATATGACTGTTTAAGCTTTCTTGGCTATTCTAAATTCTTTTTAAAAGAAATGAAATAGCAAAGTCTTAAAGGTATGTAGCATTTTGGTCATCTGTGTATATGACCAATCTGAGCTACTGAAATTCTCTGCTGTTCGCTGTTCTGTGTAGGGTTTTGTTGCTGCTCTCCTTTTGCTTTATGGTTTCACTCCCCAGGGTGTGAAACACTCCCCGGTAAACATCTTCCACTTCAACCTCCTGGGTGCTGGGAACTTTGTACTTCTTTATTCCTTAAGTTACCTCTGTTTTACAAAACTGGCAAATACACGCACACTCTTGAAAATGTCATGAGGAATCCCATTTTGTACTCTGAATTTTAAAGAGGGATAGTCTTCCCTTTACATTTGACTCTATGCCTCTTAGCAAGGCCTATCTATATGAGCACTAACTCACTACTTTCCTGAGTAACTAATGCATTATCCATCTTATTCATGACTGCCTCAAATGTTACCATTAGAATAATAATGAGCAGAAATCCAAAATAAGCTGTCTGTAGGGCTGAAGCATGAAGAGGTGCACATAGCAGTTAAAGCTGCCGAACACTCTGTCTTATGTTCAAACGTGTTCATTTGAAATTTGTTCTGCAGAAGCAGCTACATGGCTTTGCCTTCACAGAGCAGTCGTTCCCAATCCAGAGAGAGCCTGAAAGCAGAGTGAAAGTTACCTCACCCAAAAGTCCCACTGCTGCACTCAACGAAAGCCTGGTGGAATGTCCCAACTGCAGTGTACAGTACCCAGCTAATGAACATCGAGATCTGCTCGTCCATGTTGAATACTGCACGAAGTAGCAGAACCATTCTTGCCTTTGTACAGAAAAGGTCCACACTGTATCCTGTTTGTTTATGGGCACTTTGAATCACAGATCACATCTCTTGCACAAGAAACTCCCTGTCTGCCCTTGGCACTATGGTGTATGAGGGCAGCCTTATATTTTTCTGGCCATTTTGCATTTTCCTTGGTAGCAATACCTCCCTGAGCTGCTTCATCATGAGGCTACAGTGAGAGAATGTGGTGAGCAGTGGGTACCCAGACTACTAGCACTTCACACTGTTTTTCTAACTAGCACTTACTTCATACTGTTTTAGTACCCGATGAACAAGAGCTGTTTGGCTTATTGATTATGGGTTAAAACTATGACCAGCAAGCAGATATTTTATGCTTTGGGGTAAGAGAATGGGAAGGTGATTAAGTACGGCTCTTACTGTGCTGATATTTTTTCATGTAAGTGCTTAGTATAATGACACTTCCAGTTTGATATCTCTTCCTGTTGTCTAACGGTTACTAGAAAAGTTGGGGAGTTTTATAACTTTATTGCTGTTAACTCTTCTAAGCACAATGCAGGTTTTGTTTGAAGAATGCCTTTAAGAAGCTGCACATTTTCACTCATTATCTGACCATAACTTTGACTTAAATTTCATCAGCACAGATTGGTTCCCTAAAATGCCAAATGAACAAAACTTTAACAAAACTGTCTTGCCTCCTCATTCAATTGGAAGGTATTTTATTATATCTTGGTGAGCTTTTGTTTTTTGGCACTCTCAAAGATGGGTGATCAGTGAAATTATCAGATATTTGTTTTCTGAATAGATATTTTTATATATGCTTTATGTAAACCAAAAAGTTGTTTTATTTCTTCAAATTTTCTAACATGCTTAAACCTGGGCTACTATTAGCAATATGAAGGAGGAAATAAATTATTTAATAAGTTTACCGTGTCTACTTTGTGTGTACATGTATAGTCTTAAGATCTCTAGTCACAGAGCGGTATTGGGGGTTCAGGATTGACACACACAGGTGACAGGAACTGAGAGACACCAGAGCTATGCTGTGAGGGAGGTAAAAAGAGTGGAGGTGCCTCTGCCGAACAGGTCATAACTCTTAATAATACTTTCCTGAGTTGTTGGTTACAAAGGCAAAGCAGCAAGCCTGTGAAGGTATATGTGATTTTGGCTTTTGAACTTGGGGGGCAAAAAACATTGTATAGATTTGTCAATGTAAATAAAAATTTGTCTTGGAGTTAGTAATCACAAATGCTTAGTATCTTCAACTACAATTGGACAAAAGATACAGAATACTTTTCAGTTAGGTAGCTCTTTACTTTGACCCACAGTGCTACAGTATTTAATTCTAAATGCATGCTATAAGAACAATTTTCCCTTCACGGCTTTTCTGTAAGCCAGGCATTACCTTATAGATACAGATTATAGATATGGAAAATGGCTTGTCCATACAGTGGGTGATGGCTTGCCCATTCCAAAGTAGAGACCAGGCCTTTGGTCTTTGCCTGTTTGGGCAGAAGTTAGGGCTAGCAGTCCCTCTGACCTGGTATCCCCTGAATCTGACTCCTGGGTACGTTTCTGTAGTTCACTGGAGAGTTGGGGCTAGGTGCTTCCCCTGTGAGCTTCAACCACAATCAGGGCACCAGTGTAATTTGTACTTTGGGAAGATGTCAAAAAAAATGGAACAGTTCTGAAGTGTTCCCCATGTTCAGCTCTTTTACATATTTTCATCTGTAGATGTTTAGAACAGGAAAAGTCCTTTTTTCCTGGATCATATTACAGAAGCAAGGTTCAGTCAAGCACTTAAGACCTGAAAACCCTTGAAGAGTCAAACACAGTTCTTTGTCGTCACTGTCTACTTTCTTATGGCACATGGCCACCTATGCTTAGGCCAGGGTTGGTTCTGCAGGACAGTATGCTGCACCAGAAGCTGCTAGATGTTTCATACTTACTCCTTGCAGATCTGTGAAGGATGTACTGATACCAGCACCATTCAGAGATGAAGCAGTACACCCCTGGTCATCACTAACTTATGGGAAAGCAGTGTCCCTACCGAAAAACCCATCCCTCTCTTACGTTATATTGTTAATTCCAGCAAATACACACTGTGGCTGTCATTCCAGGATTCTCCCCCTGTCCATTATGCCACATGTAATCCTAACACACAGGATGCTGATTTAGGAGACTTTGAGTTCCAGGCCAGTCACTACATAGCAAGACTGATTCAAATAACAAAAGACCAAAAAAAAAAATGTATCACAGATAACATTTTATGCATAATATATACAAATTAAAGAGATTTTTAAAGTAATAAATTTGAGATTTTGTTTTTATCTTATATTTATGAGTGTTTGCTGGCATGGATATCTGTGCATGCTTACAATGCCCACAGAGGCCAGAAGAGGGCATCAGATCCCCTGGGACTGGAATTTCAGAGGCTTGTGCCATGTGGTTGGGCAATTGAGCCTGGGTCCTTTGAAAGGCAGCCAGTGCTCTTAACCACAAAGCCATCTCCCCATTTACCAAATTAACGAGTTTTGGCATATGCATCCTTGTAACCATCAGCCAAACAGACATACAGACCACAGCACCACCCCTAAAAGTTTCTTTGTTCCAGTTTCAGTCCAGAATCCCTTCCTCATAGAGGCAATCTGTGTCTGTTACCATGAATTGGAAGTTCACATATATGACATATTGGGTCTTGCTTCTTTGACTCATTAGTGCTTCCAAACTCTTTCATATTTTTATTTTTTAAATTTTCATTACTTTAAAAATGATAGTTTAGCATACAAGTAATGGGTACTAACTATCATAGTTCTTCATACATATGTGTCTTGCTACTTTTTTAATCATTTATTTCCTTCCTCCAGATGGTCTTGCAGACCTCTGCTTTCATTCGCATGTGTTGCATTATTCTCTCTTTTCATTCTTAAGATTTGAAGAATGGTGATGGCGCACACCTTTGATCCCAGCACTCGGGAGGCAGAGGCAGGTGGATCTCTGTGAATCTGAGGCCAGCCTGGTCTACAAAGCGAGTTCCAGGACAGTTAGGACTGTTACACAGAGAAACCCTGGAGCTATTTTCCTCCTTTCTCATGATGACCTGCATGACAACCTGCACACACATGCACCCACATGCACCCATGCACTTTTTTCATGTACATGTAATTTGTTTTTTAAATAGCCAAATAACATTCTATTTTATAAACACTATTTTTATTAATGTATGTGTTTGTACTTCTCTTGGTAGCAATTTGCATTGTATCTTATGTAAGTGTTGTGGGTATTTGCTTGTTTGTTAGTTTTGGTGGTGTGGGAATCAGACCCAGAGCCTTCCTTATGCCTCTGTGTATGTACTTTATTGCTGAGTTACAGCCTAACCCTCTTATGCCAATACTTTTGAGGGTCTATCTTTTCATTTCTATTAGGGGAATATTTACAATGGGTCACAATAGGTGATATTTATCCTTACTGACAACTATCCAACAGTATTTTTTCAGTGACTAAAGGAATTCTTTTTTTCTAATGAGCCTCCACAGGGAAGAACCACGTACACAATGGTCAGTGACCTCTGCAACAACTTTGCTATAAATACACCACTGATTTCTTAATGTCTCTACATAGGTGAAAACCTGAGGCCCAGAGGCAACTCCCCATCCTCAGGGGCAAGCTGTATCCAACTCTCTGTTCTGGCTTATCCCAGCCACATTTTAAAGCGGAGAGCTGCAATACCTGCTTCTCAGGGGTCTGATGGGCAGTGAGACAGAGCAGCTGCTACGGTGGAGGCTGGAAGGGCATGGTCTCATGGGAGAGCTGTTTGTCCAAGAACAATGAATATGATATGGCCATATTAGTTACTTTCTGTGCTAGAATAAAATACCATGACTAAGGCAACTTCTAGTAGGAAGAGTTTATTTTCACTTAGAGTTCCAGAGGGATGAGTCCATCGTGGCTGGGAAGCATGGCATTAAGGGGCAGGTATGACAGGAAGTGTGGAGGCAGCGACAGGAAGTTGCCAGTTCACCTCTTATTCACAAGCACAAAGAGAGAGCAAACCAGAAGTGGAGCAATCCTATAAGCTCTCAAAGCCCACTTCCTCCAGCAAGGATCTACCTCTCCTACCTCCCCTAAGAGTGCCACCAGCAAGGGGCCAAGTATTCAAATACTGGAGCCTGTGGTTTCTCATTGAAACCACCACAATGGCTTAACTTTTAGATTTTTCTGAGAAAAACCTGAAATTTTAAAATATGAAACCTCCTGCAAAACAACAACAACAACAAACAAAACCTGTAGTTGGTGACTTTCAAAGAGTGACTTGCCTGTGATGGGAAGGAAGCCAAGGACAGTTCAGGGTTCTTGCCTGCCATGTGAGCACTGAGGTTTCCTTGTGTCCACTTGAGTTCAACAGGTGCTGTTTGAGGGACAGGGCAAATACTCCCTCCCTAACCCTTCCCTGCCACCTGCCATCTGGCAGCTCTTAATGGCTACATTTCTGGACAGAGCTGACTTAGCAGCCAGCATTTCCTGATTACTTTCTGTTTCCCTAGGCCCACACAGAAGGAAGGTCAGTGGGAGGAACTGGCTTCAAGACCATCTACATAAGGGCTTCGGGTCCAGGAATGCCCTCCGAGCCTCTTCTAAATGCTGATCCCAGGCCTCCAGATCTCCATCTGAATATTTGGGAGAGTGTATACTTAATAAGCTCTCTGGGGCATCCTGGGCATTCCTGATTGGAACTAATCCAATTAGTGCCACAGCAGATACCAGAGATGGCATCACACACCCAAGGTCACATAGCAGGTTCATAGAAGAGGGAAGAACTAAGGTTCTTCAAGGCAGTAGCTGTCCTGCTGTCTGGCCTTGTGTGTTATGATTCCAGGGAAGTTATTCTGTTGGAGATCCCCAGTATTTTGTTTTCCGAAGTCTGATCTACTCATTTGTGGGCCTCGTTCACATTTCTCTTTTGTACTTTAGTGATGTTGGCTCTGGATGGTTGAATGGGAATTATCAGGCTGGCATTCAAGAGAAGTCTAATGCTCAAACAAGGCTGGGAGGGCAAGAACCAAGGGCAAGGTTTTCATAGAGCTAAGAGGACAAAGCTCTGAGATTGTCCCATAGTCCTGAAAAAGTGGGAGACCCCAAAGAACCAAACTCATGTAGTGTCACCCAAACCAAGCATCTGGCAGTTGGCCTTCACTCTCCCACCTTCCAGGCTCACTCACCTATGCCATAGTTTGGGTCCGAAATGTGCCAGAAAGATGCATGCATTAAAGGACTGATCCTCAGGGCGTCACTATGGGGGCGGGGGCGTGTAGAACCTTCAAAGAACTGAGTTTTGTCAGAGATCTGGGCATCTCCTTGAAGGGAATTGTGGGACTGTGGTCTTGACTTGTTTGTGGGCTCTCAGCTGTGCACAGGCCCCAAAGAAACAGGGCTCAAGAATCATGACTGAAGCACCCAGAATAAAACTGCCTTCATGAGTTGAACTTAGCCATTTTTTTCTAGTGATCAAAAGCTGACATGTATTTCCTGAAGAATCTTACCTGTTTCAAAGACTACCAAGCCCAGACCTCATCACTTGACCAGCAGATGTTTAACCATCTACAGCTGTAGCGGAAGCCAGAGGGCCCCATCTGACATCTCCCCAAGGTTGAGAGATGATAGACTTCCCAAACCAGGCAATAGCCGATTTATTAGTTAAGGAAACAGGCTATTCAAGTAAGAATCATGTTTGTTGTTACAAGAGAACACTAAGCAGAGGTTAAAGAAAACATGGCCTGTGTCATATTAGTGACTTTCTGATGTCAAGGTTTGAGGGGAAGGGCAATAGACCCAGATTCTGATACAGTAGAGGGTGTTTCCCATAGCCTAGTGTCTTAATGTTGGGAGCCATGTAGTCTCACATATGTTCACATTTGGGCTGTCGAAGCTCCTACTTTCACAGTTTAATGACTTTTATCTAAAACCATGAAGATAGCTACATGGAGTAATGATCTATACAGAAACTCCAGGGTGCATGTCCTCTGTGTTCTATTGACTCGAATGTTGTATATTAACAAAGGTCATGCTAGACTTTGGTACTCTGTACGCCCTGAAATCACAGTATCTTGGCACAGTGGGGCTTATTCCTTACTTGTGTCTCAATCTTTGTGCTCTGGGGAAGTTGCCTTCATCTTGCTGTTATGACATCTAGAACATGTGACCTTCAAGCATGGGAGAGAAAGATGAAAGTTGCACACTAGTTCTAACTTCTAGACCGAAAGGGACACATTCTGATTAGGCAGAACTTGGTCCCATGGCTCCACTTCCTGCAACGGTGCCTAGAAGGATGGATCCTCCCAGGAAGGGAGATAGTGTAGTGAACGCATCTCACCATGCCACACAAAGTCACTCAGAGATGCTGGGGAAGAAGAGACCGGTGAATGGATCTGCCACCAGACCAGAAGCCTGGTGAAGGATATAGCCAAAAGAAAGGAGGGGGGAGGAAGGGAGGGATGGAAGGAAGGAAGGAAAGAAGGAAGGAAATAAAGAAAGAAAGAAAAGTAGGAAAGAAAGAACGAAAAGAAGGAAAGAGAGAAGAGTCTCCTCTGGGCTTCCATGGTCTCTCTTGTGCCTCTCTTCATAGTCCTTTTCTCCCAGTATCACAGCCATCTGTCACTTGCCATGTCACCCCCCCCATCCCTCAAAAGCTGTAAGTTTTATGAGGTAGGAGACTGTGTTTCCCTCCCATCTTTCATGACTGGCACATGGTATGGGCTCCACATATATTTTTAGGAACCCCAATAAAAATGGGCATCTTTACCAATAATGAGGTCAACCATTTGTGTCTAAGACATGCCCGGCCTTTTAGTTTTCAGAATTTCCAGTAGAATCATGGCAGAGCAAGGGTATGAATCAGTCATTAAGCAAACATGGCTGTAAAAGAGACTGTAAAGCATACCTCACAAACTTGGCCATAAATAAAGTCAATGTTTGATCAATGACATGACCTGGGCAAAGCAGTTCTTTAAAGGAACTCACTTTTGGAAACTCAAGGTGACTTAAAATGCCTGGCTTTGGAACTGCAACTGAAAGCCCTTCTCCAAGGCTGGTGTTAAAGTTTTCTTGTGTGCCCCAGAACATGGTCACAGCAATGGTGGCTGATACAAGAGGGAAACAATGCCTGGTACTGGAAACCTAGCCTATCCAGCGCTAGACATGGATCTCTGGGGAGAACTGATAATCTTTACTAAACCAGCATAATCCCTAACTGTAGTCTAAACATTTATCCTCAGACCCACAGATAAGTGTGGTTCTCACCCCTCAACAAGGAAACTTCTCTTTGTAACAGAGGGAGACCATGACAGAAAACCACAACCAATCAAAATACAGAGCTGTGGAGCCCAGTCCCAGTAGATGCATCTACAAAACAACTCCAGCACCAAAGGCACAGAGAACATTGTGGGGGGGTGTGTAAGGGCCGGAGGATCAGGGAGTTTGCTGTGAGATTGTGTCTCCTGGGAACGCCAGAAGCTGCACTTATAAAGTCTCATTAACATGACTGGCCAAGCATGAGCTGAACATGGACAATAGCAATAGGCATGCCAAAGTAGACGGGAAGACCATGAGGCCTCAAGCCTACACAAAGAACTATAGTCAGCTAAGAAATGACGAGAGCAGAAGAAATAGTCTTTCCTAGGGAAGAACACATCGATCGGTTATCCAATATCAGTCCTAAAAACATACATACAATTAATATTCTACAGACCAAGTAGGTTGTACTAAGGAATACATATGTACATAAACATACATATACATGCATGTAATAACAGTCAATGAAAAAAGAGACCATGAATTTGAAAGAGAGTAAGTAAGGAGAGGTATATGTGTGTGGGTGGAGGAAAGGAAGGAGGGAAATGATGCAATTTTTAAAAATAAATCATTTTAAAAAGAGGTTAAAACACATAGGGTAGCTTGATGTATGCTTTCCAGGAAATTTAATTAAGGAACTCTGGCAAGTGAGGAACACTACCAGTAAGGTTTGTCACCACCATTGTGGCCAAACTGTATGGAGGATTGACTCTGCAGGGTACCCTACCTAATGGTCCAACTCGGCCACACGTCAGGTCCCATTTCTGTGCCTGTTTTGCTGATGGCTACAGGGGGATTATTTAGTTTCTGAGGTGATGGTGAGGAAGATGAAAACCAGGCTGTCTTTCCAGTTTCAAAAGCAACAGATTTTAATCATCAAGCTCAAGTTGGATACAGGCTCGTGGTCCTGGAAACAGATTGGTGGGACTCTTAGCCCAGATCCACTGGCTTGTAACAACTGTGTCTCTTTCTTTCCACTCATGTGTTCCTGTTTTGACAGGCTCAGCTGGTTGGTCCATTTTAGCTTCTCATTTACTTGAAGTTGGATCATCCTGTGGCCTAGCTTTGAATGCCACTCAGTGCCACATCTTCTGCATTCTGTTACCTGGAAATGGCCACAAGACCAAGCTAGATTCCAGGGGAGAAGACTACACAAGAGCACAATGGCCAGGATCCACCCTTTGTTGGGAACTGTCTTAGAGAATGGCAGTTCTGTGGGCAAATCTAGGTGAGCAAAATGTACAGACCCTCTGGCACTTTCCCATCCCTCCAGGACAGTCTTTCATAGCCTTGAGGTAGGCAGGTCAAGTAGATCTCTAACACAGCACACACACACACACACACACACACACACACACACACAACACAGCACACACACACACACACACACACACACACACACACACACACTACAGACTCACACACACACTCACACACCACACACACACCACACACACATACACCCATACCACATCACACACACACACACACACACACATACACACACCACACACCACACACATTGCACACACACCACACACACATACATGCATACCACACACACACACACACACACACACCACAGAGCACACACACAGCACACACACACACCACAGAGCACACACACAGCACACACACATTACACACTCACACACACACAGCACACACACAGCACACCACACATACCACACACACACACACACACACACACACACACACATACACACACACCCCACACACATTCTATACCCATACCACATCACACACTACACACACAGCACACAGAGCACAACACACTACACACACCACACACACCCATACCACATGACACACACACACACACACACACACACACATCACATCACATCACACATCACACACTCATACACACTCACCACACAGGACTGGAACTTTGGTGTTCAGATTCCACAGAATTAGTGCAATTCACAGAATTCTCTAAATCACCAAGTCCCGAACTCTTGGGCACTTTGGATGAAATAGGGGAGAAGACAGAGTCTCCACCAGCTTGGTGTAATTAAGGGGAAGGGATTATGGAGCCAACGTTTAAAACATAAAGGACAGCACAATGGTAAGTGGTTCAACGTGTGATCAGACAAATAGATGCTGAGAAACTGACACACATCCACCACTTCCCAGGGTATGATTTTCTCAACCTTCCAGACCTGCTATAGATACTAAAAGCTGTGGAGTTTGGTTGGGAGATTGACATCCAGAACATTTTCTAAGAAAATTTTTTTTATATGGACCTATCCTTTACATGACTACCCAGAAATCTTCAGCTATTGCTATGTGCTCTCTAAGGCTTTATTTAGGACATACCTTTAAGTTCAAGGTCAGTCAGGTCTACATACAAGCTTCTGGCCAGCCATGGCTCTATAGTCAGGCCCTGTTTATAGATAAAAATTAAAATTTAAAGTTAAAAATCAGAAATAATGAAGCATCTGAGTAAGTCTGGCATGGTGGTACATTCCTGTAGTCTCAGCACTGGGGAGTAGAGGCAGGAAGATTAGGAGTTCAAGGCCAGCCTCAGCTACCTAGTGATTCAGAGACCACCTTGGTCATGTTTGGGAGGGCCCCTCTCTCAAAAACAAAACAACAAATAAGACAAAGAAGAAAAATTAAATGTTGAGTAAAAACCATTTGTTAAACCATGACAGAATACTCTTCTTTCCAAATGATGCTGCAGAAAAATATTTAGCTCCACATAAATGATTGCAGCATTGTTTATAGGGAAAAGGGAAAAATTTGAAAGAATGAATCACTATCTTTTTAATTATTTTGTAATTTTTTTGTAATTTATTATTATTATTATTATTATTATTATTATTATTATTATTATTTTGGTTTTACAGGCAGGGTTTCTCTGTGGCTTAGGAGGCAGTCCTGGAACTAGCTCTTGTAGAACAGGCTGGTCTCGAACTCACAGAGATCCACCTGCTTCTGCCTCCCGAGTGCTGGGATTAAAGGTGTGTGCAACCGCCACCCAGCTACTAAATTTATTTTATGTGCATTGGTGTGAGGGTGCCAGAACCCTTGGAACTGGAGTTGTGGACAGTTGTGAGCTGCCATGTGGTTGCAGGGAGTTGAACCTGGGTCTTCTGGAAGAGCCTCTGAGCCATCCCTCCAGCCCCATACCCTCTTTTTATTAACACACACACATTACCATCCTATGCAGAAGATAAGCCCCCCCACACACAAAGGAGAATAGTAATACTATTCATCTAGAATGGGGGATTCTGGGTGGTGCTTCATTCATTTCGCCTTTTTCTTTTCCTTCTTTGTATTTTCTGCACATAACAGACGTTACAGTTGTTATTGTTTGTGTATGTGTGTGCTGTCTGTTCATGTACACTTGTGTGCAGGTGCAAGTGTGCAGGTTCATGCTTGCAGGGCACACATTCGGAGGTCAGAGGACACCTTTCAGGTGTCAGTTTTCTGGGGATCTTGGAATCAAATTCAGGTCCTCAGATCTGTGCGGTAGGCACTTTTCACCAGTGAGCCATCTCTTAGGCCCAGGTATCAACTTTTGGTGGAAGTTTTTGTTTATTCATTTATTGCAAAATGTCACATTTAAGCTGATTTCACCAACCAAGATGCAAAGTGTGCATAGGGACAGTGTAGTCCCTTACATCTGACTCTTTCAAATGCGTTTTAATGCCAGGTCTAATTTGATTTCTACAGCTCCAGAAGATTGGACCACAGTGTCATTTCTGTAAATCTCCAAAGCTAACCTGGCTAATTACTGGCAACTGGGGACAGCCAGATCCCCAGGGCCATTCATGGTTCTCAAAGGCTATCACAGTGGATTGCGAGCTCATGCTTGCTTTTGGATTTGGAGAATCCATTTTCTGTGCCACGTCATAGATGTGCCAGCTGTACTCCCTGCTACCCGGAGTCCATCACTCCACCCTGCGGTGGTGTCAGCACTGGAAACCTGTCCTCCCCGATCCCTGTCCGGATTCCAGACATGGGAGACTCCAGCCCCGCCATTGAGAGCCTGTCTTGGAATCCTGCCAGAAATGTTAGAAGAGTTTGTGGCATGGGCAGGGGGCAGGCAAGAACTGCTGTGGCCTCGCTTCCCCTGTAAGACTTGGTGTCGACACAAAGCCAACCCAGAGGAGGAAGCAGGGTGGTACCCAGACAAGTCTTTGGATAGCTCAGCCCAGATGTGCCTAGAGCAGATCTGCCCGTTGGACTTTGTGCTCACTTGTGTCTCTGAGACAACTTTACTTCTTTTTCCTTCCTTCTTTCCTGCCATTCTTCTTGCTTCTCCCCCTTTTTCTCTGGTTTGATTTTGTTGGGGTGGAATTCCTGTTAGCTATCAACAGCACCGTATTTCCTGAAAAATGTATTTTGCAACCTCAGTTTTCTCTTTAGACTGAGGGCGATAACAACATTCAACTTCTGCACAGGCTGTGACACTTTTGTGAGTCAGTATTACCATGATAAGCGCGGAGCTTATTGTGTATTGAGCGGTCAGTAAATGCTGCCCATCACTTCTAAGGACTTAGGAAAAGCTGAATTCAGGAAAATGTTCCTTTCTAAAAAAAAAAAAAAGAAAGAAAAAAGAAAAAGCAAAGGCAAAGGCAAAGGCAAAGCAGAGCCTCGAGCATGAGAAAGGAGGTTAATGAGTTCACTAACAAGCTGAGAGTTCAGGGTTTATGGCTTCGGAGTCACCAA
Source organism: Cricetulus griseus (assembly GCF_003668045.3). Classification (NCBI taxonomy): domain Eukaryota; kingdom Metazoa; phylum Chordata; class Mammalia; order Rodentia; family Cricetidae; genus Cricetulus; species Cricetulus griseus. The sequence goes on along the minus strand of NC_048596.1, from coordinate 23,699,458 downwards.
CCCCACCTTTCTCACACATGTGCATGTGTATACATGCATGAACACACACGCTCACCCTCTCAGGATCCCAGGTGGTGCTGGGTCGGGGGGGGGGGGGGGGACCCGAGCCACCACATCAGCAGTCTTTTAGAACAGCAGGAGGATTGGGCACGGAGGATGGGAGCTGCAGTGGTTGGCAGTGCCTAAGCGGTTGGTTTTGCAATACAGTTTGGAGAGAAGGAAAGTAATCTAGGGGAGAGTTAGCCTGGCCTCAGAGCCTCTGCCTTGCATCGGCTGTAGAAATAGAGGACACAGTATCGGCACTGGGGACCTGCTCGGTGAAGATGGGTTGTTTGAGCAGGGCGACAAGAGTATGATGAAGCCAAGCCTCTCAAAGGCTCTGTCTGAACCTCAGCCAGATGTTAGCACAACAGGACTGAAATGGACGTGAGCTGCCACACGCATGCAGAGGAACACACTGTGGCTGTGTTAACAGAGAAGGGCATTCTGTAGTTCCTAGACTCTCCAGTGGGAGGACTAGAGGACTGGCCTGGAGCTAGCCCAGCCTGAGGCAGTGTCTACAAGCTGGGGCTGATCTAATGCACACCTACCTGTTGCTTGTGTTGCATTTCTGGATGCCAGCAGCCCACGATGGTGTCTGTGATACCATTCCTTGCATCTGTACACATCTGACTTCCTCATCCTCCTGAACTGTCCATCTCTTGCAATGTGGCTGAGGGCGAAGTTCAGGAAAGGGGCCATGCTGTAAGGGGATGGAGAAGCTAGTGTTGACCTTGTACCTTGAGGAGGCATTTTAAGTATGATGTACACCCCACAGCCAAGTATCTGTATTATGTATGCATGCATACATGGAGTAGGCATGTAACCTGTGTCTGGGTCCCCTACCTAGGTCCCTTGGGATTTTAGAAATCCAAGGGCCACCATTCAAGCCACTACCAACAGCAAGAACCCCGGTCGCCTTTTTTGTCTGGCTTCCCTGAGGCTCTATTAGAAGCCACCAAAGCACTGGCTTTAGAGCCCTTGTCAAAGTACCCTCAAAGATAAATTGGACGTTAAGCATAAGCCACAAACACGAAGCAATTTTTAAAAAGATTCTGCTGGATGGTGGTGGTGCATGACTTTAATTCTAGTACTCGGGAGGCAGAGGCAGGTGGATCTCTGAGTTTGAGGCCAGCCTGAATTCCTACAGAGTGAGTTCCAGGATAGCCAGGAACACACACCAAGAAACCCTGTCTCAAAAAACCAAAACAAAACAAAAAGCAAACAGTCAAACCCAGAATTTTTCATTCTTATGCATATGTGAGTGTGGTTTTAAGTGAATGACTCGTGTGTGCAGGTACCCACATGGGCCAGAAGGGGTGTGTGTGGACAGTCTGACCAAGTGCCGGGAAAGGAACTTGGGTCTTCTGCAAAAGCAGTGAATGGCCTTAAATGCTGGACTATCTCTCCAGCTCCTACAAGCAATTTTAAAAACTGGGATTGGATTTACCTTAGATGAAATCCAGTTTTGGGGAAAGGTAGTGAGGATAACTTGCCTGCAGTGGACTCCTCCCTGGGAGATGCCGGGGACACAGGATAAAGCAACGTAGTCCAAAGTGGCCGAGTCTATCAGAAGTTTCAGCTGGCTAATTGGTGACACTTGTAGTGGTTCTCACATTGTGAAATGCTGCATTGGTCTGCACCTGCCCACATCCTGAAGGATGACACTTCCAAATTCATCTCTGCTTGTCATCCGTGCTTGTCTGTCTCCTCAGACTGACTTCCCCTGTGTACTGTTCCACCCAGCCTTGCTTTTCAACTTCCAGTGTTTTCCCAGGGTGGTGGAAATGGGAACAGTACTATGGAGTTGGCTGCCCCCCCCCTTTGTCCCTGTGTACCTTCACCACAGCCTCCCCATGGCTATGACAAAGAAACACAGAACCTGGTTTTCTTTTCATTCACTCTTTGAATTATTCAACTACTTAAAAATATTTTGAGTCAGCAAGTTAGCTCAGCTAGCAAAGGCGTCAGCGACCCCAAGTGTGGTGGCATGAGTTCAATCCTTAGACCCCATGTAAGAGTTGAGGGAAAGAACCAATTCCACAAAGTTATCCTCTGACCCCTACGTACTGACTATAGAATGCCCTACCCCCAGCACGCATGTACAATAATAACAAATAAACACTTAAAATGTTAAAATATTTAAAGCATGTACAATGTGTTAAATACTTTTAAAAAAGAAGAAAACCACAATCTTTTTTAACCCTTCCTCTTCCAAGGGCGTCATTGTCTGGTGTTACCATCTTTTCACAAGCTGGTGAGGGAACCAGAGTCATTTCCATCTTACAGATGAAAAAAACAAAAACAAACAAACAAACAAACAAACAAACAAACAAAAACCCCAGAGGTCTGGAAAAGCAGTGTCCCTTGTCCAGGGAGCACCGTGACTTAGTTACAGACACAGAGAGAACAAGGAGGAGGCTGGCTGTCCATGACTGGGCACATCTGAAGATGGTCCTTGTTGGGCTTGTGGTTCAGACAGTCCCCCACACAGCTGTACCTCCACCAGAGACAAAGCATCGGTTAGGAACAGAACCACAAGGAGGAGCCGGAAGGCAGAGACGCCCTCCCCCACCCCCCACCACATGGGTTTCTGCCACAGACGTGCCTTGTAACTTTCTGACTCCTGGAATAAAATTCCAGAATGTTTTCCTGGCTTCAATCCTCTCTCTGCACACTTTGGAGAGGCCAGCGTCACCACAGAGTTCTAGATTCACAGAAGAAGCCCATCATGGTAACAGGGCTGAGTCAGGAACCTGGTGGTGAGTCAGCTGGCTTTGAGCCAACCAAGCCATGCCAGCTAGGGCAATTCCCCAAGGCATGCTGAGCCCGTCACTGCTTCATCTGTTTAGTGGGAAACTTTCCTGCCTGCCTGGAGAGCTGCCCACGGGAGGAGATAGAGATAAGAACATAAATTGGAAAGGTTTTTTTTTTATTATTTTTTTGTGGTGCCTAGGATCAAACTTAAGACTTCACACTTGCTGGACAAGTGCTCTACTACTGAGCCATACCCCCAGCCCCAGGAAAAGGGTTTTAAATTCTGAGGTTTTTCCATGTATAAGTAAGAGTACTCATTCCTACCACCAAGTTCAAGGCTGATGAGGCCTGAAGCCGGCATCAAGCTGTCACTCCTGATCTTTGGGACTGCACAGGTCTGAGTTATATTTTTCTATGATAAATCTCAGGCTCACACCCATCATCCCAGCACTTGGAAGCTGAAGCAGGAAGATTGTCACAAATTCAAGGCCAACATGAGGTGCAAAATAAAATCTTGGATTTCAAACAAGATTGTCATTTTTTTTTTAATCATAAGATTTCTTTCTCTTTCTCTCCCTTTTCTCATCTCTCCCTTTTTCTCTGACCAACACAAACACTCAATCTTTAACAAAAAGTCAGGACATAATTGCTCCACTAAAAAAAAGTAGTCATGGTTTTGTGGCCCAGGGAAAAACTGCCTAGTCTTAAGAAATTCCTTTTCACTTTAGACACAGAAACAGAGGCAAGCAGTGACTGGTGTCTGAGAGTCACTGCAGGAGGATGTGTCCTGCCTAGCAGCCGTGTCCTAGGAGGAAAGCTAAACATGTTAGTTATAGGCCTTGAGGGAACTAAAGGACAGAAAAGAAAATGGTATTCTGGACAAGCAAACATTCAGTCACATGTGTCTTCATATGGTTTCTGTTACTGTACCAAAATACTTGAGTGTAGGTAATTTATAAAAAGTAGAGGTTTGTATAGTTTACACATCTGGGTGCCAGCATTTGATGAGGACTTTTTTTTTTTTTTTTTTGGCTGAATAACAACACAACATGGCGGAGGATGTCTGGCGAGATAGCATAAATGTTTTGGGATGTTCTTTTCTTGTAAACCTACTGCAGCCATCACGGAGAGCCCACCTTTAGACTTCACCCAATCTTAACCACTTCCTAAACACCCCACATCCAAATAGCACCCATACAGAACCAGGAAAGTGGGGCAAAATAGTTCATCTCACATATGACCTTTCAGGGTTAGATAAAATCACAGCGGCATATTATAATAAAGGTGTGTACACCGTGATCGCCATTGTGTACAAGACTCTTATCCATGTAGACAGCCCTGTAGAATAAAACAAATAACTGCATCTTTTACAGCAAGATCCCACAAGGTTATCTCTGTACAGAAGAATGGATAGCTCTTTTTTTTTTCCTGAGTTAACTTCTTATATTTTGTAATTGGAAACAGAATAAATAAAGAAGCCAAAAAGGGAAAAAGAAAAAAAGCAATGCCAGAGGAATCATGCAATGATGTGTAAGACCTTGGCCCATGGACTCCTTGGGACATGCACAGTTCCAGTGGGTCTTGGACTGTAGCCTGCTCTTTTGGGCTGGCTCTGGCGTCACTGACCTGTCATCTCTGTGGTCCTGGCACTGGTGGCATACAGTACGTGCCTAAGCAGTGTGTGCTGAATAAACCTCTTTCCCACTAGGTGAGCCATGTGACTCTTAGCCAAGAGAACCCCACAGAGAAAAGTTGCCATTTAAGTGAAAAAGGACTGCCCCTACTGAGTTAAAAATGTTTGTATTGGGGATTTGCCTCTTTCTGTAGAAGGAGCAATATAATGGAGGCCCCTGCATTGGGACGGGCTGACCCTCATTAAGAGAAAATGGAAGGCAGTTGAGTTTTCTGTTGATCTGGTTTCTTGGTGACCAGCAACAGCAGTTGCTTGTTTCTGGCCAGTCCCAGCAGGAGAGAGGTGCACTGGAGACCCTCCTGGGAGTTCCCAGCTGGGAAAAGAAGACTGTAGAGCCCAGGCGAGGGGACTGGCGAGACACCCAGCAGCCAGCCAGCTACAGGCTGAGCCCTTCTTCCTGAACAGAGCCTGCTGTCTTACAGTTCTGAGTCTTGACACAACCTTGGAGCCAAGGTACCCAGTTCAAAATCATGCTTCTCAGGACCTGGGGCAAATCCCATGACCTCAGCCCCACATCTGTAAAGGGGGATAATGAAATCACCAACATGCACCATGCAACAATCACTCCCCAAGTCTGAGATCTTAAACCCACAATAAACATGTGTTACCTCCATGTCTGAGGGCAGGTGTCTTGGGATGGCTTAGCTGGACACTGAGACTTCTTCCAAGCTTCAGTCAGGTGTTGATCATCTGAAGGCTCCATTGAGGCTGGAGGATCTGTTTCCCACAGGACCTCCTGAGAGCAGCAGCAGCAACCTCTTTGGACTGGTCCTAACCCTTTATAACCCTGGTGAGATAGAGATCAGTCAGTCACTTGAGGACTTCACTGGCAGTGGTCAGGCATGGTGTCCAGCGGGGCCATCTCAGTCCTCATGGCCAATAAGTTTGGCATTGTTGACGGGAGGACTCAGTTTTTCCCAAATGAACTACTTTCACAGTAGTCCCAAGAAGCCAGAGAGTGGGCTCCACTCTCCAAGGTGACAGAGCGAGAGACTTTGTTTCCCCCAAAGGCAGATTTCTTATTTCAGTAAATCTATTCCCACCTAGGGGTGGTGGCTCATAGCTCATGCTTGTAATTTTAACACTGGTTGCAGAGTATGGAGGCTGAGACAGGACAATCGTTAACAGATTCAAGGCCAGCCTGGGCTACCTCGTAAAATCTTACAAAATAAATAGATAGCCTGAAGAGATGGCTTAGTGGGTAAGAATAGTTGCTATGTAGATGTAAAGATCTAAGTTCAAATCCCTAGTGCCCATGGAAAAAGTCAGGTGTGGTTGCATGAGCCTGCAACCTCGGTGCTGTGGACAGGCAGGAGGATTACTGGGTTTGCTGGATGCTGGCTTAACTCTGAGTTCAGTGAGAGACTCTGAAAGGAATAAGGTAGAGAGGTAGAGGAAGAGGAAACCACATGCTCTCCATTAGCTTCTGTGAGCACGTGCACAGTGTGCACCTGGCATACTCACATCTCATACACCATACATGCACACAACACATCCTCACATATACAAAGGCCCAGTTCCTTTAATTTGTATGATTAATAATTTTATCTCTATATCCATATCCATATTTAATGACAGGCATAGTTCCAAGCATTGGCGATGTCAATAAGCCTTGACTTTCAGCAGCTGTGCTTATCTTTTAGTTAAGGTCAGCTGTTTCTGTGGGTTTCACCAGCCTGGTCTGGACCCCTTTGCTCAACACTTGTCCTTCTCTGCAACTGGATTCCAGTTCAGTTCAGTGATCAGTTGTGGGTGTCGGCTTCTACTTCCACCAGCTGTTGGATGAAGGCTATAGAATGGCATATAAGTCAGTCATCAAGCTCATTATCAGGGGAGGGCATTTAAGGTAGCCTCTCCTCTGTTGCTTAGATTGTTAGCTGGTGTCATCTTTGTAGATCTCCAGACATTTCCCTAGTGCCTGATTTCTCTGTAAACCTAAACTGTCTCCCTCTATTATGGTATCTCCATTCTTGTTTTCTTCTATTCTTCCCCCCCCCACTCAACCTTTCTGCTCCCTCATGTCCTCCTCACCCCTTCTCTTCTCCCCTTCTCATTCTCCTAGCTCCCTCCCCCACCAAATGCTCCCAGTTTTCTCAGGGGATCTTGTCCCTTTCCCCTTCTCCAGGGGACCATGTATGTCTCTCTTTGTCCTCCTTGTTTACTAGCTTCTTTGGCAGTGTGGATTGTAGGCTGGTAATCCTTTATTTCTAAAATCCACATATGAGTGAGTGCATGCCATGTTTGTCTTTTTGTGACTGGGTTACCCAGACTGATAGCTGGGAAATCAGCACTGGAACTGATCCAGACCCCAGGAACGTGGGTGTCAGTGAGGAGACCTCAGAAATCTATGGGACCTCCTGTAGTAGATCAGTATTTATCCCTAGCACATGTGTGGACTTTGGGAGCCCATTCCACATAGAGGGATACTCCCTGAGCCAAGACACACGGGGTGGGCCTAGGCCCTATCCCAAAGGTATGACAGAGTCTGATGACCCCCTATGGAAGGCCTCACCCTCCCTGGGGAGCAGAAAGGGTATGTGATAGGTAGGGTTTTAGTTGGGGGGTGGTAGGGGAGGAGGGGAGGGAGAGGGAACTGGGATTGACATGTAAAACAATCTTGTTTCTAATTCAAATAAAAACATTGTCAAAAAATTTATTCAAATGTTTTTTTGCGGAGAGGATTTTCGAGGCAGGGTTTCTCTGTGGCTTTGAAGGCTGTCCTGGAACTAGCTCTTGTAGACCAGGCTGGTCTTGAACTCATAGAGATCCGCCTGCCTCTGCCTCCCAAGTGCTGGGATTAAAGGCGTGTGCCACTACCACCTGGCAAAAAGTTTATTTAAACTTTTCTTATAATATAGTTCAATCATATTCTTCCTCTTCCCCCAACTCCTTCCAAATCCTACCAACCCAACAATGCTCTTTCTCTTAAAAAAAAAAAAAAAAGCAATAAAAAACCAACCAAACAAACAAAAACCCAATAAGACAAAATGTCTTTAATCCCAGCACTTGGGAGGCAGATGCAGGTGAATCTCTGTGTGTCTCAGGTCAGCCTAGTCTATAGAGCAAGTTCCAGCTAGTAACAGCTAGGGCTGTTATACAGAGAAACCCTTTCTCGACAAACCAAAAAAGGAAAAAACAAAACAAAATGATAGTAAAACCAAACAAAAAGCACTAAAAAAAAATGGAGTTCATTTTATTTTGTTGCTCTGGGCATGGGACCTACCTTTGGGTATGGTTGATACACCCAGTGACACTCTGGATTTGGATTAGAGAAAACTGATTTTCCCTTCTCCATCCCGTCTCAATTGCAAACAGCTTCACAGCTAGGACTGACTGGGACTTTGTGTCTGCCTCTCCTTCCCAGTGAACAGCTGTGCTCCATAACCACCACACTTGCAGGACTTAGTGAACACCCAATGAATTAATGCAAGCAAGTGCTTAGGACTGCCAGGGACATGGTCATCACACTGGGGTGATTGCCATTCATACTATTCTTGTTACTATGGTTACTGTTTTATTTGCCTTCCTTGCCTGCTCCTCAGTTCCCTCTCCCTAAAGTCACCTCAGAAATGGAGGTTGTCCCCTTTATTGCCTTTTGGGACCTCCTGAGACTAGCAGCAGCCTCTTTGGATTGGTCTTAACCCTTTATATCCCAGGGGAGGTACTGTTGAGTCATATCAGGACTCCATGACAGGGGGCAGGCAGGACTGTCCAGTGGGGGGCGCATCTCAATCCTCATGGTTGCTAAAGGGTTGAACCTTGAATATCAGCGAGATGTTCACAACAATGAGCCCCAGGGAACACCCAGGTCAGGACAGTGGGACATACACAGGGCCCTTGTCCACCTGGTACCCAGGTGTGACAGAGTGGAATGAATTTGAGAATTTGGACAAAGCCCATCAGCAAGAAGGCAGAGACACCTCTCTCCAGTGTGTCGGCTGTACCTTGCAGAAAATAGCAACCTAGGGCTGTTTGTAGAGGATTAAACTCAGCTACGCTCTGCTTGCCAAGCCCATAGTCTTGGCTGTGTCAACCCTGAAGAAGCGATGCTGTCCCCTAACAGGCCTGCTCAGAGCAGGTTCTGGAAAGGCTGGTTTGCCAGCTGTGGCCCAGCCACTGTGCTTCCCATCCCTGCCCTGGCCTCTCACCTGTGAACAATCCAGAAAGAGGTAGCTCATTGCATTGGGTTTAGCCCTTTCATGTTTCGGTTTCTACCTGGACTTCTTTCCTTTAGCTTTAGGTATAAGTTTATGGGCCTGAGGCATGTGGGAGCATCACCTTATGTGTCTTCCTTTCCTGGGTGGTCCCATCGCTGCAGTCTTTCATCTTTCCCCTTGCAGTCAGGGATCCATTGTAGAGCAGAAGGCAGAGTGCCCCCACCCTGAAAACCATTTTCCTTTCCCTCCTTCCCGTTGCCCCATCTTTCCAAGATAGACTCCCATGCCCCTGATTGGGGTGTGTGTGTGTATCTTGTGCTCTGAGGAAGGCCCCTCCTGCCTCCTCCATGTGGGAAGTTTACTTTGATTTTGTGTTTTGAGACAGGGTCTCATCTACAGTCCAGGCTGGCCTTGAACTCACTGTGTAGTATATGGATAACCCTGATCTTCTGGTTCTCATGCCCTCCCCTCTCAAAAGGCTGAGACACAGGTGTGTGCACCACATCTGGTTTTAGTCATGCTAGGGATTGTACCCAGGGCCTCCTGCCGCCCAGGCAAACACTCTAGCACCTGGGATACATCCCCAGGTACCCCTCTCCAATGCTCACTGTGCTTTCTTTAAGGAACCTAAGAGGCCTCTGATGAACAAGGCTCTGAGTGGAATTCAAACTCAGATAATAGCACAGGAAAAGGTGTGAAGGTGGAGACAGGGAGAGCTCACTTGACAAAATCATGGGAGGTAAGAAAGAGAAACAGATAGATCAGGAAGATTTCCACATAAACTTAATACATTTTTTTTTTGCAAGAAGAGAAATAAAACTATGTGAAGAAAAAGTCCCCTCTGCCCGCACCCCTCAGCTTGGTTGAAAATGTGAGGTAAAGAGGAACAAAATTATCCACAATGCTGGACTTCCCTTTAGCTGGGAAACCTACTGTCCATGTTTACATTTGGTGGGTCCCTGTCTTGTTTCCATGGTTCCTCCTGAGAGTGGAAGAGGCAAAAGAGCATGCTAATAGTAATTAATGGCCATGAGCAATCAGTTGACTTTCAGCCCACGGTTTCCTGGTTGGGTGTCTGCTGAAGGTGTAGATGTCCCAATGACTCCACATAACTGTGTGAGTGAAGGGGACTTCATGGCGTGTATGTCTGGTGTCATAGCACAAAGTAAGCCTCAGCTGGTAGGTTAAGGGTTTCCAGAGCTGGTAGTGAAACCTCTATGACAAAAATGATAACACATTAGGCTTTCACAACTAAATGTGATTCTACCACAGAGCAGAGAGCAGGAAGTAATCTTGTCAAGTTTCAAGAGACTAGGATTTTTCAACCTCAGCATTACCACTTCTCCATGGAGAGAGGCAGGTAGTAGCTTACTGTGAAGCCCAGGCTGGCCTTGAACTCAATAGACACACTGTTCCAGCCTCCCAGGAACTGGGATTACAGGTAGGTGCCAGCACACATGGGAGTAGATAGTTATTTGTTGTGGGGGCCTTCCTGTGCCTTGTAGGATAGTCAGTAGCATCACTGGCTTCCATCTCCCTAGAAGCCAATAATTCAATTCACCCCCCCTCCCACATACACACAGTTGTAACAACAGAAAACATCCTGGTGTTATGGGTTTTGTTTTTTAATAATTTATTTATTTTATATGCATTGGTGTTTTTCCTGCATGTCTGTGTGAAGGTATCAGATCTTGGAGTTACAGACACCTGTTAGCTGCCATGTGGGTGCTGGGAATTGAACCCTGATCCTCAGGAAGAGCAGTCAGTGCTCTTAACTGATGAGTCATCTCTCCAGCCCCAGTGCTATGGTCTTGATATAGTTTGCAAAGTTTCATGTGTTGGGACCTTGGTCCTAATGTGGCAATACTGAGCTTTTGAAACCTTTAAGAATAGAAAGTGACTAGGCCATTGGGGATACTGCCTTGGGGAATTGTGGGACCTCCAGTTTGTTCCTGCGGGAGTAAGTTGTAAAAGTTCAAGCCCAACTACATAATGGCTCTGGCATCTGGCCTTGCCATGTGACATCTTCTGAAATCAATACTGCCATCTTGGTGTCATCCACCACGAAGCCCTTACCAGAGGCTGGACAGATGGGACTGCGTGGCCTTGGTCTTTCAGTATGGAAAACTGAGCTAAACATCCAGTCTCAGTATTTCACTACAGCAATTGAACACGAACTGACACCCAGTTAGGTAGCATCACTCCAGGGAGATAAAAGCTAGGATTTTGGGAGTCATATTGCCATGATTCCAAGCACAGTGCCTCAACTTGTAGGAAACTCAAATGTGCTAATAAGCATGAAGGTAAGGTGATTTTTATAGCTAAATGTTTTACTTTTCTATGGCTGTGAAGAGACACCATGACCAAGGCAACTTCCAAAAGAAAGATTTTATTGGGAGGTCTTGCTTACAGTTTCAGAGGGTTAGCTCATGACCATGGCACTGGAGCAGTAGCTGAGATTGTACATGTTGAGACACAATCACAAGACAGAGAGACACTGGACAATGTTTGAGAGTTTGGAACTCTCAAAGCCCACCCTCAGTGACACACTTCCTCCAACAAGGCCACACCTCCTAATCCTTCCCAAATATTCCAGCAATTGAGAGCCAAACATTCAAATATATGAGCCTATGGAAGCCAGTCTCATTCAAATCACCATACTAGGCCACAAACCAGGGCAATTTATTCTCCAAACCTGAGCAAATTGGGAGTGAAAGGGTTTTTAATAATAATTACAGAAATTGAAACTGTTAGCAGAGTGGTGGGCTTATCAGTTCATAAATCCATACACTGTGTTGAGCAAAGAGGTGAACCTAATGTCCCCAGTGTGACTATCTTGCAAAATCCATCACAAATACAAACTTTATTTGACCTTCCCAAACCTTATATGGTCTCACTGCTGTCATCATGCCTTTCTCATATGTGGAAACACTGAAGAACGAAGAAGCCCCAAATCACACAGCGAACTGTATGGTTGGGATTTTGGTCCCAGCAGACTTGTTCCAAAGCCCATGTTCTTAACTAGTGATCACTGGTGCTCAGAAGTCTAAGGGAAGTAGTGCTACTCCACATGTTCTATTCTCCAGGGACGCTCTAGGTTACCACCCTTAGAGTCACAATGGAACATCTTTAGGAAGCAGGAAGTTCAGGGTTAACTGTGATAAAGAGCAGGCGGTGCACAGAAATCTTTATGGAGTAGAAAAGAGACAGGTGGTGCCCAACCTGATGCCTGATTTTGAAAAAAGCTGGTCAGGGCTCCAAAGACACATCCATTCCAGGAAGTTGTCACTAGTAGGACAGGCAGTCTACGATCAAGTGGGTCTTTTAGTCTAGAGGCACACAAAGGTGATACAAATGGAGAAAGTCCCTGCCCACATCACTTCACCACTGGCAGAACTCCAGAGTTCTTTGATGGTAAAGTCCTTCTAGGCCAAACATATCACTCTAGTTGGTTAAGTAGACTTGCAGATTGCAGTAAAGAGGGGTGGGAATAGTAACTTTTAAAGCTGTCCCTCTGAGGAGACAGCAGAGGACCATCCTAGAAATGTGCCATGTAAATTCTAACTCTGGTCAGCAGATTGTATCGGGAAGAGGTGGGGATGGGTGGGCACAAAGCCCAGTTTTGCCCCTCTGGTCAGGCAGTCAGCCACATTCTTGAGATCTGTGATGTCTGTGCTTTTCTTGTTATCTCTTGCACTCCTTCCTCAATCTGGGGCTGTTTGGGCTCAGGCACTTGGTGAAATGCTGAATGCAGTGTCTGCTAGTATCAACCTGAAACTCCTCCAGGGGCATCTGGGATGGGGTGGGGTAGTTAACTCAGAACAAACAATTAACTGTGCATCTGGCGATTCCTTTTTACAAGGCAGAGTACGTGTGTGTGTGTGTGTGTGTGTGTGTGTGTGTGTGTGTGTGTCCCTTTGGGTTGTCCCCTCTGATCTTTCTCCCCTTCCCCATCTCTCTGCACAGAACCGGTATCTCTTGACCCCAATCAGACTGTTCCCAAAATGCCATCTCTGAGGCTCCTTTATTTCAATCCTTTTGCCCTTTACAACTGTGTCCAAAGCCCAGCTAGTTCTACTTTGCAGCTTGAAGCTAGTCAAACCCCAAGCTGAGCCTCTCCTACTGACAAGGGATCTGCTCCTCATATTAGAAGTCACATTGTGTCCTCACAAGTGGGTGACAAGCAGAGAGAGGCACAAAGGCATGCATTTGCAGACACCACAGCAAACTGGCACATGCTGTTCTTCATAAACGCACAGAGACAACCACCAGGCAGAATGGGCAGAGGGAGAGGCCTGGGTGTGAGGCAAAGGGAGAGGGCATGAGGTCATAGGTAACTGGAGAACTTAGAGGAGAAGTGGCGTCTAGATCTCAAGCCCCAAACACACTTTTAATTCTCTAATTACCTCCTTTTCTAGAGAAGGAAACTAGAAAGCAGTGGTAGGTGGTGTGGTGGCAAGGAGGAAGCTGAGGGGCCAGGATCTTATGAGTCACCAAAGGCCATCTTGAACATGTCATTCTTGCTGAGACAGTATCAGACTGCCCTGTGCTTCTCACACTCGGTGCTGGAGGCACGTTTATAGCTTGATTGTGCACTGGACCTCTTTCCCACCCCTCCCACTTCCCTTCTCCCTTCCCCCTCCCTGAATTACCACGCTGGATATCAAACCAAGTGCTGGGTAATGGCTCTACTAAGGAAGCAACTTCTCAGGTAAAGTAATTCCTGCTTTACAAATGAAAACAAACAAACAAACTAGTGTACAAAGAGATTAACTCACTCTGAAGTCAAACAAATCCCGTGCCACATTACAAGTTGCTATAGTGCATTCTGAACTACACAGGTCCCCACGATTTCCAAAGTTCAACTCCCGACACTCTTCAATCGAGGTTAGCTAAATAGGTGGATGGATGGATAGAGCTTCCAATAATGTGTCCATGAAAGGTGAAGAAGGCTGTACTGGGGAGAGGGGACAGGGATTATTTTAGTTTTCCGGTTAAAGAACTCTCAGACTGCCCAAGAGTCTGAGGCCTCTGCCTTGGTGACCACATCCCTGCCCACGGTGCTCAGGCCAGTGTTGCCAGGCACTTCCTCGTTCCGGGGCGCCCTGGACGCCGCTCCTACGCCCAGTGCCTGGGCAACTCAGGCAGGAGGGGGCCAGAGGGGAGGTGTCGTAACCGCCTCCCCTCCCTCTCTCCCCGCCTTGGCACTCAGCTACCTCGCAGATGAGCGCTCTCGCAGACTGCAGCGGGCGGCCGGGCGCCCGGCATGTCCCTTGAGTGTGTGCAGAGGACGGGCACTGGCCCCTCGTGCACCCTGGAACGAGACAATCGCACCCATTTCCCTTTCTTCTCGGATGTCAAGGGCGACCACCGGCTAGTGCTGAGCGTTGTGGAGACCATCGTGCTGGGGCTCATCTTTGTGGTGTCACTGCTGGGCAACGCGTGTGCCCTGGTGCTCGTGGTGCGCCGTCGGCGCCGCGGGGTGACAGTCAGCCTGGTGCTCAACCTCTTCTGCGCGGACTTGCTCTTCACCAGCGCCATCCCTCTAGTGCTCATCGTACGCTGGACCGAGGCCTGGGTGCTGGGCCCCATCGTCTGCCACCTGCTCTTCTACGTGATGACCATGAGCGGCAGCGTCACGATCCTCACGCTGGCGGCGGTCAGCCTGGAGCGCATGGTGTGCATCGTACGCCTGCAGCGCGGCTTGAGCGGCCCGGGGCGGCGGGCGCAGGCAGCGCTGCTGGCTTTCATCTGGGGTTACTCAGCGCTCGCCGCACTACCCCTCTGCATCTTGTTCCGCGTGGTTCCGCAGCGCCTTCCCGGAGGAGATCAGGTGAGCCCTGGCTGCGTGCAACGCATCAGGTGTCCCGGGCGGCTGGGATAGGGTGGGGGTGGGGGGATCGGACCGAAGTGGTGAGCTAGGATGATGGTGATTAGTAACAGTAATGGGTCGTTTGTGGAACTGAATCCTTTCTGGCAGACTTGCTGAAGTTTAATTTCATCAGTTTCCGTCTAGTGCCAAGTGGGTAAGTAAATCCTCCCGAATGCTGTTAAAGGGACTCTCCGGGACTTTTGCAAAATGAAGCGACTATTATAAGGCAAATTAAGCAACGTGAGCTTACGCCCAGATGGGACAGCAGGGTCTAAGGTGGCTCCTTGTGGAGTTGCTACTTTCTTTTCAGATGCCACGCTACTGTTACTATCACATGTATTTTACAGAAGCTGGGGCACTCACCGTCTGTCTCCCTTAGACCTGGGCTAGTACTTAAAAGTGCTGTCCCAAAGAGAAGGCTTATAGTGGGGAAGGGTTCCTGCTGCAGAGTTAAACTTACTCTGACCAGAAACATTGGCTGTGTGACCCCACCGGAACCCTTGAAACCCTGTTCTTAGAAGTTTGTTTCTTGTGTGGAGAACTGTGGAGGGAGATGTTTGTTTGACAATGACTTTGAATGGCTAATGAGCAGGAACTCATCAGGTCTGTGGCACTTCCTTAAAGAACATGCAAGCCTGTGACCAAGTCTCCCAGGGTGGGTACAGGAGATAGGGTTAGTTGAGTTGATGATACTGCTGGCCTGGAAGAGACATAGGTTCTCTATCTCACCCCGGGGTTGTTCTCAGCCCAGATAGGCTTGGGCATCAGGGCAGACTACACATAGATGCTTCTGGAATAAGTGAACACTCAGGCCTAACTCCACATCAAAGGGTCAGGTAGGTCACAGGCATGTCCAACCTGTATCCAACAGACCACATGTCAATATTATGTAGATAGCTATGAAGATGACTGGACACAGATGACAATGCCGTGCCACAGTCTCAAAATGTTGGACACCCCAATAAGAGCAAGGCTCTGCCGTCAGTTATCTGTTTAAGCTGTTTGTTCACTGAATTACAACAACATTGCTTTATTTTTCATAGAATTTAAAGGATTTCTTGTTCTTAACACAGAAAGATTTCAGTTTCAAGAATTAAGACCAAATAAGATATCTCAAATTTTCAGATGCACTGTCCCTTTTAAAATTCATCCAGGTGCAATCCTATTTAGCTGGCAAATAACACGAAGAAGAAAGAGGAGGAGGAGAAGGTCTCATCTCCTCCCAGCCAAACCCCAGGCTGAAACTGTGCACTACTGTGGTCACTGGGGCTGGAGCCATGAGGTCCTTGCTTGTGTTGTTCAGTGTGTATTCATCCTGCTGGGAGGGAATGTGTGTGACCGAGACACCTACAGCACTTCCAGAATATTACTGCAGGTTCTTCTGTGGAGATCATGGTTAGAAACCTCTTGTTTTAGTGAAAAAGCACCTGTTGGATTTCAAGGGTCTTTGGAGGGGCATTTGGGCAAAGCCACTAGAGTAGAATGAGCTGCTGTTGTTTTAGGGGCTAGGTGACAGGAGGCTAGTTATTGAAAGTAGTAGGGTTGGCATGGGGAAACTTGTAATGAAAAAAAAGAAAAAATGGGACAGTGTTCTGGCTCCCTGTCTTTCTTGTCATCTCCTCTTCCTGACTGTCTCTCTCCCTCTTCCCATCTCTCTCTCTCTCTCTCTCTCTCTCTCTCTCTCTCTCTCTCTCTGAATTATACTCTTTCTCTTCCTCTCTCCCTCCCTCCCTCTCTCTCCCTCCTTTCCTCTCTCACTCTCATTTTTTCTCTTTTCTTTTTTTCCTCTTTTTTCCCTCATTTTATTTTGGAAACACTGTCTCTGTTGTATATCTCTAACTGCCCTGGAACTTTCTAAGTAGACCAGGTAGGCCTTGAATGGGCAGAGATCCTCCTGCCTTTGCCTCAGGGTGCTGGGATTCAAAGCATGGGCCATCATGCCCAGTTAACTATCCCCTCTCTTATAGAATGGAGCTGTCCCCACTTCTTTGAGGCTTTATTTCCCACCATTTTAGCTACTGTGGCTTCAGTTACCCATTGACAACTGAGATCAGAAAATATTAGGTGGAAATTCCAGAAAAATAATCCTAAATTTTAAATAACTTTTATTTCAGTCTATGGTTATAATTTGTTGATTTCTGGCTAATCTCTTACTGTGTCATACTCATAACTTAAAATTTAGCCTAAGGGTGTATGTGTAGAAAAACAGTGCATACAGGGGTCAGTGTACCTGTGGTTTCCAATATCTTCTAGGGTGTTCTAGAACATGTCCCCCTTAAGAATAAGAGGAGCTGTACATTCCATATTTTCTGTATCCATGCCAAAGGATTCCAACATGGAAAAATGCCCCAGTTCCTCAAAGACTGTGGCCTGGCTTTGTGGGAAGCATTCCATTTTTATAAACTCAGCAGTTGAAAAAATAAGAATAGGAGGAGGTAGGGTGAGCACAAGGAAAGCGAGGATGTGTAGCCATTTAAGAATGAAAATGGCAGAGAAGGATCTGGTCTAGACTGAGGCAAGTTTCACATTTAAAATTAGAAGATCCAGCAGTAGAAACTCACCTCTGTAATCACAGCACTTAAGAGGGTTGAGGTAGGAGGACTGCCTTAAGTTTGAGGTTGACAAGGCTACACAGTGAAGCCGAGTCTCTAAATAAATACATGAATAAATAAGCAAATAAATACAAATAACATATGTCTATTTTTCCAGTCCTTAGATTGACAGCTCCCTATTCGTGGCTCTTGTTTTGCCTTTCCCAGTGGGATGCTACAAATGGAGGTTTTTGGATGAAGAATTATTTCCTTTTCTCTAACCGAGAGCACAGACAGCTCCCCCGACCCACCCACCCACCTACCCAGAGTCTCTGCTGTCATGAGACCCTTGGAGTGCTTTGCCATCCAGGGGGGTCGATAGCCATGCTAGTAATTCTAATCGATTTGGTATTTGAGTGTGCACTTTGAAGCCCACATTCTGGAACAGTTTTCCTTCTCCACAGAGGGCAAGCCTTTCCTCCTCTGTCCACAGTGTTCTTGTTTGAAGTATGGTTCTCATGGATCAACTACATGAGATTGCCATGGGGACTTGTGTTTGATAAATGGATCAACACCTGGTGCATATATAGTTAAGTGCTCAAGAATTACTAGCTACTATAAGCTTCCTTATCTTGGGGCATCAGCATTTAAACATCCTTCAAACAGCATAATTCTTCTGATTGCTCTAAGCAGCTGCCATTTCAGGAAGGTGGGCCCTTCTTAGCAACACTAACTTGTCAGCTAGGTTAGCTCTGTCTGCTCCAATGGGATGCCTGCCTGTGTGTGCCGTGGCCCTGGCCCGGTGGTGACCCACACTTGTGGGTGGGGAAGACTGTCCACTTTGGCTAGAATACACTGTCCATTCATTCCACAAACATTTGCTGAGCACCCTTCTCTGCCCACTCCACCACAAGCCACAAAAACACACATCAGGAGGTGTTTTTACTAAGTGTGCACATGGGCCCAGATACTGCCCAAGTCTGTAGTCTGGTGAGGACTGTGGTTTAGTAACCCCACAAGTAGGGTTCCCATTATTATTTTATGAAAGAAGAAATAACCAAAGTCAGACAAAAATAGTCCCAGAACCTAGCCTAGCTCTGATTCCTCTGGGTATCAGAGCCTCTGAACTCACGAGTCTTAAAGCCCCATGGACCCATCACTCTACCCTTCCCAGTTATAATGCAAGGCCAGTGAGCTATTCTGTCTCTTTGTTTAGTGTGGATTGTCCGAGGAGACCATAATTAGCTTTCCTTTGTTAGCACATGTTAGAACACATTCCTACAGTTCCAGTACTCTGACACTGAGGCAGGGGGATCATAAAGTCATGGACAGTCTGAGAAATTTAGTGAGATTCTGTCTCAAGAAAAGATCTGAGGTGTGTGTGTGTGTGTGTGTGTGTGTGTGTGTGTGTGTGTGTGTGTGTGTGTGTAGCTCCATTGGTGTCATGCTTGCTTAGCATGTACAAGGCCCTGGTTTCATCCCCAGAACCACTTAAACCAGGCACCATGATCCACACCTGGAATTCTGCACTAGGGAAGTGGATGAAAGAGGTTCAGAAGTTCAAGGTCATCGTTGCCTATATAGTAAGTTAGAGGCCAGCCTGAACTATGTAAGAGCCTATCTCAAAAGAATGAATGAATGAATAGATAAAGTTGATAAAAGAGCAGATCACCAGTGGGGAGTCCTCACTCCTTTGGGACCTTCCATTCTGGTTGAAGCACTGGGACAGGGAAGATGGTTTGCCTGGGGCTCTCTGGAGTGATGCAGTGAGAATCCTTGGAGAAATTGAGATATATAGAGCCAGACTCTGACAACACTTAAATAAATCCCCAAAGTGAGGAAGGGTCGGCACTTGAGCAGTCTGTAGATGGTGTGCCCATCCACAGGATCTCAGGAGACCTTTCACTCTGCATTTTGTGTTGAGTCCCTAATGTGTGTCAGGCGTCATGTGCCTCAAATAAGATGGGCTTGGTTCTCCCCCATTGCAGCGTGCTTTGGTGGGGGCCCTATGGGAAGTGAGCTGACGACTACACAAGTTCAGAAGGATGTTGAAAAGGGCTCTTCTGGGTAGCAGTGGGCAGAGGAGGGACTAGTTGCACCGACAGGGAGAGCAGGAGAGCCAGAGACACCCTTATGATGCCTGGGATGTCCTGGTGAAAGTGAGACGGACATCTGGGAGAGGGAGGCCAGAGAGAATGAGAGTGAGTAGACCGGGGTAGCTGCTAGGACCTCAGAATGGCCTCATAGCTGGTGGGAAGCAGGAGGCATGAAGGTTCTGGACACCCAGAGAAGGGCTGCTTCGTGTCCCATTGTGGTAAAGCAGGAGGTAGAGTCATTTGGGGGAGGGGTGCTCAGAACTGTGTAGGTCTGTGAAACCTCCTGCAGGGTGTCCTTTGAGAGTGAGACTGGGGTTGGGGAGAACGCTGAGCAGAAAACTGGAATGGATCATCTGACAAAAGTAACTAGGAGGGTTGAGGATAGAGATTGGTGGTGGAGTGCCTGCTAAGTGTATGTTTAATCCCTAGAACTAAAAATAAACAAATAAAACGCTATGGAAATAGAAGAGTCATCCAGGGAGAGCTGGAGATTGGAAGGAGCAGAACACGGGAGGGGGTGGGGATGGTGGCCACACTCAGCTTCCATCTTTATCCTGCCTGGTCCCAACACCTGAGCACCAGGCCCCATTCCCTTCCAGGTACAGCTAGATACATCTCCCTTTTGGCTCTTGTAAGCACCTGAACTTCCTAGGGCAGGGCCAGGGGGAGGCCTTGCTCGGCAGACTGTGGCCTCACACTGGCTCAAACCCTGTCTGGTGATGAATGAACAGATAGCATTGAAACACCGTTGTTGCTGTTGCCAATTCCAAGTTCAAATCTCAGTAAACCAGTCAGGCTGAGCAGTTTTGGTTCCCAAATTTCTTTTATAAAACCAGGAAATATTTCAGATGTACATAAAAAGTTCAGAGGCTATGATAACACTGTGTGCCTACTCTCTAGTGTCAGGCTCTGCCCAATTCCTCTATAAATCACTGTCTGTCAGAGAAGAGTGGAATCAATGTGACTTGTCAGGTGGAGTTTCCATAGAAATAAAGTTATGACACCAGCTCAGATCTCTGATGGTGCTATGATACCTTTGTTGTTGTTGTTGTTTTAATAATTAAGCTTTACATTTAAAACATTTATTTACAACGAATGAGTGTGTGTGTGTGTGTGTGTGTGTGTGTTTGCATGAGCCACAGAACATGTGTGGAGGTAAGAGGACAAATTACAGGAGTTAGTTCTCTCCTTTCATCATGAGAGTCCAAGGGATCAAACTCAGGAAGTCAGGCTTGGCAGCAAATGCCTTCACCCACCAAACCAAGCCATCTTACTGGCCTAGCTGTTGTTTTAAATAAGCATACACATTATACTTAATCACCGGTGTTATACAATGCCTTCTGAAGTGTATATAAATCTGTCACTTAGGCCAGTCCCACTAGCTCAGAAGGACTGTGAACAGTTCCTCCTTTACTGTCTTGTCACACTTCTGTCTGTAGTGAGAACCACAAATCAGAAGTCAAAAGGTATCTTCATGAGTAGAATTTGGGAAACTCCCTGGGATAAGTACATTGTCTCCGATGGTCATGTTTACTCAACTCTGATGAGAAGCTGATATCTGATAACCACTTTCTCCTAAAAGCAAGCTCTCTTTTTCTCTCATTAGAAAAACAACAACAACAAAAAAAAGGAAGCCACATAGCAACAATTAGAAAATATAGCCAACTAAAGGAAGAGGGAAGGGGAGCAACAGAGGGTAATGGAATATGGGAGAGGAAATATATGCCATATTTGCAGGGGAAGGAAAGGATCAGCAAAAGGAGGAGTGGGTGGGGAGTAGGGCACTGGAGAGATGAATAAGAATAAAATCTAGGGCTGGAGAGATGGCTCAGTGATTAAGAGAAGTGACTGTTTTTCTAGAGGTCCTGAGTTCAATTCCCGGCAACCACATGGTGGCTCACAACCACCTTGAATGAGATCTAGTGCCTTCTGTTGGCATGCAGGCAGACAGCTGTATACATAATAAATAAATAAATAAATAAAATCTTAAAAAAAGAATAAAATCTAGTAATAAGATAGATGGAAATGTCAGAGTGAAATCATTCCTTTGTATGTTAACCAAAAGTACTGATAAATTCTGGGGTTGGAGATGTGGCTTAGTTGGTAGAGCATTTGCCTAACATTCCTGAAGCCCCAAGTTCAACTCCTGGCCCTTCATAAACCAGGTGTCCTTGTGTAGATCTGTAATCCCAGCACCTGGGAGAAAGAGGCAGAAGACTCAGAAGTTTAAGATCATTCTTACTCTATAGCAAATACTGTATAGCATAGGCCAGTATGGGTTACATGAGACCCTGAATTAATGAAGGAGGGAGAATGGGAGAGGAAGGGGAGGAGGGAGGGAGGGGAATGAGATAAACCAACAGAATTAATGAAAATCAGGTAATTGAGTCAGGGGAGGGCTATAAAGGTAAAATGAGGGGTATGTAAATTATTTTGAAATAATAAGCCTTGCCTACAAGGGTTCACAACAGGGGTATCTGGGACTGGACAGAGACGGTTGCTAGGCTGATATCCTTCCTGAATTATTTGTGAATGTGTAAGGTTGGGTAGAGTTAGCTACTTTGTATCATTGTGACCAAAAGTCACAGTTTAGGGAAGGAAGGTTCATTTGGCTCAAAGCTTCAAAGGTTTGAGTCTGCCATGGTGGGGAGCAGGTGGTAGAGCAGAGCTGCTCACATCGTAGAGCCAGAAAGCAGAGAGAATAACGCTCTCCCAAGTGCCTCTACCAAGAGCATTTTTCCCTCCTATTCCATCTTGGCTCCCAGCCTATGGGGGGAGGGGTTGGATGAAGGGTGTCTTTCTCCCCTTGTTAATCCTCTCTGGAAACCCTCTCCCAGATACATCCAGAGATGTTACTATTTCCTAATCTCCTTTGATCTTCTCAGGCAGATCAAGTAGACAGCCAAGATTACCCAGAGTAGTCGTGGCTCTTGTAGAATCTTTATGATCGGGATCCCTTTCTTCAAAATCTTCGGTCTCGACTTATTTACTCATTCCTTTATTTATATTAGGATCGATACACACAGTTCCATATGGTTCTCATAACTACCAGGCAGGTGTGTGGCCTCAGGACCTGTGTTTTGGCCACTCATGTAGGGAGAATACCTTACTCTATCATACGCATTTTCTTATAAAATCTTATAAAGCCAGGAGGGATTGGCCCCTGCGCAGAAGGAGGCTTTCTGGTAGAGATCTTAGGAACTTTAAGAAATAGTTCTGAAGTCATGTTTTCCTACTCTTTGATACTTTTTTTCTTTCACAAATATAAGGATTAGAGACCAAATCCCATTTAGGGCTGGAGCTCTTTTTCCTGACTGGGGTTTCAGCACACTTGTCCACACCTGTGGTCGTCAGTGTGCTAAATGAGGGTGGCATAGTGTGGAGAGATATGACTACAAATTGGAGGCCGCATAGATTGTTCCAGGAGCAGAGGTAACACAGCTGCCAGTACTCAGGATTATCAGTAGACATAGGTCTTTATTCACTCACTAAAGTGAGGAGCAATTGAACAAGCCCTCTCTCATTAGCTGGGGATGGTGAGAGTAGGAGCAAGTTTAGAATATCCAGCCCATTTATAACAAAGCTGGAAAGGGAAGCAACATCCTCACCTCCGCTTTCAATGAATGGATATTGCCAAAACCTCTTATTTTGTTGTTTTGAGACAGGGTCTCACAATGTAGGCAAGGATGACAGTTGTCACACTTCATCCTTGTAAAGGCTGAGATGACAGGCACATAGTGCCACATCTGGCATGGCTAAAACATTCTACCTTACTTTTCTGCCCTGGAAAGTTTTATTGATAGCTCTCTTGATGTTTCTTTACCTCTATACTTTTTGGAGCAATTTGTTGTCAGGGAAAACAACCGGTAGTGTTTTAGGCTGTTGTTTTTGAAGGACGTTTCTAGTTTTAGTGTCCTCTTCTGTGAAACAGGAAAACTAATAATGTGCATTTCAATAAGGTTGTTGTAAGTACAACAATATTCCTACGTGTTATTACAAGGTAGGAAGCAGTTCTTGATGCATGGTAAATGTTCAATAAATATGAAATGCTTCTGTTTCCTGCTAATACTGGGTATGAAACTGTTTGACAACATTTGAGTTTGCTCAATTATGATTCACATTGGCAAATGTTAAAATTATTTGTTTTTCCCTTGTGTATTTAGTATTCAATAATTATTGCTGAAATTGGGGGCTGGAGAGATGGCTCAGAGGTTAAGAGCACTGGCTGCTCATCCAGAGGTCCTGAGTTCAATTCCCAGCAACCACAAGGTGGCTCACAACTATCTGTAATGAGATCTGATACCCTCTTCTGGCATGTAGGCATACATGCAGACAGAGCACTGATACTTTAAAAAAATACATAAATAAATAATTTCTGAAATTAATGAACAAATGCCTGTGGTTTTGATATAATATCAAAAATTATTGATATGACCTTTTACATTGTATATGCTCTTAAATATGTGTTCTGATGTTTGGGGTAACTTGTTTTCTAAATATCTTTGTTCTTATGGTCAAGTAGGCACAAGAAGTTCAGGTGTGGGAAAATACATTTATATTCATACTCCATTTCTACTGATATATTAACTTAATAGAAAGAATTGTTACAGTAATAGATTTCTTAATGTTCAGTACGCCCCTCACACCTCGGCTTTGTAGTTAGTATCAAACTTCTGAGTTCAACACAGTACAGCCATAAGCCTCCATGCCTTTCAAGCATTCCAGCTGTTTGCCTTGGGGCTCTGTCCTATTCCCAGGGAGGAATAGGGCCCCAAAATCTGGGAACCCTACATTTTCTTGAAGAGAGATGGTCTATTCTTTGAGGCAGACTGACACAGTAGGTTTGTGTGTGTGTGTGTGTGTGTGTTTGTGTTGTTTATTGTTATTGTTTTGGAGTTTCATGTTTCTGCTTTTTAAAGATTTGTTAATCTTTATTTTATGTACATGTGAGTGTTTGGCCTTCGTGTATGTCTGTGCACCCAGTGCATGCCTGATGTTTGTGGAGGCCAGAAGAGGGCATCGAATACCCCAGAATGGAGTTAATGATAATTGTGAGTTGCCATGTGGGTGCTAGGAACTGAACCCTGATCCTCTGCAAGAGTGGCAAGTTCTCTTAATCATGGAGTCATCTCTTCAGTCTCCATTCTCTCTCTCTCTCTCTCTCTCTCTCTCTCTCTCTCTCTCTCTCTCTCTCTCTCTCTCTCTCTGTGTGTGTGTGTGTGTGTGTGTATGTGTGTGTATGTATGTATGTACGTGTATTACTTGAGACAGGGTCTCATGTTGCATGCGCTTGACTCAAACTGCTTGCTTCTTGCCATCTTCTTGCCTTGGTCAGAATATCTGGACTATATGTGTGTACCTGACTTTAACACATTTAGGCAATTGAACACCGGCAAGAAAACAATACCTTAGCCCAGTCCCTGTTGCTTCAGCAAAGTGTCACTGCACTGGACCCTCAATCCTGTCTCCAAACGCTTGTGTGTGGCATGTTACTTCCAGTCTATGTGGACTTTCTGAGGTCAAGTTTCTCACCTTTAAAGAGCAAAGCTTCTAAGAGAAGGCTCAAACACCCTTGGCATGCCAGCCTGGAGAAGTGGAAAGACCAGTCCTGGGAAATGTCTCCAGCTCTTACCTCCCTATGACCCTGAGGTTCAGGTGCCTTCCTGGAGAAGGAAAATTATAATTAGGTAACCCTACCCACCTGGGGCATTATAAGAGGCAATGCCATGGGCAGAAGAGGAGTGGATTCCAGGGCTCACTGTCACAGCAGCGGTGTAACACACAGAGTACCAGTGTACCACAGCCCCAAACTAGGACTGGGTTAAAGGATAAGGAAGAAGCCAGCATTTAGGTGATATTGTTTTTTTTTTTTTCTTTTGAAAACAGGAAATTCCGATTTGTACATTGGATTGGCCCAACCGCATAGGAGAAATCTCATGGGATGTGTTTTTTGTGACTTTGAACTTCCTGGTGCCAGGACTGGTTATTGTGATCAGTTACTCCAAAATTTTACAGGTATGTTTGTTTCTTTGCTGTTCTGAATTTCACTCCCTCTGGGCATTCCCAGTAGAATCTTAGAACTTCAGAGTCAGAGGTATCTTGGAGGTTCTAACAGTCCAATCCTGATTTGCTGGGCAGATTCTCTGCTACCCCCTGGAACAGTGAGGGACAAGAGTTTGTATATTTATTTTGGTTTTTATTTTCTAAATCAGTTATGTTCTTGTACATCTTTTCATCATTAAAATACTACTGGTTTATAAAAACATTCAGTTGAAAACAGGCGCAGAACTGTGTAACACAGAAGTTGAAAATCTATTCTCTTCTTAACTTAATGACCCTACTGTGTCTCTGAAGTGTAGGTTCAAATGGTCAGATGGCTATTGGCACTGTTCACTGTTCTTTTCAGATGGGAGATGCTACTGCTTGATAACGTCCTTTCCCCCCCCCCCCCACTCAACACTGTATCAGGACATCGGTCTATATCAGTTCCTGTATCTTATCTTGTTGTTGGTTAAGAGTTACACAGCCTTCGTCATATAGGCATGATATAATCATTTGGTGGACTTTGGAGTTGTGTCCACTGTTTTCCTACAAACACAGCAGTGATCGACAAGGTCTACTTTGTAAGATTTTGTTTTATTGGAAGTATCATATACTAATATAAAATCACACCCAGCTTACGTATTCTGCTCACAAATTGAACACTCTCATAAAGTGGCTCCTGATGGAGAATAGAACTTGGCCCTTCCTGTCCCCGTGGGTCAGTGATCTTATCCTTGGGAATGTCTACTTCAAGTGTGTATGGCACAGGAAATAAATGATGTCTCCTAGAAAAGTAAATGTATGTACATAGACATATAAAACATGGGCCAGCCTCTGCTTCCTGGCTCTAAAGAGATCATACTTGCATGGAAGATGCCACCCAATAAACACAAGCATGTATATTAATGCCCACTTGTAAGGTTTATCTCAAAGCTTTTGAGCCCCCTTGGAGGTGTACAGTGGTTAAATCTTGGTTTTATAGCATCTTTTGTGAGGGTCCTGATAAATAGGTGTGTTGAAAAGGCCCTGATCTCCTTCTGGCCACTTTTATGACTCTTTATGGCTGTGGATTTGTAGCCTTTTTACAAACAGAACCCACCCCAGGCCAACCTCACCTAAGGTTGCCTGTCTCTGTGTCTGTGGGAGATGGTGCTTAACTCTCTGGTCAGACTCATCCCACCAGATGACTCTCCAAAGCTTAGGCTTATTCTAATACGTAAGGCAAATTCCAGGGTGGGGAGCCCTGAAAAGCACTTGCAATGGATGACTTGCCATATTTTAATGTTATAAAAGAATTAATTTGTATCATAAAATCACAATAAAAGAAAAGAAAGAGGACAGACTAAAATAGAATACATTTAAAAAAAAAAACACATTTATTTATCATGTATACAGTGCAGGCCAGAAGAGGGCACCAGATCCCATTACAGATGGTTGTGAGCCACCATGTGGTTGCTGGGAATTGAACTCAGGACCTCTGGAAAAAACAGTCAATGCTCTTAACCCCTGAGCCATCTCTCCAGCCCTATAGAACACATTTTTAAATGTTTGTATTGTTTTGGTTTTGTTGAAGCAGGGTCTTACTCTATAGTTCTGGCAAGCTTGTAATTCCCTAAGTGGACTAGACTGGCCTGGAACTTGCATTGATCCTTCTGTCTTTACCTCCCAAGAAACTAGCTGAAGATCAGAGAAGCAAAGCAGTTAGCCACTAGCTCTTACCTCTACCTCAGGCTGAAAGGGCTGTCTTCTCCTCAGTGTGGCTGGAGAATAATTGCCTATTACTGACTTTGCTTCTTCTTTTTATACCTCTCTAGTGCTGGGATTAAATGCATGTGATCCCAAGTGCTGAGATCACCTTTGTGTGAGCTGTTTCTCTTTAGGACTGGATCAATTTTGCATAGCTCAGTATGGCCTTGAACTAACAGAGATCCATCTTCCTGCCTTCTGAGTCCTGGGATTATAAGGTGCATGCTACCACTGCCTGGCTCTATGGCTAGCTATATGGCTTCTGGGATTAAAGGTGTGTATCAACACTGCCTGGCTCTGTGGCTTGTGCCTAGCTTTGCTTTCTGTACCCCCAGGCAAACTTTAATAAATAATAAGCAATATATCACCACAGTAGGGTTTAACATATAGCAAGCATTAACTCATCTTACCCTAACAAGACTTTCAGATGAGGCAATTCAGAGATGTTGTGCAATTTATACAAGGTCACGGGGCTTAGAGGTATCAGCTTCAGTATTTAAACCCAAGCAGACCAGCCCCGGAGTCCCGTCCAACAGAGGTTTGTTAAGAGTACTATGTTCAGAATGTTGGCAGGGAGTGGTGTGGTTCAGGAGTGTGCAAGCTATAATCTGCCTAGAAGGACCTTTGATAAAGAGGCAGCTGGGCAGTGATGCTGAGATCTAAAGCAACGAACGCCACAGCACAAGGGAAAGTGAAATGCCAAGCTAAAGCTGGGAAGTGTGTCAGAGGATGGACAGGGCCTCAGAGTTGGCATCTCCTCCCCAAGAAGGTGCACAGCCCAGGCACACTAAACTGGCCCTCCTGCCCAAGCCCTTTCTGCCAGGAGCATGGCTGTAGACTCCACTGAACATCAATATTCAATTAGCCACATTCACTGGATGCAGCTCTATCCCCCCACCCTTCCCCACCAGTCTCTCCTCTCCATCTCTGCCGCCTCTAACTTGGGCTCCATCTCTGGGCTTGAAAGGTACTCTTTCTCATATTACCGCATTCCTTAACTGCAGAGCGGCATCTTCCAGGCTGTTCTCCAGAGCCCTGTGGGATGATAGGTATAGAAAGAGTCGTGCAAACAAAACTAAGACATTGCATGGAATTCTCTGCCGTGGGACTTGAGAGCCTTTTTGTGCTAATACACTTTGGACATCCCCAGCACAGGAATTAACCAGGTGGTAGTGCTAAATCTGATCACAGAACCTGTTTCTGCATACAGAGCATCTCTCCCAATGGGAGTTCATCCTGTTCTAACCTTTCCTTCTTCTGAGCTGGGCTATGGCTCAGAGTGGGCATCTAACTGCCTCTTCCCCTGCTAATAGTCCTGCAGGAATTGTTTGGTGTGCTGGGCGGGGACTGTTTTGCCCTCTGCCCTCTCTGCTTCCTCTTTCCTTGTGACTCAGTCATGCCATACATTTTCAGTGTTACTGTTCCTATTGACAGTTTTCCGAAGGGACTAGCTTCTCAGTAATTCCTCAGTGCCTTGGATCAGGCTGTCAAGGCTGACAGCTTTCAAGGTTTACAAGTTCATCCAGCAACCATAAGGATGATAGGCTGTGATGTCTCTGCCACTGTAATTGTGTTTCTTGTTCTCCCTCCCACTGGCCACATATATAGGGTGTGGGAGTGTAGTAGCAAGGGCAGGACTCCCTTGCTTCTTACTCTTGGGTCCGGCCTCTTTAAGAGAGCTTAGCATATAACAGGGTCTTGGCAAATATGTGTTTGGTAAATATTTGTTTAATGAAACAGTGGTTCTATGGCCTGCAGATGGAAATCCCTCTGCCCATTGTAGAGTTTAGCTGAGAAACAAAAAGTCTACTTCAACAGAACACAAAGCCTG
Source organism: Cricetulus griseus (assembly GCF_003668045.3). Lineage (NCBI taxonomy): Eukaryota > Metazoa > Chordata > Mammalia > Rodentia > Cricetidae > Cricetulus > Cricetulus griseus. The sequence continues at coordinate 23,670,694 of NC_048596.1, read as the reverse complement.
GCCCTCACTGTCTACCACTGGGGGCTGTAGTCATGTTATACGCTTAGATTTGGGTCCTGAGTTCTGAAGGTACCTGCTGAAGTTTCCAGGTTGCATCAGGGACACATAATTAATAATAGAAATAGGAATCGATTATTAAGAGAAAGTCATTCCGGAGAATGGAAGTGACCCAATGTAATGGGCCGTGGGGTCGGGGTCGGGGAAGAAGGCTTCCACTTTAAAAGAAAGAAAGAAAGAAACAAACAAACAAACAAACTGAGCTGGCTCTAGTGTGACAGCCCTTTGTGGGTAATTTACATAGCACTTGCTGTTCCTTCGGTTGCATATATATATGGCATGCAGGCCTTTTCTTGAACATGAGTTGTTGTTGCATTGGGGTTGATAGGCATTTCCAGTCCTCTGCCATCTGGCTTCTTTAACATGTTACTCTTGATGCTACTCTCCCCAGTCCTTGCTCTCCTCCTCTAGTCGTGTTTCTTTGCAGGTAGACCTCTAGGAAGGTGGGCCTCCTGTCTGATGGCCCTAATCAGGACACTCCTGACTAGCTAGTGATCTCCACAAAGGAGGCCAAACCCCCAAGGCCCCAGCTTCTGTTAGTGGGAATCCCCTTCCTGCCAGCCTCCAGCTGGTGTGGCCTGGCATGGGTGTTGGGTGGAAATAGGGTTCCCTCCCGGCCTTCAGAGGCTCATGTGGCTCCAGTGAGTCATGAAAGGGCTGTTTTAAAAATGGCCTTTATTAAAGGTCTTTATTAAAGAGAGAAAATGTCCAAGCCAAGCAGCTGTGTGGGATTAGCAGTTCCTATGCCCTAGAGAGCCCAAGTCACCTTGACAGTTCAAGAGAAGTGTGCATCCCTGGATCTCCTCACTGAATCCAAGTGTCTCAAAGTGGGGCCCATAGGACATGTAACAAACACAACTCTCAGCTCAACAAGCAGATAATAAGACACCATTTGTTCTGGAGCCAAATATGAGTGGCCACGGCCCAGGAACACAGATTCAATCTACCTCAAATTCCATGTTCTAATGTGGTAACTATTTCTGAAGTTCTTTTTATGGTGACAGAAAAAAAAAAGTAAGTCACAAATCAAGATGGTTTCAAGTACATTGGTGGGATCATCAGGCGGGTGAGTTACAGCTGAACAAGGAACGCCTCTGGGGTAGACCTCAGATGTCACCTGGTGGCATGCTTAAACCTTCTGGTTGGTGGAAGCTACTGGTCTGTTGAGTAAACACGTTACAAATGGTTGCACCTGTTGGTCCCAAGGATGTTAGGCCAGACACGGAGGTAGGTGGGGAATAGCTGTTAAGATGGCTCAAAGCAGCCAAAGATAAATTATAAATGGGCTCTGGATCTGCAGCATCCCAATCTCTCTGCTATCACTGCCATTCTAGCTGGTTATCAGCCTTGTAGCAGGGTTAGTTAGCATCAGGGGTAGTTCCTTCCAGGAACTTCTGTTCACAGACATTTTGTGTTTTACCAAGTTCCCAGTGGTCACAGAACACATTCTCATGAGCACTGGCTCCCTTCCAACTGGCAATATGCCAGGGTGAAGAAGAGTGTGGGCATCTCTGTGTGGGGCTCCCAAAGTGGAAGAACTTCAGGACTTCTCCCTCAACCCCCAGGCTTGCTTTGAGGGTGAGAGTTAATCCCCAGAAGGCAGGGGAGCACTTCATAAGGGCACAGGAGGCATTCCACCAAAACCAGAGAGAATTGAAAACCTGGCTAGATGCTGGCTAGCCTGGCTGTCTGATGTGGGATGGAGCGCAAGGAAGGACTCACAACTTATGACAATGCCTCATTTTCTTCCTGATTGTACAAATTGTGGGGACTGTGGTATTAGGATGAAAAGTAGCAGCTGTTATTTTTTTAAAAAAATCTCTTACATGCTTGGCTATGAGTCAACCGATTTGTTTATCACAGCCATTGTCAGGCACCTGCAAGAGCCCTGGGCCCCACGGAGCTGCAATTGTCTGCTGAGCCACCCCCACCTGCACAGCAAAGTGGTTGGACCCTGAGTAGTATGGGAACCCCCAGGGATCTCCATTTTCACAGGTGGGGGCTGTTAGTATTTAGTAGCAGATAGATGACTTTCAGCCAGTAAGGTACATTTCCTGCGAATCAATTTGCAAGAACAACAGTGGTGTGAACGCACAGAGGATATGTGAAGATTAAAGGTGACAACTGATGAAATAAATGCCTAGCTTGTGGCAGGGAGCCAACAGGAAAGCGCAGCCGTCCTGATTGCTCGCATCCTGGTGTTCTCGTTGTCAGGCACGTTGAGAGGGTTCCAGTGAGTTCACTGGGCACCTGCTGTCCTTGTCTCACTCGCAAACAGGTGGCTCCAAACACCCCGCAGAGTGAGAAGCAATCATGTAATCATGCCATAGTTAAGCATCTATCCTTCAATTAGGGAATTTAAAGGACTGTTAGGAGAACATTTTAAGGCATTTTGATGAGTTAAACTTGCCCAAATTGTGAATGATGCTAATGACTTTAAAATTACTTCTTCTCTCAAGATACAGGGATTTTAGGAGAACAGGCCCCCACATCCCATCCCACCCCCATACAGAACTGGCAAAGTGGCTAAGAGAGACAGGGCCTGGGCCATCGTCAGCAACTGGAGTTAGTAAGGACTACTAACATGGGTAAGACGTATATCCGGTGGCTCTCTTCCTTCAGGACAGAGGAAACAGACTGGCATACGAGGCCAATAGACACAGTGTCCTTCACGTTCCAGGTTAGAGGTGCCCGGCCAGACCATAATCCATCATTTCTAGCCTCATCTCAACCCACCTGGGCTCCAATCCTCAGTCCCACAAAATAAAAACCAGCCAACAGGAGGCCCCTGCTGACGTCCACAGTGACCCTGTAGCTCCGGTTCTCTGTGTTCCCTGCAGATTACAAAAGCCTCGAGGAAGAGGCTCACGTTGAGCCTGGCGTACTCTGAGAGCCACCAGCTGCGCGTGTCCCAGCAGGACTTCCGGCTCTTCCGCACGCTCTTTCTGCTCATGGTCTCCTTCTTCATCATGTGGAGCCCCATCATCGTCACCATCCTTCTGCTGTTGATCCAGAACTTCAGGCAGGACCTGGTCATCTGGCCGTCCCTCTTCTTTTGGGTGATGGCCTTCACGTTCGCCAACTCCGCCCTAAACCCCATTCTGTACAACATGTCACTGTTCAAGAACGAGTGGAGGAAGATTTTTTGCTGCTTCTTTTTCCCAGAGAAGGGAGCCATTTTTACAGACACGTCTGTCAGACGAAATGACTTGTCTGTTATTTCCAGCTAACTAGGGGAGCCAGGCAAACTGCTGTGTGCATGGAAAGGGAGTCACCTTCTGGAAATATCACCAGGCACCCTGCTTTAAGAAGCTCCAACTTCCAACAGCACACATGTACAGGGAATGATCACTGTATAAAAATATTTTTCCTTAAAAAAAACTTTCTATGGATTCCTTTTTTTATGAACTTTTTTAGTGTGTGTTTGTAATATGATTGAGTTAATAAATTTTTATTTATAACTGTTCCTACATATAAAGCTGTGCTTTGTGGTTGCTGACACAAACCTTGGAGCTGATTCAGGGCTCAGATTTCTCAGTAAAAGGTCATGGCCACCGTAAGTTCCCACCTTGGGCACATATAAGGTCTTGAGCTCATTTATTCATTCATGTTGAGACTGCTTACGGAATTTCCAAGGAACAATTAGACCTGACCTTTTTTTTTTTTTTTTCATGTATTAAAACTGGGCAGGAGACATGACTCAAAGGTAGTATGCTTGCCTAGCAAGCGTGTGGCCCTGGGTTCAATCCCCGGTATATTAAAAAGAAACAAAAGTGTAAACAACACCACAGACTCAAAGAGGATGGACCCTGACGCTGGAGAGGGTGGTCAGAAGTGGTTGCTTTTGCACTCCATCCATAAGAGGCCTTTGAAACACCTGCTATCGCTGTGCAATTTTTTTGTGTGTGTGCTAGGAATCCACCCAGTGGTGAAGCCCATATCCCTGGCTCCATTCTCAGGGAGCTCACCTTCTCATGGGGGTGGGGGACCACAAATGCTAGACAGAAGTCAATGAGTGACGGAGCACCCTAGAGTGAATAAGCACCATGGGAAAAGTAGGACAGGGTATTGTGGGGGTGATGGTTATTCACATGGGGTAACCGAGAAATAACAGTTGAGTTGAAAGGCAAGAAAGAAGCTCTCATGTGGATCCAGAGGAAGGACCTTTGCAGGAAGAGAGAGGCTGGGGAGTCATGTGGTCCAAGAATTGCAAACTGTTGACTGAGCCTTCTTTGTACTTGATGCTAGGAGAGAGAGAGGTGCTCCCTCGGAGCCCATCAGTGGATGCCAATGAGGTTCCAGGGCTAGGACAGGGAGGGCCTGGCAGGCCAGCATAAGAAGTTCACCCAGGGTTCAGTGGGCAGCACTGGAGGTTTGTAATGGGAGACCTGAACAATGAGCACTTTTATTCTGGCTACTCTGTAAGGCACAGGCTTTAAGGAGCAAGAATAAAAGTGGAGACTGGGTGTGTGGCTGCTTGAAGGAGAAAAAAAGTTGGTGGGACCTTGAAGGTACGTGACATTTGTGAATGATTGTGTGAAATTATCTTGGGCTATGCTTGGGAAGGTGGGACAAACAGTTTACTTATGGAGAGTGAAGATGAGGGAAGACAGCATTCTAGGTGCCTCCTGGACTTTAAGCTTGGGACTGCTTAGACAGTGGGGCAGGCAACAAAAGTGAGGAAGACTGGGAAGCAAATGGAGTTTCATTGAGAGCATATGCTTGAAATCCCAGTGAGACAGCCATAGAAGAGGCCACAGGATGAAGAGACACAGAATGGGGCCTGTTGATGCAATGTTGTTGGGAAATACAGACGGCGTTTAGGGACCCATGGTTTTCTGAAATAGTCTCTGAGAAGATGAAGAAAGGAAAGAAACCAGAGTCAAAGACTGAGCCCCAGGATATGCCAACATGTAGATCTGAGATAAGATTTATGGTGACCATGACATTAAGGACATGTCTTTGTTCCTATTTGGTCAGTAGATTTGATACATTGATGCCTCTTTTGAAGGGATATGTGAGTATGTTAGGCCTGTGGCATTAAACTGAAGCTGAGGGGCCTCTCTGTTAGCTTGTTCTACGGGAATAAAGAGCTGGGCTTTCCTCGTGCATGGTCATTTGTTTCCTCTGTCTTTGCTAGAGAACAGGCACATGGACATTTGGTGTGAGCTCCTCATGGTCCTTGGAAATATCAGCACCCCCATCCTCAATACACTTCCCAGATGTCCTCCAGTCTGGACAGAGCTGTCACAGGTCCTCTGCATGTTCACAGACACTGTATTGACTCTTACTCTATCCTACAAGGCAGGGATTGACGTTTTCCCCAAGTTTACTGAGAGAAACCACATAATCAGCCCCAAATCTCACAGCTCTGAACTGGATTAGACTTAAAACCAAGATCCTTTGCTACCAAGGCTGTCTGTTATTCAGTTTTGCCCCCATCTGAAACACAAAGTGAATCTTGCTAGAAGCAGTGAAGAGCAGGCTTCCTAGAGTTCACTCTGACCCTTGTTTCTCAGCCACCCAGCTCTGGATAGAGGTGAGCCTTCTATCCTGCTCACCTGTGGGCCCTGGGCTGACAGTCTTGGGTTTGATGGCCTGGTCATACTTACTTCCTCTTTGGGTTTCAGTCTCTTGGTAGTGCTGTTGTTAAAGCCTTCCTGGATTAATAAGGAAACCTTTCTCAGGAAGTTAAGAACCAATCTCTAATATGGAGATCAGGGATGTCTAGGTCAGGTCAAAAGTCACAGAGAGTGGGAAGAGAGAATGTCTTGGGGTCTAAAAGTGCAACTGGAACACAAATAAGTCTTCAACTCATAGGAAGACGGTTACTATATGTTTAATAAATTGAGTTTAGAATCCCAAGCCTCAAATGGTCTCACTGGGAACTTCAGTAAGATATACATTTGTGTGAACAGATTCAGTCATTCCCATGCATATTTTATCCTCCCCATGACAGTTTAATGTCCACCTGGAGATGGTAAGGAGAGGTGGGAAACTAAACTTCTAAGATAAATAGAGATGAAGATGGAATGAGAGTTAATCAGAAGTTGTCAAGTGAAACTTCCCGTCCTTGATGTTGCTATAAACTGTTCCTTGAGGGTCTGCTTTGACAGTAGCCTGAAATACAGAAAATAGAACCACTAATGAATGACTGAGGGATGGACAGTGTTTCTGTGTATAAATGAACACCCAGGCGGCCTTAGAGCAAGCGGCCATTCACATGCTTCTGTGTGATTGTACTTCACAAATCCTCTCACAGTTGATATCAAAGTTCCTTGAATTCTCCAGGGAACAGCAGCACTGGGGGCGTAGGAGCTGCTATGTGAATCTGTTTCCACTTAACCCTACCTCTCCACGTCACCAAGTGCCTTGAGGCCCATCCCCCTACCTTGGGACATGAAGGCACGCCAGCTGAGAGCAGCATCGCTGTTGTACATTCATTGTCTTCATGATGTCCCTGTCCTGTGTCACCAGGAGGTACCACAAGGGACTTGAGAGTGACAAAAATCTGAGTTTGTATCCAACTGAGCTATCCACTGGAGATCTTAGGCAATGTACTTAGCTTTTCTTAGCCTTTGTTTTTCTCACTGGTAGAATATGTATAGCTGATGCTCCTCCTTTATAAAGTGTGTCTAAGGGTTAACTTAGGTGACTTAGGAGAAAGGCTCAATGTGGTGCCTGGAGGTGATGTGATCCTTCACTAGCCCCATGTTCAGACTCCCCAGTACCCCAGGGTGGCACTCTTATATCTATGTATATCTGACCTCACATTGTTGGTATACTTGGGCATTGCATTGCCCAAGAAAAAAAATGTTCTTTTTCTACACTTCAGTGTGACCCTTTTTGGATTTTGAAGCCCAGTTCTCCATAGAAGTGAATGCATGTCAGCTCAAAATAGACAGCATACTTCTTCACCACGCTTCTGTTTTAAATTCCGATCAGTTAAGGGCAGTAGCTACTAAACTATCCTACTATTATTCTAGAGGCTTTCCCCAAGAAACTCAAGTGGAGCCAAGTGATGCTTGGTTTTTGTAAAGAATAAAGAATATTGCAGGCAGCCGGGCATTGGTGGCGCACGCCTTTAATCCCAGCACTCGGGAGGCAGAGGCAGCGGGATCTCTGTGAGTTCGAGGCCAGCCTGGTCTCCAGAGTGAGTGCCAGGATAGGCTCCAAAGCTACACAGAGAAACCCTCTCTTGAAAAAAAAAAAAAAAAAAAAAAGAATATTGCAGGCACCAGTCTTTTCGGGACTTGATACACTGATGCTTTTGTTTATGGTTTTGTATAAAATGGCTGTATGTCCCATCCAGTTCTTTACTGGGGATACTTCATCTAATTCCTGCAGAACAGTTTCTAAGGGTTATGGCATCGGTAGCAAAATATAAGGAGAAGAAAGCAGACTGAGGCCTTGCTTATTGGAAGCGCCAGGGTTTGGAGAAAAGAGCCCTTTGGTCCCTTCTCCATGTGGCTGGTGACAAAGTTCTGGGAAAGATTTAGTCAAGAATGGCGAAGACTTGGCCCAAAGGCGGCTCCTCAGATCACCCTCTTACACAGATGTCGCGCCCTCCTATTGGCCCGGCCCAGCCACGCCCCTCAGGAGGAGCTACTCACCATTGTGCTCGATCCAGCGGTACTGCCTTTCTAGGCACAGCTCCTCCTGCCGCTGTCTCACAAGCCGCCGTGTCTCTGGGGTCAGGCCATTGGGGTCACGAGAGAACACGAAGGAGTAGCTGTCCGCACAGGTGCCGTCCAGATTCTGCAGGCGACAGGAGTACTGCAAAGCGAAGGTGTCGTAGTCCGTATCGATGATCCAGTGGTCGTCATCTGTATGTCAGAGAACCACAGAGGGCCCGGAGGCCCGGCCAACTTGTTACCACTGACTCCGTGGGAGCGGCTGCCTTTCCTCAGTGAGCGGAGATTCCTGACAGCTTTTGTACAACTGGGCAGATGAGAAAGGATCTTTCTCTCCTTTACAGAAATGAGTCTTGGCACAGAGGGCACCTCATTCATGTCAGTGATAAGAGAAGACACAGATCTCGCCCTGGTATGGAGGACACCTTGTTCGTGTCAACGACTCCTTAGTAACAGGTAGTACAACCGTTTTCTAAGGGACCACTGAAGATGAGCTGCCGTCTTCACTGCCTACCCTCCGGTAACATGTGTCTCTGTCTGGTGTCTGATGGCCCTCAACTGATGTCATCCCCAGCTACAGGCCATGAGCTTTTCGGGGCCCTGCAGAATCTACCTCCTAGCATCTCACTTGGCCCCAGTGCTCTCCCTTCAATGGGAAAGAGGATGCCAATCTGATGGTAATGGTCTTTCATGTTCTACCCTTATTCATACTTAGGAGCCCTATTCGCTTCTCCAGGTTGACAAGTGGGGATGCTCACTATCCAGTTTCAAATATAGTCTGGTTCATGCACCCACTGACTCATGTGTATACAGTGCATGTGGACACACAAAGGGGGTGGGGGAATTACTTTTCATGACTTGCCTGGCAGAGCAGAACCCTTGAAAAATGCAGATCATATTCATTCTGCAAGGCTGGGGTCTAAGTAGTGCAGAGGCACCATGAAGCAAGTGATACAAAGATCAACCAAGGCAGAACGGGAAATCAGTTAGGGAGAATATGTATGTGTGAGTGGCCCAGAGAAAGAACAGAAATGTGTTTGTCAAAAAACCCTATGTACAGGTAAGAGGGCTGTATTTCAGTTTAACCGTCTTTCTGACTTTTAACCAAGGCTAGAACCAGTTACTTCATGGATATTTCCGTATTCAGGGAGGTATTTCTTGCATTTATCCAAAATTATACACCATTACTCCATATTACAGATGGGGAGACAGAGGCACAGAAAAATAGAAATAATTCCAGCAGGATCAGACACAGGGCACATTGCCAGAGTCTGCACACCTAACCTCCACCAGACACTAGGTAAATTGGGGGTAGAAGGGACAAGGACAAGCAGGCGTTTTATCTCTCACACCCAGGTCTTAAAGCAAGGCATCATCAGCCCAGGTTTGGCTTCATGTTGGAGGAAGGCAGAGAGGCCCAGATGTCCAAACATCACAGGATGTGAGGCCACGCAAGTCCCCATCATACGTCACCAGTGGCCGTGCCTCTTTAGGAACCCTTGAGATACCAGCCTAGGATCTGGCTCAGCTCAAACCCAGACCCATAGGAGCACTGCACAGGAGAGGGTGAGCCCTCCTTCTCCTCTCCCCCTACCAGACAGAAGAGGAACGAGCCACTCCTGTATCTTCCAGGCTTTCAGAGCCCTAGCTCAGAAGTGTCCCTGGCCCACAACTGATCAGCTAGGCAGTGACCATGAAGTTCCTCAGTAGATGGGACATGAACAGAAGCCACGTGGCTGCTGCTGGGCCACCCCCTCATCCCAGGCTCCACCCTCCCCAGGCTCCACTCTCCCCAGGCTCTTGAGAATCCTGGCAGTCTTCCCACCTCTGGATCAAGTCATGGGATCAATGTGTCATGAAGGGGCATCTGGAGCCTGCCTCAGACACAAAGGCGCCCATGCTTCAAGTAGTACCTCAACTCATGGTCCAGGCAGCTAGCAGCCCAGCACACCTGCAGCTTAATAATTTTACCCCCAAATTGTTGCCAGGATGTAAAATATGACATAAGAGATAACTTTCAATGCCTGACTTTAGTGCCCTTGGCTGCTGCTTTTGACTAGAAGAAGGCATGAGTTGGTTTGGTTTACCTCCAGGTTCTTTTTAGCAGAATAGTTCAGTCATGAAGCATCCTAAGCCTTCGCCAGATACTCCCTCCTAAGAGGATCTGCTAGGGCTATGCCAGGGCACAGCTTGAAAGAATGGACTCAGCCCTCCAGCCTTCTCTCCTGCAGCTGGGTAGGGTTTCTCTGAGAAAAAGACACCCCTTGTCTTTCCAGACATCATCTAGACTGTGGAGAGAGTGCCTGAGGCAAAGACTATGGCTGACAGCCCCTGACTTCCCTCCAAGACCCCAGAATAAACATCACGCTATGGCTGTGTCTACACTGTACTGAACAGATAAGTTGAGAACTTAGACTTTCCTGGTTTCAAATGCTTAACAGAGGGAACTGTCTTGGTGGTTGGCTTTCTTTAAAGACCTGCCACTCACTGCTCTCACTGCCATGGCCCTAGAAAATGTTGGCTTGGCTCCCTAGTCCTGTGTCCCCCACATAAGAAGTTCCCCATGATTCTCAGGCCTAAGGATCCAACTAAACCAGTGTGTGTGTGTGTGGGGGGCAGAGTCTAGCCTATTTCCAACTAAATATCCCAACAACCCAACAGTCTGGGTAAGGGAATGGTGTCTGAGATCTCCATGGTGTGAGTTATCTAGTCCACTGATTCTCAAACTGCATTGTGCAGAAGGAATTCACTAAAGGAGCCTTTTGGAAACAGAGATACAAGGCTCCCCTCCTCTCCTCAGGAAGAGTTTCTGATTTAGTAAGTCTGAAATCTACACTTAGAAAAAAAAATACTGCAGCTGATTTAGCTAAAGTTGGCCTGGGGACAGTGACTTTGAGAAACACTGATGTAGACTTCAAGCCTGAGTTGTCCCTCACATTTATAAGGACCCCTTTGCCAAGAGAGTAGCAAACTTTATTTGGAACAAGGAAGAAAGAAGTCTTAATCCATGTTTTTCTGGGAGGGCACAACAAAATAAGGATCATAGCTAACATTTAATAAGCCCCTATTATGCAGCAATCTAAACACTTTCATGCATTACCATGAGTAGTTCTGCTAACAATCTTATTAAATAGGAACTGTTCCTTAACTCAATTTGATCATAAAGGAAATAAAATTTTAGAGAATCTAGTCTATATTCAGCCAATATAGATGATGCCAACATCTTTCACTCGTGAGATGTCTCACTCTGTGCTGGAAGAACCAGGAGGAGAGAAAGAGAGCAATCCAGAGCACGCCCAAGGGAAGGGGCAGCAGACCAGACTGGTCTGCTTGCATTGAAGAATGTAACTCAGCAGCGGAGCTCTTGCCTAGCATGTTTGATTCCCAGGCTCAGAAAAGTAGCAAGGAGTCTGCCCCTGATTTCATTCAGCTGACAAACTCACCGTAAGCCACTGTGCCTTTAGCTCTTTCATCTACAACGGGGATTCAGAATGGCAGCCATTTTTCCCGGAACTCCAGCAGCAATTAAGAGGTTTATTATATTGAATTTGCCTTGAATTATTTTCAACTAGTCTGCCTTGTTACAAATATATCCATTTGGTAAGATGTAGAATTTTACAAGGTAAAAAACAGAATTTGGGCTTCTCTAAGAAGCCTTCAAATCTGTTCAAATTCATGCTTAATGCAAGATCAAGGAAGAAGGAAATTAGCACAAGGAATAAGTACTGAGTTTGTGAAGAAGGTCCCCAGAGAAGCACATAAGACAGTGAGAGGCGAACACTTCAAGTGAGTCTGTAGACACTCAGAAAACAGGAGTGAAGGTTTCACTAGGTCCCAGCAGTTAAATGTATGTGTGTGCCCCGGAACACTTATTCCTTCACTTGTAAAAAAATGAACTTGAACTTGAAAGTGTCTGTGGGTTCTCCCACTCCAGACCCGAATATAAAGCTATGATTTCCTGGCTTAAAAGGTAACTAAGAAGCAAAAATATCAAACATAGAATTTATCGCTCAGACATTCTTCCAAGTACTTTCTGCATTCCCATACACTGTATTTCACAACACCATGATGTAGGTACTGTGATTTCTTCTACTTTGCACAGGGGGAAACTGAGGCACAGAAAAGTTAAGTTACAACTCTGGGTTCCACCAGTGATAGCTTAATTAGGATTTGAACTCAGCAAGTGTGTGTGTGTGTGTGTGTGTGTGTGTGTGTGTGTGTGTGTAATGTGTGTATAATCCAGAACCTTGTGTGTGTTAATCAGTTGCTCTAGCACTGAACTATAACTCCACCCCTGAGGGACACACTTAACCATTACACTGCAAAGCTTCTTTTTGGGAAGGCAAATTAAGGAGGAATTTATTCTGGACAGCCACCTTCCCCCTAGGGCAGTGGTTCTCAACCCTCTTAATGCTGCAACCCTTTACTACAGTCCCTCATGTTGTGGGGACACCCAACCTTAAAATTATTTTTGTTGCTACTTCATAACTGTAATTTTGCTATTGTTACGAATCATAATGTAAATACCCGTGTTTTCCAATGGTCTCAGGTGACCCCTGTGAAAAGGTCATTTGACCCCGCAAAAGGTTTCGACCCACAGGTGGAGAACTGCTACACTAGGGTTAATTCTCCCTCTCTGAGATCTCACGGTATTTCTTCCTGCCCCAAATCATTCCTTAGTTATCAAGTAGCTTTCAGATTTATAGTCCCAGTGAAACAGGTGGGGCGGGCTTTAAAGAACATGTAGACTGTGTGTTCTGCAAAGTACCCTAAGCTTTAGGGAGCCTTGTTGGGACTCCTCAAAATCCTGCCTTGCATATACATTTTAGTATTTCAGAAAAGGAGACACTATTGCATCCATAACACTGCCTGGCTAGTAATCCACAAGAAGGGCACTGGGCTGTGACCCAATTCTATACACAACTGCCCCTTCATTTTGGATATAGGTCTCTACCTCTCCTGATGTCCCAGATTGCCACATTGGAATCAGGGGCTCCACCCAAAGATACAGTGGAGTAGTGATGTGGGGAGGCATTACGGAGCAGGTTACAGTGGGGTGACCGGTGAAATGTCACCCGACAAGCCCAAAGGTCCTTCTGAAGTTGGACCAGGTATTTTAGGCTGGGAATCCAGCCACTTGTAATCCCACGCCCCTTAAATTCAGACAGGGCTGAGGGTTCTGCCTCTTGCAGCCCTTCCCAATGGTGCCACAGAATAGAGACGCACTGACTTGGCCATGCATGCCCCACTACTCACTTCCTCGCTGGAGAAAGGAGGCTACACCCCAGTACTTCATCTTGAACTTGGCAGGATCTTCAGTGTCTGTGAAAGTGCCCACCATGTCTGCGCATACTTCCCAGTTGCTGCAAAAGCCAAGAGAATCCTGAGCCAAGCCTGGAAAGGGCTCCTACCCCATCCAAGGTGCCCCTTTCCCTTTCCATCGAAGGTTGGGCTCCCGGCCAGGGACGGGAGGGACCTTGGAAAGCACACACAGCCCACTTAGAGGCCACTGACCTCAGAATACGGACTCGGCCCTTAGCTGTGGCGCTCATATGACCCTTCTCGTCCACGGAAAACTCGGCGATGATGTTGTCTTGCAAAAAGAGACCCTCGGGGTCTTTTTTGGCGATGGCGTACCAGATCCCAGAGAACTGAGAAAGAAATGAGAGAGCCGGGGACTGAAGTTCGGGGTTCACCGCCGACCCGCAAGAATCGGGGATGGTGGGGGATACTGATACCTACACGAGCCTTGTCGAAGTTCTCCTTGACTCGGAAGCTGCTCACCCTGCAATCGCGCTCGGCGCTGCTGCCTCCCAGCACTGCCAGTAACACGAGCGCCCACACCCACTCCATTTCGCACAGGAGTCCGCCCTGAGGGACAAGCGCTGGGTGACCGCGGGGCAGGAGGACCGCGCCGCCCGCTGCTCCATTCTGCCCCACCCCGCCCCGCAGCCCCCCGGGGCAGCGCGCTACCACTCACCAGCAGGAGCCACGTGCAAGCCTGGCCGCCGCGTTCGCGCGCGCGAGGAGCCCGGGAGGCGAGCGGCTGTCCCAGCTTTATAGCTCCGGGGGGAGGGGGTCGCGCTTTCGTAACCACGCGGGGTGAAAGACCGCGGGGAGGTGCCGGGGGCGGGCGAGGGGGGGACGGCGGCCGGGGGTGGCCGGGCTTGCATAATGCTCCCTGACTCACCACCGAACGCACTCTGAGCCCCTCCGCCAGCCTCACCGCTCGGTGTCGCCTTTGCTCACAGGTCCGCGCAGGGTGGTCTCGGTGGAGCCAAACTCTCCAGCCCAGACGATCCACGGGGCCAAGAGCTGGCTCAGGGACCAAGCGGCAGCCAGCTGCGATCTGGAGTGGCCTCCAGACTTTGGTGCCCTGGCTGGAGGCCTATGTGGCCATGGTGTGGTGATGATGGCCTCATCGGACTAGAAAGGAACCTGTGATGCAGCCTGTGTTCAGGCCCTGGCTTTCCCCAAGGGCCCCTGTTTCTTTTGAGAACCTGTTGTGCGGAGTTGGGTTTTTTGTTGTTGTTGTTGTTGTTGTTTTTTGTTTTGCATATTTTGGCTGAGATTTTTTTTTTCCTCTTTGAAAGGGAGCATGTTTCACTCTTTGAGGAGCTGTGGTACTGTTTGCGTCAATATTTGTTCTTTAGTTTCATCATCTTCAGGAGAACTAAAACGCTCCCTGTTAAATATTTTCTAGAAACTCCACCTGGTCAGGACAGGAAATATTTCTGCAGCGCTGGTGGCCCAGTGGTTGATGGTCCACTTGTGTTGCCACACTTCTCTGAAACCACACTGAAAAACATAACTACCGACTGTTTACCATACATCTTTATTTCTAAGCCATATTGGGCTTTTACTTATTTCCAAAACAGTGGGGAAAACTGGCTCGGGAGTAGACAAACGTGAGGAAAAAAAGCCTGTAACCTTAGTGGTCTGTAGTCAAAAGACTGTCAATTGGCTGATTGTTTGCCTATCACAAATTGTTTGCCTATTGAACGACAAAATTTACTACATTTACCTCAGCATTTGGAGCTAGCACTCCATCAAAGTGGTTCAAAAGAAGATTTTGACCAAATGAGATTTAGTGGTGTGTGTGTGTGTGTGTGTGTGTGTGTGTGTGTGTGTGTGTGTGTGTGTGACTATGGCTCTAAGTCTGATCATCAGAGAGAAGGCAACCATTTTCACCATAGCTAGACCTGCAATAAAAGGGGTGGGGAAAGGAGAGGAGACACACTAATAAAGAACTAAATTGATGTTTCCTTCAACAAGCTCCTTAGCCACATCGGATCATCTGGCAAAGACATCCTCCAACTTCCCGTGACCTTTTAGACATCCACTTACCTGGTTCTCTGCCTTATGCCCCTGTCCCCCAACTCTTGCATCCATTGTATTCCCTTCGGCCTCTGTGGCACCAGAGACTGTGTTTTAACTCTGTAGGACTCCACAACCTGGGAAGACTTTCTGGCCTGCAGGCTAACTGGGAAGTATGACTGGACCAGTTTCACCAAAAGAAGTATGTACTTGCCTCTCAGTATCAACAGGGGCTTGATTTCAGTACCCATGGGCTCCTCAAATCCAAGAATGTCCAAATCCTTTGTATAAAAAGATGCTTTTGAATATAATCTACAAAAAGCCTTGTGTAAATCTCAGGCTTCTCTGAATTATAACGTTAATAAAATGTAAATGTTATGTAAATAACTATTGTACTGTATTACTTAAGGAATGACAAGAAAACAAACCTCTATGTGTTCAGTATAGGCATGTGTGGCATATTGCTCATGCAAAAAGTTGTTGGCTGTGTTGTTTAGAGAATAATGACAAGTCAGTAGAGATATGGACATTAGAGCCTAACCGCACAGCTCATAAAACAGCCAAAGGTGTCCAGTACTCCAACACACAGACACTGGAGAGTGGCTCGGGTCTGTGGAATTGTGGGAGACCACAGTAGGCTGTGCAACACACATCACATTTCCCTAGGGGCCCAGCAGAGTGCTCGTTTTGCAGCAAATTCATTCTGTTTCTGTGTTTGGATCTTTCTGTGTCTTTTACCTTGAATATTTTTGGTTCACTGTTGCTTGAACTCACAGATAAAGTCTAACAGCGATCTTAAAAAGCTCAAATATGATGACCTCAGGAAGGTGTGGTGGAACCATGTGTTTTGTCATGTGTGTGGTCCACATCTCCGCACCCAGGAAAGGACTTCAGGGCACCTACCTCTCCCTCTTCGTACTCCAGAGTAGAAGTCTGCCTGTTGCATAACTTGAGTGACCCTATGCTTCTGGCTGAGCCCATTGCCTCTGGATGAGTATTTCTGAAAGAAAAGTTCTGGAATCCCTCTAGTCCTTTCAGCAGTTCTCCTGGAGCACATTCTGTGTGTGTGTTTTTGTGTGTGTGTGGGTTTCAATGTGTCTTCTCTCAACAGTTATGTACTCATTTATATGCTAGGTGTTTAGAATCTAGTCGATCAATCAATCCTATCCTCTCCCTCCTCTCTTCCCTTCCCCCGTCCTCCTCTCCCGTGCTCCCTCTTCTCTCAAACCTTGATTTTTAGATCCCAGCAAAGAAAAACAGTTTATTTTGGCATTCTGTCTTCTGTTTCTTCATGATTACAAATATGTGAATTAAGGTCAACTGATGCTTTGGACTTCACAAATAACTCTTCCACCATGCAAATATATGTACCTGAAAGGAAAGTATTCACAGTGGTTACCCTGATATGATACAATTTGAGACACTTAAGATTTATTTTTCTTTGTACCTCTTGTATTATTTCAATATTTTACAGGTAAAATGTCAGACATAAATGCATCATTTGCCAACATTTTTTCTAGTTCTTTTTTTAGTAGTATTGTGTTTTGAGTTTGCATATAATTCACGTAATATTCATTTCTGCCATCCCTCACTTCAAGGCTGATAATGGCTATCCCCTTACTTCTATGAGACACACATCATTTGCACATAACAGATACTGACTTACCTTCCTTCGCTGAAATCAATGAAATTTCGGTGTAAAGTATTTAGTTTTTACCTAAGCTTTATCTAAATGATACACAAGTTAAAAGTGTGTGGCTCAGTGAAATAGAACATTTTTTGTTCTTGCAGAGAACTCGGGTTTGATTCCCAGAATCCACACGACATCTCACAATTATCCATAACTCTAGTTCCAGGGGATCCCTCCGCAGGGACCCCAACTATGCGTGTGAGATATATGCAGGCAAAATGTTGGTACACATTGAATAAAATCAATTTTGCTTGTTTTCTTGTAGTGCCACTACTGTCTGGCTTACAAGAAATATTTTTTAAATGGAAAAAAAAAAGTGAAAAGCAGCAGACTGGTACAACTGACTTTCTGGGTGTTCAATAACCATGCTTGGAGGTCAATACCAGTCTGGTTATAGAGACTAAAAGGTAAATATTTTGGTCTTTGCCTTCCAAGGTCAACTAGGTCCTAGGAGACTATGGGCCATCTGCATCAAGTTACCTGTCTGGTGGAGATCAGAGCCAGAGGCCGGACCTAAGCAGTGTACAGCCTACCAAGAAGAGAGTCAACACAGAAGGAAATGCCCCCTGTGCTTCCAAAGGAAGTACTACAGTCAGCAAGAGCCTGACTCCTCCCCAACAGGTGACAAAATTGGTGGTGGTGGGGGGGAGTAGAGGGAGAGGGGGGTAGGGGAAGAGAGATAGGGAGGAGAGAGGGAGGGAGAGAGAGAGGGAGGGAGATAGGGAGGAGAGAGAGACACATACACACAGAGATTAATTAAAAGAGCTGGGGTTCCTCCCAAGCTCACATGATCCTTGAGGACCAGACCCTCAGCTGACAATAAAGAAAGGGATAATTTTTGTCACCTACATAGTCTTAATACCCATCAGGAAAGTATAATCAAAGATTAAAAAGAATGTTTTTTTTTTTTAACCATATAAGAACCATGTTTGATGATGACCCAAATACATTATACATCATAATCCATATACTGATGCCAAGTATTTCCTTTTTCCAATTTATCTTGCTCAGTGCTACAAGATCACATTTTTATTATATGTTGAATATGTTAACTGTGCCAAATCAATGGGATCCTTTGTGGTATTTCTATATATTCATATAGCAACATTGGTTATGCCTATCCAGTCTTCTACACTTTCCCCCCTTCTCCCCCGCCCCCCCATCTCCAACCCCCTTCCTAGTCCCTGATAAGCACTCTTGTGGTGTTAGGCCATTGGACTTTGTTTCTGCATATGAGAGAAAACACGTGATACTTGTCCTTCTGCATCTGGCTTATTTTGTTTAACACACTGGACTCCAGTTTTATCCATTTTCTTACAAATGATAGAATTTCATTTCTGGCTTAATAATACTCCACTATATATAAGTTACAATACATATAATTCATAACTATATATTGTATGCAAATTACATATATTTCCTCATTTGTTGATGAACATGCAACTGATTCCATCTCATTTTTCTTTTCAAGACAGAGTTTCTTTATGTAACAGGTCTGGCTGTCCTGGAACTCACTTTGTAGACCAGGCTGGCCTTGAACTCACAGAGATCTGCCTCCTTCTGCCTCTTGAGTGCTGGGATTAAAGGTGTGCACCACCACTCAGTTGAAAAATGTCATTTTCTGAACTGGGTCCTCTGATAGAGCAGTAAACACTCTTAACTGCTGAGCCATCTCTCCAGCCCCAATGTCACTTGTATTGATTTATCTGTGGTGAACCATCCTTGCATTCTTGGAAGGAAACCAATTTGGCAGGAGTAGAATTTTACCAAACTTTAAGAAGAACGAATACTTCTCAAACTGTCTAATAGAACTGAAAGAAAGGGAACTCTTTTTAAAATTTATTTTATTTTCTGTATAAATTTAACTTTTATTCTATTTTGAAATTTGAGAAGTTAGAAAAATGTGATTTTACATGACTTTGCCATAAGAATGAATGTTATTCAGGGAAACATTTCTTTTGTATTGTTTGAGAATTTCTTTTTGTTGTGACTCCTTATTTATTGAGCTATAGATTTTTCTCATTCCCTTTCCCTCCTCCTCTCTCCCCTTCCACCCTCCCATGCTTGAAAGGGATCTGAACTCTGACTCTCTGCAAGGGCAGTAAGCAAAGTGCTCTCAATAGTTGCTCCATCTCCCCGAAGCCACAGGGAGGGACTCTTCCGAACTTACTCTGGAAGTCCAGCACAACCTTGCTACCAGGCTAAACTGTAAAGAAGAGTCCTCACGGAGTCCTACCCTGTCTCAAAACCTCCCAAGCCCTCAGTATAGCCTCTGAAGTCCTGTAATTAGGGCTCAGGCAACATTCCTAGACTCATCTCTACTTGTTTTGTCGGTTACCATTTCTATTTAGAGGAAACTTATTACTGATCCAATCTGTTGTTGCTTGTTTTGGGTTTTTCATATCCCTACTGGGACCTAGTGCCATCCTTTAAGGATGAAGGAAACAGTCACTTGGCAAAAGCCCCCCTGGGAGGAGACTTGAGTGTCACATAGCAGCAACAAGACAATGTGGGCACCTTATGAGGTCCTTTGGGGTAACATGTGAATCACCACCATAACTTATCAATGGCAGTGTGAGTTCTGTTCCCCTGGGAAAACCATGTTAGAACTAAGAGTTTCAGTTTATGACCTGGATCCTGCAGCTTCAGCCTCTCCCTTTTGTAACTAAGATTACTATCATTCTATTGAGGTAGAACTTTACATTTACAGACATAAATATTATACCTTCAGAAGCCAATCTAAGGGAGAAATACTAATAATTTATTATTTTTCACTTCTACTTTTTCATTTGTTTGGTTTTATAAG
Source organism: Cricetulus griseus (assembly GCF_003668045.3). Classification (NCBI taxonomy): domain Eukaryota; kingdom Metazoa; phylum Chordata; class Mammalia; order Rodentia; family Cricetidae; genus Cricetulus; species Cricetulus griseus. Next base: position 23,651,190 of record NC_048596.1, on the reverse strand, counting down.
ATAGGGTTTCTCTGTGTAACCTTGGCTGTCCTGGAACTCACTCTGTAGACCAGGATTGTTTCATTTCAACTTTTATCTTGTGATGTTTGAAGCTTCATTGAAACAGGTAAAAGATTCATCAAGACTTGGAATCAGCCGACTGGATTGGAAAATGTTGAGTTTGATTTAGGAGGTGTGTGATAGTTTGCTTGAGGGAATGTGCGCAATAGGCACTAAAGCTTAATAAAACAAACCTTAAACAAAACTTAGTCGTGCTATGTGTGCTCTGCTCACTAGCAGTCCCTGACATGTCAAGGTTCCTAGCAACAGATGACAGCTTGTGTCCTGTAGATTTAACAAACTGCCTCAGAGAGGAAAATGCATGATCCCAAGCTACTGCCACTGAAAACAAATACGCTTATTTGTTATATTAAGCAAACTAATATGCTTAGAGGCAGAAAAGCCAGTTAGGGATGGCATGGTTCCCTCTGTAGCCATGTAATCTGTGGTTCCCCTGCACTTGGACTGTGTGCATATTTTTTTTAAAACTATGTTTAACTCTCTTAGTGATAAGGCCCAGTTTTGTTCCTTTTAAGTGATTCCAAGATCAAACTTTCTAACGTGAGGGCCATTGAGTAGGGAAACTTTAAAGGAAAGGGTGTAACAGGCTTTCTTTTTATTTTTTCTTTTTGGTCCATCAACCAGCTCCCAAATCATGACGTAGAGACCTCTTATTCTCTTATTAGTTATGAATGCTCAACCTTAGCTTAGGCTTATTTCTTGCTCTTATAACGTAACCTGTTGCTCTTCATTTACTCAGGGCTTTTTTTTTTTTTTTTTTTTACCACCCTTTCTTTCTGTGTATCTTACTTTCCTGCCATCTCCAAGTCTGGCTGATAGATGCCTCCCTTCTGTCTTTTCCTCTGTTCTCTCATTTATTCTCTCTGCCCGCCAGCCCAGCCCATCCCTCTTCTGCCTAGCTAGTGGCCACTCAGCTCTTTATTAGACCAATCAGGTTCCTTAGACAGGCAAGGTGAAATGAATGCAATGTATCTTTACATAATTAAACAAACGCAGCACATCTTTACATCTTAACAAAAGGCAACAGAAACAAACGTTTCACATAGTTAAAGGAATATTCCACAGCATAAACCAATGTAACACGTTCTTGCTTAGTTAAACTAGTATTCCACAATAAGAGCAGACAAAACAACGCGGCGGGGCGGGGGGGGGGGGCGGAGGGGGAGAAACAAAGGGCATTTGAGAAGAGGGAAGAGTTAATACTCATTTTTGTGCTACTTGGATGCTAAACCCTTCTGTCTCCCCTACCTGTGCTCACTGAAGTGGTTAAAGCTGCTCCATATGCAAAACCCAAAGCCCCAAGCACATCTGAGGTCTGTATATAAACCAGCCTGATAGCTATCACACCAGAACAACTAACTAAAAGGGCCTGCCTATGCTGTCTGTAAGGTCACCAAGGGAGATGTCGATGAGTAGTCTTGGTTGTGGACAACAGCAGCTGAGTTATTCTTCAGGAACAGATCTTGCCACTTGACTCCTGCCTGGCTCTTCAAAGATTCTCTGAGGACTTTGGCGCTAATAATGCTGAGGGATTTTGTGACTTAAAGGACTCTCTAATCCACCACTTCCATAAGCCAAGGTCTTGTGTCACGTCCCAGGCTGTTTGAAAGAACCACTAAGCAGCCTTTGGGGGGGCTTAGTGAGGCACCACCTGGAGCTCCTTTGATGGCTTCGGCCAGGACGTATTTCCTCCTTGTCATACTAGCCCAGGCGTCACTCTGAGGAGCCCTCTTCTCTGGACAGCAGCAGCAACACAAGTCACACCATGACTGAGATCAGTCAAGATGCTGTCGAGAGATACCTGCAAGAGAATCCTCAGTTTGCCCAGGAGTACTTTGACAAGAAGCTTCGGGTGGGCCTGCTGTTCAAAAACAGCCACCCAGGGGTGCAGGCCAGCATGACTCTCCCTGAGATGATGCAGGTGGAGGAGGCAGCCCTGCGCCTGGAGCTACTGCAATGTATGCAGGATGAAGCAGGCAGCGCCGAGCAGGTGACTCACAGGGCCCTGCAGAGGCTGGCTCAGCTTCTCCAGGCTGACTGCTGCAGCATGTTCATATGCCGAGCAAGAAATGGCATACCCGAAGTGGCCTCCAGGCTGCTGGACATCACCCCAACTTCTAAGTTTGAGGACAACCTTGTGGCCCCTGACAGAGAAGTCGTGTTGCCATTGGACATTGGGATAGTGGGCTGGGTGGCTCACGTGAAGACAGCGGTTAATGTCTCAGATGTGAAAAAGGTAGGTGGCCCTTCCTGTAGTCGGGCAAAGGTCTGGTCACAGACCTAGCCAGGCTACAGTTAACAAAATGCAAGATGCCCAGTGAAGCTGGAATTTCAGAGGTGTGGTGAATACAACTCTGTAGCGTAAGTGTGTCTCGAAGTGTTTTTATTGTTGTTGTTTTTAAGGCAGGTGCTCCTGGCTAGGCCTAGTGTGTTCCTCATCTTTCCCTCACCTCCTCCATTGCTTTGGCCACTACCATTCTGCCAAGTCCACTAAGAGATTAGCTGGCACACTGAACGCTAGCACTGGGAACATTTCCCATGCCTCTTGGTCACAACCTTTGGAGGTTTCTCTGGGATGAACTGGCTCATAGGCAGATTCTTCCATCCATAGGTCACTGTGCAAAAAAGAAAGCCTTTCTACTTTTCAAAGGTTCAAGTATTTGACTTGAATCACCACAGATGTGGATCTAAGTGATCCCGTGCAATTGGCCTCCCCACAGCTGGGACGATCAATCACAAATTCCCGTTGTCACAAATTCCAATTGTATAAGGAGGCATTTGCACCCTGCCAAAGACCAAGACAACACTGTGCTAATTAATACAAGGCATTGCTATGCTCCTCATGGAAGCAGAAAATCAACTCTTCCATCTGACCACTGGCACACATGGTCGTTTTAGAAAAGCATTATAAAATGTTAATCACCCATAATCCCTCACTGGCAAGCACCGAGAGAACCACCCTGCAGTTTCTGCTGGCAGTGTTTTCTTACACCCATGTCCCATTACTGTGATTTGCTATTAACAGAAGGGGACACCCCTGTTCTGATGGAGAGGAGATGAGTCAAAGGGCAGCCCCTGCAGTGCCTTCTGTTCAGGGTCCATCAACTGGCTCGTGACTAAGGGCAGCGGAGAGGTCGGAGATAATCTCCAAATGCCTCCCGAAGCTGATTACAGGAGGTTTGCACAGACAGGGAGGATCAGTGTGTCAAATATTAGCACCAATGTGCAAACAACAGCAGGACACTCCTCAGGTACAAGGGTTGATGCGTGCTCTTAAGACAGCGTCTTTTGACCCCAGCTAACAGGCTGATGCCTGAAGTTTTCTGAAGACAGCGTGCTTTTTCACATGCCCCAAATTACAAAGACATCAAACTTCACAATCTGATGTGCACAGTGTTTTTTTCCTGAGACTTTTTTTTTTCTAAGGAGAACTGGGTAAAACGATTTTTGATAGGGAGGAGATAACAGCAAGAATTGCTTCAAAGGTGATGCCCCTCTGGCTTGGCTTGTCCTTGGAGCTTTGCTATAAGGATGGTGGGCTTAGGGGGAAAGCCTCCCTGTTTCCCTTAGCATTCCTGATGTTCACAATCTCACGAAGAGGCACAAGTGTTGATGCCAGACATGCTGAGCTCAGTGGGAGTCTGAGGCCTCTTTGTTCTCTTACGTCTGTAGGTTAGAAGCACTTCCTCCATTAGAGAGGTGCTTTTCAACTCCAGCTATACATTAAATCAAATTAATAATGCCAATGCTTGCGACTCCAACAGACCAACCATAGCATACTCTTAGTTTGGGACATAGGCTCCCCAGGTTGTACCAATACACAGCCAGTACAGAAAACCACAGGCCTGTTGGGTGAGCAGCTGCAGGATGGCAAAGAACTTCTTCAAATGTGAGATATCTGAGAAGGAAAGGCTTGGTGAATCTTCAGCCCAATCCTCTTCTATGTCAGATGGGAAGTTTGAGGTCACAAAACAGTGTGTGCCTCAGAGTCCATGGCAGATGTCAGTGAATGAGAAGAACTGGGACAGAAACAAGGCCTCGTGACTCTGGCTAGTGCCCTACCTCCTCTCTGCAGCTTCACCATGCTTTGACCACTGCAGGAAAATCTGCAGCAAAGAAAGGTTGGAGATGAAGTTTTAAGTGAAACTGGACTCACTATTTACCTTTCCATGGAATTTGCCAATTAATGAAGAATTTTCACTTCTGAGCCTTATTTGATTTTTGATCCTTTACAGATGGCATGGCCCATGACTGATGTTTCTGTCTCTGCAGTAAGAATCTGTAGTCTAAAGGCAGCACATGAGGTCTGGAGCAGTCACTGAGGTCCCCATGGCCTTCCTTTATCAACACATCACCCGCCACACATATCTCTCGTCTGTGTAGCAGTGTGGGCATAGGTGGGTGTGTAACCTAGACAAGGATGCTGACCATGGCAACCATGAAGGTGGTGACAGGGAAGCCATGGCAGTGCTCTGATAGGCCTGGGTACAGAACCATGTCTGAGGTCTAGTCACTGTAATGGACTGAGTTTCCACCCCCTGAGAATGGGGACAACTAAATAAAATGAATGGCTTGTGGCAGTTGCTCAGTTAACTACTACCTTTGACTACATAGCCCAGGGACCTAAGGTACAATCAAATACCACTGTCATAAAACAAAACAAAATCCTAGGTTGGTGTTTATATTTCTCCTTTGGTAGCATGTAGAATGCCTTCCTGTGGCAAAGGCACTAGAATACAGGGGTGAAGGCTCTGTGTAGGCACCAGCTCGACATCTCCATGTTCAATGAGTTGTGCAGGTGTTGTCTTCAGCAATGGGGCCCTGAGGTCAGTTTGTGGACAGCAATCTATACTTGGGCCAATGAGACTCATCCCTCCAGAGTGAATGTTCTCTGGAAATGCAGAGCATATAATAAGGACCTCCCCAACCTATTTCTCAAGCCCATGACTTGGAGCACTTACCCCCCAAACTCAGTGGTCAATTCTTGCCATGCATCAGCATGACCTCCTAAAGCTGCTGTAGGAGTTCATATCCAAGAAGATGTGTTTCTTTCTCTTTTCTCAAAAGAAATAAAAGAGTATGAAAGAAAAGACCTTAGCTCAGGAAAACCTTTGGAGAACTGGTAAGTACTGACAGCGGCAAAGTGATCTCATCGGACAATCAGAGGGGGCAGGAATTTAATGTACCAGACACCATGGCACATGCCTGCAATCCCAGTACTTGGTGCAGTGCTGTTCTTGTGGGAAACTATGAACAGACTGCTCAATAGGGGACAGTTACATGGAGTGTCATTTAGAAATCTAAGAGGGGAGTCCACAGCCACAGTCCTCCCTCTGGAGGGAAGTCCCTAAGATGAGATTAAGTGATAAAAGTATCACATAAAATTAGACAAATAAATAGAAAATAGAGACATCTTTGTCAAATCACAGAGAAAGATCTGGAAGGAGGTTACCAAGCAGTCACGACTAAATTCCTCAAGTGGGAGGGGCTCTTAAGCAGTGGTTCTCAATCTTCCTAATGTTGCAAACCTTTATTAGTTCCAGTTGTGGTGATCCCCAGCCATAAAATCATTTTTGTCGCTACTTCATAACTGTAATTTTGCTATTGTTCTGCATTGTAATGTAAATATTTTTGGAGAGAGAGGTTTGTCAAGGGGGTTGCAACCCACAGGTTGAGAAACAGTGGTCTTGAGAGATGACTGATCTTTTTCTATTGCATTTGCCGTTAAAGACTGCTGTCCCCGGTGTCCAGTGTGCTTCCCCTCCCTGCACACAGTCCTGTAACCCTGTGGCCCACTTTTCATCTTCTTAACACCTAACTCACTTTCTACCAGGTTGTGATACCACCTCTTTCCTCCCGGCCCAACCTGTGCCTGCTCCAGATAAGCTGCTTCTTGGGTGGGAAATGCGCATTCCAACATGGACAGTTTCATCGCACGCTGGTCATAGAAAGACATGGGGTAGGGGTTGGGGGCAGAACCACTGAACTGGAGCCCCTGCCATCTGTTGGTAGGATTTTAATTAGAAAGTGTCTTAGAGTTACCACTCTATGATTCTGTCCTATTTTGGCAAGCTCGTGGACATTTTTTTCCCCCAGAACAGCCATTTTTCTGACTTCATGGACAAGCAAACTGGATATGTCACCAAGAACCTGCTGGCAGTCCCGATTGTGATGGGAAAGGAGGTCCTTGCTGTGGTCATGGCGGTGAACAAAATCAATGCTCCTGAGTTTTCCAAACAGGACGAGGAGGTAATGCTAACACAGTGCCCCACCACACACACAGGAAGTGACTTGTAGCACCATAAGAAGGGACCTCAACCGTAACCTGTTCCTCTCTGTGGCCTGTAGGTCTTTTCCAAGTATCTCAGCTTTGTTGCTGTTGCCCTAAGGCTGCAGCACACTGGCTACCTGTACAGTGTGGAGTCCCGGAGAAGCCAGGTAATGGTGGTGATTTCATTACCCATCTCTTATGGTTGGGATGACTTTAAATTGTCATAAGTTCTTGCTTAAAGCTCTTAGTTCCAGGGTCATTGTAAGAAAAGAGTCGTTCATTGGTGGTTTATTGTTTCCAGAAGATAGAGGAGTAAAGAGGAATATCTGCAGCTAGGACCCTCAGGTCCCTCATCCATATAATACAGGAGCCGGCCTTGGGATGAATGTGTCTAAGGTCCCTCCCTATTCCAGCTTTCCAGGTTAGGCTAATTCTGACTAGCTAAGGATGCATGGAGGAGCCATGTGACTTCCTACCCATTGAGGTCCATTGGCAGCCCACTGATACTGAACCCTTTGTAAAGATTGAGAGCATTTGTTCTTTATGCTAGACTGATCATGTGTCCTCTCCTTTCATAAACCCATGGCTTGGAAAAGGTCATGGATTTATGACCCATGGTTATATATCACCCCACGTAGAGAACCCATGGTACTTGTTGGAGGTTTAAAATAGAGCTGCAGTTTCTTGTGAGATGTGTTCATCTTTTGATACACTTCATGGTTTTTTTGAACTAATATTCTCTCTGCATCTGTCTCTCTCCCTTTCCCTCCCCACTCTCATTTTGTTCTTTTTTTTTTAATGCTCACTTTCAGATCCTTATGTGGTCAGCCAATAAAGTGTTTGAAGAGCTCACCGATGTTGAGCGGCAGTTTCATAAAGCACTGTACACCATCAGAACATACCTGAACTGCGAGCGCTATTCCATTGGTCTTCTGGACATGACCAAGGAGAAGGTTTTCATGTTCCATATGTCTCGTCTCCTCTCAGGTCACCAAAATGAGTGCATACCAAAATGAAACATGGTCCATTGGCAAATAGATATGCATGTAAATAACCAGTCATGACTGATAGCAAGATCGAGTGTTCAAAGACTCGGGGCAGAGGCTAATGTGAGCAACAAGGAGCAAAGTGACACAGGCTTAAGATTTGGCCGATCTATCCCATACCTGTATCGATCACCAGCAAGTCTCTTGTTTTGATTAATTATTAGCCTTTAAGTTTAGGCTAGCTTTATGCTTATAATCAATGGAGCATGAAGTACAGAATCCCAGTATCATCTCCCACCATTAGATTTCCTATTGTTAAAATGTTACATTCCTGTGTTGTATACAGAGTAGCTCAGCTTTAAGAACCATTTATGTATAGGAAGGCCACTAGCCTCCCACTTAGAGGAATGTGTCCGTCTGCTCTAAAGGTTTTTCGGGTGGAGTCATTGGGGTCTTTCATGTATAGGATCATGTCATCTTCAAATATGGGTACGTTGACTTCTTCCTTTCCTGTTTGTGTTCCTTTTCTTTCATTCCCTTGTTTTATTGTCTTAGCTAAGACTTCAAGCATTGTATTGAATAGGAGTGGGAAAAGTGGACATTCTTGTCTTTTTCTTGGTCTTAGTAGAAATGTTTCTAGATTTTTCCCATTTAACACAATGTTGGCTGTAGTTTATCCTACACGTTCTTTATTATGTTGAGATATGTTCCTTTCATTCCTAGTTTCTTCAGGGCTTTTATTAGAAAGGATGTTACATTTTGTCAATTTTTTTCTGCTTCTATTAAATAACCATGTGATTTCTGTACTTGAGTTCATGTATATGATGAATTACATCCATTGATTTACATGTATTGAACTGTCTGCACTTCAAGCCAACTTGATCATGATGAATAATCTTTTGGATGTGTTCTTGAGTTCAGTTTGCAAATATTTCATTTGGAATTTTTGTATCTATGTTTATCAGGGAAACTGACCTGTAATGAGTATATGTATGTGTGTGTTATTTGGATACTAGGGTAACATGATAATATTGGTTTTGCAAAATAAGTTTAGAAGCATTTCTCCCTTCTTTGTTTTGTGGAATAATTTGAAAGGATTGGTGTTAGCTCTTTGCAGAAGTCTGCTAGAGTTCTGTAGTAAATCCACTTGGTTCTGCACTTTTTTTTTTTTTTTTTTTTTTTTAGTTTGGAGACATTTTTTTATTACTGCTTGAATCTTGTTGTTTGCTACACATCTGTTTAAATTACTAATCTCTTTTGGTTTAACTTTGATAGGCAGGCCATACTCATCTAACTCACTCATTTCTTTAGGCACCCCCCATTTTGTGGAATATAAATGTTCTTAGTAGTTTTTTTTTTTCATTTGCATGGTAGCTATTGTAATATCCCTGTTTCTTCTCCAGTTTTATTAACATGGGCATTCTCTCTCTCTCTCTCACTCTCTCTCTCTCTCTCTCTCTCTCTCTCACACACACACACACACACACACACACAGAGAGAGAGAGAGAGAGAGAGAGAGAGAGAGAGAGAGAGAGAGAGAGACCCTATTAGTTTGGCTAATAGTTTGTTACTCCTGTTTATCTTTTGAAAGACCCAACTGTTCCAACTGTTTGTTTCATTGATTATTTGTTTTTCAAATTTTTCTTTCATTAATTTCTTCCATAAATTTTCTTTTTGTGTACTGCTTTTGGGTTTGACTTGTTCTTGTTTTTTCAAGGTCCTAAGGTGCACTGTTAAGTTGTTTGTTTGAGAAATCTCTGTTTTGTTTTGTTTTGTTTTTAATGTAGGCGCTTGCAGCTGTGATTCCCTTTTAGAACTACTTCCATTGTGTCCCACTGGTTTGGGTATATCTTCATTTTCTTTCGATTCTAGCAATTTTCTAATTTCCTTCTTTAGTGACAAGTCATCATTCAGTTGTAATCTCCCTAAATTTGTGTGTTTTCTAGGCATTCTTTTACTGTTGATTTCTAGCATTATTCAATATTGTCAGTAATAATACAAGAGGCTATTTCAAATTTCATATATTTGTTGATAAGTATTGTGGCAGTTTGAATGAACAACGTCTTTCATGGGTTCATATGTGTTAACACTTGTTCTCCAGTTGGTAGTGCTGTTTCTGGAGGTTATGGAACCTTTAGGAAGTGGAGCCTCACTGGAGGAAGCCCACCACTGGTGGCGAAAGCAGGAGGCTTTGAAGTTTATAGGATTGTCCACTTCCTGTTCTCTCTTTTTACCCCCATGTGTGAGTGGTAATATGATCCCTCAGCTTCCTGCTCCTGCCACCAAGCCATGCCTTTCCTGTCATCATGGACTCCATCCCTCTGAAACTATGAGCTAAAATAAAGCTTTTTTCTTCCATCAGAAGCTTTTGGTCATGCTATTTTACACAACAACAGAAAAGCAATCCACTTACATTGTGCCCTAATGTGTGATCTTATTTTAGAGAAAGTTCCATGGGCTGCTGAGAAGAACGTGGATTCTGTAGTGTTCAGATAGAATGTTCTGGAGACATCTATTAAGTCCATTTTATATAGGATATCACATAACTTCCTGATCTCCATATTTCTTGTCAGGATGACTTGTTTATGTGAGTAGGATATTGAAATACTATTGCTGTGTTAAGGTTAATCTGTGACTTTACATAGTGTGTTATGAAATTGTGTGCACCTATGTTTGTTGTATATACATTTAGAACTGCAAATGTTTTGAAGAGAAAACTTGATTTGCAAATTCTATGATCTAAAGGGAGTAACCTTTTCTTATTTCTTATGTAATTACTTTACAGAAATGACACATCTCTTCCGAATTAAATTGGTTTGAACTATATATTGTCAAATGCCAAGATACCGACTCCCATTCCCTGGTTCTTTTTGCTTGGAATACCCTTTTCCATCCCTTTGCCATAACACAGAATCTGTTTTTGAAGGTAAAGTGTGTTTCTTGGAGGCAGAAACAAAATGGATTCTGCTTTTTTTTCTCTTAATGTGCTAGTCTGTCTCTTCTGATTTGGGAACTAAGACGTTGAAGAGTTATTATTTAAAGGTGTGTAATAATTCTTGTCATTTTGTTGATTATGTAGCATCTGGTGTCTTGCTAATCCTCATTTGCTTAACCACAGTTATATCCCCTTTATTTTTTTCCCCTATTTTCCAAGTCTGAAAAATTCTGCCTAATATCCTCTGCAGAGCTGGCTTAGCAATCACAAACTCCTTTAGCCTGCTTCTATCATTAATGCTTTTATTTCTACATTGGTTATAATAGATAATTTTGCAGGGTATGGAAGCTGGGTTGGCAGCTGTTGTTTTTCAGAATTTGAAATACACTTTTCCCTGCCCTTCTGTCTTTGGAAGTTTCTTTTGAGGGGTCAGCTGTTATTCTTGTGAACCTGCTTTTGTATGTGACATTTTTCTGTCTTTCTGCAATGTTCCTTGTGCTATATAGTCAGTGTTTTAACTGTGATGTGATGTAGGGAGTTTTTGTGTGTGTGTTGTTTTTCATGGTCTTGCCTATTTGGATTTTTATATGCCTCTTCTACTTAGGTGGGCTTCTCTTTCTCTAGGTTCAGGCAATTTTCTTCTGATTGCATTGAAAACATTTTCTATGCCATTTGCATGGTGCTATTCTCCTTCTATGACAATAATTAATAGATTTGATCTTTTCACGGTGTCCCAAAATTCTTGCATATGCTCTTTGTATTTTATGTATATTTATTGTTGTTTTCAACTAAATGTACCAATTCCTATATCTTGTCTTCAAGTCCTGATGTTCCCCCTTCCTGTGAACCATTCTATTAGTGAGGTTGTTCTTTGAACATTTTATTTGTCTTAGTGAAACTTTCGTTTCCAGCATCATTTCAGCTTGGTTTTTCTTCAGTGTGTTTGTCTCTTTATCACACTTCATTTTCATATCTTACATTGACTTCCTTATTTCATCCAACTGCTTCTATGTTCTCATGAAATTTACTCAGGCATCTACCTTTGTCTTCTTTCATCTCTTTGAACATATTTATCCTTACTCCTTTGGAAACTCTTTGTCTAGAATTTCTTCTAAATCACTGTCATTGGGAGCATTTACTGTGACATTTGTTAGATTTGTTGTCTTGAGTTTTCATGTGTTTTGTATTGAGATTTGTATATCAGGAGTTAGACTGTTGATTGTATTTTTTTAAAATATTTTAAATTTAGGTCACCTTTCCCCCCCTCCAGTTGGGAGTGTTAGCAATATCCAGAAGAGGCTAGGTCATAGGAAGTTGAGGCGTCATTCTTCTTTGTAAAACACCAGGGAACCAGACTCTATTCCCAGCCCTACCCTGTAACAACAATGGATATCCAGAGGTAGGTAGATGCACTAGGTAAATAGAATAATAGTTGATTGTGTCACGATCACCCTTAAGTACTAATCATTTTAGGAAATAAAGGGGGATTGATAACACTATGTTATCAATTACTAGACTAGATATTATCAATTACTAGACTAGATGTTATCAATTACTAGTCTAGCATTACTAGACTAGATATCATGGGTTCCAGCAGTGTCAGGGAGAATAAGAAGAAATCACAGTAAGACACGTAACATTGGGGAGACAGAAAAAAGTGGAAGAGGGCAAAAAAGTCAGGGCAATGAGGTAAATTAGGTGAGATGTAGACTCAAGAGGAATAAAGACATGCTATAGGACAATGTAGAATAGTCTTGTCTCAGAAGGCTGGGGCACAGGGACCCTGCAAGACAGGCAGATCATGTTCTTTGGGAAGAGAAAAGAGTAAAAGAAAAAGAAGAGGCAAATCTAAAATGAGAAGGAAAGCAAGCAATGTAGGGCAGGAACAGAGTTGCGACGGCCTGCTAAGATGACCTTGGGTACTAAACACAGGTGGGAGAGAAGAGGGGGAGAGAAAGCTGGGTGGAGACATAGGCTACAAAGGCTGATGGTCTGAGGCTGGCTCTCATTTGTCTCTCTTATGCTCCTTCTCTAATGTGCCTTTGTTATCTTCTTGAGACAGAGTCTCAATATGTAGCCCCAAATCACCTAGTAGTCACTATATTTAGCTCCAGGGTAGCCTCAAATTCAAGACAATGCTCCTGTCTTAGCCTTCTGAGTTCTAGAATTACAGGCATGCACTACCATGCCTAACTTTCTGATAACTCATTTAAAATTTTTATATCTTAAGTGACAGTTGCACATATTTATGGGGTACAGTGTGATATTTTCATATATGTATACATTATGAGATGGTTACAGGAAAGTAGTTGACATGTTGACCACTTTACATAGTGGCGATACCATTTAAATCTAGTCTTTTATCAGCTTTCAAATATATAGTACCTATTCACTTTGGTTGTGTTTTTCTGTAATAAATCCTGCAAACTTACTGCCTGGCTGGAACACTGTGGTATTTGTACAGCTCCTTCCTGTCCTGACAATGGCCTACTCCCAAGCTTCTGGTAACTACATTCTACCCTCTGCTTCTGTGTTTGACTTTTTCAGATTCCACGTGTACATTGAACCGTACGTTTGTCTTTCAGTGCCTAGCCCATTTCTCTCAGCATAGCTCTCCAGGTTTACTACCACTGTCACGATGACACATGTTTTCTTTCTTTTCTTTTCTAGCTGGATAGTATATCATTGAGTATATGCTCTACATTTTCTTTATCCATTAATTTGATGCTAGACATTTAGGTCAATTCCACATCCTTGCTAGAGCTCATATATTTTTGTTAGTGAATAGTAGTGCATCCTAAGGCAGCCTGTTTCTCACATAGTGAAGGACATTATCATTGCTTCTAATTTGGGGCAATCATGAATAAAGCTGCTGTAGGCATCATGTATGGGTTTTTGTGTACACATATTTTCAACTCACTTGAGTAAATGGCAGAAAGTCCAGTTGTTTGATAATCCGGGAAGACTGTTTATCTTTGTAAAGCACTGTCACTCTATCTTCCCAAGTGACCATCCTTTTGCATATCTACGTCCCTCCCAAGAGTTAGTGGTCTCTGTATTTGGGTTTCATCCACTTCAAGACACGTGGTGGTGCATCTTCGTTTGAATTTGCAGTCCCCAGCCACATAAGTTTGAACAATTTTCATGTGCTTACTTTCCATGGTATTTCTCATCTTGCCCATTTTTAAGTTGACTTCTCTGCTTCCTGATGATTTCAAAAGATCTTTGCAATCAGAAGTGATTGTGTGTATTTACAATCCCAGCACTCTGGAGGCAGGGGAATAACTTGAACTTAAGACCAGCCTGAATAAATTAGAGAATATTCTGGATACTAGTCCTGTATTACAAATATTTTCCCCAGTCTTTTCACATTTTTGTGAAGAACATTTCTATAGCAGATGTTTTAAATTAATACTGTCCAATAGTTTTTTTCTTTATATATTGTGCCCTGGTTCTGTGTCTAAAAAGTCTCTCCAAACTCAGGCTCATCTAGATTTTTCTCCCATATCAACTTCCAGAATTCTTATAGTTTTGTTTATAGTTAATAGAACTATAAGTCATTCAGAGATTTTTTTTAATTAAAGAAACAAGATTTCTTTTGTTCCTGGATGTCATTGTTCCAATACAATTTGTTGAATAGACTAGCTTATCTCAATATTTTTTGCTTTTCTGCCAAAGATCTTGGCTACATTTGTGTGGGCCTGCTTTTCCCCTGTCTTCCACTCACTGATTTCTCTCTCCTTTGCTGATACCACACTGCCTGTGTCGCAAAAACTCTAATGCAGGGTTTGAGGTTGCTACAGCTCTAACGCAGGGCTTGAGTTGCTACAGCTCTAACGCAGGGCTTGGGGTTGCTACAGCTCTAATGCAGGGCTTGGGGTTGCTACAGCTCTAATGCAGGGCTTGGGGTTGCTACGGCTTTAAAGTAGGGCTTGGGGTTGCTACAGCTCTAATGCAGGGCTTGGGGTTGCTAAGGCTCTAATGCAGGCCTTGGGGTTGCTACAGCTCTAACGCAGGGCTTGAAGTCAGGTGCTGCCAGCTCTCTGTCCTTCATTCCAGCAAGGTTTTCCATTGCCCTGGTTCTTGACTTTCTCATCAGCAAAGTGGGGACTTCTCTTTTTTTAGCTTTGGAAATCAGAGAGCTATAAGGCATTGAGTACACTGTAGGTGCAAAATAAATGTTAGTACCTGTTCGACATTTTGTATCTGAAAAAATTATCCTAAAGTAGAAAGAAACAAACAAATTGTTCACAGTGTGACACCCACTCTCATCTTTGATTCTCTTGGAAGTTTGGGATTTCAATATAACTGACTCGGTATCATTTCTATTTCTTACTATTCATGTGATTGGCAATTGTTTTTCAAAGTCAGTGTTCTAAGCGGGCAACATAGGACCAGGCAGCAGAAGAGCAGGGTTCTAACAGCAGCCGTGGGACTGAAGATATTGCTTAGGATGCTTCTGGCTACAAGGGAAATATCACTTTTCATCTGAGAAACACCTTTATCTGGTAGCCCTTTAGCAGACTCCCCCCGACCCATTCACTGGTCTAAACCAAGCCACATACCTGAAATTAATCTGGGTGCTTCGTGTAGACCTCTTATGGGCTGGATAGGACCTTTTCTTCCTAAACAAATTATTACCTGATATCCAAATGAAATGGGGTTCAACTAGCAAAATGGGGGAGAATGGGTGTTAGTTAAGGCAATTGACACTGCTGACTGCTCTGAGTGACCTTAACTAAATTTCTTAACCTACCTGGCCTTAATTTGGTTGTCTACAAAACAGATGCTATACATGGAATTCTTTGAACTATAAGCAAGTGTTTGGCATATATTGTTCATTTAATCTTCACAGCAAGCTGAAGTTGTGCTATCCCCATTTTACAGACGAATAAAAGCTAAGCAACTTTACATAGTCACAGGTTCATAAGCAATATTGCTGAGAATTATAGGTTTTTTTTCAAGTCTAAAATTCCAGAACTATGCAAATTAACATAAAATATGTGAGTGCATATATTTTAGATCAGGTATGGTGAATGTTGGGACAGTTTGTTTAATAATATTTAAATATAATTGCCTCCAGGAATTTTATGATGAGTGGCCAATCAAGCTTGGAGAAGTTGAACCTTATAAAGGACCAAAGACTCCAGATGGCAGGGTAAATTTGAACATCTTCTTTAGTGATGTCTGGGTACAGTGCCAAGAAATTGAAGTGCACGGAGGAAAGAAATTTCACTGGGACTCTGCCAAGCTCTGTCCCACACAGCAGGGTGGACCTTAACATCTCATTAAACTCTTGCTTTCCTTTACCACAAACCCCAAACTTGGTGGGTGGGTCTGCAGTTCTCTTCATCAGGGAGGCATCAGAGCCACTGGCACAATGTTGTTGCTTGTTTTGTTTTTTGAGACCGGGTTTCTCTGTGGCTTTGGAGCCTGTCCTGGCACTCACTCTGTAGACCAGGCTGGTCTCGAACTCACAGAGATCCGCCTGCCTCTGCCTCCTGAGTGCTGGGATTAAAGGCCTGTGCCACCTCCACCTGGCAGCACAATGTTTTAAGAAATGCTTGGGCCCTTTTTCACCTGTGCAGGATGGGGACCCCCTGGGGGTTGGGTTAGGTTTACAGCCACACTCAATTACAAGCATCATGGAGGCAGGGAGTGTATTTGCTACTCCACCACCGTATTCTCAGCCCATGGGAAACAGAAGTTGACGGGCTTGTTGGGCCCCAGATTCTTCATCTGCCCCAGTCCCTTCCAGCACTGCCCTCCACTGTGGAGGTGGCTTCTGAGATAAACCGTGAGAGAAAGAAGAGCTGTGTATTCGTTGCACAGTCAATGTCTGCTTGCAGTTTATCAAGGATTTGATTTTTTTTCCCTATTGAAGTTGTTAATGTCAGCTGCGGCTGGACAACAAGAAGCAATCTGTTAAAAGTAAAGACAGAGTTGCTGGTGGTTTGGTTATCAGATTCCCCCAAAAGCTATTTGGGTAAATTCAGCTTTTTAAAATGACATTAGGCCCACTCTTATTGTTTGTGTACAGTCAATACCGTCTCTTGTTTGATTATAAGCCTGTCACTAACATATACCTTGTTTAGTAAGTTACATTATACAGAAAACGGTGGCTAGGAAACTAGGTGCTATTTATAAGAATTTCAAAGCACACATTCTCCAGTGACGATTGTTTTCTTTGGGAAGTAATACTGTGCCCACAATCTCCTTCCCTCCTAGGAAATCATCTTTTATAAAATCATCGATTACATTTTACATGGAAAAGAAGAGATCAACGTGATTCCGTGAGTGTTTCCCTAAAGCAACCATGGGACTTGCCCCTGGGGTTTTGTACCTGATCATTTCTGTGTATGCCAATGACTTTTCTAATCTTCTCCAAGGTCACCGCCTGCAGACCACTGGACACTCCTCAGTGGATTGCCAACATATGTTGCTGAAAATGGATTTGTAAGTCATTAGACAAACTAAAATGCTAAATAACAGTGTGTAAAACTCTTATTTGTTACAAAGTAAATATAAGTTGAACCAAGAACACATGAGATAAGGGTTAGATTACTTTCTTTAGCGCAGGAGAAAGGGAAGGCATAGCGGAAAAGATGATGTAAGTTAATCAGGGCATTGAAATCATATGAAAATGTTTAGTTAACTTAAGAAAGATTCATCCATTTCTCATGAGCACAATTTTCAGACATCCATTTAAAGCAGGGTATTCAAAGACAGGGGCTGTGACTTGAGATAGGTCAAGCCCATCTCAAGTGCTCTGTGGTCTTACTGACTATGAACATTTTCTCCAAAGCCTTACAGCAAAGGCTGAAAAACATGGCCATGACAGAAAGGTTAGAAGAAAAGAACCGGTGGGTTTGCATCTTTAAGCCACACTCTTGAGGTCCGTGGTCCATGAAATGCCAAACATTCAAATTAGATCATGAAATTAACAATGGCACCGAAGAGTCCTCAAGTTCTTAATTACCAATACCCATAGAAACAGCAAGACAGAGCATGTGTGGGGAGTACATGCCTGTGACCCCAGCAGTGAGGAGGCTGACTATAAAGCATTGCTAATCCCACCCACTGCAGAGATGCATAGGGAAATCCAGATTCACACAAAGAAACAAGTAAACAAACAAACAAAAAACCCAAAGAAAATATGCACCAAAAAATAAACAAAAGCTTTGGAAGATTTCCACATTTTCTTAGTAAGGCTACTGTAAAAAGAGTAGATATGTCCCATCCACTCTTAGAAAGCACTCATCAGAAGCAGTTTCCATGGCTCACAGAGCTTTGAGTGATGGGTGAGAGATAATCCTTCAGATCTCACCTAAAATTGTTAGGTTTTTTTTTTTTTTTTTTTTTTTTTTTTTTTTTTCAGGAATTTTGTGAGCAGGTAAATGTTGGTAGCCTGAACCCTCCATGGTAGAAGTGTTTACACCAGGTGAATGGGCAACTTATACAACCCCAGGGTTCTCCCTAAACCCTAGCCAGGAGAACCCATCCCACCAGCCCTCTTTGGAGATAACAATTCGAGTTTCATTCAGCGAATTTGAACAGAGCACTAGACTCCTTTGGACTTCAATGTCCTCATCTTTAAAAGGGAAGGACTGCTCAACCATTGCCATTCAGGCTTAGCATGCCATCTGTTGAACTTGGTGTTAAATATTGTGTTAAGACCTGTTTGTGCATAAGACCCAGGTACAGATGATTCAGAGCAACTCAACATGGATATGAGCAGCAGTCTCTGAATTCTGTCTTCCAGAGCACTGTCTCACAGGGAATTCTTACTTTGGAGTGACTAAAACACTGCCTGGCCTTTTCCTCTTACCCCTCAGCCACCTTACTTTATGAAAGAATAGAAAGCAAGCCCAGCGCCCACTAACACCTGCCTCAGCAGGATGGTCTTTCTGTTCACCTTTCTCCTTTGCTTGGGCTGAGGAGTTGTTTGCAAGTCAAAGGGCAGCAATGAAGGCGGGAAAGTAGAGAGGAGAAAAGATGGCACTAAATGTCAGTCAGTGAGGTAGCAGAAGAGGAGTGACTTCAGCGAGCTTAACCTAGGCTAACTAGATGTGGTCTAACCTAGGGAGTGTGTGTTAATGTGTTTACCAAGCTGCCAAGTGTCGAGTGGGAAACTCTCACTCCACACACACTCCTTCCCCTTCCCCAAGGTGGGCTAATGTGGCCCCAGCATCATGATCTTCACCATGCTTCAGAAGGACTCTGTCTCTTGCTTCACAGATCTGCAACATGCTGAATGCCCCAGCAGATGAGTATTTCACATTTCAGGTAAGGGCGGCCATGACTCTGCCTCATCCCTGGAGGCAAGGTGGGTGCTCGCTCTCCTCTTTATCCATAGAGTCTGCTTTACTCTGGCCTCAGGTATAGTCAGTAGGCACACATGGGGCCCAAGTTGCAAAACTCCAGCTGGGTCAATGACCATCATGAAGCAGAGAAGAAGGGAGGTGTGTGTGTGTGTGTGTGTGCGCGCACACGAGTGCATGCTGACACACTCCCATTCCCTTCCATTCTTGGTTCTCTAGGGACAGCAACAGCTTGATGTGTGAAAGGGCTCCTCCATAGCTCTGTGTGCATGAACGGTTGGCTGGAGACATTGGCTCACACTCAACCCTGTGGGGCCTTTCTACAGTGTACTGTAACTATGATCTAAATAAGAAAACAAAAATTCTTAAGGACCCTAGATTTTACCCTCTCTTAACCACCATTCAGAAACCTACTTCTGAGAGAATCTTCCTCCACTTACCACAGAAAAGCCCCCCAACCAGTTCCTCTGTATTTTCTGTCTGGGCTAACCCACTTCTGCCCACTGTCACAGCTGTGGTTAGAGTCTTAGAGTCTATGTGTTGAAGGTTTAATCCCCCAATTCATATACATACTATTTCTTGGGTGCATTTAGAGGTAATTTGGATAGATGAGGGTGAAGCCAGAAGGTACAAGGTATCACTAGCTTCCCAAGAAAAGGAAGGGAGACGTAAGCTGGCATTTTCAGGCACTCTTGTCCTGTGATGTTCTCTGCCCTGTTATCATGTAGTGAGCAGCCCCTCTGAGGTTATGGAACTGTGCTCTTAGACCTCTCAGTCTCTCAAACTGTGAGAAACAAATTCACTTTTTTCTTTATAAATTCCCCAGCCTGTAATATTCTATTGCAGCAGCAGAAAGGAGATGATAGCAGTGATAGGATTTTGGAGTTCATCTTCTTTCTAGCTTTATCTAATTCTCCAAAAGGACCTACTCATCACCTCTGCTTGACCTTCCTGGTCCCTTTGTAGAACTAGATGAAATTGCTGTACCAGATTGCTGCAACCCATCTTCTATGCATGCTGGCACTCCGTGTTCTGCATTTCCTAAACATTAAAGCCCTGATCTGAGTCAGGAGTAGAGACTGTCCTCTCCAGGGAGCACTGTTAATGTTTGTCTTCTCTGTGCTGTGCAGACACATGGAATCCCTTTGATGCCTGAATGGAAGAGCTACTATCTTCCTTAGGTGATCCTGCCACAGCTGCAAACTAAGCCCTGTCTTGGGAAAACCTGTACACAGCTGTTTGGTTAAATGGAGGTTTCCCCTAGCTCTCCCTGCCCATCCCTTTGTTTACTGATGTGGAAACCCTCAAACACCATATGGTCCTCTTGCTTTTTGTCCCTCCCTTCCTGTAACTAGAGCCTGCTTGTGATTGTGTTGTGCCCAGCCCTGGCCTCTAAATCTGCAGCAATTGTGTGTCAGGATAGACTGCCCCTGTAAGAAAGGTGAACAGTGAATTTTCAAGTCTCTGAACTTGGAGTAGCTGCTGTGGAATTAATGCGGATGGAGTTCATCCAGCATTAGCAGGTGCCCACTGAGGTGTGAGGGGCCCTGGAGCCACACTATGAAGAGGATGGGGGTGGCCTTGTGGCTTCAGGAGTCCCTGTAATGGAACAAGTCTCCAGTCTCCTGTGTCTCCCAGAAACCAGCACACTAAATGTGCCCATCAGAACCCCAATGGTTCAGGACTGCTGGACTCTGCACTCATGTTTGTTCCAAGCCCTGCCTCCCAGACAGTGACTGAGTAAGGCAGGCTCATTCCAGGAGGCAACCTAAAGTCTCTGCTGGGCAATATTGACCTAGGAAAACCCAGCAGCCCTCTGTATTCTTCCAGAGTTGTGCTGAGGTGATTTTACTCATCTTCGGGTCCTTCCTTTTCTCCATAGCCGGGGGAGGACACGGTCTATCTAACTACCATTTCCAGCTCTTTCCCCACGTCCCCTCCCAAGCAGGCCCTGTGTGCCAGTCCCCAGAGCAGATACGTGATGGGGCATCTGGTGTCCCCAGAGCATCAGCTTCCTTCCACAATCTGCTTCCCCATTCTTACTCTACTTCTCATGCCTTATCCTGATTCTCATTATTCTCTATTGTAACCAAAAAATGTGGGACACGAAAACCAAACATTGAAAATGAGCTGTTTGGGGAACAAACCAACAGAGGTAATGATTCTCAAACTGTGGTCCCTGGAGATCAATGTATATGTTTCCTATAGCATTGTAACAACAACAAACAACAAACATCAAAGCACCCCTAATACCTGGAAACAACATGCTAAGTATTAACCTGTTTTTCTGAAAGCTAGACTATAAAATGTTTCATGCTGTACTAAACTCACAACGTCAGAGGATGGTGTTCCTCTGGGAAGATGCTAGGAAGAGCCTGTGTCCTGACTTTCCCAGACCCTTGGGTCCTATGGGCTGCTGGAATTCCATGGGTCCATGGCCTTTTCTGTCTTCCACGTCAGCAGCTGGACCACCAGACCTTTCTCTGAGGGATGTTCCTTCCCTGATTTTGACTTCACTGCTTTTAATGCTCTTGGTTATTATATTTGTCCTCCTGTAAAATCCAGGGTAATTTCTATGTCTCAGTTAACTGACTGATAACTCTAATTTCATCTGTAAGGTCACATTCACAGGTCCTGGATTAGGCCTAGGCATCTTTGGCCAGGGCGTCTTTGTTCTGCTTACCAGCCAGTGTTCCTGGAATTATACTAAGGAAGCCTTCCTTTAAAGAGACCTTCAACTCTGGGGTGGATTTGAGGCAGTGGTGAAGGAGGACATAGAACTGTCTAGTTAAAGTTTTTGTCCTAAATTTTAGATTTCTTCTATCACTTTGCATTCAAAATCTCTAATTAACAGTAAAACAAATGAAGATGAACAAGTAGTAAATAGACATTTACTAAAGCATCCAGAAGCAGCCAGTAAAGCATATTTTGTAAGGTTTAAGATTATACCTGAAGGACAGGGATGTGGCTCCTAGGTAGTTTCCTAGGAGGAACCTTGGGAACACTGTATAAACTGCATCCTTGTTTCTAAAGCTTTGACCTTTAAGGCCCACACACTCTGCTTTTCACTTCAAGGACAATGACTGGCGATAAACAATAAATAGGTTATATGTATATGCACAAACCCATGCACAGACACACACACACGTCCACTCACCTGCTCACCACCCCACATATATACACGTGTCTCTGTTAGGGCTATTATTTCTGTGAAAAGACACCATGACCATGGCAACTCTTATAAATGAAAACATTTACTGGGGTGGCTTACATTTTCAGAGGTTTAGTCCATTATCATCATGGTGAGATATGGTAGCATGCCAGTAGACTTTGAGCTGGAGAGAAGGAACTGAGGGTTCTACATCTTTCCCAGGTAACAGGAAGTGGTCTGAGACACTGGGCAGTATCTTGAGCATATATAAGACCTCAAAGCCAACCTCCACAGTGACACACTTCCTCCAACAGAACCACACCCACTCCAACAAGCCACACCTCCTAATAGTGCCACTCCCTTTGGGGGCATTTTCTTTGAAACAACATGTAACTAAAAATTTTAAGTATATGTAAAAACAAAAAAAATTTTTTAAGAATCTATTGCTGCTGGTGTACCAGGCTTTTTCTTTTGGGCCACCAGCCAGCTCCCAAATCATGACACAGAGACTTAATATTAGTTATGAATGCTTAGCCTTATTTTAATCTGTTTCTCTTCATCTACATTTTGCCTCAGGGCTTTTTTACCTTCTTTCGTTCTATGTATCTTACTTTCCTGCTGTCTCTATGTCTGGCTGTCTGGCTTCTGCCTGGCTTCTTGTCCCTGGTGTTCCTCCCTCTTTCTTCTCATTCTCCTCTCAAGACTAGATTTCTTCTCCTATATGTTCTCTCTCCCTGCCAGTCCCGCCTATCCTTTCTCTGCCTAGCTATTGGACATTCAGTTCTTTATTAGACCAATCAGGTCTCTTAGGCAGGCAAAGTGAAACAAATGCAATACATCTTTACATGATTAAATAAATGCAGCATAAACAAAAGTAACACACCTTTACACGTTCAAGTAACGTTCCAAAGCATAAACAAATGTAACAAATCTTTGCCTAGTTAAAAGTAATATCCCACAACACTGTGGTCCTTGGGTCACATTTTGAAAAACACTTCTGAAGCTATTTGTCTGGATCCCTCCAGTGAGCATGGGAGCATCTTGACATAGGAGGACCTGTGGTTGACTGCTTGTAATCTAGCAACTGGTTTGGGTCTTGGCTGTCATAGGGTGTCACACTTTTTAGTAATCACAACATACCATAAACTTAAAGACTATCTTGATGGATTAGATAGAAATTGCACTAAGTACTTCAACGGAGAGACCCTAACATATGAAATTAACTACACAAATGTTGCAAGATGGAGACAGAGCAAAGAAAGCAGAGAGATGACATTTGGATAAGAAGCCCTTTCCATCCCTAGGAGTGGGGAGCAAAGGGGAAAGTTATAGTGTCAGAACACAGTTGCCCTAGCTCTGGAACATTTGAATGGACGGCCTAGAATATTTATCCTAACCATGTACTCACCCCAGGATTTACTTTAAAATAATCTGAGTGGTGGTTGTAGGTATAGTAGGAAGGGTATATTGTAGTGATGGGATATTTCAATTGATTCTAACAGCAGTTGAAATTTTTCATAAGAGATTAAACAAACACACAAGAACAAAGACACATATAAATCTAATGAGACCCCAGTAAGGTCTGTGGGTTTTATATTGTCTGTTTCCTGGGTTTTGGTTTTGCACTGCAGTTACAGGAGATGTTTCCCTTGGTGGGAACTGAATGAAGAGTTCATGGATTTCTCTGTACGTTTCTTTTGAAACATCTTGTAAATCTATAGTTGTTTCAAAATTAAAAAGTGAAAATATCAAAGTAATTTAAGTTCCCTTATTGTTTATAGAAAGGACCGGTAGATGAAACTGGCTGGGTCATTAAAAACGTCTTGTCCCTTCCTATCGTTAACAAGAAAGAAGACATTGTGGGAGTGGCTACATTTTATAACAGGAAGGATGGGAAGCCCTTTGACGAATATGACGAGCACATCACCGAGGTAAGTGTAGGGAAGAGCAACAGATGTATCTGAACATCGTGGAATGATGGCAGCTGCATTTGGACTCCTTGGTCCAAATGACATTCCAAAGAACACTAAGACCTGCGCCTTGCAGCTGTAATCAAGATGCTGTTGTGTCGTTTTTGGATTTCTATACACTGAAACCTTTTATGTTCAAGTACAAAGTTTTGATTTCACCCAGATTCTTTCCAAACCTATAAAAACAACAAAAATACTTTTATCCCACACCCTTCTTCTTTTATAATCTCTCCCACTTTGGCCTCAAATTCCTGTCTGATTTTTAGGTCCTGTTTTTTTTTTTTTCTTTTTTTCTGTTTGTAATTCCTTGCCTGCAGTAGAATATTCTGGAAGCATGGCACTTTGGAAAGCACAGCTTCGTCAGTCTTACTGTTTGGGCAATAAATTCAGATTTTTTTTTCCTTATGCTGCTACAAAGAGCTGGATTGTCAGCATGGGTCAGGGAGGGCTCATGAAGTACCACCCCATAGCTGAGGAGCAATTGTAAATTGGTGGCTTCAGGAGAAGAGACAGTTTTCTTCCAGAGAGAGACCCTGAGATGCTACCCATGCTCCAGTAGATGTTCCCACACCCACGCACATACCGGCAGCGCTCAGCGGATCCACTGGGTTAAACACAGAGCACCTGAAGTTGAGAGGCAGAAGTGGTGGTGGTACACTAGGCAAATTGGAAAGAAGAGAAAAAAGGTGGATTTGACCAAAATACATATGGGCACACATAAAATCCTCCAACAATGGTTAAAATAATAAAAGTAAATTTTAAAAAAAGAACTGGGTTGGTTGTGGTGGAAGGGAGATCACTCCGGGAAAGTGTGCACTTGTTGTGTGCCACGACACTTTTCTTTAACTTTAGAGGATCTAACTCACTGTTTCCTACACTTCAGACTTTAACCCAGTTCCTTGGATGGTCTCTTTTAAACACTGACACCTATGAGAGAGTGAACAGACTGGAAAGCAGAAGGGACCTTGCTCAGGAAATGATTATGAGCCGCACAAAAGCCACCCCTGATGAAATCGGCTCAATTTTGGTGAGTGGGGAGTCCAGTCCAGTGGACAGTGGGTGGCATTTAACCTCAGCTTCTGGAAATCACCTCGTGACTGGGAAGTCAGACCAACGAGAAGAGGCTTAGTTCTGGGATAAAGACAGGAGACACAGTGAGGTTCAGGGAGGAGCTGCTCAGCCAGTGAGCTAGCCTTCCTAGAAATCCAGACTGCAGTGTCCCAATAGCACTGTGTGACAAACAGCTCCTGGGGGGTGTAGGAGCAGAAGCAGTGGCATCGAGACTCAAGTATACTAGTGAGGAAGATGATATTTTGAAGAAGAGCAATGTATCAGTCATCCATTGTCCTTCAGTGCTGTGTAACAACCGTTGTATTGCCTCAGTCACCTACAGCAATAAGCAGCTATGTTTTATTTACATAGCTGTGGACTCTGACTGACCTCGGCGACCAAGCTGTGAGTCTAGTTTGTTCCACAACCTCTCAACTTTTGTGGGCCAACAGCAACCTGGTGACTTAAAGTCTTTGCTCACATGGCAGTCTCTAAAAGCCTCACTGACTAAACCAAATCACAAGACCAAGTCCACTATCTTCTGTTGAGGGAGCCAGTGGGTTTTTGCTGACAATATTGCAATTACTACAAAAGTAAGGGGAACCACATCACATAATCACTTGTGTTTGTTTGTTTTGAGATAGGGTTTCTCTGTGTAGCTTCCGCTGTCCTAGAATTCACTCTGTAGACCAGGCTGGCCTCGAACTTACAGAGATCCACCTGCCTCTGCCTCCTGAGTGCTGGGATTAAAGGTGTGTGCCACTACTGCCTGACCACATAATCATTTTTATTCTTTGCTTTTTCCTAGATTTTTTTTTTTTTTGAGTGTGTATATAGGTGTAGTGTGGTATGAGGTATTGGTTTTGTTTTGCTGAAGCAATTAAGAGTTAAAAGATATCTGACTAAAGTATTGAGATGATAAAGATGAGAACATAGTCATGAATCATGCACAACTGCTGTTTGAAAAACAGGAGATGCAAGCCACTCTGTTTCCTTCTTTCCTTTCTTGCCTGCCCATGATGCTTTTAAGATGGCCGCTGCTACATTTTGGAAAGGGAGAGAACTCAATCATATTAGGTTATTTCTTTGGTCTAGTTCTTCCTAATCGCTTGCTGCAAGGCTCTTCCCATACAGAATGTCTTTCTGTGTAACAGATGTGTAGCCGATTTTAACTGTATCTTAGCTGGTTTTAATAGTGGAGGGATCAGTCGGAAATCTTTGAAACTGGATTTTTGTTTTGTTTTGTTTTGTTTTTCGAGACAGGGTTTCTCTGTGGCTTTGGAGGCTGTCCTGGAACTAGCTCTTGTAGACCAGGCTGGTCTTGAAACTCACAGAGATCTATCTGCCTCTGCCTCTGCCTCTGCCTCTGCCTCTGCCTCTGCCTCCAACGCCCGGCTGCAGATGGAAATCTTTGTAGAAATCCCACACTTCTATTGCTTTTCCGTTTTAGAAATTTAAAGAGAAGTTATGTGTAGATGTAATTGAAGAGTGCGAAGAGAGACAGCTACTGGCCCTACTGGTAAGTGTCTTCCTTCTGATCCCCACATTCTTTTAGTACACATTCTCATTTTTCAAGTAAATGTGGAGTTTCTTCTTCCTCCACATTTTTCAAAACTGGGAAGAAAGATTTCTTCTAAAGGTTGATCTTTTGGTTTCCCGATTTTCTCCATCATTGTCCAATATAGATCAGCCCACAAAGATCATTTACAATCGTAGCTAAACTAGATGACTTCAAGAGGTGCCGCAGGGTCTAGGAAGACCAAGGCTAGGTTTATCTTAGTAGCTTCAGGAGGGAGGGAGGGCGGGGAGACACGACACTGTCGAAGAGAAAGCACCAAGAGGCAGACTTGGCTGTGTGGTTCAGGGACTTTTTCTCAGTGTATCTGTTTTTAATTAGTTGATAAATTAGTTGTATGGTGTGGGGGTTGGATCATGTGCCACATTGCACCTGTGGAGGCCAAAGACTAACTCCTGGAGTCAGTTCTCTTCTTACCATGTGGGTTCTGGGGACTGGACTCAGGTCATGAGGCCTGGTGGTATATACCGTGAGCTGCTCAGCCATCTCCGAAGCCCTTCCTATTAACCCTTTACCATCGATATTGGGTGTGTGGCATATAGGGCCATCTGCTGAACATAATCTGAACCCATCTGTCCTCTCAACAGAAGGAGGACTTGCCGGACCCAAGAACCACAGACCTGTATGAGTTCTGTTTCAGCGACTTCCCCGTTACAGAGCACGAGTTGGTTAAATGCGGGCTGCGGCTGTTTTTTGAGATAAATGCAGTGGAGAAATTCAAAGTACCTGTTGAGGTCAGATAGCATTTTGCTTGAAAAGCGGTTTGATTCTGTTGCTGTGCTTCACTGGTGTTTTCTGCGGTTCCAAAGATTAGCCCAAGTTAGGATTTCAAATTATCATTAACTTTGAGAATACATCGGCTTAAACTCTGTCAACAGGACCAACACAGCTTTTTAGATAAGCATGCCCCCCAGCCTCCTACCCTTTAGAAGTCTGTTCTAAAGTCTGAACAGTGTTGTTGCCTTTGGGTAACAGGTTCTTACGAGGTGGATGTACACAGTGCGGAAAGGGTACCGCCCTGTCACCTACCACAACTGGCGGCACGGATTCAATGTGGGGCAGACCATGTTCACCCTGTTGTTGGTAGGTACCGATGCTGGAAGCCTCTGAAAGGATTTGCAACTCTGACTAGTTCCCACTTGAGAAATGACAAGGAATGAGAATGGCCTGTCGTGTCAGGTCTACCATTGACCATTCATGGACAGGGATCCCACAGCCTCTCACCCTTCTTCAGCCGCTACCAGAGATATGGGTCTCCCTGGGCAAGTGGCTAGATTATCAACCAGAAATGCATGTGCTTGCCATTTTCAAGGAAAATCCAGATACGTCCTAGGTTTTGAAACTGCCTGGGATGACGCAAGACTCACTAAATACAAAACTAGTCTTTGGTGGTGGCAACATGGTGACACCCCAGCCCCGCCTCCCTTGCAGTCAGACTGGGCTGTGCTGGGTGTGAGATGTGCTGACCTCTATCAATATGTACTCATACATCTTTCTAGACTGGGGGACTAAAGAAGTACTATACAGACCTTGAAGCGTTTGCCATGCTCGCTGCTGCCTTCTGCCATGATATCGACCACAGAGGCACCAATAATTTGTACCAAATGAAGTAAGTGAGTGCATGCACTGTGCTGACACGTGCTGAGGGGTGACAGAGAGGCCTGGGGAGAGAAGAAAGACCTCCCCTGTCGTCCACGAGCCACAGCCCAGTCACGCCCTCTGCCTCTTCATGGTTTCAGGACTATTCTGTCCCTCTCGAGCTATATAACCTCATGACAGCATCTGCTGTTCTCCCATAGTGCTTTAGGCCTCATCCTTTCTGCTGCCACCTCTGAGGTTCCCTCAGCTTTGTTCGAGTAACTTTAGTCAGAGTATTGGATTCAGATATCCGAGTGTATTAATCTTAGGCTTACACTAGTATATACCCAGGGGTCAAGCTCCTGCTCAGGCTAACACATGTGTCTTTGGGGGGCTTGCGATTCTTCACTCCCTGGTCCTTTGGTTCCACCACGCCCCTCTCGGCCGCTCTTCTAGCATAACTTCATGCCATCTCCCTCTGTTGGCTGGAGAAAGGAAGTAATGATGCAGGTGCAGGCGTGCCAGACAGATTTAGATTTGTAAGTCCTTCACTTCCTAAGCCTCGATCTCTTCATCTGGACTATAGGAATTATAATAATGATGCACAGCTGCAAAGATTAGATGGAATTATGCATATAAAATCCTCAGCCACACATCTAACTCGTGACCAAGCATCCTCCCGAGGTCCTGAAGTGTTCCACGGATGATAGACTTTGGTGTGTGGGCTTGTGGGCTCCAACTACTTCCTGGTGGATAAAACCTTAGGCAACTCACTTATTCTGAGACTCGGTTTCTTAACTGGAAAATGGGTATGACATTGACCTGTCAAAGGCTGCTGTGGGAGGCAAGTGAGATTACTGCTATGAAACCTGTGTGTGTGCGTGGCGGGGGGCGAGGGGGCGGACTTCAGATAAAGGCACTTGTGAGTGAAAAGCGCATGCCGAGCAGTCTCTTCACACTCTGAACAACTGTGCTATCAGCCTCTATCTTGAGAGGAGCATCTCCACTGAAGCTCATTCCCAGGACATCACCACGCCTGAGGGTCCAGCCCAGGCTGCCCATTGCGTCCTCACTAAGGCAAGGGTCCTGGGGCGGGGGGAAGGGGGAGTTGAGTCCTCTCATTCTACTCCAAAGAAACTAAGACTTATTGGGCATCTCTTTTCACTTAATTTTCTTTCTTTAGTTCTTCATTTCTTTCTTTTCTAAGGTAGTGTAGCTATATAAGGCTAACCTTAACCTTACCATCTTCCCACCTCACTTGGGATTGCAGCTGTGTGCCGCCATGCCCGGTGTGTTAAACATCTCCTGTGTGCTGGAGGCTGATCTGAGCACACAGTAGGCCTTGCCTTGTTTCATCTCCCACTGCCTCACATTTCCCCCTCTCTCCTGGATGAGTAAACAGACTCAGAAGGATGAAGCCAGACTTGTCTTAGGTTTCAGTAAGCAGCAGAGCTAGATAAGGCACCTTCTTGCCTGTGGGTTTTCAGGATGGATAGAGCCACAGGCTGGGCCTCACCACGGCCTGGTTTCCTTTTTCTGTTGGTGTTTTCCAGTGATTTCTCTTCTGCAAACTGGGCAGGAGGAATGTGTGCTGACAAAAGAGTTTCTTGCCATCAGACTGGGGTCAAACCCATCTTCATCCTCAGCATGGGTTAAGCCCTCTGGCAGCTCTACTAAGTTCCTGGAATCAAATGGTGCCAAACTTCCCCCCCCCCAAAAAAAAAGAAAAGAAAAAAAGAGTCCACAGTGAGCCCCTTCATGACTCCTACTGCACTGTGCATTGGAAGAATTGCTCAGGATTCCTCAGAGATACTGCTCCATTGGCAAATGCAGTCACTGGAAAGGTTGACTAAGACAGAATCATTCTTTGCACTCTTGATTGTAGCAGGAAGACCACCTGCCGAGTGACCAGAAGCTGTCAGGACACAGGGGACTCCTGGCTTGACCCTGCACCTTTGGTCTGGTCACCTGCCTCCAGGATGTCTAATCCCTTATCTCTCAGACTCAGACTATGCCCTCTGACAACACCTGAAAGCTCCGGTTTCCCCATTTTGACTATTCCGAGTTCCTGTGTACTCTTTGCCCGCTTTGTTTTCCCAGCCACTCAGTTGTTTCATCCTGTGTATGTCTGCAGATTTCTTTCCCCTCTCATCCCCTTTGCTCTCTTACCTTTAGTTCTCTGATATTTCTGTCTTCTTGCACAAATGTAGCAGCTAGCAGAAAAACATTAAGAATTATAGACTTCCCTTCAATTTCCCCTATGCATCTTCTTGTATTTTGTAGTCTGCCCTTGATTATTTTCCATACGGAGGACCCATCTGCTCACAGGGCAGAGACTCCCTCCATTCTGGTATGATCCTAACAATGGTCTGCTCGCTTTGATATTGAACCGAAATTGGTCTCTCTATATAATTTGTATTTCTCCTAGTTTGGGCTTCTGGATCTGCAGGAATAAGCATGGTTTCTCACCCATTGTCCCTCCTTCATGTATTAAAAAGAATTATAACATCTTTCTTACCAAAATATTTCCTTTCCAGGCTGAACACACTAAGGTTTTGAAAACTTTGAGGCATTTGCCTTGGAGGAACAGGATCTCGCTACACAGTGTAAGCTGACTCAAACTCATGACCCTCCTGCCTCAGCTTCCTGCATGCTGGGATTGTAGGCATGTACCACCCTGCCCAGCTTAAACTACTCTTTAAACAGTAGTTCCCACCACATAGTTTATCGTGAGCCTCTGCACTCACTCCAGTATTTCTGTTATTTCAAAAGTGTGGATTCCCAAATTTGACATGG
Organism: Cricetulus griseus; assembly: GCF_003668045.3. NCBI lineage: Eukaryota > Metazoa > Chordata > Mammalia > Rodentia > Cricetidae > Cricetulus > Cricetulus griseus. The sequence continues at coordinate 23,620,496 of NC_048596.1, read as the reverse complement.
TAATCCAGACAGGCCTTGAAGTACTCTATATTCAATCCTACGGAAATTTCATCTCCCTAAAAAATGTTAAAATTACATTTATTGATTTGTGTGTGTGTGTGTGTGTGTGTGTGTGTGTGTGTGTGTGTGTCTGTGTGTGTGTCTGTGTGTGCTTGAGTACCACCACATACATTTGGAGATCAGAAGGAGCCAGTTCTCTCTGTGTGTCCTGTGGATCCTTTGGGTATCAAACTCAGGCTTATTGGCAAGTACCTTTAACCACTGAACCATCTTACCAGCCCTTAATTCCTTAACCTGCTCTTAATTGTAGTTTGGTGTTCTCGTGGGACTCCCAACAATGGAAGCGCTTGCGTGTGTGTGTGTGTGTGTGTGTGTGTGTGTGTGTGTGTGTGTGTGTGTGTGTGAGAGAGAGAGAGAGAGAGGGGGGGGGTTATCTCTGACTCTCTTGCTGCACTTGGGACCCCTTTGATCCTACTGGGTTGCTGTATCCAGCTGTGATGAGGGTCTGTGCCCAGTCTTACTATACCTTGTTGGACCATGCAGGTAGATATCCCTGGGAGGCCTGCTCTTTTTTGGTGTGAGAAACAGAGGAGGAATTGATCAGGGGAGGAGGGAAGGTGGGGGAGGGAAACGGGAGGGGTGGAGGGAGGGGAAGTAGAGACCAGGATGTAATGTATGAGAGAAGAATAAAGGAAATAAATAAATAAATAAATAAATAAATAAATAAATAAATATCCATTTAAGTCACACTTTGTCAGACCATGGTTTAAGCTTTTTTTCTCCCAGGTTTTTGTCATATGGAAATCAGGTAGTCATGTTTCCACTGATGTTCATTTGAGTGTCAGTAACACGCTTCAGAACAGAGCCAAGGGCAGGGCTCCAGGCACGTGACTGGAAAGAAGCTTCAGGAAATCCATTGTGAGACAGTCAATGAAGCCACACTCCTGGGTACTCCTCCAGCTATATTCGTGAAAGCTGGGTGAACACAATCCATATCCCAGCATCCATGGAAGATTCTATGAGGGAGGTGCTGTCCCAAGTGACTGGCTGAAATCACCTCCTCTCTGTCACTGGGTTTCCACAGAAGGGCGTCTCACACTGCCTTGGCATCGTTTTCTCATCCCAAATCTCTGATGCTCTCAGTGATTATTTATAGACCATCTGTTTGAGCAATTACAGAACCAATCTCCCCATTCCCTCATGCACAAATCACACCATTTTCTACTTCTTTTTTGTTACCGAAGTATTTGTGAGTCATTTGTAATCACGCAGGCATTTTGTTCCTAAGTATTTCAGCATGTGCTCCCCAGGCATAAGAGGAAATGTATGCAGAGAGAAACGGCACAGGCCCCACTCCCACCCCAAGGGAATTTTACAGCTGTGCAATTATTCAGTGCAAACTAATTATTAGTTAATTAAATTAAAAGTAATAACTTTTCTAGTTATCTCAATACTGTCCTTCACAGCACCCCAAACTGATTCGAGATATGATCAAAGATTATTTGTTGCTTATCATTGTTGATTATCTTTATCCTCCTTTAATTTAAGGTAGTTTCTTCATCTCGTTGTGTCTCAGGATACTGTTTTTGAAGAGTCTAGGCAAGTTATTCTCTAGCATCCCTTTCCATCTGGATATATTCAATGCTTCCTTATCATTAAATACATCATAAGTATTTTTGGCAGTTCTTTCTAGGTGCCCTGTGTCCTAGGGATATTGGTGTAAGGAGGCTCATGGTATGAATGTGTCCCATTATCTGAAATCTTAAACTCCTTTGGTGTAGAAGGGCATGCTGCTGTCTCTTGTTCGCTAATTTCTCTGTGTAGTGGAGCATTCACCAACTCAGTAACAGTCATGTGTCACGTGTTACTTCAAGAATGAGTAGATATTTAGCTTCCCAATAACAAATTTGACCAATTTAAATTTTTAATAATTTTCGTTAATTCTCTGAGTTTTTGTACAAGTGTTAATCGTATTTACTCCGCTTGTTCTGACTCTTCCCAGACCCACCCTTTTCTTCTCCCCGTCCACCCAACTTTGTGTCTTATTATCACCAAAACCAGCTTGTGCCATCCAAATATTCTTCAATGTGTGGTCTTCTACTAGAGCCAGATCTATGTTGCAGGGGCTTCACACTTAGAGAAAACTGGCCCTTCCTTTCCCCCAGCCGCTAATAACTGCCAATAGCTCTATGGCCAGGAGTGGGGATTTGTGTTCAGCTCCTACTCTATGCTGGGATTTGGTCTGGCTTGGGCTTGTACAGGTTTTGTGTATGATGTCACCACCACTGTGCGAGTTCATCGGAGCTGCTGCCCTGCTGTGTCTAGAAGACATTATTTCCTTGGGGTCATCCAGTACCTCTGGTTCTCAGACTCTTTCTGTCCCCTTTTAGACATTTGTTCCCTTTTGTGTAGTGATTCCTGGAGCCCTGGGAGGAGGTCATATGGAATATGGATCCCATTTAGTGCTGAGTTTTCTGCAATGTCCTAAAAGAATTAAACATTTCACTCTCTTCTAATTGAAACTGAACTTAAAAAAAAAAAAACAAAAAACAAAACTCCAGTGCTGACATTGTATAGATGCTGAAGTATTTGTTTTAAATGATCAATTATCATATGGGTTACTGGCCCTGCTGGTGACTTGGCAATGCCTCTCTCCCCACAAAGTTCTGTTCTCTGTTTGCGAAATGAAAATTCTCTAGAGCTGCCATATCATCCTTTAAAAGATTTATTACTATTTCCATGGAATAGTAATAGCAGAATTTTAGTTTCAATCTCTTGTCACGTTTTCTTTCTTTTGCTTTTGTTTGTTTGTTTGTTTGTTTGTTTGCTTGTTTGTTTGTTTGAAACAAGGTTTCTCTGTGTAACAACCTTGGCTGTTGTAGATCAGGCTAGTTTTGAACTCACAGAGATTCACCTACTTCTGCCTCCAGGGCGTTGGGGTTAAAGGCATGCACCACCCTGGTTCGGCTTCTTTTTACCTTTTTATGTTCACTGTGTCGTCCCCTCCTGGCACAGAAGGCATTGAAGAAAAATAGTATCAAGAAGTAGAGTACTGGGGCTGGAGAGATGGCTCAGAGGTTAAGAGCACTGACTGCTCTTCCAGAGGTCCTGAGTTCAATTCCCAGCAACCACATGGTGGCTCACAACCATCTGTTATGAGATCTGGTGCCCTCTTCTGGTGTGTAGATATACATGGAAGCAAAATTTTGTATACATAATAAATAAATAACTTCTTAAAAAAAAAAAGAAGTAGAGTACTCACTTGAAGAGAGCTGTCCTTTAGTTCTTAACAAATGGGGAATCTTACTTTTGAACTTATGGCATTGTCATGGGGAGGAAAAAAATGTCACTTTATGCTAACTTGTATTTGTTTCCTAGAATTATTAATTAACTAATTAATTAAGTTCATGGTTTTTGAGACAGGGTCTTGCTATGTAGCCCAGGCTGGTCTCAATCTTGTAATCCTCCTACCTCAATAGGTTTGTGACCCCCAGGCCCAGCTTGGAAACTATTAATGGAAGTCTATGCAGACAGTTCATGAACTTCCACAGTTGCTGGATGTTACATAAGTCATAGGAGTATCACAGTCCAGGGACCCTAAGATTTTATATTTAGAGATAAGACTTAATAGTTTAAATAATTCAAATAATTCAACCACTTAGATATTGGAGGCCCTGCCCCCTCTCCCCCCGCTTATTTTTTACTTTTTGGAGACAGTGTCTCACTATGTAGCTCTGACTGTCTTGAAATTCCTTATGTAGAGTAGACCAAGTTGTCCTTGAACTCACAGAGAGCCATCTGCCTGCTTCCCAAGTGCTAGGATTAAAGATATGCATCACCATGCCTCACAGGTAACACTTTCTTACCTTCTAAATTAAAAATAATCTTTCCCAACATTTTGTATTTGACCATTTCATAGACATTGAGTAGGGAAGGAGACAAGACATGAACTTCACTTTAGAAGAGTGAAGATGCTGTATTGGATGGATTTCTTCTGTGTAATCTCTAAGCTGATAAAGCTATGCTGTATCCTTTTCTTCCTAGGTCAGCATCTCCACTTGCAAAGCTTCATGGGACTTCCATTTTAGAGCGACATCACCTGGAATATAGCAAGACTCTCTTGCAGGATGAGGTATGAGAGTTTGTCTCTAGAGAAGCTTACAGGTTCTGGAACTAAGACTACCCCAAGTGCTGGGGGAGGGGGGGTCTTCAGTACACTGGCGATGTGTCCCCTTATCCAAGTATGGTTTACATGTCCCTGCCTCAGTGCAGAGACAGAAGTTGCTACACTGCATCTAGGTTTTGAAATACCAAGCTTTAAGTAGTTAAGATCAAGAAGAAAAGAGGGACAAAAGTCACAGAAACTCTGGGCCCATTGGTGAAGAATGCAAAAGGGCTCTGTGCACATTGAAGCATCTATATAAATGACAAGGGGGAGTAACAGCTAGGCAGCCACTGCTCTTCCTGGTCATGCTATATAAATGACAAGGGGGAGTTACAGCTAGGCAGCCACTGCTCTTCCTGCTCATGGGCACACCCTGCAGAGTGTGGTGTGGACTTTGGAGAAAGTCAAGTTTTGGTAATGTAGGTTCGATCAAGATATGAGATAAAATAAAACAGCTTCCTCAAGAGAGGCCCCGTGTCAAGCTCCATTCGTGGGAGAAAAAGAAGGGTCATGATGGCTTAGGCAGGAAGTGGCATCCAGCCCCCCGAACCCACACGATTGGCTGTAGCACTCCCCTTCCACGGGGAGAAGTGATGCTGCTTCTCTCTATTAACTTTATTCCAGGGGTTTCTGGGCGCGTGGAAGAACTCAAAGGACTTGTTTTTAGCATGAAGGAAGTGGTGTTTTACACAGAGAGACTACTTAGCATCGCATGAGGATTAAAGGCTGAGGAAGGGAATAGACACACCGCTTCCAGTTGGAGACGGAACACAATTCAGGGCATGGGTGATTCCTGGTTTACAACAAGGAAAGGAAAGAGTGGGTAGATGGAAGGGCTTCAGGGAGATGGGAATCTCCTGTCAATGCCTAGCTTGTTGGGAGCCTTTGTTTTGCTGTGGGACGGTCTTTGCTGGGCAGTATTCCTGAAGTATTTTCTGGGCATCCCTCTTCACACCACAGTGAGGCGAAGTCAGCTCTGATCTGTCAGTTCCACTGTGCTTCACAGAACTTCAGCTGAGTTTGCCACCTCCTAATGTAGAAGGCACCTAGTAACTTACATGTTTCCCCTTCTGGGTTTTGACCGTTTATAATAGAGGTAAACTTTTCTGTGTTTTTTATGGTCTTTGTTTTGCAGTCTAACCTAGTGTGATGGCTATTCTTAATTGTCCACTGGGGAGAGCTGGGAAGAGCTGGGGAGAAAGAGGCTCAGCGGAGGAATCCCCTCCCTCAGTTTAGCCTGTGGGCCCATTTATCAAGCATTTTCCTAATTGTTAATTGATGTAGGAGAGTCCAGCCCACTGTGGGCAGTGCCAAGTGGTCCTGGGTTGTTCAAGACTTTTGCTGAGTGTGAACCTGTGGAACAAGCCGGTAAGGAGTGTTCCTCCGTTGGAGCCTTCCTCAGGCTCATGCCTCAGGTTCCTGCCGTGGCTTCCCCCAATGATGGGCTGTGTTCTGCAAGCTAAAACAAGCCACTTCCTCTTTTGACTAAGTTGTTTAACAGCATCAGAGACACAAAGTACAAAGCCTGGCTTTGATGGCAATGCAAACGATTATTCTTCTTTCTAAAAAGGAATATTGCCTCTCAGTATTGTATACTGTCTTTTCAAGGACCTGTCTACAATGCTATTCAATCTCTAATTGCAGATGTGTAAAGCTCTGTCAATATGGTTGCTAGACAACACAATCACACAGCGTATTTATGAGCAGTCAAATTGACCACAAAAAATTGACACTTTAGCTCACGATATATGCCTTTTATATTTTAGGAAAACAGTGTAGCCTTTTTATTATTATGTAAAGAAAATAAGTCCACTAAAAGTTTTCATACATTAACAGGAGAAATCCTTGGAATTTGTTCAGCAATCTTGGCTCTTGTGGGCATCACTCAGACATTTGTTTTTCATATTGTAATACATTGAACCGAAATGCACTTCTCTTACATGGAGTTTGATACATAGGACTGCCTGTATTCCAACCAGACAGAAATCAGCTTGTGACCTGAGTGAATAGCACACACAAACACACACCAGCACACAAACACACACCAGCTAAGCAATTAGGCACTGGTGTGCCTAAAACTGGGCTTCCTGGCTTGTTTTGGCATACCTTCCTTTCTATAATGTTTTCAGAATAATGTGCAGAGATAAGGAGATGAAATGCTACATGCTTGTATATTTTAAGAATTACTAGCTTAGTAATAAAAAACCCCACCTAGCTCCACTATAAAAATTCAAGTAATAGGTGAAATGTAGAGGAAGAATATAAATGGAAATGATGGCATTCAAATTCTACAACCCAGAAATGGGCATTCTATTAAGACTGGATGAACTTTGCTGATGTAGCCTGGTGGCAGTGGTGTGGTGGAATGCCTGTAACCCCAGCACTTAGAAGGGGAAGGCAGAAGGATAAGGAATCCAAGCTTATTCTTGGCTACATAGCCTGGGCTACATGAGATCACACAGAGGAAACCCACATTGGATCTGGACTGAGATGCCTAGTGGAGTCATTGTGAACAGTCCCAAATAGGAATATGATTTTAATCCAGACAGTTCTGTCCCTGTAATGCGGGAGTTTGCTGGCCATTGCTTGATTCTGCTCATCTAAAAATACTGACTATAGTTGTGACAATGAAATCAACATTTTAACAAAGCAAATGATAGATTCCTGTCTACTAGCTACGTATGCCTTGAGAAATGCCAGTTTTTGGTCCAGATGATGTAAAAAGATGGCCTCCGTGAAAACTTGTCATGTCTAGAACTTGAGTTCTTGGACAAAAACTCACAAGTCTTCTGGAATGACTGATAGCCAGATTTGGTTTGATGTTGAAGATTTTGTTTAATTTTATTTTAACCAGGAGCTGTTCTCAAAACTCTGCATAATACATAATCTTATCATAATAGAGATACCACAGTGAGTTAACTTGTAGCAGTTTTAATCTCTGACTGATTCCCCATGTTTTCTTCACTGGAGCTGACCTTGCATGGGTTTTTATTGAGCACAGACTATGTGTTAGGCAGTTGGAAGGACAAGTTTATCCCAGTTGAGAAAACAAAGGCAGATGTTAGGGCTGTGTCTAGCTTATGAAGCTATCATGTAAAGTTGAGACCTGGCCCCAGGCTTCTTGCTGAAAGGCAGCATGGGGCAAAAACTGAGAGCACCCACCGTGTGGACAGGCTACCCTGCCCTGCTCTAGGTGTGTAACCCAAAGCAAGTTACTTAACCTCTCTGCTTTATGGTTTGTCATAGAGGCATTCATGAAGCAGTTAGAAGCTGGTAAGGTATGAAATACTCAATATTTCTTTCTGCATTATATGTAGGTCTCCACACTGGCCTACAGATTATATTGCCTTTCTCTCCAGTGGAATTGTCCTATATATTGTCACTACCCCCTTCATTGGCAATACCATTGTACATCTGTCCTCTGTCCTGCATGACTAAAGTGGTCCACCCAGAATACCACCACTTTTAATAACCACTCCAAGTTTTATAGTCTGGTAATCTAGAAAATGAAGAAATGAAAATGATTCATATATGAAGAGATTATTAATGAGAAACTCTGAAAAAGAGCTCTACTAATTCTTTGTGAAATATTGCAAGAAAGTATTTTAAGGATAACTCAGAGAGGGTCATTGTTTGTTTTTTTCCTATATATGCGAATATCAGTGTAGACGGAAGTTTCTGAAACACAGTGGTTTTGTTGTTACTCTAGAATTAGCTGGCCAACAGTGACACATGGCTAACCATTGTACATCCCAGAAATCCTTTTTTTTTTTTTACAGTGCCTCAACTAATACAAGTTTTTATTCTATTGTTATATTTTCACATGGTACTGAAAGAGAACAAATTATTTATTCTAAAATGTAGACATAGAGTAGCTGAGCCTATTTTTAGAGTTTAAATGACCTACTCAAAGTAGAGTAGAGATATGTACTTAAACCCTGAGATTAAAAAATAGACATCAGAATCTAGGGAGATAGCTCAGTGGTTATGAGCACTGGCTTCTCTTCCAGAGGACCTGGGTTCAATTCCCAGCACCCACATGGCAGCTCACAACTGTCTGTAACTCCAGGATCAGGACATCTGACACCCTCACACAGACATCCACACAGGCAAAACACCAATGCAATTAAATAAAAATAAATAATTTAAAAAAGACATCACAGATTTTTGAAAGACAGGCTATATCAAGTCACTAAGTGTCGTTTGTTTTGTTTTGTTTTGTTTGTTGAACCAAAGGTCAATTTCTGATTGTATTTTATTGTGAATTGTTCATCTTACAGAGTTTAAACATCTTCCAGAATTTAAGCAAGCGGCAGTTTGAAACAGTGATCCATTTGTTTGAAGTTGCAATAATAGCCACTGACCTGGCTTTGTATTTCAAGTAAGTATCAGGATGCTCCTGGGTCCAGCATGGTTCTGCCTTCCATGAACTGCACTGAAGTTAAAGGCTTGTTCATGTGGCTGGAGAGATGACCTGTGAGCATTTGATATTCTTGCAGAGGACTGGAGTTGGATTCTTAGGACCCACACTGGGTGTCTCACAATGGGCTCTAACTCTGGTTTCAGGGACGTGATGTTCCATCTGGCCTCTGTAGGCATCCACACATATGCATACATTTTTAAAATCAGGCTCACAAATCTGTTTTCTTTTTGGAATGGCAGTTATCCTCAGAACAGTTGTCTGACAGTGAACTTACTCTGTTTTGGAGATTTACTTTGAAAGCACAAGCCTGCCCTGTGATCTGCAGCTCAAACGGAAGGATACAGAATAATGTCACAAAACTGCACACCATGGCTGTTAGTCCCAGTAATTCACCATGGTCCAGAATCTAGTATTTAACTGGATTTGTTCAATGCTAGAATGCTTGCCCAGAATCTGGTATGTGTTAATTTCAGGCTCAGAAATTTGATCCTGTGAGAGTTTTGGATTGAACAATCTTGATGATTCTAACACACAAACTAAACTCACAAAACTTGAGTTTTTACACAGCAGAGGGACAAGGAGACCAGATATGCCAAACATCTGCACATTCTAAGTGAAATATAAGTTTCATGGTGAACACTGACTAGAAAGAATTAGGCTATTTATAGTATCCAAGTATTTGGTGAATTTGGCACTGCCAAATTTTGCCTTGTTAATCTTCCTTAAAAATCTAACTATTAAACAGTTCAGCTATAACGACAAATGCTTAGGACAACGTAATGGTACCCAGACACCCAGGCCTCACAACCCACCAGTGGTGACCCATCATGTCATATATTTCAGAATCCAGGAGTCTTTGGTTTTCCTTGAGGCAAGGTTTCTCTGAGTAGCCCTGGATATCCTGGAACTCACCTGTAGACCAGGCTAGCCTCAAACTCAGAGATCCACCAGCCTCTGCCTCCCAAGTGCTGGGATTAAAGGTGTGTACCACCACCTGGCTCAGTTTTTAAGGACAGAAAGAAAAGCAGTGATATAGTTGGGGCTCTCCATCCCTATTTCATCCCAAAGTCCTCTTTGCCTTCCAAAGAAAGCCATCTGATACTGATATGCTCCATCCTTTACACTCATGTTACGATGTGGCACTGGTGAGTGTGTCTAGATTTTTTTTCCATATATAACACCATACTGTCTGCAAATATATTTCTGCAACTTGCTTTTCCCACACTGCCTTTGGTGACATGACACTTCTAGATTGATTAAAAATATTCATGTTGAAGCACTACAAGTGGATTATAAGGCATTCACTAGCATATCAGATTCAAGGCAAGACCCCAAGGAAACCAAACAATCATGCAATTAAAAAGGATTAAAGGGAAGGCCAGAGGGCTCAGTAGGTAAAGCAAATGCCATATAAGTATGAAGATCAGAGTTTGGATTCCTCAACACCTAGATAAAAAGCCAAGAGTGACAGGAAGCAATGGTATCCCCAGTATAAGGAGAGAATGTTAGTGAGGACAGCTGGAAAGGACCCATCAAGGAAAGACACCTGATGTCCAACTCTGGCTTTTACACATAGATGTGCACCTATCCCGTCTTCCCTACTCACCCCTCACACACAAACAAGCACACATACAGAAATAGATATATGATAGATATAGATAGATAGATAGATAGATAGATGTGATGGTTAGATAGATGGATAGGTAGGTAGGTAGAAAGAAAGAAAAAACGAAAGAAAGAAAGAAAGAAAGAAAGGAAAGACTTAACCTTGGTAATACACAGAAAGCCAATTCACTTGCTTCAATTACACGGTGTTTAACTGTTGGATAGACAGTATTTCCTCTACACTCCTCCATACAAATAAATTGATTGTCATCTCCATTATTGCCCAAAATGCTACATTGCAGATCGTTGTGCATCTAATCAAGTTTCTATATGTAGAGGTGGGAGTGTGGTGAGGTGCACTTGTGTTTTGTATTCACCACTTTGCAGCGTTGAGCTCCACTGTTGACATCCTACCAGCAGCATGCCGGGGGCCCTCTGATCCCATATCTGAAAGTACTCTTTTTTTTTTTTAAGATTTTATTTCTTTATTATGTATACAACATTCTGCTTCCATGTACATCTGCACACCAGAAGAGGGCACCAAATCTTATAATGGATGGTTGTGAGCCACCATGTGGTTGCTGGGAATTGAACTCAGGACCTCTGGAAGGGCAGTCGGTGCTCTTAACCACTGAGCCATCTCTCCAGCCCCTGAAAGTACTCTTGATCTGGACACATTGGATTTTAGTTTTCTAACCTATTGAGTATGAGAAGATGTCCACTGTTTAGGTCTGTGTTTCCCAGTTGCCAGTGAGATCAGTCATCCATGTATTTGGCTTCCTTCTGTGTTTTTGTTGGGAGTGTGTGTTAGGATGGTACAACTCCTGGCCTTTGTATCTCTGGTTTGCTTTTTTCTTATTTGAACTTTTGGTTTTACTGAATTCAGACTTTCATGGGTTCTCACCACTCTGTGGTTTGTATTTTTTCTGCCTCCGGACCTCTCTATGCCAGAGATAGTCAGAACTGCCTACTCTCAACCCTGGCTTTTGGCCCCTGCTAGGCAGACAGCCCAAGTCAGAGTGGGAACATAGAATCTGAAAAGCACGAACTTAGGATCATTTTCTGTGGAAAAATTGATGCACAGCTGTATCTTTTCCAGGAAGAGAACCATGTTTCAAAAGATCGTTGATGCCTGTGAACAAATGCAAAGTGAAGAAGAAGCCATCAAATATGTAACCACCGACCCAACCAAAAAGGAGGTCATTATGTGAGCAGTGAGAATATTAATTTCTTGTTAGCGAAACAGCAGGTTTTGTATTTGTTCTAGTTTAATAGTTTTTGTTCTCTTCACAAGGGCCATGATGATGACTGCCTGTGACCTGTCTGCTATCACTAAGCCCTGGGAGGTGCAGAGTCAGGCAAGTCCCACAGCATTTCCTATCCTGTCACACACCTGTGACTTGTAACATATCTGTGGCCCACCATCCCACACCTATGACCTGACACACACCTGTGATCTGCTCTGCTACCATTAAGCCTTGGGAGGTGCAGTCAAGCAAGTCCAGCAGCATTTCCTGTCCTGTCACACACCTGTGACCCATCACACATCTGTGACTTGTCACACACCTGTCTGCCATCATCAAGGCCTGGGAAGTGCAGAGTCAGGCAAGTCCTGAGGCATTTCTTTCCTTACCACACATATCAGGTCTTGCCTAAATCCCATGAAGGACCACAGAGTATTCTTTGGCAAACTCAGAGTCCTATTCTAGTCTTTACAAACAGCAGCAGGTCAGTGGGTCATTGGAATATGTCTCAGAACAAGGGAAACACAGAAGGCTTTGGAAAGAAAATGGAGGGGGGTGAAAGTGGGGGCCAGAATTCCTTATTATTGGACAAGCTATAAAATTTTTAGGTAGGAGGATACAGGGTTCAATGACAACCTGGGCTGCATAATAAGGCCTATCAAATGTGAGCTCTTCAGTAGGCAGGTAAGTCAGAACAGGCCCTGGTGGAAGGTATTGTTCACTCTACTTGGCTAGCATTGCTCCCTGGGCTCTTCTGGAAGGTTCTGACTGAGCATCCACAGTCAGGCCTGTTCTTTACCTACTTTGGGGTGAGGGCTTAGCTATTTATTTTCTCATTAATTAGTTGGAAGAAGCTGCCTTGTTTTTGTTTTTGTTTTTTTTCAATGACACCTAGGTGAAACCGTCAGCAGAAGAGCCAGAATTACTTTGGTTCAACAACCCATCCTGATTATTATATCTAGAAAGAAAAAGTCATTTGGAACCCATTGTGGGGGAGGGCAAATACGCTTTTTCCCAGCCATCCTTGGTTTGTGGCTGCAGTAAAAGTAAAAGTAGTTAGGTAAAAGATGGCCTGCAAAGAGAAACTAAGCTTTACATACATGACACAGGAGCCTTCATAAATAAAGGCCTCAAGAAAGTTATCTTCATATATTTTTGAATAACATTTAAATTGTGTGTGTGTGTGTGTGTGTGTGTGATGGAGGGAGAAGAGGGGAGGGAGGGGAGAGGGCAGGGAGGGAGAGGCAGAGAGTTTGTACATGTGGTGCTACAGGAGAAGACATCATAGGATCTTCTAGAGCTAGGGTTAGATGAAGTCCGGAGCTGATGTGGGTGATGGGAACAGATCTCGGCTCCTCTGGAAGAGCAGGAGTGGAAGCCAGAGGCCAAAGCTGGGATGTCTTTCTCAAATGCTCTCCACCTTACTTTTTGAGGTAAGGTCTCTTTACTGAACCTGGAACTTGCTGTGTGAGCTAAGCTCACTTATTTGTTTTTAAGAAGTACATTTTTTTTTTAAAAAACTGGGTGTGATGATGCACACCTGTAATGCCAGCACCTGAGACACTAAGACAGAATGACTGTCAGTTCAAGGCGACCCTGGATAGCATAACAAGACACTGTCCTAAAACGAAAAACAAAAAACAAGTCTACTTTCTTTTCAGAAAACTTGTACAGAAACAACCATGTGATACAGGGAGCTTTGGCCTGGAGACCTAAGTTCATCCTCCCCGACAGAGTGCACGTGCCTGTCATTGCCTGTCCCTCCCTCACCCTCCTGGGGCCATTACCCATCACCCCAAGCTGTCACCACACACTACAAGCTCTGGGATAAGATTCAGGCAGTCTCTTTTAATTTTTTTTATTAGTTCAAATTAGGAACAAGCTTGCTTCACATGTCAATCCCTTCTCCCTCCCCTCCCCAATCCCACCCCATCCCCCCTCTGCTCCCCAGGCAGGGTAGGGACCTCGACGGGGCTCCCCAAAGTCCACCACATCATCCTGGGCTGGGCCTAGGCCCTCCCCCATGTGTCCAGGCTGAGAGTGCATCCCTTCACGTGGGATGGGCTCTCAAAGTCCCTTCTTACACCAGGGAAAAATACTGATCCACTACCAGGGGCCCCATAGAATGCCGAGGCCTCCTCATTGACATCCGTGTTCTGGGGTCTGATTCCGTCCTGTGCTGGCCTCCCAGGCAGCAGTCTGGGGTCCATGTGCTCCCCCCCCTTGTTCAGGCCAGCTGATTCTGTGGGTTTCACCAGCCTAGTCCCGACCCCTTTGATCTTCATTCCTCCCTCTCTGCAACTAGGTTCCAGAGTTCAGTTCAGTGTTTATCTGTGGGTGTTTGCCTCTGCTTCCATCAGCCACTGGATGAGGGCTCTAGGATGGCATAAAAAGTAGTCATCAGTCTCATTATAGGGGAAGGGCATTTAGGTTATCCTCTCCATCATTGCCTAGATTGCCAGTTTGTGTCATCCTTGTAGGTCTCTGGAAATCTCCCTAGTGCCAGATCTCTCCTCGGACCTATAATGGCTCCCTCTGATATGGTATCTCTCATTCTTCTCTCCTCTATTCTTCCCCCAACTCAACATTTCTGGTCCTCCATTTCCTCCTCTCCCCTCATCTTCTCCTCCTCTCATTCTGGTAGCTCCCTGTCCCCTACCATCATGCTCCCAATTAGCTCAGGAGATCGTGTCCCTTCCCATTCGCTGGGGTCCATGCATTTTTCTCTTAGAGTCTCTCCCTCCTTTTTATCTAAATATCTACTGCTCACTCTCAGTGGTACAACAGAAATGCCGCCTCCCTCTGGCCTCATGTGCCTCTTTTCCTTCTCCCTCCTTCATGCATAGCAGTAAGCCTATTAGTGTTGTAGAAGGTACCACACCGAGGGCAAACTGTTCTTACTATACTCTGAGCATCTGAAAGACGAGGTCCCATCACTTTCTTCATGGCAATTCTGGCTTCCACCAATGTCAGGTGGAAGTTAATTTCAGTTAACAAATGTCTGTCCATCAAGGTGTATTCATTTTTATTACATGAATTAACACTTGATTATCCTCACATGCTGTCAGGATACATGTGTATCTCTCTCTCTCTCTCTCTCTCTCTCTCTCTCTCTCTCTCTCTCTCTCTCTCTCTCTCTCTCTTTGGTGTGTGTGTGTGTGTGTGTATCCTATGCAACCCTATGCTAGAAGACCACAGCTAATAAGAGGACTGGAAAAAGTGAGGGCTCCAGGCATCTTGGTTTGAGAAATTCAACATCCTCCCATCACCCCTTAACTGACAAGTGATAGCAATACAAATAGAAGACATACTCAGAGTTAGTCCAGAACCCTCAAACAGGAAGAAAACCCTTCCCCATTTCAGTATAACCTGTAAGTGGCATCTTTTTTACAGCTTCAGAGCTGCCGACTTGATGACACCTCAAGCATTGACTGGAAAATCCCGCCCTTAGATGTCACTCATGCTGACATGACAGAAGCTCTCTGCTGACAGTGGGTATTACAAACCATGCCTCTGTCTTTTGCAGGTGGCACTTCTCGTTGCAAATGAATTTTGGGAACAAGGTGATTTGGAAAGAACAGTGCTGCAGCAGCAACCAATTGTAAAGACCCTGTAAAAATCCGAGTCACTTATTTCAAAAACAACCCTGAATCTCAGGAAAACATCTTATAAGGATTTACTTCTCTTTCTAGCCTATGATGGACAGAAACAAAAAAGACGAGCTCCCCAAACTTCAAGTGGGATTTATTGATTTTGTTTGTACTTTTGTATATAAGGTATGTAAACAAATTATTTGAGTGAACAGTATAATCATTTAAATGAGAATTTTTCTTTCAAAGCATGAGCCAAGTGTGGTGGTGCACACCTGTAATCTCAGCAGTCAGGAGGCAGGGGGATCAAGAGTTCAAAGTCACCTTGGACTACTTGGTTAAGTTTTAGGCCAGCCTGGGCTATACAGCAAAACCTTGCCTAAAAAACAAAAAAGCTAACTAAAGTAAAAAAAAAAAAAGTTACCAACAAAGAAAACCACTAGGTCATTTCCTCCATAGTATTTTGAGCATTGACTTTGATTCATTCAGAGCGGAATAAAATGTGCAAGAACTCAAATCTGAACCACGCACACACCTACTTGACAGGCAGCAAAGAGCACCTGCCTTTCCCAAGCTAGGGAAGCACCTAGGCTCATCCCCGCAGCTCCAAACCCCAGCCACCTCACAGCTTCTCTTCTACAGATGAACTCTATTGAAAATCAACTGTCTGCTTAACTAGTTTCCCCACCTCGAATCCTCTGCAGGAGTTCTCACGGTTTCACAGAGAAATCACCCCCATGCTGAACGGCCTTCAGAATAACAGAGTGCAATGGAAATCACTAGCTGATGAGTATGAGGCGAAGGTGAGGGTGACCCAAGAGGAGGGGAGAAAGCAGGAAGAAGGAGCTGTGGATGGAAAAGGTTAGTTGGAATCCAAGTTCGTGTGTGTGTGTGTGTGTGTGTGTGTGTGTGTGTGTGTGTGTGTGTGTGTGTGTGTGTGTGTGTGTGCAGTAGCCAGAAGTGGGGGTACAGAATGGAAGTGCTAACAGGAAAAGTGCTCTGCTGATGCAGGCAGGCAAGTGTAAGATGTTTGTAGTTTTCAGGGTTGTTCTGCCCCCAGACAAGATCTTATGCACAATTCCAGGAGGAGTTGACAGGCCCAGGCTGGTCCAGGTACTTCAGAAGCTACAGTTGGGCATTAGCACCCTCTAGAAGGTAGCTCTAGGGCATCTCTATAAAATATGGGTCAGGGGTCAGGAATAGATGAGAACACAGTGAAAATGACACCCTGCATTAGCTGTGAAACTCTGGGCAACTTGCTCAAACTCTCTATATTATATAAGAGGTTTTACAGATTTATCTCCACTTTAAGCAAGTCCTACAGGTACAGTTAAAGTTGGCCAACCACAGGAGGTGGCTTGAAGGAGACTTCAAATCTTTGCTTGCCCTCCAGATATCTTCACATGGTGCTATTCTCTCTCGCTCAAAATTCCTACTGCCACAGTCACTTGCCGGGTTCATCATTGCTTTCAGAAATCGTGTTAAAGGGTTACAATGAATTATTAGTTCTTCAATTGAATGTCCATATTGATAGCGGAAAGCTGGGCTGGGCTGGAGCTCAATGGTAGAGCATTTCCCACCATTGCAGAAAGCAGAATGTTGAGTTGGTGGTGGTGGGATGTCCATGCATGTTCATGAGTGAGTGTCTGTGTGAGTGTGAGTGTGAGTGTGTGTGTGTGTGAGTGTGTGTGTGTGTGTGTGTGTGTGTGTGTGTGTGTGTGTTGGTGTGGGGGCCTGAGGGGCTGTGCACCTTGTTGTGTCACAGTGGCAGGTTTTGTCACTGGCCTGGGGCTCACCTATTTAGCCAAGCTGGCTGGCTGGACAAGACCTGTGTATCCATCTGTTTCTACCTCCCCAGTACTGGGATGACAAATGTGTACCACCACGACCAGCTTCTTCACATGGTTACTAGGAATCAAATCCGGGTCCTTGTGCCTGAGCTGGCAAACCCTTTTCCTACTGAGATAGTTCCTCAGGCTGATATGTTAATGTCCATCTCCAAAGGTTAGCACTCTAACAGTTTTGTAAGCCGTTCCTATTGGCAGAGAAGCCATCTCTGGGTGGACGGCCCTGTGAGAAGATGCTTTGACACAGCTGCACCATTTGGTCAGATTTTAATCAGCTCATTGAGAGTGGGAATATTTGCCTTACCAAAGTTATAGATGTCCCTCAACAGCGGGAGTTTCTGATGCCTTCATACCCACTATTAAAATATTTAAGGGGTGTGTGTTCTCACAAAGCTGTCTTAGATAGGTCTTGGGTAAAGACAGGGACCTTATCTCCAAGCTCTTGCCTCTAAAGGGAGAACTGGGCATTAGCAACCAATGCATAATGTGACAGTGAGCCTTGGAGAAAGCCTGGGGTGTATTCCGAGAGCACAGGAAGGCTTCCCTGTGCTGAGGTCCCCAAGACAATGAGCGCCCACTCAAACAAAGGAGGTGAGTAGAGAAGAAAAAATAGTATATATAAAATGACTGCTGAAGTGGGAATAAGCTTGGGGTAGCAGAATCATTCAAAAACACATCCATGTGTAGTAGAGGGGATTGAAAGCCACTTACCAGGTACCAGATGGAGCTGGCAGTGTAGACGGCTGACCAACAGTGTACAGCCTGCAGCTAGCTACATTACACAGGTACCAGATGGAGCTGGTAGCCCAACAGTGTACAGCCTGCAGCGGGCTGCATTACACAGTCAGCAGGGGTTAGTACAGGGAAGTCTGCCCTGCTCTTTAGGAAGACAGGAGATTTTGACTAATTTGTTAAACTTCTAAAGTTACTTTGTCTCTTCTGTTAGAATGTGAGTCCATGAGGAGAAATTCCTTAGGACTAAGAAACTTGAAGATAAAGATACTGCCACCTTTTCCAAGTGGCTCCTGTATTTATTTAGCCTTCATTCTTTAATACAACATTTTTAAATCAATTCTTTGATAATTTCACATATGTGCACAATGTATTTGGATTGTTTTGACACCAACTCCCTCCCCTAATTCCTCCCAGAGTAGACACAGATTTTCTATACATTATTTCCATACATTTATTTTTAATTTCTGTCTATTACTTGAGAGTTCTTTGAAAATTAAGGCCATTGTGCTTCTGGGCTTCAGGTTTTGTGCCTCTGGCTCAGATTCTAGCTTGTTTAATTTCACTGAAACACTGACATGGTAACTGGGTGTCTGCTTATCAAGTTTCATTTAATTTTGCTTTTTGAGAGTCTCACTATGTAGTCTAGGCTGTCTGAAACTCACAAAGACCTGTCTCTGCCTTCCCAGTGCTGGGATTACAGGTGTGTACCACCACACCTGGCTGTCTCTATACTTTTTGATTTTTTGTTTTTGGTTTTGAGACAAAGTCTTACCATGTAACCTTAACTGTCCTAGAATTCACAATGGCCTCAAACTCACTGAGATCCACCTGCCTCTGCCTCCTAAGTGCTGGGATTAAAAAGGCATGTGTCACCACACCTGGTTCTTGAATTTTATTTCTCAATCTTGCCCAATCTTGCCCAATTTATGTATATGAGTATTTTGCCTGCATGTATGTGTGCACCATGTGTATGCCCGATGAATACAGAGATCAGAAGAGGGTTCAGATCCCTTGGAATGGGAATTACAAGTGGTTGTGAGCTATGATGTGGGTGCTAAGAATCAAATCTGGGTCCTTTGTAGTAGCAACAAGTGCTCTGAACTGCTGAGCCTTCTCTCTAGCTCCTTGAATTGTGACTAAAAAGTGGTTTTAAACAGTTACACCCTTGGAGTTGTTATAAGCTAATATTATTAAATATAGATCTGGCACAGATACCATGAGACTGTTAGAATGAAAGCATCATATCACATTGACTCCTAATAATGTTTTTTCTGGTCTTTCACTAGCTGCCACAGATTTAGGAGGTGGCACCGATTACAAAAAGTCTAAAACGTGCTTAATGTTGTAATACAATCCAACTGGTCTATATTTCAAGCGTCATGTTAGTTTCCAAGAAAAAAACATTCAAAAGAACCTTACTGAATTCTGTTCAGTAGCCCTGGAGTAACAGAACAGAAAGATCTCCAGAGACACTGCCATGTGACTATCCACAGAATATCTACTGATGACCTAGAAACCCCGTGAGCTAAATAAAGTTCAAAGAACAAAATAGGATGAAAACCAATGAATTTTCTGCCAGTTTGTTTTAAATTAAAAATTGCTATCTTGAAATGAGTCACAAGCTATGTTAAGATTCATTTATTTGTATGTGTCTGTGTGAGTCTATGTGACGTGTGTGCCTCTGCTGGTGAAGGCCAGAAGAGCGCTGCATGTGCCCACAAACTTGAGTTATAGACATTTGGGAGTCACCTGACATGGGGGTTCTGGGCTCCCAAGAGGGGTCCTCTGGGAGAACAGCAAGTGGTAGGAACTCCTGCGCCATCTTCAGCCTGAGCTCAAGTATGAAATAGCTTGCTTACTATGCAATGAGCCAAAGCAGCTGCACGGTCGATGTCAAACATCACCTCAGACTTTGCAAAGACTCCTTCAAACTTGACTCCCTTTGTCTGCCACTGTGCCAGATAGTGGGAGCCCTGCAGAGCTGTAGCCAGTTTGATTAGTATTAGCCCCTCAACTGAAGAATGGATAAAGAAAATGAGTTACATTTATATAATGGAGTACTACCCAGTGGTAAAAAAAACAATGACATCTTGAAACTCGCAGGCAAATGGATGGAACTAGAAGAAACCATCCTGAGTGAGGAAACCCAGACAGACAACCATGGTATGTACTCACTCATAAGTGGATATTAGATGTAGAGCAAAGGATTACCAGCCTACAATCCACAACCCCAGAGAAGCAAGGAAACAAGGAGACCCTAAGAGAGACATACATGGATGTGCATTCCCCCCAAGAAGGGGAAAGGGACAAGATCTCCTGAGTAAATTGGGAGCATGGGGGAGGGGAGAGGCAGGTAAGAGACAGAGGAGGGGAGAAGAGGAGCAGGGAGGAGAACATGAGAGATCAGGAAGGTTGGAGTTGGGGGAAGAACAAGAGAAGGAGAGCAAGGAAAGAGATACCTTGAAAGAGGGAGCCATTATAGGTATTTTGTTTTGTTTTTAAAGATTTTATTTATTTATTATGTATACAACATTCTGCTTCCATGTATATCTGCACACCAGAAGAGGGCACCAGATCTCATAACGGATGGTTGTGAGCCACCATGTGGTTGCTGGGAATTGAACTCAGGACCTCTGGAAGAGCAGTCAGTGTTCTTAACCTCTGAGCCATCTCTCCAGCCCCCGCCATTATAGGTTTAAAGAGAAATCTGGCACTAGGGAAATTCCCAGGAATCCACAAGGATAACCCCAATTAAGAATCTAAGCAATAGTGAAGAGGCTACCTTAAATGCCCTTCCCCTATGAGATTGATGACTACCTTGAATGCCATCCTAGAGCCTTCATCCAGTAGCTGATGGAAGCAGAAGCAGAGATTCACAGTTAAGCACTGAGATGAACTCCTGGAATCCAGGTGTAGAGAGGGAGAAATGATGAACAAAGGGGTCAAGACCATGCTGGGGAAACCCACAGAAACAGATGACCTGAGCAAAAGTGGGAGCTCATGGACCCCAGTCTGACTGACAGCTGGGAAACCAGCATAAGACGGAACCAGGCCCCCTGAAGGTGGGTGTCAGTTGGGAGGCCTGGGCAGTCTATGGGGCCTCTGGCAGTGGAACCAGTATTTATCCCTAGTGCATGAATGGGCTTTGGGAGCCCATTCCCTATGGAGGGATACTCTCTCTGCCTCTCAGGGCCTCAGTCCTGCCCCAAAAGATGTGACAGACTTTGACGATCCCTCATGGAAGGTCTCACCCTTCCTGGGGAGTGGATGGGGAGAATGGGAGGAGAGGAGGGAGAGGGAACTGGGATTGGTATGCAAAATAAGATTGTTTTTGATTTAAATTAAACAATTTTTAAAAAGCCCTTTGCTAAGTGATAGAGTTAGTCTGTCAGAAGCTGATGCCCCTGCAGCTAAAAGGCTAGACTGGGAGAGCATGTGTCTTCTTTCCACAGACCCGTGGAAATGGGTGAGCCACACACCCATTTGTGGCTCACCAAATGGGTGAGCCACACACAAGAGATCACTGTCATTTTAATATAATGATCGGAATTCATCTGGGAACTTAATATCATAAACTGTGTTTTCATTCCAAAATATATTGTTCTATTGTAAAATGATGTGTAGTCTTCCCAGTTACCATTCAATTTCGCAGAACTCTATTTTCTGATGATCATGGGATCATGAATATACTTTTATTTTATAATAAAAGTATTATGCTCATCTATAGGAATTCCAGTACTAATTTCCCTTATAAATCAAAGATTCCTTTTTACTCACTGTAAGTAATAAGCTGAAGAACACCTTCAAGAAATGAGGAACTTTTACACAATCGTTAACACCAGTACACCCAACACTAATTTACTATTTTCTGCTGGTTCAGAAAGGACTGCAATAGCTCAGCACAGCACCTACGCCTAGCAGAGTCTGGTCAGCAGCTGCAGAATGAACAATTGTCCTATAGAAGGAAAAGCCCTGACATCAACCATTTTAAAATTAGACACTAAATACTTTATTTACAGTTTAATGCCAATCACTGCACGTTCAATGCCACTTAAAACAGTGCATCATGTACTGGAGAGCTGTGGACAAAACAGATTTACATATAAGCAACCGAGATGCTACACAAAGGAGGGAGGAAGTGTCTGAAACAGTCCCTGAGCCCCTGAAACCTCTGTCCGGCGGCTGCGCAGACCCAACAGCACGGGCATGCTCATGGAGCTTCACAGTACGCTTCCTTCCCAAGGAGTGAGGCTCTCTCCCTGCTCACAGAAACAAGTCCTGAAAATAATCATCAAATTCTTCTTCCCTATAAAAAAGTACAAACAGTGATTATAATAAAATAATAAAAATTAAATTAAAAAAATCAATAGAGTAAAAAATTAGATACATTGTATGAGACTAATAAAAACAAAATACTTTCATTCAGCATATTAGCTGATCATTCTACATACCAATATGTTTTCATAATTCAAATAATTCAGAGTTTCTAGACAAGCATCTATTCTCAAAACTGTTAAAATTGGAATATCTCACATGCTGGTACCTCTCTCAAAGGCCCTCAGAGTTTTCTTTGGAATACTTTATGAAACACTATTGCTTCTCTTTGCTCTTTTGGTTGACCTTATACCTTCTCTGTTCACTGTTTCAAATTATAACCTGCTTAAGAAATGCTTGAGTATCCCAGTTTACTGTGTTGAGTTGGCATTGTACAGAAATTAACAGCCATATTGGTCTAGAAATGTTGAACTTAATTTTTTTCCATTTGTACTGGGGTAACACACTGTATTAAATATGTAAGGTCTTATCTACGTGGGTTTGATTACAAAAACTAATAAAATATTCTCTAAATAAAAAAAAAAAGAAAGAAATGCTTGAAATGGAAACTGTGTTAAAAAAAAAAAATACAAGTCTTACTCCCAGGAATGTGAGAACATTTGTTCAGGCCACAGTCTTTATTAGTGTGAAAATAGTAAATACATATTTGTAGCTAGAAAAGTTCATGTCTAAATGCAAGAACAGAACTTAGAGGGGACATTACTTTCAGTATAACCTGTCAAGTACAGTGAGAAGTATCAAGCCATAAATAACGTAGTGTTTGCAGCCAGCCTCAAGCAGCCAAGCAGCACAGGCTTTGCATCAGCCGCTACACACAGCAAGTGTTATCTGTTGTTGGAAGGCTGAGAGGAGAGTTGGCAAGGATTTTCCTACACCTGTGTAAACCTTCAAGGGGCTCCTCAGCATGGGCCATGAGAATCGTAACATCATGGGACAGGCTGTCCTAGATGCCAGGGAACAGCCCCCTCAGAAGGAATCCAAGCAAGAACAGAAGACTGTCTGTTAAAGTGAACTGATGCTGGGCCTGCTGGCTCTTTAGAGCCAAGAACAATGGCTGGTAATAAACTTGCACCTTACCAGGGTAGGGAGTCTTTGGCACTAAATAAACACTCACGGCATTAAATATTTTCATTAAGTGATACCAAGAACAGCTGTATCCACAGCCCCCTTGGCTGATGACAGAAGGGAGCATCTACAAATCTCAGACTTACTGTGATTTTTCATCTGTCTCTGGCAGGGGACCCTTCCAGAGCTCCGATTCTGAAGCATCGTCTTCCTCATCTGTATCTCCTGCTTATTTACAAGAAAAGGCTTTTAACAGAACACATCTTGAATCATTTACCAGTGCAATTAACTATGAATTTAACAGTAATTTAGTTTCAACTTGTATAATACCCTGGAAATTTAAGTTATCTCTCCAGATACAATAAAATTTAAAAATTAAACAATATGAGAAATACCAGAGTCTCAGCAAAAAGTGCATGGAACTAATGTTACATAGTTCGTCCACCTGATAATACATTATCTAATATTGAGTAAATTTTAGTTGAATATTGGGTGATTCATTTGAGGTCTAATTTTTAATATTTTAAAAATAGGAATATATTATTTTTACTAATTTTAGAGGTAATATGTGCTCACTGTCTAAAACAAAAGTGATTTGAAAATGTTTAAAGTACAAAGGAAAAGTTACCTGAGCTTACAGGTAATTCTATCATTATTTAAGTCTGGTTGGCCCTTATAAACTTATGATGCATAATCTGCATATATGTATATATATGTATGTATGTATGTATGTATCAATCATGCACCTTTTAAAATAAATTGGATTGTACTGTGATTTTTTTGTAACTATAAAAGATTTGAGGTAACAGTTTTCCTTGAATATATATATATACACATATATACACATATGTATGTGTGTGTGTCAGTTTTCATAACTAAGATTTTAATTTTTGATGATGCACATGTGTGTACAGGTGCCTGTAGAAGCCTGAGGTGTCAGACCTCCCAAAGAAGGTCCTGGCAACTGAACTTGGGTCCTCTGTAAGACCAATATATGCTTTAACTACAGAGACATCTCTCTAGCCCCATGAAAGCTTTCAACAAAGAAGCAAACAACAAAACAAAACAAAATAGAAACAGCTATATAGAATTATAGGATTAACCAATCCTCAATTCCTGATTGGTAGGGATTTAGGCTGCTCTCCTTTTCTATTTTTATCGAGGTGGGGCAGTGCTAGTGATTAAACCCAGGGTCTTACATGCTGGTGAGGGCTCCACAGTGGGACCACAGGCCAGCCAAACCGTTGTTCTTGTACGGTGTACATTTCTGTCCGCATTTATCTGAGGTGCTCATCTATTCCAAATAAAATATCAAATTCCAAAAGCAGTATCACTGGCCACCAGACCTGTGCTCTAAAGCAGTCATAGGGCCAGTTTTCCTGCAGAAGAAAGGTTACGGAGTTTCCATTCTCCTGAACAATGTCTGAGAAAGCCTCTTTCCTCTCAGAACAGGCTGTTACAATTCAAGTAATAAGCATCCTTTTTACAAGATGTCTGACAAATGTATTTTCGTAAGGTAACTGCAGTCTCACACAGAGGCTTAGTTACTTGTGCTCAACCTAACACACTATGCTCTTTACAAACCTTAACCTACACAGCTTTGATGATTAACAGACACTAAGTCAAGAATGACATTACAAGAGATAATCCCCTTGTAGGGGTTAACCCTGGAGTTAACTTAACTCAGGTTTGGCTTGTCAGTACAGAACGTCCCTCAGTTCAGCACAACACAAAAATAAAGCTGCATTGATTTGCCACGGTGGTGCTAGCCTTTTACCTGCTGGACTCTGATCCGGGAATCAATGCGTACGCCTGAACTTTGATCCTAACTCAATCTGTTGTGGCACCAATTTTAACAAATAGCAGGGGGAGGGAGCTATGTATGTATACATGGTGGTGAAACTATAAAGTCTTGGAGGAAGATTCTTGTACTGTGACAGCCATCACTACAGTTCCCAGTGTCTTGAACTGATAATACAGGAAGAGAAAATAAAATCTTCAACTCAAAGAGATAAGAAAGAATAGAAAATCTGATTATGCCTAATAAATTCACATTTCTGGCATTACTGTTAAGATGTCAGAGAACAGAGCCTACATGGCCTCTAAAACCTAGAAGCTGATTTTAAAAAGACTTACACTATAAACTGCTGTTGTTTACTCTTGTTCCCTCCCAAGAATACTTTCCACAAGTCAGCTTTCCCACACCAGTTTCCTTCATATGAGTGTATTTGCCTACATGTGTGGTGTATATAGGTTTATATGTGTGTACATCCATGGAGACTTTTCCACACCAATTTCCTTTGTACAAGTGTATCTATGTGTGTGGTGTGTATAGGTCTAGTGTGTGTTTATGCACGGAGGCTTTCCCACACTAATTTCCTTTGGATGAATGTATTTGCCTGTGCGTGGTTTATATAGGTCTACGTGTGTGCGCGTGCATGGAAGCCAGCGGTCAACTTCCAGTGCTGTTCCTTGGGTGTTGTCACTTTGTTTTTGAGAAAGGGTCTTTCACTGGCCTTGAATTCACTAAATAGGCAAGGCTGGCTGACAAGGACCCAGAGATCTGCTTGTTTCCACTCCCCAGCACTAGGTGTGGTACCACGCCTGGGCCATTTATCTTTACACTTATTTATGTATAAGTGCATGCAGGTATGCCCATGCAGGAAGACAGTATGGAGACCAGACAACAAGGTATGGAAGTCAGTTCTCTCCCACTGCCTTGTGGGTTCCAGGGATCAAACTTGTCAGGTTGGCGGCAAGCACCTTAACCTGCTGAGCTGACCTGAGCCCAGTTTTTAAAGAGGGTTCTGAGGACGGAATTTAGTTTCTCTTGTTTCATGGGAGCACTGTACCAACTGGACTACTGACCCAGCCCTGCACATCAATTTTCTGATACCAGATAATACAATTTTACTTTTAAAAAGTTAAATGCCTTCAAATAAATTCCATTGAGAGAGTATTCACTGAAAAAGTGTCCAAGTTGCCTCAGAGAATCCAACTATACTGAAGTCCCTTCTACCCTAAAACTTCCTCATTCCCTGAGGGTGACAGTCACTACAAATACTGATACAACTACAACCAACCACCAGGGGTGACAGAGAGTACTGTTAAGGAATAATAAACAGAATGGCTAACACACAATATTGTCCTTATGGCACCACTGTCAAACCTCTGTGGTAATTATTGGTAAGAGTTGGAATAACCTGTAGTTCTTTTTTTCTTCACATTTAGTGTGTGTGTGTGTGTGTGTGTGTGTGTGTGTGTGTGTGTGTGTGTGTGTGTAATGTGGTGTGAAAATGCCATGGTATATGTGTGCAGGTCAGAGGACATGTGAGTTCCAAGGATTGAACCCAGGTCATCAGGCTTGGCAGCAACAGCTTTTATTTGCTGAGCCACAGCGTACTGCTCTATTGGTCTCTGTGGGTCTTTTCATCCAACATTACCTACGAAAACAAATCCATTCACTGTAACACTTCCCATAACAAGTAGTGTGCCGCCTGTCTCCTGAGAAAGCTCACTTCCTCTATTCTGTTTGTCAGACAGCTAGCTCCAAGCAACAGTTTTCCTAAAACTGAGGCAAAAATATGTTTTCAGGGCATTTTTATCTATAGACTCTAGTTCTGTAAACCAATCACCAAATATAAATCTCCCACATAGTAACAGCCTCCAAACACCTCCAATTTCTACATCCTCCTCCTCGCCTCCTCTCACTCCTTCAGCTTTCTCCAAACTAAACATCTGTAATTTCACCGACATTCTCCCCACAGCCCAATTTCAGTTCTCCTAACACATTGGCTCCTCTGTGTTTGATCTACCTAAGGTTTTGATGTTCTCCTTGGTGTATGGTGCTTAAATGCTTTGGGTTTTCATGAATGCTTGCATTTTGTGGATATTATATGATAACTAAAAACTCACTCCAGTGATGAAATGGTGAATATCTGTAATAACTATAAGAAATGGACAGGTGCAGGGGCTGGAGAGATGGCTCAGTGGTTAAGAGCACTGGCTGCTCTTCCAGAGGACCTGAATTCAATTCCCAGCACCCACACGACAGCTCACAGCTGTCTGTAACTCTAGTTCTAAGGTAGTTGACACCCTCACACAGACATATGTGCACACCAATGCACATGAAATAAAAATTGAAAAATTTAAACAAAAAAAGAAATGGATAGGTGCTAACTTTTGATCTGATCAATTCTAGAAAGCAAACACAGACTCTGTTTAATGTCTGGCATTTTTATTTTTGCTGGCATTGCAACAGAACTACAGGTTATTAAGGACTTCCTTTGTGTAGGGCACAGGCCTTGTGTGTGCATCTTCTGACAATAATTCATTGAAGCTGGCCTGTTTATACAACCATCTGACAAAAGCAAGACATGGACAGATCAATCATTTAAGATGGATCTATCTGTTTGTCTGTCTAGTCTGTCAAAATTTTAATGTAAATAATAGGCCTATATTTGACTCACCAATAATAAACAGTTATTGATAGTAAAAGCAATAGGTACTCTGTTGGGGATTATAAACTTTAATCTATCCCTATCTTTGACATTAACTACTTAGCCTTGGATAACTTCCTTGAGTTCTCTGGTTCTCAGGGGATCTAATGAATGGCCTAGAGCTTAACTCACCACAAATGGATGTCCTCTGACTGGGCACAGTGACATATACCTATAATTCTAGAAATTTGGGAGACTGAGACAGAAGGATCATGAACTCAAGAATAGCTAAACCTTGTCTCAAAATAAATATGTACATTAAAATTTTAAGCAATAAAAACAAGTATTTTAAAAATGGAGGGGAAGGGGCCACACTGGAGAGATGGGTGAGTACAGTTCTGTCAGGGGATCTAAGTTTGGTTCCCAGCACCCACATTCAGCAGCTCACAACCATCTGTAGCTCCAGTTCCAAGGGAGCCAAGGCCTCTTCTGTACTTCAATGGCACCTACACTCAGGTGGATATACTCACATACATAATTTAAAAAAATAATAAAAATAAAGCTTTACAATTTAAAAAACAAAAGCAGTTTTTTTTTTCTATCACAGATAGGATTTAAAAAAAAAAAAAAGAAACTACCAATGTATGTATGTTCCCTTTTATAATCCTACAGGTGATGCTTTTCTCAAAGCTGCCAGAGGAAAAAAAAAAGCTAAATAAGCACTGAGGTCTCCTTATTATTTCATAAGGGCATCGTCACTCTGCTGGAGGTTTTATCACTGCTTTACTTACGGGGAGAACAGTGACAGAGCTGTGGTCTGCCTTTGCAATCATGTGACATGCGTTGGTAGAAGTGTTTAATTCTGCCTCTATCTTCATATTGCTATTCTATCTTGCTTTCCCTTATTCCTACATCACTAATTTTAAAATAACCTTACACACTTTTTGTAAGTCATTATGAACACTTTGGGAATTTGTGGCAATCATTCAGTAAAATCACTGCTTTAATGTAAGTGGTAAAAATAAGACTAATGCACCCCTCACAGCATCAGCTTCTTCTCCCAATCCACACCACCACAGGGCCATTCAGACTCACGTAAAATGAGCAGTTTTCTTTAAGTCTTAACTGCCTTTCCTTTCCCATTCCAACCTTATCCCTATTTCTCTCCCTACACACTGTACGATGTGAAATTCAATGTTTATGCGTGGTATTTACTGAAAAAAGATTCTGATGCTTTCTATAATTAAAATAAGAAACTTGTAATTATTTTTACTGAAGAATAAATAGTCACCTTTTGTCCTTCATGATTCTCCTCATGGTGTAAAAATGTAAGTCACATCAGAGCAGGATATAAATAAATAAATAATTCAAATTACAAATGCTTTGCAGCTACATATTTCTATTTGAGAAAGAAATGCTTGATACTTACTGTTTCTAGAATCTTCCGACCTTTTTGAGGATGAATGTCCTGAAAGGAAAATGGCATCATTTTACCAAGCATCATCTTTGGGTGGTGTTGAATGTTGTAGCTAAAACCATAAGTTCTTTCCAAACTTGGTTTTCTTATGCTGGGGAGGGGGGCCCCCTTTACTACTTTCTAATCTTTTAGGTCCCTTAGTCTTATCGGCTCAATTAAAATGTTAGGCCCTTTTAGATAGAGATCATCTTATGTGTTCATAGATACTGGAATAGCTAACATAAAAACTAAGAGCCTAGGAAAAGTCTCACATGGCTTAAAAACACTTCACAGGCTACAAAGTAGTAATAATAATAAAATAATAATAACAATTTAATTTTCTTTGTGGAGATGTTCAGCCCTGCCACTGAACAGTGTACAAATATTCATTTCCACAGAATTTTTTCCATGGTAGAAAGGGGAGGTGGAGAGGGGCTGGAGCTTCTTCCTTCCGTACGGCTGAGACACATCCCCAGCCAGCCCTGTCCACAGTCATATGTAGCTATTCAGATATAACTTTTCAGCAGTAGTTATTGAGGGAGACAAGAAGCGAAAAGTACACATTTCTGGAGGACAATAAAAAGCATAGGTGAGAGAATGACACCCTCACAAAACTGGAGAGAGCTAAGAAGCCTAAGTGTTAGTCTTTCAGAGGCTAAAGGGGGTATAAGAAGTGCAGGGTAAAGACATGGAAATGTGTTCAATGGGTTTAATAAAAACAAAAAGGTAGGTGGAAAGGTTAGGCTTACACAGTGGGCCTACTGACATAAGTAGAACCAAACTGGGAAGTGTAGTTAGGCCACACATCTGAAATGTGAAGGGCCACTGTAGATGGGGGTGGGTTCCTCTTCCCTGAAGCAAAGTCAGAACAACCACAGGCCACAGGGCAGAGCTTCTTGCACACTTGTCACAGGGGTCTCAGACAGTGACTTCAGACCAATGTTCAACTGATCACAACACTGCCGGTCAGAGCACTGTAGTGTGAAAAGCTAAAACTCCAAAACATCATTTTGAGTCTGGGACTGACTTCTGGAGTTTCTTTAACTATGAATTCACTGATCCACTCCCTCACCTAACACCTACTAAATGCCTATGGTGTTAGAAACTGGAGATGCGTTAAACAACCACACAATCCCCCTCTCACAGAAAATGAGTTATTTCAAGGGCCCTGAGCATTCTTAAACAAGTACAGGGTGCTCTCAGAATGTATAACAGGGATCCAATCTAGTCTGGGGAAGTGAAACAGACAGTATTAAGAAGGGCCTTTCCAACTGAGCTAAACTGAAATGTGAAAGGCAAGGTAGCTGAGAGAAAGGGGAGCAAGGAGAGACGATATTGAATCTTTGGCCAAGAGAGTGAATCTACATCTAAGGATTTTGTTTTTCCTTATCTGCAAAAGCAACCACTCATCACATACAAGCTATTGTCCTGCTTTCCTCTACACATTCATTCTGCCATGTGACATTAACTTACTTAATGTCACCCAGCCATCCACTTACTTAACACTCTCTAGGATGGTAACATGAAGCTATAACGTATATAGTCTCACATAGGTGGGGAAAGGATGTCTAGGTTTGGATAAAGCCAGGAGTGCCAAAGGTCCATATGTAACTGTGATGTTTAATTATTAAAGCTTGTGCTTTAATAATAGTAGAGATGAGCTCTTCCTAATTTAGAATAATCCATGTCTATATGATACGATAACAGTAGGAGGGTAACAACATTATTAATGCAATAATGAATATAACTAAATTTTCAAATAATATATTACTATATTAACATATTAGAATAAATAAAAAATTTTAAACTCAAATGAGAGTTTCACAATTACTAATTGAGATTTACATTGGAGCTCAGAAATACTCAAGATAGATATAAAAAGGCTTTCAGTTTCAAGTGCTAACTCTCAACAGGGTAACAGTTCTACTAACCATCCACTCTGACTTAGCAATATGCAAGAAGGAAAGAAGCATTTAAGAGTGCCCCAACTGCCTTCCTATCTAGAGTGAGGGAGCCCTCTCCTGTCCAAATCTTATATTAATATTAGCTTAAATTCAGTTGAATCTTGCTTTCATGCCCATCTAGTTTTAAGTTTGGTTTAGTAGAAATAATAGCCAATTGGTGCTTTTTCAGCACCAAACAACTATTGGTGCTGAAAAAGCAACTAGAAGTAATTTTCATAATAGCTAATTACATGGCAGGCATTAGTCAAATTGCTTAATAAATTATCTCAATTTTTCTCATTCCTGTAGACAGGTACTACAATCATGGTTTTAGATTGAACGATCCACTGTCAAGCTGCTTTACAGTTCTGAGTACCTTCACATTCCCATTTGATTCTTCTCAAGCTTGACAAACATGGGGTGGGTGTCAAAGTAAGCTTGAGAGTCAGTGTCTCACCTAAGTAACAAGGCTTGCACACAGTGGGAATTAACACTGCAGCATTCCATATTACATTACCTGCCCAAAAGGAATCAAAACCAACTCTGTTCTTACAACTCCTATAAGTGACTATAAGTGGACCTGAATTCTCAACCACTTTCCTTTTACTTGCTATAAAACAAAGTTCTGACTGCACTCACCATCGAGATTCTGATTTGTACTGCAGCAGACTGCACTGCATACTGGGAATGAGGAGCTCTTAAACCTCTTACCTTCATCTTTCCCCTTGGCAGCCTCTGAAGAAGATTTGGATTTCTTATGTGGTGAATCATCATACTCAATCTTGGTTTTAGCCTTTCTTTTTTTTGACTTGACTTCTTTTCTCCTTTATTTTAAACAACATAATATTGAAGTTAATTTTTTCAACTGATTTTTTTAAAAAGTAAAATCCAATGAATTAAAAAAGTTAAAGTATTTATCACTTATATAATAAAGAACCTTGAGTGGGTATATAAGTATTTTAGCTCAATATACAAATTAAGATAATTCTGTAAAATAATAAAGCCTAAACAGAGGCAAAGAGCTAATTTTGTAAGTTCTCTCAGGCCTCTGCCAGCACATACCCCATGTCCACTGGGCACTGGGAAAGCATGAGCGAGCAGCAGGTGCTCTGAAGGTTCAGAGCCAGTGAGAGGACACTCTCCTCTCCAAATAAACACTATAGGAAAAGCATTTGGGGATGGAGATAGAAAGGACTTATTTTTAACTCACATCTCAACATTAGACAACTTATAAATTACCTTCTCATTGCTCTGGCTTCATGTCTTCTAGGCTAGATTTATAATTTGGTCAGTACAATAGGTGAAAAACAATTAATTTTAATTGCTTAAGAAAAGAAACACAAGGAAACAGCTCTCAAGTATTTGCTCAACAGACTTCTGATTAAGACATCCATGCTGATGCTATCATGCTGTCACAGCAGTTAATAATATATGCTCCTTATCAAAGCCATTTCAAATTGGAAGTGACGGGTAAGGAGGGAAAAATCACAAAACACGGTCAGTCTCTCTCAGCATCACTGACAGAAAGAGGAAATTAAGGTTGGAGCTGGCTACTCAAGTAACATAAAAAAAATTCTGCTGATTTTAAGAATTTATTACTGATCTGTAGCAGCTAAAACACTATGTAGACACGCTTATAATAAAACCGATTTTAAGCCAGGTGTGGTGGCATGTACCTATAACCCCAGGACACAAGAGTCTGAGACAGGAGAATCACAAATTTGAGGCTAGTCTCAGATACACAGTGAAGACTAACCTGCCTCAAAAAACAAAACAAAAACAACAAAGAAACAACAACAATATGAAACCAATAAAACCAAGGCCAATGATCTCATATGTGCTGCATGTGATACTCCTAACTCATTCAACACTGCACACATAACAAAAACTTTCTTTTTTCTTTTGGTTTTTTTGAGACAGGATTTCTCTGTGTAGCTTTATAGACCAGGCTGGTCTTGAACTCACAGAAATCCACCTGCCTCTGCCTCCCAAGTGCTGGGATTAAAGACATATGCCACTACCACCCAGCTTAGCATTCTACTTTCTAAACAGTAAATTAAATCCACTTTCCAATTGAGATTTAGACAGTACAATAACATGAGTATGGTCTAATTACTAAACATTAAACATAGTATTTTAAAAGAAAAAAATTACCTGTGATGAAAATTTAACTTAAAGGAACATTCTTGACATAATCCTAAGAGAAAAAAAAATATCACTGAGCTTCTGGATCTGTGTAACTATATTGTTATTCTAGTTATAATTTCTCATGTTCTGTATATAGGAAATAATATGAAGAAAATAATCTAACATTATATCTCAAAATCATATTAAAATGTTTGAGGACTAAAACTATTTTAACAATACTTCCTACTTAAATTTTTTCATACAATATATTTTGGTCATATTCTTTCCTCTCCCTCAATTTCTCCAATATACCCCCTCTCCACCCACCCCACTTCAAATTCTTTCTCTCTCTTTAGAAAAGGAAATTGGGACTCATTGAAGAAAATGGATTTTTCCCTTTCCCAGCAGCTATCACTTACAGACAGTGCCCACCTCACCTTCTGTCCCACTGCTGGGCCCCTGCCCCCAACTCCGGTAGACTTCCACCGCTCAGGCAGGCACAGGCCACACCCGTCAGAAGAACAGGTGAGTGACCCGTGCCAGCTGAACTGCCCCACTCCCTAGATTCCCTTCTCAATTACAAACAGCTTCTTGGTTAGGCTTCGGCTTTGTACCCACTTCCCCTTATTGCTGATGGGATTCTGTCTGTGCTGGGCTTGAGCATGCTGCCACAGTCTCTGTGAATTCACACAGCCCAGCAGGGTCTGGAAAACACTGTCATCATTGTGTCTCATAGGCAGAATTAGTGTCTGACATCAAGATATCTCCTAATAACAGGATGTAATAAGATGCATATAGCAGCAATAATAACGGAAGGTGCTGTGGTCCACTTTTTTGCAGTGGAAGAGAATCACTGCAGAGACTCACAACCGGTTACAGGCCTGGGAATAACTGGCTGTGAATGCTCAGATCTACATAGGGCACCTATATCACCCCCTCCAAGGCTCGGGGGACATCTTCAACAAGAAAGCAGAAAAAAGTAAGAACCAGAGGTTGCATGGTATGCTGTACAATGCTGTCCTCCGAGCATGACACGGCTACTACACGCTTGAACTCTCATCGCCTGCGCCTACTTGAATAAAACTGCACACGATTAGATAAATGAAGATTCCATTATTGTGCGTGCGTGCGTGCGTGCGTGCGTGCGTGCGTGCGTGTGTGTGTGTGTGGACTCATGAGGCCCTGCACCTTCCTGAAGATTTCTTCAGTGGTATAGACACTGGAAGTGTTGCCCATGCTCCTGTAAATAATCCCTTACCATCGTCTGTAAGTAACCCTAATTACACTCATTGCATCACAAAAGGAAAAGGAGGACTAATGAAGAAGAAAGAGGACCAACTGCTAAGTGAGGGGTAGAGAGTGAATGGTTTGAGTATGATCAAAATATATTATTATTATATAAGATATGAAAATGTCATAGTGAAAGCTATTAAGTAAAATTAATATATGTTAGGTAAACTTTTGAAAAAGGATTCTTTCCTAAAATTGTCACTCACTGTCAAAGAGTGAATTTATTTACTGTCAATAGCTACACATCCAGCCAAGAGGTTTACATTGTCTTTTCTGACACTGTCACTTAGACACATTATCTAGTGACATCCTCAAGCTTGTGAGATCTTCACTCTACAAGTTACCAGCTGGAAATCTGACGTTAGAATTGTTTTATCAAAGTGCTATCATAATGCTAAAAATTTTAGGCTCAAAATTTCTTTGAGGTTTAGCGAAACTACAGGGAAAAAGAACAGTTTCAGGAAAACACATTGAATCTCTTAAAATTGAACTATAAATAGTCTATACATTTTCAATTCTAAATTAAAGATAAACCTGGAAGAAATCAGCCATATCTCTACTAAACTCAACTTACTTAATTTAACAAGTGCGTTTCTCTTTTCACCATGCTCAATATAACCAAAGTTAACTTCCCAGCTCTTTAAGCCTTCTTTTTCATCACAACGTTTATTTCCACAAAAAAACTGACCTGCAAAATGAAAGGACTATCAGCCAAGACACACGACATGATTTGCCTATAAACCTATTATCTCTGAAACTTTCTTTTAAAAATTGTGAAAATAACAATATAGTAGGATGCAAAATAAATATTTAAAATATATATAAATTGTAGCACAAGCTCCTTATTAAAATTAATTGACATAATAATTATAGCATCATGTATCTAAGTATGAAATCAAAGAGATAGTTAGTTTTTTCCTTTTGCAATGGGAACTGAACCCAGCAGTCCTGTGTGTGCTAAGCATAGGCTTTATCACTAAGACACATCCCAGCTCTTTTTTTTTTTTTTTTTTTTTTTGCTTGCTTGCTACATTGTCTAGGCTGACTTAGAACTTGTTCTATAGGTCAAAACTTGTAGACATCTTGTCTTAGCCCCCAAGTGGTAGCTGGGACTCCAGACTGTGCCACCAGACACAGCTAAAGAGCCAAACTCCTAAAAACCTACAGTCCCAGAATTCCTAATAATAAACTATTCATTTAAGTAGAGTTTTAGTGAGTCCATTTCAGAGAATCTCACACTTTGGAAAGTGAAAACATTAAGTGCATTCACTAAAACCCGGAAAGGAGAAATGATTTCCCAAAATACATGTTTTTAGATATGAGTCCTTACAGTCTTTAATTGTAATATTAAAATTAATGTTTTCAAGTATTATATCATTTACTTAAAGTTCTAGCAAAAACATTCATGAAAAACATTTTAAAAACTTAAAACTGATATTCCAAATTTTTTTGATTTTATCTATTTATTATGTATATAACATTCTGCTTCCATGTATATCTGCACACCAGAAGAGGGCACGAGGTCTCATAACGGATGGTTGTGAGCCACCATGTGTTTCCTGGGAATTGAACTCAGGACCTCTGGAAGAGCAGTCTGTGCTCTTAACCTCTGAGCCATCTCTCCAACCCCAGATATTCCAAATTTTCATACTTCATGCTCTAATATATTAAAAACTTCTAAACCAGAACAAGAACTGATGATTTGGAGGTGAAGGAACAACTCAAAATTATCTATTTTGGCAGAAAAAGGAAAAATAAAAATGATTTATACAAAGAACAATTTCTACCACAATAATTTACACTAAGTAACAAACAGAAACCGCAAAATCCTTTCATATAAAATGTAAAAGACAGCCCAAATCAATTTATAGCATTGGCATCCAAAAAGCTAATTTATAACTCAGTCTTTTGATACATAATCTATTGCATGTAACCCATACTAACCTCAAACTTACCATGTAGCAGAGGATGATGAACTTAAAACACATTTTTTACATCTATCTATCTATCTATCTATCTATCTATCTATCTATCTATCTGGTGTGTGTGTGTGTATGTGTGTGTATACATGTCATGCCATGGCATATGTAAGGAAGTACAGGATGACTTTAAAATTCATTCCAAATGAAGAGTTAAACATGCACATGTTTAGTGTGTTTAGTAATGACTGTTAAACAGCGACCACAACATTCTATCTTAACTGCAACAGCTTGTTCTCTGTCCCAACTAGTCCTATATTCACTTATGAACTAAACAACTACCAACCTTTTTAAAGGCAATTTTATATACTCTCCTAAAAATTCTACTTGACAAAATTAACACAGACATTTTTATTAGTGCAAGACATTTAAGGATCTCTCCTTATTTTAGGTAAAAATGTAACCCTAAGAAAACTTTTACACTGCCTTATTTTTAAATGTTTATTTAGTGTTGTGTATGTGTGTGGACAGTGTGTGTGTGCAGTGTGTGTGTGTGTGTGCACATGTGTGGGCGTGCACTGAGTGTGTGTTGGACATGTGGAGGTCAGAGGCCAACTTGGTTCTCTGCTTCCACTCTAGGTTCCAGGGATTGAACTGAAATTATTAGTCTGGTGTGGCAAGTGCCTCTACCCACTAACCACTCACTAAGCTGCTTTGAATACACTGTTTTTTCTTTTCTTCTACAGATAGCATCCCTTCCATTTATATATGTGCATACCTGGTGCTGGGAAGGTCAGAAGAGGGCTTGGGTCCCCTGGAACTATATAGTGCTCTTGACTGCCCTGAATGTTTGATCTTTTGATATCAGACTAAGTATCTGGACTCAACCTAGAACTAGTCTGTACAAAACTTGTATTGGGTTCATGTGTGACATTTAACTTCTACTTTCAGAATGTTGATTTGTTGGAATAGAGCACTACCAAGATTCTATTATAATAACTGGTAATCAAGCACTCACTTGTTCCCCGTCATTAAATCTATAATTCTCATAACATTTTCTACATATCCTCAAATAGTCTAAAGATCAAATTCTAAAGGAAAAGTCATGAAAGCACTAAATTCTGATCTTTTCTGGGCTGGAGAGATGGCTCAGAGGTTAAGAGCACTGCCTGCTCTTCCAGAGGTTCTGAGTTCAATTCCCAGCAACCACATGGTGGCTCACAGCCATCTATAATGTGATCTGGTGACCTCTTCTGGCCTGCAGAGATACATGCAGGCAGAATACTGTATACATAATAAATAAATCTTTAAAACAATTCTGATCTTTGCTAATAATGTATTCATCAGAAATACATTTTCCGTAATTTTATTTTTATAGAAAATAATTTATTGTCTATAACAGGAAAAATCTCACCCAATGATTTCATTCTATATAACAAAATAAGCTGTGTTCTATTAAAAAGTAAGTTTTTAAAAAGTTACCTTTTCCTGAAATTACTTCTTTTTCTATTCGCCACCTGAATCCAAACTGTTATGAAAATAAATGTAAGTACAAAATATAAATTACATAGATATTCACATCTAAACATAAAGCCAAGGATGATGACATTTTCAACCTGAAAAAGAAATCTGATTCTCAGTGTGATGGCTTTCTCTCTTTTTACAGGAATTTGAAAATACCTCTGAACAATTATCAACCTCTGTTAAAGATGACTTTTAAAATGCCCTAAAAGTTACAGATGTCCAGGCAGGAAAATACCTGCATTTATACTATCTGCTGTGGTATATAGTACTGACAAGAAGAAAAGGGGTTTTGGCTATGGCAAAGGACAATAGTTCAACATGCTAACCCCATAGGATCATTGTACTAAGAAAGAATCCAGGAGCTCGAGAGATGGCTCAGTGCTTAGGAGCACTGGCTGCTAAGCAATCCCAATACCCATGCAGTAGCTTGTAACTGCTTGCAACTCCAGCTCAGGGGATCTGACATCTTCTGGCCTCCACAGGTACAGCACACAAGTGATACATGCAGGCAAAACAGTCATACACATTAAAAAAAGAAGAAGGAAAAATTAAATAAAAAGAATTCAGATAAGACACAATTTCTTGTTAACTTTGGGTTTAAGATTTAATCATTGATTTTTTTATTCTTTTTTTTTTAAATATGTGTTGGTGTTTTGCCTGCATATATGTCTGCATGAAGGTGTCACATTGTATAGACAGTTGTGAGGTGCCATGTGAGTGCTGGGAATTGAACGTTGGTCCTCTAGAAAAGCAGTCAGTGCTCTTAACCACTGAGCATCTCTCCAGCCTAATCATTGATTTCTTAATTTGTCAAATTTATATCTTAAATGCAAGTAAAGACTCAAAAAAATGTCAAAACATTCTAGTTAAACCCAAATGAAAATAAAATCCTCCAAGTGTGCAGAGAAAAAAAGGCAAAAATTTTAGACTAACCCCTTTCATTTTATGCTTAAGCTTATATCTGTGTGTACAGGCTGTGTACCTGTTCACATTATCTTAAGCTTATATATGTGTGTACAGGCTGTGTACCGTTCACATTATCTTAAGTTTATATATGTGTGTACAGGCTGTGTACCGTTCACATTATCTTAAGCTTATATATGTGTGTACAGGCTGTGTACCGTTCACATTATCTTAAGTTTATATATGTGTGTACAGGCTGTGTACTGTTCACATTATCTTAAGCTTATATATGTGTGTACAGGCTGTGTACCGTTCACATTATCTTAAGCTTATATATGTGTGTACAGGCTGTGTACCTTTCACATTATCTTAAGCTTATATATGTGTGTACAGGCTGTGTACCGTTCACATTATCTTGGACTGCCTACTGAAGCACAAATCAAATGTATTACTAGCAAGTTTCCCAAACTTTTTCTTTCTTAATTTATTTAACAAGTATACTTATTAAGTACCCATTTAAATGAGGATAACAGGTAATTATTAAAATAATGTTTGTTAAGTCTTTAAAAGAAAAAAAAGGTGGTGGTTGGGGACTGAAGAAATGGCTCAGCTGTTTAGAGTGCTTAGTGCTACTGCTGAAGACCCAGGTTTGGGTGCCAGCATCCATATAGTGGATCACAACTCTCTGTTCTTCCAGTACCGGGGATCTGGCACTCTCTTCTGGTGTCTGCAGGCACCATGCACCCATGTAGTACACATATGTATGTGGCTGGCAAACATTCATATGAGTAAGATAAAAGTAAATAAATCTTTACAAAGCAATATCCATCACCAGGAAAGTTATAATATATGGGGCTGAGAAACAACACTGTCATACTAGGTAACTTTTGTACCCTTATACCCTTCCCCAATATCAGTTCTCATTGGATTCAAGCTGCAGTTACTCAAGCCCTGAATCCTGCTTCCTGCAACACAGATTCTGTACACTTGGATTTTTTTGTAAAAGAAAAATAGCCTTTGGCTCATTTAAGGTAGTGATCCTCCTCCTCCTCTTCCTTTTTTTTTAAGGAAAAAATGTTTTCCTGCTGGGCAGTGGTGGTGCACACCTTTAATCCCAGCACTCGGGAGGTAGAGGCAGGCAGATCTCTGTGAGTTCGAGGCCAGCCTGGTCTCCAGAGCGAGTGCCAGGATAGGATCCAAAGCTACACAGAGAAACCCTGTCTCGAAAAAACAACAACAACAACAATAACAAAAATGTTTTCCTTAAGTGTATGGGGGTGTGGCACAGAGAGGCCAGAAGAGTGCATTAAGTGTCTGACTTTATCACTCTTTACCTATTCTTTGAAGCAGGCTCTCTCTCTGACCTACGAAGCCAGCAAGTCCCAGAGATCTTCCTATCGCGCGCGCGCGTGCGTGCGTGCGTGCGTGCGTGCGTGCGTGCGTGCGTGTGTGTGTGTTTGCCTGGCTTGTTACATGGGTGCTAAGATCCAAACTCTGGTCCACAGGCCCTCATGACTCCTCAGTAAGCACACTTAACCACTGAGCCATCTTTCCAGCTCCCTGATTCTAATAATATTTTTTGCATAGAGAACTTAAACACTTAACTTTAATTTGTGTATATCTGTTCTCCTCAACTAGACCACAACTTTATTCTGAGATAGGATCTTCCCTCACACTTGCTTCACGGTACTAAGCTGGCCTTGAACTCAGAATCCTGACACTGCCTCTCAAATGCTGGGATTACAATCATACACCATCACTAACTAGATTGTAGCTTTTTGTGAAGGGCAGTCACTGTATACTGTGTTAGTCAATTTCAATAAATACTAGAGAGTTCCATAAAAAGCCTATGGCTGAAAAGCTCCTTTATAATATAGCCCTTGAAAGAAGGTATTTCAGACTTGATTTGTAACATAGTAACTGCAAGTAAGTCCAATTGTGGTGATTCCAGATTAGTTATGGTAATTAGCTGGTACAGACAACAGTTTTGCAACAGCATCCACAACTAATATGCAAGAAACTGAGAAGCCTCTGGGCTATAGCAACCACACAAGTTTGTAACAGGATTATGCAAATTACTGCTACTGTCTGTACAGAACTAGAAAACAGCTCACAAACTAAAAACACCAAAGAGACCAAACTAAGTGAAAAAGAAATCCTTAGAGATTCTTTTAATATAGCTGTTTACATATAGATGGTTTTCTTGATAGAACAGAAATATGCACTACCCCATACACGTATTCCTTCTT
Source organism: Cricetulus griseus (assembly GCF_003668045.3). Taxonomy (NCBI): domain Eukaryota; kingdom Metazoa; phylum Chordata; class Mammalia; order Rodentia; family Cricetidae; genus Cricetulus; species Cricetulus griseus. The sequence goes on along the minus strand of NC_048596.1, from coordinate 23,579,637 downwards.
ACTTTTCCAACTGAGATTATCCGTTCCTGGATTACCTTTTCTAGTTCCTAGCTTTAATATTAATTAAAGATTTAAAGTAGGAACGGGAATTTGCAACTACTAATTAGCACTGACTGAATGTTAACTTTACCAAAATAGAAATATTTATGTAACGAAAGTGCATCTGCCACTCCATAAATGGCAATCAATCAAAACTATTAATTTCAAACATGATCTGTGAAACGAGACATCATTCTGCAGTGCTTAGTCACTAAAGGCTCAAGATGAGAGCCCGGAAGAGATCCAATTGCCAACAGTGTGTAATTTTAGACTTTCTACGGCTGATCTCACAAACAAAATCACCTCGACCTTCATAAATTCCACAGACCCTCTGTTAGCCCCATGACCACAGAGGTTAAGCAGCCAAAATGATATCCCAAAGTGCAAGATAACAGATTCATATCAGTGCCGTCAAAGAACAATGTAGGTCATGGTGGCTAATAAACATTAATGCTGCACCTGAATAAGAGCTCCAGCTATAAATATTCATAGGGCATACCTTATTTTCTTTGTATCTACTGAGATCAGCTATGCAGTATTCCTTGAATAATTTATCATAGTATTTCTTTGCAAGTCTCTTCTCCCTATATCCATAAAAAGTATGTATTATACATTTAGAAATCCAATCACAGTTTGCTACTTTTAAGCAATATCAAATAGGTAACATATGATATAAATATTAATGTTAAAAGAAGCCTAATATAGACAGATGTGCTGACTATCAAGAGATGAGCTGTTAATGGCAGCTCTCTCAAACTGAAGGACTTAGACAAATGATAAATAAAATTCTTCATTTATTGCCCTTTGTGATGTCTGGGCTTGGAAGACCACTTTTATGATTTCTTTTTCCTAAAGCATTCAAAACATTTTATAAGGAACATACAATAGCTTATTTTAAGACAATAATAATTATTTTTGAAGATGAGGTCAAGCAATTGAAGTTAATTAAAACTGCCAAAGATTACCCAAGGAAGCAAACCAGAGTCAAGAGTCCTAAACGTAAGTTTCTATCTTTGACTCAGAAACTGACCTACAAAGAGCTGAATGCCTAGGATAAATGATGATTAAGACAGCACAGACTGGTACTGGAGAAATGGCTCAATGATTAAGAGCATGTGCTGTTCTTCAAGAGACCTTAGTTAATTCCCAGCACCCATGCTGGGTGGCTCACAACCACCTGTAATTCCAGATGCAGGGAATCTGATGCCCTCTTCTGGTCTCCACGGGTTCCCACACACATGTGGTATATACACACACAGAGAGATACACTCACATATATAAATAAAAATAATAACATCTTTAATAAATAATAATAAAAGAGAAAACAGAGTAAGAAAGACAAGACTAAAAATTCTGCTTCACTGGAAGCTAATGGCTGAAATTTCCAAGCCATCAGACTGGCAAGACAGTTGAACCAGTGAAGGTTCCTGCCACCAATCCCGGTGACCTGAGTCTGAACACTGGGACCCACAGTGAAAGAAGAGAACCAACTCTTTCAAGTTGTCCTTTGACCTCTACCCACATATACACACAAAATAAATAAATAAAATGTAAGAAAATTACCAAGTCATATCTGCTTCATCCTCCTCATTCCATAGAAATCTATGGTTTTCTCGTATAACATCCAAGTCTGTCTTATCATTCTCCCTAGAAACAAAATTTTAATTTTAAGTTAGTACAAAATTTTAATTTAGTACAAGAATAAAATTAGTCAGATTTAGGTTAAATAGTGCTAAAACTTTTGAAAACTTGAATAAAAATATAAATAGTTCTATCTGGAGATTTTATATAAACAATTATTTCAGTATCTTCAGAAGCTATTTAAGGAAAAAAAATGCAAGAAAGAAGCAAGTTCAGTAGAGAAACAAATTCACTCATCTCTAAGGTGGTCTAATCATACAAATGGTGCTTTGTTGCCAAAGCAAGGATGAGAAAGCAGAATAGACTCTAAGTGAGAAAATGAGGATGAAACAAGTTTCAGAATAGGTCCAAGTAACTAGTTCTTAATAATATATAATGTTACATCATTGCAGTAGTTTCCTGGGAAGATCAGTAAAGGAGGAAGAGAAGAAATAGATGCTCAGTGTGAAAGCATGTGATGGTATTTTGTTTATGCTGTAACAAATAAAACTTGCCTGAAGATCAGACAACAAAGCTAGCCATACCAGTTATGTATAGAAGCCAGGCAGTGGTGGCACACACCTTTAATCCCAACACTCGGGAAACAGAGGCAGCTGGATCTGTTAGTTCAAGGCTACCCTAGGCTACACAAAATTGATCCAGTCTGAAAGAGAAACAGAGCTCACACAGAGGTAATCCTAGCACTTAAAATCACATGTCTTTAATCTCAGCACTAGGGAAGTGGAGACAAGAAGAGAGATGGTTGGGAGGAGAGAAGAACTCAGGGCAGTCTGAAGAACAGTGCAGTCTTCGGATACAATCTGAGGAGCAGTCTGAGGACAGGATTGCCCCCTTGGTCTGAGGATTGTAGGTGTAAGAACTCTAGTGGCTGGCTGCTCTGTTTCTCTGATCCTTCGGCTTCCATCCCCTTATAGCTGACTCTGAGTTTTTATTATTAAGAATAATTAGAATCTGTGCTACAGAAGTAGAATAAAATGGGCTCAGTGGATAAGGGAGATAAAATTGGGATAGCTAAGATAGTGTGCTGAAGTCTTTAGGACCCTACCTACTCAGAAATTAAACCAGAGGGAAATCCATGCAAGAACAAGAGCCTCAACACAGGAAGAATTTTCATGTGTAGGAAATTCCAGAGTGAAGTTTCTTGTTTGCCTTACTTTTTTTTTTATTAATAATGTTTTTACTTTTTTCACCAGATCTCTGTGAGTTAGAGGCCAACCTGGTCTACAAAGTGAGTTCTAGTACAAACCTACAGAGAAACCCTGTCTCAAAAAACAAAAACAAACAACAACAACAAAAAAGATTGTAACTATAATTACATCGTTTCTATCCTTCCCCTCCCTCCCTCCAGCCCCTCTCCTGACTGCTCCCATTCAAATTCAGGGTCACTTTTCCAATGATTACGTAGGCACACAAATGTATATAATTATTCCCTCCTTTGGACACTTGCATGGCACCTTATGGTACCATGAAAGCTAGATTAGGAAGGAGGTTTTCAGATCCGTTTCTGGATCCTGTGTCCTAAGTGTCTGGTGTCTTCAGCAGTACAGTCTTTATTGTCAACCAAGGGCAACAGCAATACCTATAATGTTTGCAGAGTCTCTTGGACATTGCCTTACTTTTGCAAAAGCAATCCTGGACACTACAGTTTAAACAGGTTATTGTTTCAAAGGTCCTTGTCAACAAGACATGGTGTATTTCTCATACATACTATTACTTCCCACACCATACCTGCCTCAACGGTGACAAAGCTACCTGAAGCCTGCTCACCAAAGAAGATATAAGAGCCTAAAAATCCATTCACAGCTGCCCTACATCCTATGTAAGCTTCACAATACTTACCCTAAGCGCCTGAAGTCCTCCCTTTTGCCACCATAGTACAAAATATAGTCATTGACAAACTTTGTGTGCCTTTGATACTGAAATGCACAACATTAAGGATATTTATAACTGCTCAAGAGTTTTTCCATTGCAATATATTACTAAATGAAAAGAAAGTGTGACATGAGTGTATCTAGCATTTTTAAATGTGTAAATCAAGACAGACAACTGTACAGTATACTTGCTTTCTACTGAAAACATTTCAAGTATGTATCACTTGTAATGTTTGGAATCTTCATGCATACATTATTATTGTGATAAAAAATACATAACCATCGGGGGAAAGGGAGCTTTCTGTTCTGTTCCTAGATTATACTCAACCTCCTTCTCTCATTCAGTCTAATATTATTACAAATAAAGAAATTGTGGCATCTAAATTAAAGGTTAAAAAGTAGAATTTATCACTTATTATTACAAAATATAATAATTAATGATAAGGTATATAAAAATAGTATATAATGTTTATAAAATTAAGCCCCAACAACATTGAGGTTTCAAAAAGCAAACAAGAAATCAGAAGGGCAGGCATAGTGGCTTACACCTATAATACCAGCATTCAGGAGGCTGAGGCAAGACGAGCAACAAGAGTTCTTGGCCACCCTGGGCCACAGAGTCAGGCAGTGCCTTGAAAAGAGAAGAACAGAAATGAAATAAATAAACTAAGGACGTTTTCAACTTTAATATTCAAAGAAAACACAAGCCATGTATATTTTCCATGCATTGTAACAAGACATGAATATTTAATGTTCAGTTTTTAAAACCTTGGTAGTAGTCTCCACACTCAAACACATGCAGTCTGAGCTGTCTCAACTTCTGTGACCACTTTCTTAAGAAACAGTGATTTCACTGATCAGATTGTAGTCTAAGAGACAATCAGAACATGAAATTGAGATGGGGGAGTCCAAATATCTCAAGGCCTGGGTTCAAACTCTTCAACTACCACTAACTGGGCATGCTATTAGAGCAGCTAATTTTCCCCTAAGGATCTAGGTGACAAGTTCTTCAGGCTTTTCAGTTTCATGTCTCTGCTGTTACTGCTGAGCTCTACTAGTATAACATGAAGCAGTCAAAAGCAGCAGGCAGGGTTGCGTTCAACACAACTTCTTCTAGGGCAAAAACACGTCAGTGGGAGACAAGCAAAGGCACACTTCTCCCTATTCCTTATGCTAACAACTCCAACTTTAGGCATTATATCTAAAAACAAATACAAGCTTGTGAAAGGTGGTGACTGAAAGACACACCAGGAACTGTCCTTATGCTGAACTATATTCCCCAAGCTTTCTTTCTGCCTCATCTATCCCAGATTTAGAAGTGAGGCTAGCAACTTGAAAACACTAATAAGCATGCACTGAAACAATTACAACAGCAGCGTGCTCTCCCTAACAACCTGTTCGCCCTCACCAACAGCCAACTCTCCCTAACAGCACCCTGCTCTGCCTAACAACAGCCCACTCTCCCTCACCTTTAAAAGGCTAAGAGTCATTCTAGGACGATCATTAACTGTTTTTGTTGTTGTTTGTTTGAGACAGGGTCCCACCATGTAACCCTGGTTGGCTTGGAGCTTGCTATGTAGACCATGCTGGCCTCAACCATGCGGGCCTCAAATCCAGAGATCTGCCTGCCTCTGACTCCTAAATGCTGGGATTGAAGGTGTGTGTTACCACACCCAGCAAGACCACTAACTTTTAACATAATTACTCCTCTGTAGCAAAACATCCCAGAAAAAAACACTGGGGTCCTCTGCCATCCATGCCAGAAAAATAGGACCTATACTTTTGTTCTCCTAACGCCCTCAATGAAGGTGTCAGAGAAGAGAGAACATATGTTTAAGCCAAGCTTCCAATGGCCTGGGAGAGGACACACAGAAACACCTCAGCTTGGCCTCTCCAATTCTCTAATATCGACACAACAGTGTGATGTCAGTGTAGCAGTGCCATGAGCCAGTCTGACTGACTCACAGACCAGACAGTCTCCAGTCACACCTGAGGAACAGAGTGACAGCAGGCCTAGGATGGCACTCAGGCAGATTTAATTTTAAAAGAGAAGCTTTGCAGAAAATTTAAAATAGTGAAGAACCAGGTGTGAAGTGAATAAATTAAAATGATATTACAGAAGACAGGAACAGAAAAGGGAAATTTTGAAAGCCTGACAAGAACAGCCTGGAACATCTCCAAGTTCATGAACTTTTTAAGTCTATTTATAGGGAAAAAAAAAGAAACCTACTATTTTTCATTATTTTACCTCTAAATTTTTCCTATATATTAGCAATAGAGAATTATAGCTGAAAATCTAAATGGTAATAATACTAGCCTGTAAATATAAAACTGGTCTATCTAACTTGACAAGATTTTGATTTTTAAAAATTAGAAAACACGGTTAACAAGCAGATTTTGAAATAGTCTATCAGTTATAAAGACAGGACTATAAAAAGGATACAGCATCCATAGCTATGAGATGAAACCTTCTATTTCTCGCTTCTTCCCTGTTAAAAAAAAAAAAAGTTAACGTAAATTCAAATATCCAATGTTTTGCCAACATAATCAGATCCACTTGTCCTGAGATTATAAAACAGCTTAAACCAAGGAATGTCCTAACACCGAAACACCACACCTGTCCAGCAGGTCTGCCGCAACTTGCTTATGGACCACCTTTCCATGTTTTTCTTTTTGAAATGGTTTTGTAAGCAGCAACTCATCTTCGACTGTCCTAGTGTATTAAAAAGAAAAATTAAGTGTTAATTTTTCACATGCCCAGGATTGCTTAGAAGCATTCTACGAGTGACCTGCATTTCAGCTGTGACAGTTTGAAGGTGAAAGTTTCCTGTGACTACACCTGAACACTTGGCCCCACGGGTAAGCTGCTTCAGGATGGTGGAGCCTTGCTGGGAAGTGGATCACTGCAGATGGATTGAGGTTTTATAACCTGGGCCTCACTCATAGCTGCTCTTGGTTTCCTGAACACAGACTCATGTCCAGCTACTGCATGCTTCTGCCTCCAGGTGTTTCCCCTCCCTGACTGTACCTCTTTGTGACCCCAACTCCAGGTGTTTCCCCTCCCTGACTGTACCCCTTCATGCCCCGGACTCCAGGTGTTTCCCTTCCCCGACTGTAGCCCCGTGCAGTTGTTTCTTGTGAGGTACTGGTTCACAAGAAAAGTAACTTAACACCTCAGCTCAAAGAATTAGAGACTTAACTTTAAAAGACTAGCTGATCTTTAACGAGACATTCTGAATCTTAATTCTATTTAATACTTATAAAATGGAAAAGACAAAACAAAATGGCCGGTTCTAACCAGCAGGTTCTTGTCTCAATCATTTACCACCCTAATCTTATTATTAGGTTACTTATCTGTAAAATAGGAATAATGAAGATTTAACAAAAAAAAATATGGAAAAGAAAGTTTGACTATAAGGGAGACTTACCACAAATGATCAACCCTATTGATGATGTAGATAAACTGAACCCTAGACCATAGTACCGAAGTAAATTTGCTCAAATTCTATTCTTGGGGACTGTACTTGGGACTTCATGTAGCCTAGGCACTCATTCTACCAACTTAATTACATTCTCAGATCAGGAAGTAATGTTTTTAATGAAACTCTAGAAAACATACATTGTTATATTAATTTATAATTATTACTATTCTTTTTGTTATTCATGAAGACTGATCTCATAATGTTCAGTCCTAGTTAGTAAACATATTAGTCTTACTGTGGAATAATACACCAATTTCTCTAAGTTCCATTAGTACGAATCAAGCACTCCGACGTTAACACTTATGAAGTTTCTAAGCACTGAAACCTAAGATCAATGCCCCTCCCTAAACACAGCAACTTGGTGAAAATATAGCCTTCAGCTGGACAGGTAGCTCATACCTGGAATCGAAGCACTTGGGAAGCTAAGATAAGGAGATTGAGTTTAGGATAGCCTGGGCCATATAGGGAATTCCATGCCAGCTCAACTACATATGAAACCATCTCAGAAAACAAAAATGACAACAAAAGAATATGTCTTCCTTGTGACACCCAGGCTTTTGTGCTAGAAGATCTTGGTCCCTCAATTCAATAAAACTTCCCATCAGTTCCCTCCATTGACCTTCTTATTCAAGTAAACATCACCACTGTTCTAAATTACAATTCACCCTCCACATGGACCTCGCTTGGAAGGCAAGCACTTGCAAGTAAACTCCTTTTAAAGCTGTGACATTTGCAGGCATAGTCTTAACAAATGAAAAACAAACAAACAAAACAGATGCAATAGGGAAATCTTTCCTTTCCCCACCATCCTTTTCAATAAACCCCCTCACAACAAACCTTCATTTTTCCCACAACTACCTCCAAGTGTAAATCCATTTATTACAGTGTAATGAATGAAACCTCACTTGCCACAGCAGTTGTTTCTATATGCAAACTCAGCCCCAAACCTTTCAGCATTATTCATTTATACCTCACATCAGCCTAGAAATGATGTGAACTACAGACCAGTAAAGACTTACTTCTTCTTCTTCTTTATGCTTGATTCTCCACCTTGCTCATCATCACTAAAATCAGAGTCGTAACCCCCATGCCCGAGCATCTGCAAAGGAGTACCAAGTCAGCTGTGTAGACCCCGAGTTGCCAACAGTCAGGAAACACAAGCGTGAAAATTCAGTGATCTCAAACAGCCGCAAGTTTTATGAGACAAGGTAGGCAGATGGCTGTCTGTGGGCTATGCAGTCATCTAAAACGTTCACTCCCTTTGAAATGGACTGACAGCTCAGAAATGTATGTTTCCTTCCTTTATTTGCTGTTAAGGAAACCAATTATTGGCCTTTCCGGGGAAACCTAAACCTGGATACTGCAAAGTGATTTCGAGCAAGGGGCAGTAATGCATTCCTTTCATTTGACTCATAATAGTTGCTCTTAGTATGCACCTCCTAAAGATGTTTCAGCCATTGACAGGCCACTGAAAATTTTTATAAAGCAGAGAAATTATTGTCCATTACTTCAACTACACAATGCAGTGATTTTTATGATTTTTCAAGTTAAAAAGAAGTACTAAGAAGTACTTTTATTTTAGGAATGAGGAAAATCAAGGACAAAACCAATTTTACAACGCAAGTGGCTAAACTGATCTGCTTGATTCTTTTGGGGGGAGAAAGGGTTTCTCTGTGTATCTTTAGAGCCTGTCCTGGCACTTGCTTTGTAGACTAGGCTGACCTTGAACTCATACAGATCCACCTGCCTCTGTGTCCCAAGTGCTAGGATTAAAGGTGTGGGCTACCACCCGGCTCTTGATCTGCTTGATTCTTAAGGCCCCAGTTTGAGCTGTCTCTTGGGAATATGATTAGGCACAACTTACCAGATTTAGTGTTTGTAAAAAACAGTAAACTATCAACTGATTAAAAATTTTTCCCCTAATTTTTTAAACATGAGTTTTGTTTTGTTTAAAGTTTCCTCAAAATAAATTACCTTAGCCCTTGGCTTAGTCGGTTTTATTGCTTATTTTTAGATTGACACTCTTGGAGTTGCTCAAAAGCCCCAGCTGTCACTCAGTTGTGTCTGAAAAGGCATCTGATTCCAGCATTACACTGAACCTAGAACACACATGAGCAGGGGTACAGATGGGTTATTTCACAATTGTATGCCATCAATATTCAATTCCTACAGCTGAAAGGAGCTAGTCCAGGTCAGGTGATGCTATTTTTAGCCTTAGTATTTGTGTCAGCAAGTGTTCAGAACTTAGGGCACACATTAGTATGGGAACGGATAGGTTACAGTCTCTACAGTGGAAAGGAACCAGTCCAGGTAAAGTGACATTAGCTTTAACTTTAGCATGTGTGTAGGCAAGTAGAGCTAAGACAGACAGTGTTTCCATTCTTGAATATCTTCCTTGCATCACTCCATCTCTGCTGGCTTCATTCATCTGTTAAATGAGGTGGCTATGTCAAACTGTGGAAGTCTATGAGTCTGTGTCATTCCATTTTAGGAGTGTGAGTATACACCTTTCTTTCCTCTCCCACCAACTGCTAAAGAGAAGGCCACAGCCACACTTGGAGACACAGGTTTGCAGGCCACGGTTTCCCACTTTCCCTGGCTGACATCTATCACTGCCTTATACACTGAGACTTCACAACGTACAGCAGATCAACATCTTATCACAGCTGTTCAAATTATACCACCCTCTAATCTTCACTTTCTTCGTATTTTGATGGTAGGAAACCACAGTGTGGAGCCTGAGGCTTTAGCAGAATCCAAGATCTGGCACAGACGCTTTTTCATTTAGCTTTCTCTTCTTTTTTCTTCTCCTTTTTTTTTTTTTAAAGGTGTTCCTTAACCTGCCTGAGCCTCGGCTTCCCACTTACGTAAAGGTTAACTGGAGGAGTAAATGAGCCACCACGCTTAAAGGGTTTGAGAAGCGTACCTGGCACAGTAAACCCTGTAATATGAAATATGAACTAGTAGGCCATATCGACCTCTCATCCCCAACACCACTTCCCTGCTCCGACTTCCCCCCGTTTATTTTTCTCCTGGCAGCTTCACCAATCCCATGAGCTACTAAAAAGCTTTCATTCAAATCATGCTATCAGGCCACGGGAGTTAGGAAAATCTGGAGAATGGAGGGCATCTGCTGCCCCCAGAATCTGTCAAAATAAAAAATCACAACCAATACTAGGAGGACGTTTCAAAGTCCTCTCTAACACCCAATACGCCCACGGCCCTCCTTACACACCCCTTCCCTTCCGCTCCTCTCTGTCTGGCAAGTTCGTCCCAAGAGTCGTGGCAGCTGCAACGACGACCCACGGCCTCAGCGAGCCGCTGCAGGTCCGCGCCGGTGCTACCGAGCCGCGCTACGCCGCCGCCCGCCGCGCGCCAGGCCCTACGGGTACCGGCTGGGAGCAGCTTCCGGCCGGCTCAGAGGCGTGTCACATCGACAAGGCACCGTTCTCCGGCGCTCCGACCCGGTGCTGCAACCAGAACGGCTCGGGGAAAACAAGAACGGCGGGAGAAGAGGCCCGGGAGAAGAGGAGGAGGCTGCCTGGCTTGATTCCTCATTTCACCCCCCCGGGCCACCTCCCTTTCCTTCCAAGGAGTCCAACATGTAGTACAATGTGGCACTGCCCGCAGCCCAGCCCACGTCCTTCGTTGGAAAATATATCTTGCTATAGAAGGAGCCCTGCCTGTCGCCTGCGGTCTTCTCTCTAGTAACCTTAGTAACGCCTCCGCGGAGCATCCTCGCCCAGCAAGCGGCTCAGCTCAGATCTGCCTTATTACCCTCCTCTTCCCCCAGGAAAACAGTGCTCATAATTAGAACAAAAATAGCTTCTCCGCGTTCCGCCACCCACACAATAGATACTGTTCCAAACGCAGTGCTGGAGGCTGAAGAAATCGAATTGGTGAGGAAAGGAAGAAATGAGGGATGGGAAAGATTCCACTGGGTGGCGGATTCCTCGGTCAGTAAGCGACCTGGCACGTGCGGAAGGGCATCCAAAATAGAACTAAAAAGAAAAAGGGGGCAGGCAAATTAAATTATTTTAATCCCCACTAGGTCTTCCTGCATTTTGCTTGAGCTACACCGTGATGTCCCACTCCCCTTTCCGCTGGGTTCAGATCTTGTCTCCCTCTAGGAGCTGCGTTTATTCATCTCGTCCTTCGTACCCAGCAGTGTCTTTGAAATCACAGGAGCTACAAGAATATTCGTTGAATAGAACTGGCATGCCTCTGGCTTTCACAGCAGTCCCATTTTAAGAAAAACCCTGGCACAAAATACACTTTCATTTTTACATCTTTTATCCTAAACAGTAGGTAACAATATCCCTGTCAATCAGTTCAAGACTTCTTTTCATTCCTGGCAGTAAATTGTAGGTACATCCTGATTTACCCAGAGCAGTAAGAGTGATCTTGTTAGTTACACGATTATAAATTCATGTATTTCAAGATGTGTATGAACTATACTGCAATAAAGATATTTCCTTAAGAAACTAAGGACAACGGGAAGCCTTATACGTTACTATTATAACATTTATTTGGTGGACCAGTCATTTTTGATAAATACCTGAAAGCCAAATATTTGTTCTTTTACTAATAAAGTAAAAAAAGGCTATCTTATATCTAAGTCCTTTATACTAATATTTGACATATATTAGCATTTTGTTTCTTTTTTGGCATCTTTTATCTGTTACTTCATTTTGCTTTTCCAACAACTCTGTGCCGCTGTTGTAGCCCTGCATTTAAATTTTCAAGTTCGTGTGTGTGTGTGTGTGTGTGTGTGTGTGTGTGTGTGTCTGCATCCCTGTGTTATATTACATGTGGAAGACAGAACACTGTGTAGGAAGCACTGGAACAGCAGTTACAGAGTGGTCTGGGCCATCTGTTGTGGGTACTTAGGGACCAAATCCTTGTCCTATGAAAGAACAGCAAGCCTTTCAACAGCTTTGCCAATTGAATGAAAATGGGACCCACAGAGACGCAAATGTTTGAATGCATGGTCCCCATTTATTAAAATGTTTGGGAAGGATTAAGAGGTGTGGCCTTGATGGAGTGGGTGTGTCAGTAGGGTGGGCTTTGAGATTTCAAAATCCCAGAGGCTATCTATCTGTCTGTCTGTCTGTCTGTCTGTCTGTCTGTCTATCTATCATCTATCATCTCTACCTGCTCCCTACCTGCAGCCTGTAACTTGTAGGTCAGATGTGAGCTCTCAGCTACTTGTCTGCTGCCAAGTTCCCTGCCATGAATGTCATGAACTAACCCTCTAAAACTGTAAGCAAGCCCCCAGTTAAATGCTTTCTTTTATAAGTTGCCTTACTCATGGTGTCTCTTTGCAGCAATAGAAGTATAAGACACCACCTCTCCAACACATGCTTTGTTTTACACATGAGAGAAAGAAGCACAATTCCAGATTCTGCAAGTTGATGAGGGTTTGAAGCTGGGCAGCACTTTTCTTTCTACACAGTTTAGCTCCTACCCCTCAGCTCATGATTCTACGGGAAGTAGCTTCTGATTTGATAGGTGTCTCGATTTTTCATTCAATCAAAGGTTTCCCTTTTTTTGCTTTGAGGTCAGTAGCTACTGGAGACAGTAAATACCAAATATATGCTATAAATAGATCGCACAATCTGAATTTGAAACAACACAGGGCAGAAAACCCACCTTGTGGAAAAATCTCAAATAAGCAATTACAATTCAACATTAAAAGACACAAACACCTGATGGGGGGAAGTGCTTCTGTATATGTGTTTGTCTTATTGAATGATAAATAAAGTATTGTTTGGCCAATGAGGCAGCAAGTTAGGCAGGACTAGGAGTCAAGGAGGATTCTGGGAAATGTAGTAAAGAAGTGGTGATCCAGGCAGGGTTCTGGTGGCTTTGGAGTAAAGACTTATTGTTACAAACACCCATTAAGTACTTGCTCTGGCTGGAGCAGTCATTGGGAATACAGAAATGTAAAAACCACTTGTTTATCTCAAAGACAGGCTAGCTAAAAAGACAGAGCTTATAAAATAGTAAAATTAATGTATTTTATCATATACCATAAGTATATGGTATATGGAAGTCTATGGGTCCCAGGCTTTAAGATGTGTTATAGATGTTTACAAAAATGTAAATCTGCATTGACGTTATGAAACCCAAAGCAACAAAATGCTGTGGTAGAGATGAGATAATTCCAGAGAAGATGGATAATGATGGTGGCAAAATATCAAATTATGTTTTAATACCAACTGTGAATGCAGAACTTTTAAAAGGGAGTAGCAAAGGAAAGGCCACTGAGAGAACTTGAGGGCAGATTTAAAATGTTCATGAATGCTAGGCTTTGGCATTTGGTTAGTGCTAAAGGAGAGATATAAAATACAGGGTGGTATTTTGGCTGGGCAGGGATATGAAAATCAGCTTAGATGTTGTATTTAAAGGGTTCGGTGTTATTCCTGGCTCATAGTAAGGTTTAATAAGTGTTGGCTGTTGTTTTGTAAAGGAGATGTTATATGTAGTGTTTTAATAATGCATCATCTCTTTAACAGAATGCAGAAAGACAGGAATGAACAGAGGCAGGAGGGTCAGTGGGGAGTTCATCAGGACAGTTCATCAGCAGTGTTGGAAACTAAGAAATAATTTAATAGTTGAAGGATTTCTAATTTAATAATTAGAAGTTGTGGCCAATTGAGTATACAGGTGAGGGATAGAGAAACAAAAGGTGTATCTAAAGCTGCAAAGATTGAAGTATTTTAAGCATCCTATGAAACCCAAGAGGGTTACTTAAAAAAAGAAAAAAATACTTCCTTGTCAAAAATAATAAATTTGCTTGGGGGAGATTTGAAAGTTTAGCAAAGCACACAAAAGTATTAAACTACCTCTTCTGTGGAAAAGTTTGATATTTTCATACTTTGGTTTAGACATTTTCTACCTCTTTATTCTTTTCTAAAGATTTTTAACTCATTTTTATTTTATACATATGATTGTTTTGCCTCCATGAAAGCTTGTACATCACATGCATACAGTGCTCAGAGAAGCCAGAAGAGGGCAGCACACTTGGAACTGAAGCTACAGACAGTAGTGATCTGCCAAGTGGGAACTGGGAACCAAAGCCAGGAGCATTGCAAGAGCACTGAACCATCTCTGCAGCCTGTCTCCTTGTAGAGCCCTTCTCCTCTCCATCTCTCTCCTGTGAACATAATATCATCACTATCTTTCCCTATCAAAAGCTTCTCTGACTTCAGAGTCCACGAGAATTTCCCTGGAGGCATGTTCCGGCCACTCACAAGCTAGGCAACTCTGGCAAATTGTCTCACTCTCTAAGTCTTAATTTCCTTACCTATAAAATGGGATGATATGAGTATCTGTATTACAGGGGTTGATGACTTTTAAAATGAAGTGATTCAGATGAAATGATGCCTTGACAATAGAGATTGTAATAAGTGCTACTTGAGAAAGAATTCAAATACCAATAGAGAATAAGTTTAACTATTAACTGCTTCTCAGGTATGCTCCAGAAATACATGAACACATACACAGTCCTGTGGTTAACAGCAGAGAATTCAGTATGGTCTGTTCAATAAATAGTTCTGGATTGACTGAATAAAATAATATTGTATGAGAATTTTTCCCCCTGGGGAAACATGATACTCATCCCTACTACTCATTGCAGATAGGGAACCAATGACAGACCAAAATAACAATACCACCAAATCCAACTCAGTGAACCAGTGAGTTTATGGAGTCACTTACAGGAGCATGGGAAGGGGTTACTTACAAGAGCTCAGACACCCCAAAGGCAGTGGCATCACCATAGCTCACCCCAGCGTGGGTGATGACTCAAGAAAGCAAGAATCCTGGAGCTCTCTGTACAACTTGCAGGCAGCTCAGGAGGTCAGAGTCCCCTCTCTTGGGTAGTATATAGCCTTGAGGAGAGAGAGGCCTTGTGAACCTGGTAAGTTTCAGGGACTTCTTGAGACTTGGGAGTTGTTTACTGGTAGAATCTTAAGAAGTCTTCTTTCAGAACTTACAGGGATTTGAGTTTCCTCCAGAGTAGAATATTTCAATTTGGAGGAAAGTGGGACTGGAAATATGGCTCAGTGGTTGAGAATGCATACTGCTTTTACAATGGACCTGAGTTCAGTTCCCAGAACCCACATCAGGCACCTGCCAACTGCCTGTAACTACAGCTCCAAGGGATCCAGTGCCCCTTCTGGCCTCTTCCAACACATGGTCACACATGCACATATCCACATATTCATATACATAATTAAGAAGAAAATAAATCTTCAAAAATAAAAATAAATTATTCAATTTGGAAGAAATTGCTGCACAACATATGGTTTAAAAAGTTAAGCCTGATCCCTACCTTACACCATACATAAGTCAGTTTTAAATAAACAGGAAAACATCTTCATGGTATTTTTAAATATTTTTCTTAGAGCCAAAAAGACTTTCTTAAATAGAATGCACAAGGAATTAACCATAAGGAAACATAAATAAGTAAAGACTTCTGTTCTCTTAAAACATTTTATTAGGAAAATGAAAAGTTAAGTTGCAGGTTGGGAGAAAAGTCTGATTATATATATTCACATATATTCACAAATGCATGCATTCACACAGATATGTGAGTATGTGCACATAGACATATATATATATATATATATATATATATATATATATATATATATATATGACTGGAGAAATGACTCAGAGGTTGAAAGTACCTGCTGATCTTGCAGAGAACCCAGGTTTGGTTCCCAGCACCCACATGTCAGTTCATAATCATCTGCAACTCCAGTTCCAGGGCATCTAATGCCCTCTTCTGCCTCCACAGGAATGTCACATATGTGATGTACAGGCATACATGCAGGTGAAATGCTCATACAGATAAAAGTAAAAACAAAGAACTTGCTTTTAAAAGCACTGAAAACATGTTACATTAAAATCAGAAGCCCTGTAGGAGAAAAAAAATGGCAAAAGACTCAAAGGATCATCCACAGAAGACAGAACATGGCGATACATATACAGCAAAGCACTGACATTTACTGCTACGGGGCAAAGGCAGATCAGGTGATTGCATACCAGAGTGGACAAAGGAGAAGGCAGCTGATGTAGAGATGCTGAAGATGGGCCCTGACCTTAACTTGGCATCCTGGTGCAGAGAGTTGGAAACAGTGCTGAATAATACTGATTAATGTTAAATAAACATGAATGTTTCATTCCATTCTTTAACAACGAAATGCTCATAATCACTGAAAGACCTGAACTAGACTATTCATAGCAAATCCATTAAGAAGGAAGGAAGCAAGCTGGACATTGGTGGTGCACGCCTTTAATCCCAGCGCTTGGGAGGCAGAGGCAGGTGGATCTCTGTGAGTTCGAGACCAGCCTGGTCTACAAGAGCTAGTTCCAGGATGGCCTCTAAAGCCATAGAGAAACCCTGTCTCAAAACCCCCCCACAAAAAAAAAGAAGAAGGAAGGAAGGAAGGAAACTAGAAGTAACCCAATTAAGGTAGTTGAATAAATTTTGGGTTAAGTGAAAAATAGAATACTATACAGAAAAAACATGGACAAACTACAACTAAACACAATAATGCGGATGAATCTTAAAAATGCAATGTGGGGGAGAATTGAGAGCGCGCTCACTATGTGACCTGGGTTAAGTGAAAGTTAGGTCTCTTTTTTGTGGCACCTCCTAGTCAGCCATCTGTGTGAAGATGAAGATGAATATCTCCTTCCCGGCCACCAGCTGCCAGAAACTCATCCAAGTGGACGATGAATGCAAGCTTCGTATGTTCTATGAGAAGCTCACGGCCACAGAAGTACCTGCTGATGCTCTGGGTGAAGAGTGGAAGGGCTATGTGGTCCAAATCAGTGGCGGGAATGACAAACAAGGTTTTCCCATAAAGCAAGGCACTTTGACCCATGGCAGAGTGTGCCCTGTGTTGAGTAAGGGGCATTCTTGTTATAGACCAAGGAGAACTGGAGAGAGGAAGCACAAGTCTGTTTGAGGATGCATCGTGGATGCCAATCTGAGTGTTCTCAACTTTTTTATTGTAAAAAAAGGAATGAAGGATATTCCTGAACTGACAGATACTATTGTTCCTCGTTGGTTGAGACCTAAAAGAGCTAGCAGAATTCGAAAGCTTTTTAATCTCTCTAAAGACGATGATGTCCGCCAATATGTTGTAAGAAAGCCTTTAAACAAAAAAGGTAAGAAGCCCAGTGATTGAGAATGTACTGTGTATGTTTATCTTATTGATTGTTAAATAAAATACTGTTTGGCCAATGGGACAGTAAGTTAGACAGGACTAGGAGTCAAAGAAGATTCTGGGAAATGTAGTAGAGAAGTGGTGATCCAGACAGGAAGTGACATAGCAAGGAGACTCATATATAAAGAAGGAGAAACAGGAAGCAGCCCTCTTTTCCCCTCCGCTCCTGCTCCAGTGGCACAATGTGATCCACTGGCAAGGAGGGACGTCAATAAGGCGCCGATAAGATAAGTCTTATAAAATATATAGGTTTATGATAGTTAAGACTGAGCTAACAGATGAGAATCCTAGTCATTGACCAAACAGCTTTGAACCTAATACAAGTTTCTGTGTATTCATTTGGGCCTAACTCGGGCGGGTGGCTGGTGTAAAGCTCACACGTGGCGGTGGGGCTCAGGCAGATTTTGGCAGAAAGATTTGTCATAACAGCCCAGGACCAAAGCGCCCAAGATTCAGTGTCTTATTACTCCATGTGTCCTGCAACACAAACGGCGTCGTATTGCTCTTAAGAAACACCGAACTAAGAAAAACAAGGAGGAGGCTGCAGAATATGCTAAACTTTTGGCCAAGAGAATGAAGGAAGCCAGAGAAAGCGCCAGGAACAGATCGCCAAGAGATGTAGGCTGTCCTCACTGAAAGCTTCTACTTCTAAGTCTGAGTCCAGTCAAAAATAAGTCTTTAAGGATAACAAATAAATAATCACACATTGAAAAAAATGTAATGTTCAGCAGAAGAATTGCAAATGTGAGGGGATACATGATATGGTTCCATCTATATAAAGAGCAAAGCAAACAAATGTAATGATTATGTAGAGCAACACTCATATTAATTAGGTATATCTAGTCTTTCCACATTGTAAACGTATTTCAAAGCAATATGCTGTACAAGTAAGTAGATAAAATTTCATCCAGCAATTTGAAAACAAGCAAATGAATGTACAATATCTTGCTGTAAGTCATCGGTGAGGACCAAGGAACAAGATTGGAAACGGAAGAAGACATGAGGTGAGTGCTCTGAGAATGAGAATCGTCTATCTGACTGGAGTGCTGATGATGTGAGTGGCTCTTTTACAGACACCATGTATATACTTCCCTGTATACGTGTTATGGCCTTCGAAAGTTTATATTAACATATATGTTTGTAATATATGACATTATATATATACATATATATGTATACATAATATATATATATATATATATATATATATATATATATATAATATGTATTATGTAACTGTGGCTCTTAACAACGTTACCTGGTTACCTGTAAATGAAAATTTTGTCAAAGCAATTTCAAGCATGTATAAACAGATTGGAAAATGGGTAAGTAGAATTAATGTGTCCTTAGAAATCATACCACACAAATGCCCACATAATCAAAAACAAACATCCTGTAGGCATCAAGACAGAACACGGGGGAGCTTTGTGAATGCTGAGAAGACACAGCCAGTACCCAGTGGCTCTTCCACTTGGCAGAGCCAGCTTGTACTTCACAAGCCCAGATCTTGAAGGTATCTAGGGAACTTCCACAGTAAAGCTCAGCCCTTGAATAGAGAGAAAGGGTGCAACCCTATCCTTTGCCAGTGGCCAAAGGTCATGCACTCACTTGTGTCAAAGGCTGGAGGAAGCTGCCATTCAGGCTGGGGTGAGTAAATACTGCGATTTGAATGGGCACCGGGAAACGACGCAGAGACAGCAGAACACCAACTAGCTAAATGAATTGATTGGCGTTTTTAGGTCTGTTCCCAGGAGACCATGGAAGAGACGGGCTGTCTATAAAACCCTCTGTGAGGACCTTGTGATCAAGAGATAGGAAGCTACTTAGAGTACAGATGAGATAGAAGGCAGAGCCCAGGGACACTAAATGTCACTGGAAAATTGATGTGCTGAGTTTTGTCACATGATATCTAAGGGCATCAGGGTTTCAAGCCTCTCCCAGTAACTGCTCTGGGGAAAGGCTAATGTGGAAATGAAGGGGGCTGTGTCCTGGGTCCCTGGATCTTCCCTCAAGGGCTGACTAGGCTTGGCATGCTGGTCATGGGTCTCCTATAAGTGGAGCACAGTAACATGCTATACAGTACGCCGTGGTGAGCAAGAATAGAAACAGACCCAGGAAGCTATGGAGACACCAGGAAGGAGCCCATTCTGAGAGAAGAGAAACCAGAAACACCTCAGAGATCGAAGACTTCGTGTTCTGAATGCTTGAACTATAGGAATTAAGTCTATGCCCCAAGTTAAGTTAGCTTTGTGTCCTGAAGAAAAGGAGTATGGGAATGTTCCCTCAGGCCTCTCGCACCCACCAGTGACTCCCAACAGCCTCTCCTGATCTATAGGAGGTAACAAGCATGTGTCTTCACATTTTATGATCTCTTAAGTTGGTCATGAGGCAGTGCACCTGTAAAACAATAAGACGTCCGGGTAAACGTTTAAGGACACAGACAACCTTAAATTAATGACATCAAGTTATCATGAGATAAGTCAGCACAAACAGTATGTAATTTCCCCCAACTGGTGTCATGACTAGCAAAATGTCTGAGAGCAGATTCCCTTTGCTTAGTGGTTCTGGTACTAGAGGGAACAGCTGGCTGCAGGAGTGGATAGACACACAGAAAATGTGAGTGACTGAATAGGTCAGGTGAATAGTGATGAGTAGAGATGGAGAGCCCCTCACATGGCCCATATGAAAGCAACAGCATCCATAATAATAGCTGTTTTTATAAACAACTATTCAGTATCATACTTCATTGTCTGGGACTTCATTAACTAGCTTAGAAGACTTACACTACATACAGGCCAGAATTGGTGCAGAGTCCATTTTTCAAGAAAAGTTAGAAATCTGGATTTTTAGATTCAATATCCTTGATATTGGATATTCTTGATATCGACGTTCTTGATATGGGCCTCTTAACACAAATTTGTAAATCAAAGCAAAGCCCTCTGGGAATAGAATACTAATGGGAGCTGAGTTCTGTCCATAGGGTACAACCCTCTAAATCCATTGCCTTCAGTTGAGGATTGGGCCTTTAGGGTAGACTTCAGAGTGTGAGCCAGGCATGGCAACCCCTTCACAGGAAGAGTCAAGAGGGCTGGAGAGATGGTTTAACAGAGAAGAGTGCTGGCTGTTCTTCCAGAGGATCCCGGTTCAATTCCCAGCACCTACACGGTGGCTCACAACCACTTGTAATTCTAGTTCTAGGGTACCTGATGCCTCTCCTTCCTAGACTGGGTGTGGTTCACACGTGTGTGTGGGGGGGCACACACATGAAATAAAGTAAAAATCTAAATGTTTAATATCAGAATTTCTTTTATATTGCTAAACAAATAAAAAGAAGGGAAGACATTGAAATAGAGTGAGGAAAGGGGGAAGGTGATAAAGAAGGCAAGAGCTGGTGAATATATTCCTGAAGTTAAAAAACAAGGAACAGGGTGAGCCATCAAACCCTGGACTAAAGCCTCAGAAGGTAAAGTTGTCACCCAGACTGAAGGGATGCAATTCACATCACAGAGCGTGTTGACAATGTTAGGGTTCAGCTGCATCCTTTGACGCTGGGAAGCAGTGTGAGAGTTAACAGAATCCTTCGCTTCTTTACCCCACATTTTCTTGTATTCTGAAAAATGGCTTACCATAAAGAATCTCTCTTTCCTGTGTAACTTAACTAGGGCAACAGAGAGGCCGTGATAGTTGATTATGATTGCCAACTTGCCTGGAGTAAAAGTGATGTGTTTGATTGTTAGTTTGACCTAGGGAATAAAAAAAAAAAACCTAGGGATATGTCTGTCTGTGAGTATCCTTCCTCAGAGGTTCAGTTGCAATGGGAAGACCCATCCCGAATGTAGATGACACCATTCAGTGAGCTGGGGGTCCCAGAGCAAATAAAACAGAGAAAGTCCTGATTGTGGACACAATGTGACCAGCCTCCCCATACCCCTGCCCCATGCAGTTCCTGCTGAGATGGACTATACCCTCAAACTTTTGAATCAAAACAGACCCTTTCTCCCTTAAATTGATTTATATCAGGCATTTGTCTCAGCAGTGAGGAAAAGTGATACGAAAGCAAATCCACCCAGACTCAGCAAACTGGCAAACTAAACTGCTTATCAGCCAAATTTTGGTTAGCATTTCTCCTTTCTTCAGATTCCCCCATGCCTGCATGTTGAACCACCCTCAGGCTAGCCAGCACACAGCCTCTCCTGAGAACAGACTAGTCTCTGAGTGAGACCTTCTGATTTACTATTTGATGGGGGAAGTACTCCTGTGTATGTTTATCTTATTGATTGTTTAATAAAGTTCTGTTTGGCCAATGAAACAGCAAGTTAGACAGGACTAGGAGTCAAAGAGGATTCTGGGAAATGTAGAGAAGTAGTGATCCAGGCCGGAAGTGACATAGCAAGGAGACTCATATTTGAGCAAGGAGAAACAGGAAGTTCCCTCTTTTTCCCTCCGCTCTTCCTCCAGCAGCGTAATGTGATCCACTGGCAAGGAGGGACGCCAATAAGGCGTCCGATAAGATAAGTCTTATAAAATACATAGATTTATGATAATTAAGACTGAGCTAGCAGATGAGAATCCTAGTCATTGGCCAAGCAGCTTTGTACCTAATACGTCTCTGTATTATTTTGTCCATCCATGCGGGGGCAGAACTCGGGTGGCTGGCAGAGACCGCCCACATGGCGATAGGGCTTGGGTGGCTTTGGTGGAAAGATTTATCATAACAATTATCCCATTAAGCCTTTTGTCCTATTTCTTCACAACCTGCTCTTTCCAGCTGTTTCTTCATTTTTAAGAGAATCCCTTTCTGCCTAACTCCTCATAGATCCTATGATTGCAGTGTTGTCTCTATTGCAACGGTCCACCTCCCCATTGCAACAGTCCCTTTCCTCCTGGCTGCAATCTTTTTGAATTAAGTCTCCCCCTGTTAAGGTCAGATTGACTAATTACTTAGCAGTGTTGTTAAGCAAGCTAATCTTTACAGCAAAGATCCTACCATACGGTGTGTTGTTGAGAAAGTTCTGTTTAAGGACACAAATCTTAGCTATGGTGTCTGCTCTCTCAGTAGAAATTAGGCATTCACTGAACTGACTCCACAAGAGAGTTACTAGCAGTCAAGAGTAAGATCACTACTGTTCCTGGTGTAAGGGAAGCTTCCACAACACCACACTCAGTTTCCTCTCTTCCTTGGAGTCTGTACCATCTGGGGACCCTGTTTCTTGGGGTGGATATTCCTTTTTACTCTTAGCAACCACTTGTTTGGCCAAAAGGACCATCTACACACTGGTGTGTCTCTCTAGTCCAGAACTGAGCTCCAGACCCACACATTCACCTCTATACCTAACATCTCTCTGCAGCTACCTCCAGCTTCATGTCAACACAGAAATTGGTACCAGAAGTGGGGTATTGCTGACAGATCTGACTGTGTTGTTTATGACAGGGTTGTTGAAAGACTTTGGAACTTTGGTCTAGAACTTTGGTTGTGTTTAAGAGTCTCCCAGGTGGTACAGGTTTTGAAGATATTAGATCATAGAGAAGCCAGGCATGGTAGCACATGCCTTTAATTTCAGCACTTGGAAGGCAGAGGCAGGTGGGATCTCTGTCAATTCAAAGACAGCCTGGTCTACAGAGCAAGTTCCAGGATAGCCAGAGCTGCACAGAATAACTCTGTCTTGAAAAACAAAACAAAACAAAACAAAACAACAACAACAACAAAAGTCATGGACAGCAGTTGAGGCTTGGCTGGCACTATGAGAGGATAGGAGAGGCCATTGGTAAAGATGCAGCCTCAGTAGCCATTGGAGGACCAGGATTAAAGGAATCGTGAAGAGAAGTTGAGGATTGGCACTGTGAAGAGAGCCCAGAAAAGCTATTGGTAAAATTGCAAACCCAATTGTAGCAGAAGACCCCAGCATGATTGGAGATGCCCATACAATGGGCTGACTACTGGCTATTCTTGGTTGTCAGCTTGACTATATCTGGAATGAACTACAATCCAGAAATGGAGGGCACACTTGTGACCCAGATCTTAAGGCAGGAAGACAGCATGCCTTTGATCCACATCTTGAGGTAGAATGACACGTGCCTTTAATTTAGATCTTGAGGTGAGAAGGCACACCTTTAATCTGGGCCACATATTCTGCTGAAAGCCTATATAAGGACAATGGAAAAAGGAAGGGTTCATTCATTCTTCTCCTGCTTGCCCTCACCTTGTCAGCATATCCATTCCTTCACTGGCCTTGGAGCCTGCTTCTTTGGGATTCCAGCATATACAGAAGACCAATTGAGACACACAGAATCATGGGACTGAGAAACTATTAGATTCTTGAACTTTTCATTCACAGTCAGTTATTGTTGGACTGCAGCCTGTAAGTCATTCCAATAATTTCCCTATCTATCTATCTATCTATCTATCTATCTATCTATCTATCTATCTAGAGAGATTTGTTCCATAAGCTCTGTTACTCTAGAGAACCATGGCTACCAAGGACAACAGCACTTGTGGAGTAGAGCCAGCCTAAGACTAAAAAATAAACTTCATGTGCTGTGGATGGTTACCCAAGCACTTAGAGGAGCTCAGAAGATCCTGAATAGATTCTAGATATTGGACACTGAGACACTGAGAGTTTGAATTTGCTTCATTTAGATTGTGACTGTGTCCTGGTTCTTCCTTCTTGAAGTAAGAAAGTATTTATTTATTTATTTATTTATTTATTTTGTTTTACAGGAGCCTGCAGTTGAGAGACTATGAACTTTTAAAGAGATTTTGGAGTTTTACAGAGACTGTGGATTTTAAAAAACTAGATAGTTTCAAAGAAACAACTTTTAAAGCATTTGATTTTGTAAGGTTGTGGGACGTTTTAAGTGTGTAAAATGTTTTATATTGAGATGTTGATATTAATATGTGACCTTGGAGATAAAGAAGAAAAGTAATGTTATAGCTTAAAAGTGATGTGTTTGTATGTCAAATTGACAAGAGGTCAATTGTGCTAGCCAGTTTTATGTTAACTTGACACAAATTATAGTCATCTGAGAGGAGAGAACCTCCATTGAGAACATACCTCCATAACATATAGTTGTAGGCAGGCCTATAGGGCATTTTATTATTTAGTGATGGATGGGGGAAGCCAAGTGCACTGTGGATGGTGCCATCTCTGGCTGGTGGTCCTGGGTGCTATAAGAAAGCAGACTGAGCAATCCACGGGAAGCAAGCAGTAAGAAGCACCCTTTCATGGCCTCTGCATCAATCCTTCCTCCAGATTCCTGCTCTTGAGTTCCTTCCCTTAGTCATGGATTGTTACCTGGAAGTGTAAGCAACATAAACCCTTTCCTCCTCAAGTCGCTCTTGGTAACGGTGTTTCATCACAGAAATAGAAACTCTAAGAAAAAGCCCACCCATGTTGTAGCATATATTTACATTTTATTCCTTGAAACAGTTGAATAATATTCCACTGTATTTATATACATTTCATTCATTCATTCATTCATTCATTCATTCATTCATCTGTTGGAAATACTTTGATCTTCTCTCTATTTGTAGTTGGACTTTCTTTGGACAGCCAGTTCCCAAATAATGACATGGACACTTCTTAATAATTATGAAAGCTTGGCCTTGCTTTTAAGCTTGTTCACAACTAGTTCTTATAACTTAAATTAACCCATTTACATTAATCTATGTTCTGCCACATGGCTTATTACCTCTCCTCCATACTGTACATCAGACTCCTTTTGAATCTGGCTGGCTTAATCTGGCATGCCTCAGATTCTTCCTGAGTTCCTCTTTCTTCCTGGAAGTCCCACCTACTCTTCCTGCCTAGCTATTGGACATTCAGCTCTTTATTAAACCAATCAGAAGGCACCTTAAGCAGAGACACATCTTCACAGTGTACAAAAAGATTATCCCACATCTCCTCTTCCTTCTTTCTTTCCTTCCTTCCTTCCTTCCTTCCTTCCTTCCTTCCTTCCTTCCTTTTTCACTTTGTGACAGGAGCCCCAGGCCGTCCTTGACTCATGGTCTTCCTGCCTCAGTTTCCTGAGTACAAAGATTATAGGTATGCTCCACCTTACCTGGCTTCATATTACTTTACCTTTGGCTGCCATTAGCAATGCTGCTATGGACACGGTCATTCAAAACAGCTGGCCAAATCTTCTGCATTTACTACTGGAGGTAGAATTGTCATAACATGCAGGGATCCTAGGTTTAATATTCTGAGAAAACACCAACCTGTTTACAATAGCAACACCACCATTTTACATTCCCACATTCTCCACAGCCTAACCAACATCTATTACTCCTTTAAAAAATGACCATTATAGACATCCTGGTGGGTGTGAGGGGTTCCTCACTGTAGCTTTGATTTTCATATTCATGTGACCAATAGCATCAAGCACTTTATTGAAATCATCCCGAAGGAGGAAGAATATTCTAGATAAGTATGTGGTAAGATAAGCTTGGAAGAAAATGTGCCCTATTAGGGGGTGTGGCTTTGTTGGAGTAGGTGTGGTCTTGTGTGTATGTGTGGAGGAAGCATGTTACTGTGGAGGCGGGCTTTGAGATCTCGTATATGCTCAAGCCAAACCCAGTGGCTGAGACCACTTCCTGTTACCAGCAAGTCAAGATGAAGGACATTCAGCTGCTTCTCCAACACCATGTCTGCCTACATGCCACCATGTCATAATGATAATGGACTGAACCTCTGAAGATGTAAGCCAACCCAACTAAATGTTTTTCCTTTATAAGAGTTGCCCTGGTCATGGTGTCTCTTCACAGCAAACTTTGTCTAACTCAGACAAAGTAATGCATACTCCTCCTTTTGACTATAACCCCATACTGAAAAGGGAATTGGAATTTCCCCAGGAATCTCAGGAAATGCTGAAGTTTTCTGCTAGCCAGAGGAGGAATTTGGTTTGTCAGGAAGACTTGTCAGACCACCTTGCAGGAGAGGCTGTTTAAGATGCTGATGGGCCAATGAAGGGCGAAACCAGGATTCCATCAGAATTGCTTAGCTCTGCATATCCCTTACACTCTACTTAAACCTAAACCTCAAGTCAGGACTCTGAAGATGGCCTTTGTAGTTTTCATATTGAGTAAACCTCCTATCTGGGCCTCTTGCTATAATTTGGCTTTCTAATTGGCCTGGAGGAGATGGGTGACTGAGCCTGTGAGGACTGCCCGAGTGTCACCAGAGAGTATGGTATTCCCTTCTGGCTCCATAGTTTCGTTGATAAGTTAATTTTAAAACATAATTGGGAGGGGGCTCAGGAACAATTTCATTAGTGTGAGAGGAAAACAAGGCAGGTAGTCTGTAACTCTGAGCAGCTTCGGAGAGGAAGGAGGTGAGAATAGGAAAGGAAAAGGCATGCTGTCTTGAGTGAGGGTCTGAGAAAACCAGCTAGCCTGTAAGCAGCTGTCTGGCAGGAGGGGCCTTCAGAAAAAGTGAGAAGTCCAAGGTGTCAGGGATTGCAAGTTTAGACATTTTGGCCAATTAAAACAAACCAGAAAAATGGGAGGGGGATACATTTCATGCCAGGCTGTAGATCTGAGTTCGGAGGTCACCCCATCCCAGGCTTTTGTGTTCTCCATCAAAGGAGTCCTCCCGGGGCACATGGTCAGAGACAGAAACAGACAGAAGGGAAAAGACACCTGAGGATGGGAGTGGCTAGAGTACTGGGGTGGGAGGAGCCAAAAGGAAGCCCTGGGCCACAGGGTGTGTGCCCCTTTATGGGATGTTTATATAGCATGTCTCCCTGGTTTATATGTCAAGGGCTTCTCTCCAGCCTGGTGCTAGGTACGTGAAGCCAGATGGGGAAAGGCTCCTGTCCTCTGCCAGCTTGCTTCTTTCCTGTTGTCCCAGTCCTTATTCTCCTGCCAGGAGAGCTCTGGCTTTGATGTTACCAAACGTAACATCTTCACATATTTTCTTTGGAGAACTGTCAAGTCAAGACCTTTGACCATTTTTAATTGCTTTTCACCACTGCTGCTGTTGGCATTATCGAAGCTCAGTTCTTTATGTATTCTGGACACACATTCTAGACATGATTTGCATGGTTTTTGCTTCCATTTTGTAGGAGGACTTCTTGGCTTTTTGATAGCATCTTTTAACACACAAAGAAATCTTTCATGAAGCTAGAATTGTGACTCATGTACAAATATGAAACTAATGTGTCCGAGATTTTATTTTACTAGCCCATGAGGCTGTCAATAAGATGTCATGACTAGCTCAAAGGAGAATTCTAAGAGCTCACATAGGCAGTCAGGAAATCCATTGTGAATTTAGACATTAGTGCAAAACTGGTTGATAGCCACAGGGAAAGTGTCAACTGCCTCTCTACTGGGCAAAGTGTACTGGTATTTTTACACACAAGGACCACTTGTATTGCTATCCGTTTTCTACAGTGTTGTAAAATACTTCAAAGACAGTAAATTCTGAATAACTTAACAGTGTACCGGCCAAAGCAAACAGGGAAACAGGTTTCTTTTTTTCTTTTCTTTTCTCTTCTTTTGTTTTCTTTTCAGGGGCAGGACTACTTAGTCTTTCATAATTTGCCCTATGCCCTCCAAGGCACTTTCCACACCTCACACAGTAGGAACACTCTGCTCTCCATTGCTTCTGCCTTTCAGCACTAGGATAGCTACTAGGGACAGTTGACTTCAGCTCAGGGACTGTGTGGGGTGGTGGAGTTTGATCATGAAGCCCTTCCGGCTGCTTTTGATAGCTATTATGAACCAGTGTTGTGCTAGAAGGGTTGTGGGGCAGCTCAGTGTCACCCCCCCCCCCCGTGAGCCTTACTCTCCAGATGGAGACAGGAAGAAGTAAATCAAATAACTACAAGCTGTGATAAATGCAACGAAGGCAAGCGGTTGCTGACACGGGGTCACAAGAAAAGGACAGCTAACTGGCTGCCAGGACAGGCTGCTCCCCAGAAAGAACATTGTAGCTGAGACGTGACAGGTGAGACCTGACAGGTGAAGAGGAGCGTATGGGTAGGAGGGGCAGGATGTCAGCCCAGTGGCCAACTCTATAGTCTGTCCTCACCCTCTGTGCTTCTAGGAACAGGCCTGCAGAAGCTACTCATACTGCTTATCCTTGCCCAGGACCCAAGTCCTGCCCTCCCAATAGTTTGATTGGCTGATTTTCAGTCTATGCTCCTACAAAATGTTGAAGAAGAGAAGAGCCAAACCTTATCAAACCAGCTCCCATTTCCCCTTATCAAGGGGCCATTCTGAATCCTCCTGTCTGCTAAGGGAAGCCTGAAATAACAGGATTGAAACCACAAAGACCATAAAAGGCTTTACAAATGCAAATGACTGGGAGAGTTGGCACATTAGTGTGACAGTGTAAAATGATCAGCTCTTCCCAGCTGAAATGATTTGATTAGAAAACTGCAAAGCACAGAGATCTTAGTGGAAGAGGAAAGGCCAAGAACAGGGTGCAGGCCAGGGGGGAGGGGCGGGAAGGGGTCAATGTCACCTGCCTCACAGCTAAGTCCTGGACCCAGGCTCAATGAAGCACATCTCTGTTCCAAAATCAGTCCGTGCAGCTCCACGGATCTCACCAGGAGATTGGCACTAGAAGGGCAAGGTTGGGAACCATCTGCCCAAGTTGGAGCCATGCCCCAGGGGAGAGACAGCCGAGGAAGGAGCAAGAGAGTCTGAGGGCAGTGATATAGGCAGGAGAGGAGTTGGGAGATGGAGAGCAGAACTGGAGAGCCCACAGAACTTGGGAGGGGGGCTGTATCATAGCAACCAAAGGGAAGTGTTTAAAGAGAGGATGCTGCCAATTATGTCAATACAGAGGACTGTTTCTCAAAATGTGGTTTTGAGAACGCCCACATCAGAGTCACTCGAGGCTGGTAAGAATTCAGTGAGCGCTGGCAATGTCTGCCAGTGGAACCAGGACTGGGCGATTCCATAGGTATTCAGGGAGGTAGGTCTCCTGCCGCCTCTAGAGTTCTGCTGTTGATGGTTTTACTAACCTGCATCAACATTTGTGCAAAATGTTAAATGGAAAAATCCCAGAAATAAATAATTAATGAGTTCTAGATTGTTTGTTATGGTAAGTATCAGAATCTCAGCCTACCTGGCTGCCAGGTCCCAAAGAAACTCAGGAAACGTGGCTGAGTTGCCTATTAGAACACCAAAGCACATATCTGCTCTCTGAACTCAAGCACCAGTTAGAGTCCTAGCTCCTTTTGGCACCTCTAAATACCCTAAATACCTTCAGCCCAGGGACTTCCCAGGTTCTTTTTCCTATATAACTCTGCCATTTCGGAGACAAGCTCTCTCTCTCTCTCTCTCTCTCTCTCTCTCTCTCTCTCTCTCTCTCTCCCCTCACTCTTTTGGCTCTCTTTGACCATTTGTCCCACCCTTCCTTCTCTTTCTCTCTAGCTCCCCCCCCCCCCGCACTGTGGCCCAGTTCAGACTGGACTCTTCCAGACGACTCTCCCTCAAATCTACAATAAAATCCTTCCCCTCAGCCATACCTTGGGGCCATCATATCCTCATTTTATTCACTGGCTCCATCTAGACTGGTTTAATGAACCATTCCTACATCCAGTGTATGTGTACTGCATTTATTACTTGCCTGTTGGTCACTGAGTTGGGCCCTGGCCCTCATTAGCAGATGAAATATGGTAGCAGAGTGTTTTATATTCAAGCAACCTTTGTTTTACTTTAAAAGTCCCCAAAGTGCAAGACTATTGATGTTGGCAATCCAGACACTCCAAAGGGAAGTGGGGAAGTGATTTTTTAAGTAAAAAGGTAAAAATTCTTAATACGGATCAGGAAGAGCTTTTGAAAGTGAGAGACCACATTCACGTTGTCAGGTCCAAATTTTGGCAGTTAAACAAACAAAAGATACCATCCCTCAGGAATTTGTGAAGCTGATTCCCCCTCTACCAAAGGAGTCATTTCCCTCACCACTGGTGGAAGGGACACATGGCTATCTGTGGTGCCTATCAGCATATGTACGCACGTGCTGGTCTCTAGGTCCTCTCAGTACCACAAGAACCTGTTATGCATTTCAGAGTCCATGCGGGCATCCTGGCTCTTCTCACCCTGCCCCTTACCCTAAATTTCTCCAGCTAGTAGGCTTCCCTCCCCCAGCTATTCAATCTCCTCATAACCATGCTATCTCAGCCATACACTCTCCTGGTTTTCCTTTGCCCACATCCTCTGTCTTCTTCTCTCATTTTCCCTGCTGCCCTCTCCCTCTAAACTCCTGTCCAGACTGCCGGCTACGTCCAGTCTACTACCTTCTCTCTTCTCTGGACCCTTCTAGATGCCTCTGGCTGTACCTTCCTTCCTGTCTACAATAAAAACCTTCTGCTTGACCATAACTTGGAATAGTCCTGTTGTCAGCTTATAGTTCTGGCGATGAAACCCTCAGTTTATAAACATATTACTTTTTTCACAGTATGGTTATGGTTACTCAATTTTATTATTTATTGTCAGTCTCTCAATGGCTTAATTTATAAATTCACCTTTACCATAATATGTATGCATGAGACATAATACAGCAAACGTAAGGTTGAGTGTCATGTGCAATTTTAGTCACTGACCCGGAGGCTTGGCACCCATCTTTCATGGGCATGGGAAATTCCTGTAACTGCAATGTTTTAAATCATTGGGCTGTTAGGTAAATTACTTATTTTCCCTAGGCCTGTTTTGTTTGTTTTCATCCATAAAGCAATATCTAATTCATTTCTAAGGTTGACTTAGGTATATCCTTCACATAAGATATTTCTGTATACAAACTGTGTAGTGCTCAGCACATGCCTGCAACACAATTAGGAGTCAGAGAGCTAACAGTTATTATATAGTAAAGAAATTCACTAGGGGCCAGTGAGAGGGCTCAACAAGTAAGGGAGCTTGTTGTGCAAGCTTTAGGGCCTGATTTTGGTCCCTGGAACCCAGGCAAAGGTAGAAGGAGAGAACAGGAGAAAATTGCCTTTATAAGATTTTTCTCTGACATCCATTCTCTCTCTCTCTCTCTCTCTCTCTCTCTCTCTCTCTCTCTCTCTCTCTCTCTCTCTCCACACACACACACACACACACACACACACACACACACACACACACACTTTTTTTTTTAATTAAAAAGGAGATCCCATTGGGTATGAGAAGTAGAGGAGACTTTCTAGGAATTAAAACTTAAAATGGTAGAGGGTGGTTATACTTGTAAGAGGAAGATTAATTAAATAACAGTGACTAGGGGTGACTGGAAGAAGTACCAGTTAGATTTCCATGGTGCAGATAGCAAACACGGAAGGAAGCAAACAGGGCTGAGAGCTAGCCTGCAGAGAGAATGAGAGGAAACTTCCAAGGATGGACACTAGATTGCTTATGAGAATCTAGCCACTTTGTCCTTGAGAACCCAGGAAGGAGTCATTGCAAAAGCCACCAGTGTGACCTCAGAGCAAACTCCTCCCTGGAGCATGTTAGACCTGCACTTAAGACAGCACCCTAGTCAGAAACTGCACCAGAAACTCTGAAGGACATGTCTAACGATTTGTGTGAGGGAGATTGTGTGTGTGTGTGTGTGTGTGTGTGTGTGTGTGTGTGTGTGTGTGTGTGTGTGTGTGTGCGCGCGCGCGCGCGCGCGCGTGTGTATGCACATGCATATATACACATGTGGGGTCCACAAGTCCATCTCATTGTTTGAAGCAGGGGCTGTCAATGAACCCGGAGCTCACTGGCTAGTCTTTTTGACCAGCAAGCTCAGGGAATCTGCCTGTCTCTGGACTGCTTCTCCCTGCTCAAGCCTTAGGGTTACAGATATGCACTTTATCTAGGGAGTTGTCACCCCAACCCCCAGTTTGTGTTTAGACAAGCCCTCCAGGAGATCCCTGTACACCTTAAGTCTGAGAACTGCTGGGCTAGGGAATAACTGTAAAGGCAGAAATCTTTGACTTGAGACTTCTAAGTCTCAAGATCTAATAGTGTCATGACTATTAATATTGTGGTTTTTTTTTCAAGACAGGGTTTCTCTGTGGCTTTGGAGGCTGTCCTGGAACTAGCTCTTGTAGACCAGGCTGGTCTCGAGATCCACCTGCCTCTGCCTCCCAAGTGCTGGGATTAAAGGCATGTGCCACTAACACCTGGCTTTAATATTGTTTTATATACTGAAAATTGGGTAAGAGTGCAGATTTTAGGTACTTTCTACTTGCATATACATGTGGACTCACACACACATAAAAATATAATTGCAGGTGTGAATGTGTAAATTTTCTTAACTTTGTAATTATTTATTTATGTATGTATAAATACATATATATAATCACCTGGACAGAAAGATTCAGAAGGAAGGGCACTGCTGGGGGACCAGTTACAACCTATGGGCCAGTATAGGCAGCTCCCTTGAACCCACTTCTCTTGCCTTCACCTTCAAGGCTTATGTGTGGACACAGTTGAGCACAAACTTGAACCAGCTTATTGATCTTTTCAACATCTATGTATATTTTGCCCAGGTCATTCACTAATATTCTTAAAAGCCAATGCAATGTCCACTGGTGTAGCATGAATAATAAAAACCCCAGAGACAGATCAAGCTAAAGATCAGAAGAGCAAAACAGCCAACTACTAGAGAGTTCTTACCTCTACTAAGGCTCAGACCAAAAGGGGAGAACCTTTCCTCATAGGACTGCAGAGTGCACTGCTCTCACCAAACCTCTGACTGCACTGTGCTCCTGTCTTCTGCTCCCTTATATTTCCCTCTAGTGCTGGGATTAAAGGCATGGGTCCCCAAGTGCTGGGATCACCTTTGTGTGAGCTCTGTTTCTCTTTTAGACTGGATCGATTTTGTGTAGCTCAGTGTGGCCTTGAACTAACTAATGGAGATCCAGCTGCCTCTGTCTCCTGAATGTTGAGATTAAAGGTGTGTACCACCACTGCC
This sequence comes from Cricetulus griseus, assembly GCF_003668045.3. Taxonomy (NCBI): domain Eukaryota; kingdom Metazoa; phylum Chordata; class Mammalia; order Rodentia; family Cricetidae; genus Cricetulus; species Cricetulus griseus. The sequence continues at coordinate 23,546,476 of NC_048596.1, read as the reverse complement.
TGGCTTCTATGGCTAACTCAGTGTGGCTAGATAGCTTCGCACTCTGATCTCCAGACAAGCTTTATTTGTTAGATCATAAACAAAATAGCACCACACACTAGGAATTAGAAGGCATAGAAAAGTGAGTGGCGCTGACCTCCAGGCTTCTTACAAAGGGTTTGGGATTTAAAGCTGAGAACTCAGAAGCCCGAATATTCTTTCTTCAAATGCCCTCACGACACCAGTTCCTCCTCCCCTCTTCTTGAATAGAATCAAACAAAAGTCCAAAACTAAAATATTTTTAACTCAAAACCACCCCTCCACCCTGGTCAGATTAAAAGTACCTAAGATGCATTGCAATTCAAACATCTTCATCAATTCAATAATTGGATAGTAATAATAGTAATAATAATAATAATAATAATAATAATAATAATACTGATAATGATAATTGAATAGCATTCTCCAAGCATAGTTCTTTTAGAGAAGGGAGAAAATGAAGAATTTCCATATTCTTTATCTGCCGCCAGCAGTAATTTAGATGCGTGGGCCTTTCTCTAGCATACCACAATGGTTCTTCTTTCTCAACCGTGTCATGTGTCCCTCATTCTCAGTTTACATCCCTTTAGGGACCAAACCTGCTGAAGAGGAAAGACCACATCTTCCATTCTTCTGCATTCCTCCTGGTTGATTGGCCTGGCTTGGCACATTGTTCCCACTAAGGTTTCAACACGGCTATTACTTTTCATAAATATTTTCAGAATGTTAAGACGGAAAAGAACCCGAAGTCGATATTTTTGCAACGTTTGCCTTCCAGCTCTAAAGGGAAGCCAGAGAGCAAAACCAATGTGCCACATCAGTGGGGAATAACTGCCTCTTAAAGAGATAACAGCTGAGGAGGCGACAGGCTCAGATACGCCATTCAGAAATCAAAATCGCAAGCCGGGTCGGAAGCATTGGATCAAACCTTCTGAGGCAAATTAAAATTTCCACCCATAGCAACATTGGTGAAATCAAATCAAACATCCAATTACATTGAAGCTAATTTCCTTTTCTATACTCAATGTGTTGTTTGGAGGCAAATAATAATAACACGTCTAAGGAACTGGGTTTATTTGCAATTTTTGAAAGAAAAACTGCCTGCTTGCTTTCCGGTAAAACTGAGAGGAAGAGAGGGGAGGGTTCCTAGACACTTCAGCTGAAAAATGAAACAAGTGCTCGTGCCAATAACTGAAAAACAAAGAGGGGGAAATTGTGCCAGACACTTGGCAGCAGCTGGAGCAATTAAGTAAGCACCTGCTTCCAGCTTCGTCTGCTGCCCCCACCTCCCTGGTTCATTTGGGCTGCTTCCTGAGGATTTGGAAAGTATCTGTAACTCACTGTGCAAACAACATACAGATCTGAATTTTCCCTTCTCTGTATGTTCCTTCTGTGCCCCCCCCCCACTGCCTATCGTTGACTCCAAAGATAGAATAGCAGGAAGCTCCAGGCAAGGTAGGTGATAAAGACACCTACATCCTAAACTCTTGAGCCTTCAGAGAAGCGAGAGGCCTCTGTAAGGACAGTAAGTAACCCCTCTGATGTGAGAGTGTTGGTGTCCCCTGCTCTGACCAACCGGCATCACCCCAGAGAGACCCTTTAAATGAAAAAAACAGATTAGACTTCTGGAGGCTGGATGCGCTATTGATCCAGTCTAGAACAAAAGCAAGTTGGGCTGCAGAGATTTGGGCTTACAAATGATTACACATGAGGCTGTTATCAGCACATGGTGAGCATGTTAGCCAAAAAGAGACAGATGACTCAGGCTTTGAAGAGTTGAATTGTGCAAATGGAATGCAGGTGTTAATATTAACATGTTTACAAAAATTCAACCAAAGGGAATAAGATAAGTTATTCATCCAGCAGAAGTGAACTAACACCATCCAGGGCCCTGAGCTGCCATTGCCTCTTGCTGTCTATAAAAGCTAGCTAATGATGCTCACTTAGAAGGTGTGCGTGAAGTCAATTGAGGCAGCCAGTATATATGAGCCACTTTGCTCCGTGTTTCCTTTATAAAAGATGCTCCGTGAATGTGAATTGCTTTTCAAATGGAAAATCAAGCTCATTATCCTCAGAATTCTTCCTGCTCATAGTCCACTAATAGATACTTCACATTAAATTACACGTTTTCAATAGAGAAAAATGGAAAGGTTGCCATCAACAGTTGACAATCAGTGATGCTGGCTGCTCCTCGGGTGGAGAAAACAAACCCGGGGGAGTGAGATAAATACACACTTGTCCTTCAATCTTAAATGTCAAATTAATAATTCTCTCTCCAGTCAAATTCCTACTGGGGAGGGCAGAAAGTATTTTAATGCTTTTTCATTACTCCTAACACAGCCAGGAGAACTTCTGAGAACACAACCAGAGCTCCTGGCTACAGCCTCACAGCTCCCTGAGGACAGGAAACACTCTGCCTGACCTGCCCACCCCCCATCTCCTAGCATCTTCCAGAATGTTCCCCACACAGTAGCACTCAATGTACAATTACTGCATGACTTCAGTGCATCCTCACTAGGAGAAAGGAGCTAAGAAAGGGAATTAAGGTTGTTTTATTTTGTGAACTTCATTGGCACTTCCTGCTTCACACTCCTTTAGAGGGAAACCTGGCCACATTTTTCTTATTGTTTAAATTATGACTATCAAGTTTTGTTTTGTTGATGGGGACACTTTATCTTGTTCTTAATAGGTACTTGTCTTGTGAACAAGACCCAGAGTTCTAGAAGCAGAGTCTAGGATGGTGAATTTTCTAATTATTAATTAGTTAACATTACACAAAAGAAAACAGAAAGACTGGTCAGTCCCCAAAGAGTCCTAGAGTCTAAAGGTTTAAGGGCTTAAATGTGCTCTCTCTCTCTCTCTCTCTCTCTCTCTCTCCTCCTCCTCCTCTTTTTCCTCCTCCTTTCCCCTCCTTTGGCTACCCTTGGAAAGCCTGGGCCAATTAGTTGTGAGCTTCTGGTTGTATCATCCATGGAATATGGAACTTTGAACACACACACACACACACACACACACACACACACACACAGAGACCTCAAAGCACATCTGGGCATGCTTAAAGGTGCCCAGGCAGCTAGATTAGCAGATGCAGCATCTAGCCTACCTGTCTTAGAGTTTCTCTTGCTGTAAAGAGACAACACAACACAGCAACTCTTAACTTTTTTTTAAAGATTTTATTTATTTATTATGTATACAACATTCTGCTTCCATGTGTATCTGCACACCAGAAAAGGGTACCAGATATCAAAATGGATGGTTGTGAGCCACCATGTAGTTGCTGGGAATTGAACTTAGGACCTCTGGAAGAACAGCTGGTGCTCTTAACCTCTGAGCCATCTCTCCAGCCCAACACAGCAACTCTTTTAAGAAAAAAACATTTGATTTTGATGACTTGCTTACAGTTTCAGTCCATTATCATCATGGCAGGGAGCATGGTGGCAGGCAGGCAGACACAGTGCTGAAATTCCTACTTCTTACAGGCAACAGGAAGTCAACTGAGACACTGAGCATAGGAAACCACAAAGCCCTCCCGCACAGTCTCACACTTGCTACAAGGCCATACCCACTCCAATAAAGCCATGCCTCCTAATAGTGCCACTCCTTGTGAGATTGTGGGGGCCCATTATATTCAAATTACCACACCACCCTATGCTCAGAATCCTTTGTTTAATCTTCTCTCTCCTATAAAACCTGGGGCTCCTGTGTACAAGTTCAAGGGGATAACATATAAGAGGATCCTGGGAAATCCAAAGGGAGAGGGTGAGCTTGTAGAAAAGGTAAACTGAACTAAGACAGAGTAACAGGAGACCCAGACCTTAAGGAACCTTCATTTGTCTGGACACATAACTCAGGTAGTGGTGGACAGACAGGAGGTACGGGAAGGCAGGGCCACTGAAGATTCTATCTAACAGCATCATGGACTGAATAGAGAAAAGAGAAATCAAAATTAAGCAGTCTCCACAGCCTCAGGATATGACCAAAAAGCCCTAGAGTGCTACTATTTACATCAGTTTTAAACTCAGGAAGAAAGATAGAGCCACCGTCATGGTTCCAATGTCCAGCAAATCAGCGATGGCCTCAGAGTGGCCTTAATGACTTATAATGGCGCATGGAATAGACAGCCTTTGAAATCCATAAAGGGGAACCTCCAAGGCAAATCTGTATAACATGGACTGATTTGTCCCGCGCGCTCTCTGTATTCCTCGCCAGCAAGAAATACACGCAGGACACTCGGATCCTTCTGTAGACAAGCTTTAATGCATTAGACTGAACAGAGACTGAGCAGAGACTAAGCAGAGACATTGAACTAAGAAAACCATCCCTATATAAAAGGCTGACCAGCCGCCTGGGACGTATTACCCTATGAATGGCTTTAGCTCCTCAGGCAAGAATGAGCCACGGGATAGGCAGAGATCAAAGGAATGGAGATTACCCAGCGCCTGTGAAGTAATTCACACCTTGGTGTCTTCAGGCAGCATTATAATGCAGGAACCGGCTTCCTACATATCACCCTTTTTTTATTAATTAATGAAAAGGCTTTATATTATTACAAGCAAATAGGTCACCCATATGTTGAGGGATAGAGGCAGGGGTTGACCTTCCCAAAATCAAACATTAAGACTGTGTACGAGAGTCACCATCAGGCTGTCAGTTTGACCCGAAGTACTCCCGACCTGTCCTCTGCCGTTTTTCTGGGAAAGGGGATTCTCAAGGCAGGTAACCCTTATGCAGGTCAACGTACCTCCCAGAGAAGCCTGTATAATAGGCAACTCTGTGCGATGCCTATGCTCAGCATCCCTCTTAGGGGCTGCACAAACCAGACACTCTACCCTGTGCAGTGAGCCTAGGCTCCGGGTGTGCAAGAGCTGTCTGGCCGGCGGCCTATCGCTTAGTAGCCAAAAATATAAGCGCTTGGATGATCTCTTGGTTTGAGCCCTGGAGCTTACATGCCAGTCAAAAGTAATAGTAATCCATAAGCGGCTGTATCGAACAATTACACCCACCCCTTTTCTCACAGGCCAGCCAAAAATAACAGTAATCTGTAAACGGCTGTATCGAACAATTACCCCCACCCCTTAAGTAGAGACAATCGCTCCGCCAAGGGCAGGAGTTAATCTGGATAACAATAGCGGCTCTCAACTCCCGGGGGTAGAGGGTGGAGTTTCGACTTTTGAAGGTCTGTAGAGGCTCTTTGGGTGAGTCTTTCTGGGATCCACAGAGGATTTTCTTTATCCTGTGAGAAAACATAATATCGCTCCCCTGGATCTTATGAGAATAGGATCCGGGCCTTTCCAAAAATCAGTTAAGATATCTTTCTATTTTATCATTTTCTTTTGGCCTTTTAGTTTTTGAGGTGAGACGCTTGGCCTCGGTATGGCCCCCAGCGTTAATGTAAATGAGGCTTTAAAGCCCCAGGCATTCCAGGCCTTTAAGAAGTGTTGAATAGTAGGCATGGCTTTTTCCCCTATCAAAGACTGGGAAAGCCATCTGTAATTTTCTTTGTTCCTCTGATGGTAAGAAGGAGTCGGTTCCAAATAGTGGGGGTGCTGATGGAAGCACACCCGCTGGCATTTTTGGCCGTGCTGTTTCTTTCTCTAGCTTTGTTTCCTTGTTAGAGTCTAAAATCTCAGAGTCTGAGCTGCTCAGCTCCAAGGCTTCCAGTTTCGTTGTAGGGCAGAGGCTCCCCATTCTTTCTCCCTCCTTCTCTGTCTCTCCCTTATCTAGTTGAGCTGTTTCTTTTAAAACTTTATCTCTTGAGCTTTTAGAGTTATTAGAGCTATTAAGATTTAAAGCTTTATACACTCCCTTGTCAGTAGACATTCCAGGAGGTCTTTTTTTTTTATTTGTTGTAGTTTTTTTTCTTATATACACTCCCATGTCACTAGACATCCCGGGAGGTCCTTTTTTCTTATATTTTATTGTTAGGCGCGCCCCATCTCTCACTACATTTGGTTTCTGATATGTAATTCTGGACTTCTTTAAGATTGCTATAACAGTGAGAAAAGTCAAAATAGCTCCTAGTAAAAGCATAGAAGCCTCTATATTAACCTCCCACAATAGTAACATTCCCAAGCCAAAGTCCAGAAAAATCATACCTCTCCGAATTTCTCTCATTACATTCGGTTTCTGATATGTAATTTTGGACTTCTTTAAGATTGTTACAACAGTGAGAAAAGTCAAAATAGATTAACCTCCCAAAATAGCAACATTCCCAAGCCAAAGTCCAGAAAAATCATACCTCTCCGAATTTACCACCCTGCAGTTCTGAATCCGCCTCGTTAGAGGGGTCTCTGAGGTGTTGGAGATGTTAAGCTTCCCGGGTTTCAGCACCATATGTCCCGCGCGCTCTCTGTATTCCTCGCCAGCAAGAAATACACGCAGGACACTCGGATCCTTCTGTAGACAAGCTTTAATGCATTAGACTGAACAGAGACTGAGCAGAGACTAAGCAGAGACATTGAACTAAGAAAACCATCCCTATATAAAAGGCTGACCAGCCGCCTGGGACGTATTACCCTATGAATGGCTTTAGCTCCTCAGGCAAGAATGAGCCACGGGATAGGCAGAGATCAAAGGAATGGAGATTACCCAGCGCCTGTGAAGTAATTCACACCTTGGTGTCTTCAGGCAGCATTATAATGCAGGAACCGGCTTCCTACACTGATTCTATGATGGGAACCAGCTAAAGATGTTTTAGGAGCCTTGGAAAACATACTGGAGTGGGTCCAGGACGATCCAGAAGATAGACAGACAGATCAGAGGAACGGACCCTCTTAAAGTCCCATCTGCCTTGGTTAGTAACAAATCTCTTCATTTGCCCATCTGACAAGGAGAATGTGAGTGGCTGATCGACTTAAGCTGATCCTTCCCCTGATCTTCAACGTGTCCCTAAAATAGAACTACCTGGCAGACTAAAAATAAGTTCCCAATGGTCAGATCCACACCAGTGATTCTAGAGCCATGTAGAGGGGACAAGGAGTATCAAAGCCTGGGGTAAGAGGGCAGGCTATGTTTAGGAGGCTATTCACAGTTCTACATAGCTGGAATGCAGAATTAGGAAATAGTGTTCACTATATGTCTTAGATGACCCATGGGGGCCACTGCTCCTCTGGGGGACATTCATATAGCAAGGAAGGTGTCTCTAAGTCTAGAATGTGGCAGGAATCCTCAGAATTATATGGCAGTAGATGGCATTAAATGGTAGACTCCAAGATGTCCTGGAAGAAGGGTGCAACAATTACATGTATAGCCATGGTGCATGATGAGCTCAGCCTATTTTCTATCACAAAGGGAACAAGCTAGGAGGCCAGGATGATGTCTGTGGGGAGCATGAGATCCCTAGAGATGCACACTCCTGGATCACCTGTCCTCACACTATTGTCACTTTTGTCTTTCCATTGTGGTCTTGAAGACTATAACAGTCACAAGTTGGCTTGCAAATGTCAGACAATGCCCATGTTTGGAGAGTGCTCAGGAGGCATGACAGTTTCTTCTTTAGCTCCAAGATACCATAAACTGTAGTCAGGTTCTTGGGTCATCCCCCTCCAAGAACTCAGGATACCAAGAACGTGTCCTGCTTCAGCCACCTGTTTGCCAGGTACTATTGGGCAAGTTACTTTACCTGCCTGAAGTGCAGTTTCATCTTCAGTATGGGGGCCAGAGTGAGTAGTTATGGCAGAAATGATGTGTTATCCAAACTCTGTTTCTTTTTCTTCCTACTCATTTCCAGTGGACGTTCCCAGCTTCTCTTGCAGCTAACTCAAGCATATGACTAAGTTCTAGCCCTTAGAATGTGGGTGGAAATACATGCTACATTCAGGCTTGTACCTTAAGAAACCTTCTGTGGGTTCTTGTCATCTGAACTCCTTTCTTTGCAAGTTTGTCCAACAATTTGCAAATGATCCAGAGAATGATTCCAGGGTCCTAGAGAGGCTGAAGTTTCTCAAAAAGCAGCCCAAGTTTCTCTCCTTCCTTTTGGTCATACTATGGTATAAGAAGCCATCCATAGCCGGGCAGTGGTGGTACACACCTTTTATCCCAGCACTCAGGAGACAGAGGCAGGCATATTTGTGTGAGTTTGAGGCTAGTCTGGTCTACAAAGTAAGTTCCAGGACAGGCTCCAAAGGTGCACAGAGAAAACCTATATCAAAAATCAAACAATCAATTACTATAATAGTCACTGAAATTTTGGATTTTTGTTTCTTACAGCAATTAACCTACCTTGATTAATACCACAAATATTAAATAATAATATACATAGTAAATGCTTGATTAGCAAGGGCTGTGTTTTAGTATGACTCTACCTCACTTGAGGCAGATGGATTTTCCCCACTGTTTTTGCTTCCCCTTGATCACGTGACCATGCCCCCCCCCACACACAATGTGTAGTGTTACCTTGTCTTTTAGCCCGATCACAATTTTAGTGTACAGCTTCCCTCCACACCTTGAATTTCTAATGGCATCTCCTTGCAGAAATCTGGGAAGGGTGCAGAGGGGATGTTTCTATTGACACGATAATCGTTTTGAAGTGAGTCAGAAGCACCAGGCGGTCCAACTGGCACGGCTCAGCACAGCTCCATTTCTGCTTTCCACATCTCTGTATGAAGGCTAGGGCTGAGAGTTAAATTAGTTTGGGAGCTGACTCCATGAACAGTGCAATCTGCTCCTCTTGGGGAAAACATTGCATAGAAACCGTTCCTGTCGAATTTTCGTGCAACTTCAAATTTTTAATTAGAAACAGGAGGAGCAGATGGGTGGCAAGAGGAATTTAAGGTAACTAGAGAACAAGTGTCCATGGACTAAGGTTAAAAATCAATAACTGTGATCGATGGAGGCACTTAATCAATACAATTAGAGTAGTTTCTGGGGTTGCTTTCTGGAGGACCTCAGGCATCTCCTTCACTGCAAATTGGCAATGCCTGAAGCTTTTCACAACAACATATACCACTTTATATTTTTGTTTTTGAGATACTGTTTTGCTATGTAGTCAAGGCTGGCCTCAAACTCACTATCCTCCATGCTCCCACTCTCCAGAATGCTAAAATTACATATGTGATGTTTCTTAAGCCTCACAATTTTCCTGCAAGGCATAGATACAGTCACAGACAAGGAGACTCCATAAAATCAAATGATCTGTACAAGATTTTATAGCTAGTAAAAGGCAAAGCAAGAACTTGCCCACATAGCCAGGCTTCATGGTCTTTCTACTGTACTAGAGTCTGCCACAGTTAAGGTTTCATTCCTTGGGATTAAATGTTCGCTAAGTAATTGACCATTCAAACAAAAATCTTCCCAAATCTTAATATACAACTGGAAATTTTCTGGGATTAGTAATTTAGGAGTTTAGAGGCAAGTCCAAGAAATCAATTGAGGTTAAAACTTCAGTCTCCTGCTTAAACGCAAATGGCCTAGGATGAGCCACTACAGTGTCCTATGGGACCCCCACCTTGTGAGAGGAAGGGATTAAATAACAGGCCCAGGTTAAGCATCTCTGAATACAATAAAATGGGAAGGAAGAATAACACACAACTCCATGTTTGCTTCAGGCTTGGTCTGCTTGTGAAAGGATCCAGGGTTCACGGTTTTTGTTAAACTGTTAATGTAGGAATGTGGGGGGGGGGTGTCTAGAATTCATAAGAAAAGTAAATCCCAACCCAAGATACCTTATCTTCCCTTTAAAGGTGTTTATACTCTTGAAATATCAGTGTTCCTTGTATGCTTTTTAAAAAGTCAAAGATCCGACCCTTATGCAAATGAGAGCGAGTTTGAGGTTTATTTGGTTTGTTAGTGCAAGACAGTAAAGGTGGTTCAGAGGAGAGTTAAAGGCAGCTGCATCATGCAGGAACTGGAGAGACAAAATCACAACAGCTCTCTAAGACTAGTTAATACATATGTGGGCAACAGAACCAAAGCCTTAGGCCACCTTAGCCTTTCAAATTCACTTCATCTGCCCTGAACTCTGGTCAGCAAGCTAAGGTATGTCCTGAACCTTGGAGAGTTTGATCTAAATAACCAAAAGGCAGAGAGATTTACTTTGGTTCCTGGTGTCAGAGTTTTCAGTCCATGTAGGAGAAACTTCGGCTAGTCTACCCATGCCACGATCGCCCTGCCTCCGGTGTCCAGGCCAGCCAGGCACTTCCTCCCTAAGCCAAGCCGCCAAGCCTACCTCAACACCCAGAGACACTGACAGAGGGACACCTGACCCAGAGACACCGATGAGGAAAGGACAACGAAGCAGAGTCAGCACCTGAGTCAATAGGACCTTGGGAGGGGGTATAAAGGCAGGCCTAACTTCCTTAATAAACGAGTCTGCAGCTCTGCTACTCACTGACTCCCAGTGCCTGAGTTGTTAGTGCTGCATCTTTTCCCCCCTCCCCCAAGGGGTGTCCGAGCAGGGTAACCTGCAACAAGTCCATGGTGGCTGGTTGTGTTGTTTCTGTGCCTGTGGGAAGGAACTGTTCATAGGGCCAGAATGGCATGGTAGAGCAGGACCATCTAGCTGAGTCACAGCTTCTGAGGAAGAAGAAAGAGCAACCAGAAAGGCAAGAAAAAAAGTCTTCCTTCCTCCTTCTCTCCCTCCCTCCCATCCTTTTTTTTTTTCTTCCCCCTCCCCCCCCAAAAAAAATTGGCCGCGCCTTGGTAGAACATGCATTTAATCCCAACATTCAGGAGGCAGAGACCAGTGGACCTCTGTGAGTTTGAGGCCAACCTGGTCTACAAAGTGAGTTCCAGGACAGCCTCCAATGCTACACAGAGAAACCCTGTCTTGAAAAACCAAAAAAAATAAAAAGTTCTTATTTTATGTGTGAGCACATGCATGCTTTTGTCCATTCTGGCGGCAAGAGGGCGTCAGATCCTCTAGAGCTTCAGTTACAAGTAGTTGCAAACTGCCCTGTTTGATGCTGGGAACTCAACCCAGGTCCTCTGCAAGAGCTTAGGTGCTCTTAATCACTAAGCCATCTCACCAGTCAATGAAGGCTTATCTTTCAAGGACACAGCCCCAGCCACTGCTTCCCCAAAGACGCCCTACCCTTGTGACCTCATTTCAACTTAATTACCTTTTTGAAACTGCTGTTTTCAAATAAAGTGACACAGAGGTCTTCAGTGAGTGGATTTAAAGGGACAGAACACTTCCTTTGGTGAATGGTTTCCAAGCATATAACTATCTTGAATGCTCACCCCCACTGAGATGCATTTCACAGATGTGATCAAGGAGGATTGATAAATGCCCAGGGGTAGCCAAGTAACAAGACTCTGACCATCTTGTGGAGGTCCTGACTGGCTCTGCCACCTCTGTGGTTCCTTCTATTTGCTCTTCATTGCACTCTTTACAATGAGAGGGTCTGGGAGAATTGTTTTCCCAGGCAACATCACCAACACTGAGTCCCGGGCACAGCAGGAGTACTAAGAATTCTGATTGCTAGAAACAGACAGGGGTTAGAGATGAGGCACTGAGCAGGCTGACCCAAAGTCCTGGAGCTGCAGCATGGAAGACACAAGGGTGTGGGCACTGGCCTGTGACTGAACAAAAGCCAGGACAGGGACTGACAAGGTGAGAGAGACTGGGACATGGCACTTATTTCCTCATGTTCCTCTTGCCACGATAACTCCTACCAAGGATCTCTGTCTTCATCCCACCCGAAGGCCCTTTCTAGGAATAGTGTCTCTCACTCTTGTCTTTGGGGGAATTGAAAAAGAAAGTAGAAACAAAGGGAAGGAAAAATAGCCTTAATGAGAAATTACTGTGACTGGAAAGATGGTTCAGCTGGTAACATTGTTTGCCACCAAGCCTGGTGGGTGACCTTAGATCAATCCCTAGGACCCAGAAGATAGAAAGAAAGAACTGACTCCTCCCACACACCCTGACACATGTGCACATATGATATGATATGATATGATATGATATGATATGACATGATATGATATGATACGGGACGTCTTTCTGGATGCTGTGAATATGTGTTGCTTTTATTGGTTGATGAATAAAGCTGTTTTGATCAATGGCCAGGCAGAATACAGCTAGGCAGGAAATTCAAGCAGAGTTACAGAGAGAAAGAAGATAGAGTCAGGAGATGCCATGTAGCTGCTGGGGAAGCAAGATGTGAGGTAACAAGTCACAAGCCTCCTGGTAAAATATAGAATACTAGAAATGAGTTAATTTATAGGTAGAGCTAGCCATCAGAAGATTGGCCAAACAATTATATTTAATATATTAGCTTCTGGGTGATTACTTCATAAGAGACTGAGGGGACCTGGTGGGCCAGAGAGAAACTGCTCCGGAGAGACCAGAGGGACAGAGATAAATATCCAACTACACACATATGCACATACAAATAAATATGTTGTTTTAAGAGAAAAGGAATGACCAATTATATATCCTTGGGTTCAGGTCTTATTTCTGCCATTGCCAGGCTTATAAATGATTGAGTCCACTTTCTTCCTTTCTGTGAAGATGGGCACATCCTATATACAGACCCCATCGAGCTCTTGTGAGAAATGAATGATGAAATGTAGTTCTTTCTGAGATTCTCAGTGCAATGCTCAATGGAAGACACAATGAGAAAGGCACCTTTTTCTTGTACTTTTTTCTTTATTTGTCATTCTTCCCCTTGTTCTCCAGTGTCTTGAACCCTTCACATCATCTTTGTGAGGACTGGAAGGTGAAGCAGGGAAGATTGTTCCTGCTCTCTCTGGTGCAAAATGTCTAAGAAGGGACCTGTCCACTGCCACATCAGCTGACAGATGCCTACAGCTAATGGGCACAGGAAAGTCACGGCTCCTGATAGAACCCCGTGGACAGACTAAGACAGTCACAGAGACTTAGTTTGGTGTAAACATTCCCAAGTTAGTCAGGATTCTGTGGGGCAGTTGCTGCCCCCTTGATGGTCTGACCCTTCCTTATACTTTGTGTCTTCTTGCTTAATTGCTTAATTACATCAGGACCATGTGGAGTTTGAAAGCGGGAACTCTGTAGGTCTCTTTATTTCAGAATGCCTAGTGACACACTGTGTTTCACATGGAGGACATACATTTGTTGAAAGAAGTGACTGAGGAATAAAATTTGTTCATAGTAAAAAAATATTAAGCAGATTCAGTGTTGTGTAGATATAATCTAAGCAGTATAACTACAGCCAGCAAATCTCAGGCAGCGTATAAACCAAATCCTCTGCTGTCACTAATACTAATCTAGAAGAGTAACGAAAAGACCTATTTTCCTGTTGATATTAACGCGTCCTTAAAGTTCTGGCTCTTTCATTAAGATAACCCTTCTTATACCTGACTCAGTTCCAGAAAAGAGGCCTGAGCTATGCCTCTTCATGGCTCTGAGGTTTACTCTACACTGCAAGGAGAGTCTCTGGAACTCAGGCAGGAGGCTCAGTGGGTACTAATATCTTTGCTTGATCTTAGCAAAAATGCTGAGAAGCAATAAGGGAGTTGATCTAGATCACAGAGTTTCAGATCTGTTCTGCTCCAAGACCTGTTTTTTTCTCTAACCTTCTCCTTCCATGGTCCTGTGACAGCTTCAGGAGGAGACTTATATTAGGTGAGGAGACATGGGCTAACAGGAGGCCGGTTAGAATAATCACAACTCACCATAAGCAGAGCACTGTCATGTGTCTATCATTTCTGTGTCACAACAGTCCTTGGAAAGCACATAGTATATTCATGCCATCAGTGAGGAGACTGAGGATCCGAACACATAAAAGCTTACCAGAGGCCAGTGGAGGTAGTGCACACCTTTAATCCCAGCACTTGGGAGGCAGAGGTAGGTAGATCTCTGTAAGTTAGAGGCCAACCTGGTCTACAAATCTACTGTCTTGAAAAAATAAAAAACCAAAACCGAAGCAAACCCACCAACCAACCAAACAAACAAAAATACTTGACTAGATGCCCAATGGTTAAATGGAAAAGTCAAGGCCCAACTCATAACCCTCACACTAGATACATCCCTCATGTGTTCCCAGAGTCTTGAGAGCCAGTAGGTGTCTCCTGAAAGCCTGTAGAACCAGGTGGGGCTCACACAGATAAGAACTGTCTAAGATTTCATAGACCCCCATGAATTAGGAATTACACAAAGAACCGTTTGGAACCTGACTGAAGTCAGAATAGAATATATATTGTTCTTGTGCCTATCACTGCAGTTGCCAGGATCTGGCTCCTGGTCTGCACAATGACGACATAAGTGCCTTGGTGCAAGGCAGGTGAAATAGCAATCCAGACAGCACATGGGAAGCACTAGGCTTGTGGCATGCCCTGAGGTCTGGCTTTCTTCATTTTCCTGCCTCCACTACTCAGAGCAGTGGGGCACTGCCACATGTGAGGCCCAGCTAAAGCACAGCCCAGAAACTATTAAAATTCACCCTTGCCCTGGGCTCACAGGGCATTAATCCTATGGTCATAGCCAGTTCTCTCATGCCTTTGCTATTTTCTGGGGTCAAATTCTTTGCTTCTTGCGTCACCATTCCTACTGAAACTAAGGGGTAAAATAGAGGCCGCAAGTCACAGCAGCAATAGAACATACTTAGTTCTTCCAGAATGAGAGTATAAAGCAAAACAAAATGAAACAGAAGCCTTCCAAAGGATAAGACAAAAGACAAAAGCCTAAAAGCCAACGACACACAGTCCAAGCCTCTGAAGTTTTCACAGTCTAGTTGTATGATTTTCCACTTAATTTTACAATCTTAAGCCAGAGCAAACATGAAATTTTTTAAAACAGGAAAATTCAAAGGAGAGCTAACACTGTCTTCAGAGTGACTCTGGCGGGCATCAGGCAGAAGGATGGAGAGCCTTCATGTGTTCTGTTTTATATTTCAGTGACCCGGCCTCTCTCTGGGGCAGCACTTCTGAGGGCCATGGCTCTTCCATTGCACCACCCCCAAATATATTTTAGCTAAGATATTTTGACTCTGCCCATGGTTTGGAATTTTCCTTATTTATCCCCAAACAACCTTCTGTGACAGGGTAGCTCATGGGCAGAGTACTCAGATCTGATAAAATTCAAATATTCATACATATTTCTGAGAAAATGCTAAAAGTTAAGATCATAATTTATTACCTGAGATCACTCAGTCCTGTTTACTTCTTTTTGTTTACCTGTTGCTGTTGTTGTTTTCTAGATAGTCTTTTCATATAGCCTAAGTTGAACTATTAGAAATTGCTACATAGCTCAGTTGGCCTCAAGCTTATGCTCCTCCTGCCTTTGCCTCCCACAGGTTAGATTACAGGCATGGATCACTTGTATGGGTTATCATAATTATTACAGCATACAACTTGTGTATGTTAAGTGTTTCACTGTGGCATTTCCATATGGCCTGTTCTGTTTGTTTTTTGTTTTGAACTTATGCATTTTGGTTAAAGGCAGTACACACACACAAAGTGAAAGCATTTCTTCTAGACTGTTTTTTTTTTTTTAACACAGTATTTTTTTTTCTGGAGAGAGAACTTAGGAAGTCAAAGATATTAACACTGTAAAGATGGGGTCAGTGAGGCCCAAGGAAAGGACAAGTCTTGGCTAATGACACACAGTCACTCCACAGTTCTTACCAGAACTGTCTATTTGCTTTTGATTCTATATGAGCAGTATTCAGGTTCCCCAAGTTAATGGATAATTTATTGATCAATGTTCAGAAAAATATAACAAAAGTTTTTGCTATATGTTCAACCTTTTGGTCCTTATAGACCAGAGATGTAAGTACATTTGGGACAAGATAATTCTTCATTGTGTATGAAGGACCCAAATTTTAGTCTCAGCATTCTTCATCCAACACATGCAAATGGAATTTTCTAGCTAGGTTGATGGCAAAACTGCCATCAAAGTTTCCAAAGACTTCTTAGAAAGGCAGTAGTGCTCTGAATTGATATCCAAATACAAAATGGAAATTCTAGACCTAAACAAACAAGTCCCCACATGCCTCCCTATCCTCTGCTCCCATTGCCTTCTATAACATTCTCCTTGCTAAATAATCATTCAGTTTGTCTTGAAAGTTCCCCGAGCACCCAGGAATAGCCACAAATAATGTTCAAATATTCAGGTTCATAGCAAAAAAAAAAAAAATAGCCCTAATATTTTCATAGCTCTAGAACACTCAAGCAACTCTCTGTTCAGTGCTGTCCTTGCTTTGGTTACTGGAAGAGGCAATTTATATGGAGAAGAACACTGTTAGAGATTACTCAGCCCAACAATTTCCTTGGAAAACCAGAGCATAGTGCTAAGAGTGGTACCCAAATCACACAGCTCACACATGGCACAGTCATACCTTGGTCCATTGCCTTTCTTCTGTCTCTCAGAGACAATCTTTCCATATGTCAGTATTTCCAAGACCCAAACTTGGCCATGCAAGTAGACTAGTGTACAGGTGGCCATCACTCACCATCTCATGGGGAGGTTCTACACTCACACAGCTATTTCTTGCTCCTATGTGAATGAGGCTAGATCACCTTTATTCCAGGAAACCACTGTGATGCACTGAGGTGGTTCTGTGCAGATGGAGAGATTATTAAGCCCTGAATCTAAAGCCAGCTAGACATCTTGAGAAACCTATTTCCTGAGTTAGAAGCTGGAGGACAATAACCAAATTGTGTTACAATGGCTAAGTGGGATATGAGTCTAAAGCTAAAAACAATTTGGAACAATATAAGTCAATGATATGTTATCATCATCATCATCATCATCATCATCATCATCATCATCATACTGTTTGTCATCACCATGACGAATCAACAACTGTTTTTCCTTCTCTGGGAAGGAATTGAAATTGGCTCAATTTCTGCTGCTAGCATGATCTAGGAGTAGCTTCTTCTCTTGAAGACCTAAGCAAGAGCCACCATTCACTTTCTGCTCAACCTTCAAGAGGAACGTGAAAATGTAGAAAGTCAAAAATAAAGATCAGTGATAAAATGAAGCAAAATGTGACTTAATGTTTTTAGAGTAAACGAAAGTTCAAGTTCACACTTCTAAGCCAACTTCTCTTTTCTACAAAACTATTTTGCCTACTTTTCCTGGCTACTGGCCATTCCCTTAAAGGGACAGAGAAGTAAGTTGTATGTGCGGCCTCCAAAGAAGAATTTTTAAGCAGTCAAGTTTGGTGCCTTTCTTCTCCCTGGACTGAGATGAGGAATATTGGCTATCTCAGCCTGGACAAAGTCCTCACTTTACCGTCTTCTTGTCCTTTTCTTGGAGACTATCATTCCTGCTGGGGTGACCTTCAAGTCCCCATCTTGCCTCTAGTTTTATGTGACCTGATCAGCCTCATATTGAAGAGTAGGTAGAAATTTGTACTCTTTCCTGGACTCTGATGTTTTGGCATCTGGGACCAGGCTGACTTGGAGCAACTGCCTTTCTCTAGCCAATCCCCAGAGATAGCTGTTGACTTACCAGGGTGGGTGTGTCATTCACACACCAACCAATCAGTCCAGACTCCATCCCCTACCAAGCACTGTTCTATCAAGCTCTCACACTCCAGGTACCATCTGCTGACCACTTCAGCCAAGAACCAGACATCCAGGAACAGCCTTATTCTGCCTCATCTGTTTCTTCAGAAGAGGCTCCTTCTCCTTGCTCTGTCTGCCCCTTGATCAACCCCCCCACCTCCCCAAGTATCATTCTGTGCCTCGTGCACAATCCCTTAGATTTCCATAGGGGAACTTAAGAAAGAAAGAAAGAAAAAAAGAAAGAAAGAAAGAAAGAAAGAAACAGCTAAATTATAACTGAGCATGGTGGCACATACCTATCATCCCAGAACTCGGGAGGCAGAAGCAAGTAGATCTCTAAGAGTTCAAGGCCAGCCTGCTCTACATAGTGAGTTCCAGGACAGCTAAGGCTACACAGAGAAACCTTGTCTCAAAACAATAATGACAACTAAATTATAACCTGTATGTGGCATATGCATCATAAGCTTTAAAAATTCCTCGTGTAATTCCAAAGATCAGCCGAGTTTGAGACACAGGTTGAGTTTTCACAGTGCACATTTTCTAAGTTTATAAATCTTCATTGTGCTAAATCTCCAACCTCCTCTTTTAGACGCTAGAAATACAGAAGCTATTTTAACCTAGAAGCTCACCCATTCCACTATCTACTGCCTCTTAGTCTACATTCATGTAATTGCACAGTCATCCTAAAGAGAGGTTGGATTTAGTC
The DNA here is from genome assembly GCF_003668045.3 of Cricetulus griseus. Lineage (NCBI taxonomy): Eukaryota > Metazoa > Chordata > Mammalia > Rodentia > Cricetidae > Cricetulus > Cricetulus griseus. The sequence continues at coordinate 23,528,322 of NC_048596.1, read as the reverse complement.
ATTGAAAAAAAAATGATATTACACAAGACAATGAGGAACTTTGGTAAAGAAGGAGTTAAGATGATAGCTGGTTCAGCTGCATGCTGGGAATTGTAGTTCCATAGCAATGTCTTAAGGTGCTGGTGCTGTTGTCCTCTGAAGCAACAGACAGTATATCCCATTCCCCATGGCTCATCAGAGAGGCAGCTAGCTAGTACTGTGGATGTCAGAGTTAGAAGTCCCAGGTTAGATCCCAGCACCAATGCCACTAGCTGCAGGGCCCTGGCCAAGCTTCTTCCCTTTCCCTCTTGTATTTCCTTTTCTGTGACTATAGCGTAAATAATTATAGTCCTGTCTGGAAACAATGGGGATGGGAATAATAATGATGCCCAGCACATGGAATTGCTGTGAGTTAGTACATGGAATGTGTATTAGAATGTCAGCTGTCGTGTAATGGCATTATATAAGCATCTGATTTCATTTTTATAGATTCTCAACTTCCCTCTGAGCCAAAGCTTTCGTCTCTTGGATCAGAAGAAGTAAAACTCCACTGATTCTATCATTAGAAGACCGAAGTTTAGCTCTCCTTGAGAAATGATCCATAGCCGTTTGTCCAAACTGTCTCCTGATCATTTTTCTGTTAAACAGTGGAGTTGGGTGTGGTGTGAGAATCCAGAGAAAAGGCAAATATTAGCTAGCATATCTCGGTACCATGATACACGCCCCGTGGTTTTGTCTACCCAGTGTCCATTCCTAGGTCACCAAGCTTCCCTTCAGAAACCAACCCTATCCCATCACACACCTCCGTGGGAATGCCAGTCAAGATCCTTGCTTTTTCATGGCAATGGATGACGGGCACCTGACACTAACTCAGCCTTCAGACTCACTCCTTTGAGGGGATACATGACAATAAGGACTCATCCAAGAATGCCACCAAGGTCCCTAAGCTCTCACAAGTTTCTCTAGCTCAAAGCCTGCTTGGCCAACCCTTTCTTGGATTCTAGAGGCTCTCTATCACCATGGAAACAGGTTCCTGTAATGCTTAGGTTGGCAGAGCTGACAACTGAGTCTGTCACTTGCTGCCAAAGAGTCCTAAATGGTACTACTCCTAAATCCCCATAAAGATCTGGCCCTTCACTGGCCAGCCTTACCACACCTGCTTTCTATGTAATCCTCAAAGAACCATGCCTTTATCACAACCAGGTTCCATGCAATCAATTAACATTAATTGATCTTAATGTTAATAAGGCATTATTTTGACCTTATCGATATGGAAAGTGAGGCACAGAGAAGCTAAGCAATATGTTCAAGGTCACAGAGCTAGTAAATATTATAAACAATATTTTATCAGGTCTAATTCCTGCCTTCTATCAGCCAGTGAAGCTTATTGGATCATCCCCCTGCTGCTTCCCAGACTCCTGGAGTGGTCAAAGATCCTTAGCATATTCTGATACAGTGTTTGAGGGTTCATCTCCTTTCCTCTTTCTTCCCCTTTCCCATCGCACCCCATTCTTTCTTTTCTCCAGTTGTAAATCACTTATAAGAAACAAAATTCATCTCAGCAGGACGGGCTCACACACATATGCATATTGAGTGGAGTCAAAGGCGGCTGTAGTTTGTATTCAGAATCGTGGACTTTCAAAATCTGCTTGTACCCACCAGGTTGATTTCCCAGCTAACTACTGCATTTGACTGACTCTCGGCTTCAAACCCGCCCCACCCCCCCCACCCCAGATCTACTAAGAAAACGGCTCAAAATGGCACTGCTTTGCTTGTCCCGGTGTTTGCAGAAGGAGGTGGGGCCAGGCCTGATTCTTTAAGGTTCCTAATGATTTGTTTACCACAGTTAATGTGGGGTTTCCTAGGCCACGCCAGCCTGAGGGGAAAATTGGGCTCATACCCACAGCACAGGCTGTTCCTCACTGCTCTGCTTTCTTCAGCTCTTCTAGATCGCCAGCACACTCCTGGGACCCACTTCAGTCATTCCGAGGATGACCCGGGAACGCTACACTTGTGCTCCCAAACCTTTTGTGGTGTCCTCTTTGACTCTGGCTCTCAGCTGGGGTGATTTGCCAGTTCCTCCAATGGCTGCGGGGCTTGGACCACCAAGGCTGACCTAGCTGCTCCTGGAGGAAAGAATCCAGTGACTGGAGGCACCTTAGCCTTGGCCGGGATGAGGATGCTGTTTGCCTCGCGTCTCTACAGAAGCCTGGCACCTCTGCTCAGTGCAATTGTTTTGAGCACTCACACGTATCACTGCGGTGTCTCTAACTAGAGGAGACCCCTTGGTACAGGGATCTCAGAACAGGGTCCTCTCGTCCTCTTCAGCTCACACACGTTCAAGAGCATGGGTTAAGAAGAATCCTCACCCTCTCTTTGTAGCCTCCTCTTTCTCAAGCTCTGGGCCATGTCTAGGTCAGCTCTAGGTGTGGTTGCTCTCACCAGACTGGTGGGTCTCTTTTTGATCCTTCATATGGTTAGACTCTTAAAACCACCAGAACCTGCCATCTAAGAAAAGTGTCAGCTTCCTAGGGTGTCTATACACATCAACTGACCTCATATTTATGTGAAAACTTTGCTTCTCAAGTGCCGGGAGTCACGTGATCAGAAGCTAACATTTTGCTTCTATGATGATGATGATGAATCTTTCTTATATATCAGAGCAGCACCAAACTTTTAGACATGTGATCTTCTTCAGTTCTCTCAGAAACTCTATGTGCCGTGTGCTATGATTGTCCCCATCAACAAGGAGAAAACTGTGATTTAAGAAGTTAAGTATGTTCATGGTCACACCTCTGTCAAATTGCAGGGACAGTCTTAGATTCTTCTCCGTTGCTCCTCTGCAGTTCTGACTGGGCTCTGAGCCTGCAGTTCTGAGCTGGGCCTTCCGGTGCCCCGGGCCTCCTGCCAGCTCTGTTTTCATCTTTCCTGGGCCCCTCTCCCAAAGGCCACCACAGTCCACAGGTAGGTTGCCAGTCTTACCTAGCACTGAGTTTCTGCTTGTACATCCAACCTCTTTGCTCTCTCTGGGGGCTTCTCGGGAGAGTAGGAGGAGAGGCATCACCAGCAAGATAGTCTCTAATCTAACCCCAAGTCTCACAAGATTTCCTAAGCCCTTCCTCAGATTCATTTCTGGAGCTTATTCCAGAAAGACTGTCAGCACCCTTTGTGGCATGGTTTAAACTGTGCCTGATCTTGGTGGGCGTTTTAATTGAATAAGGAATTCAAGTCTGAGCTTTAAATGCCATACAAAAAGAAAAAGTTACTGTCTTTTCAAAATGCCCATTGTAAATTGTCCTTAGTGCGCCCCCCCCCACCACCACCCGTGGTCCTTTTTCTGCTTGAACTGACAAACTGAGTGAGCTGAGCAGCTACAAGGGAATGGCAGGGATACAGTTTCTCGCACTCCTTCATCCTCTTCCTGCCTTCACCACACCATAACAGAAAGACTGCGTGGCATCCAGAAGCCCCAAGCCAAGGGCTTATCAGTCTTGATAACTGGTTTTATTTGAGAGCGAATCCTAAGGAGCAAATACCCTGTTTGATTACATTGATTGTTTGAACCAAGTATTTGCCATTTGTTTTGCCCCATGCAGGGTAGTGGCTCTGTCAATAGGCATCTATATGGTGCCTCCGTACCTCAGTGTCCCCATCAATATGCAAGGAATTGGATCCAAGATCCAAGGTCCCTAAAAATTTTTGAGGTCATTGTTTTGTAGTTAAAAAATTTATTAGAAATTAGGGAATTAGGAGAGCAGCTGTTTGAATAAAATGAGTCTGCATAAAATTTTCACAGTGTAATCACATTATAGAGAGAGATCCCATCATGCACTTGCAGAAGAATTCAATTAAAAAAATTCAACTTGCAGCCAACTTTTAAGTGACACAGCAATGTTTAATTGAGACTTGCCCACAGGTCTGGGCTTCTAAGAACAGTCTCTTGCATTCTCCTCCATATAGCCTACAGTAAATCAATAATGCAGTCCATTTTAAAGTCAGGACTTCTCTGAGATGGTCTTTTTGAAACATGCACCAGAGAAAAATTACTGCTTAAAACTGTATAAGCATCCCCCGCTGTTCGAGCACTCCAGGCTTTGCACAGGCTGCTCCCTCCTCCCTCCTGTCTTTGGGACTCACCTGATTCATTGTTTCTTCAGGGACCCATGCCCTGACTTCTTTGACCAATGCAATCCCCTTTATTGTAACACTGTCTGGAGTGTTATATTTGAAGGTGAATATATGGTTACTGTGACTACACAATGCATTCTGGTCTTGTGCCTACAGGCACGCTGGATGTTCACCATGTGCACGGTGACTGCAGGCCCTGGTTTTGAAGCAAAGTTTCTACTTCCATAGAGCTTTCAGTCCTCTGGAATCATCACCATCACCATCATCATCATCACCATCATCCAAGCAATCCAATAAGGGAGTGACCAGGACTGTTACCATCTTCTTCTCTCAAAGACGGTAGAGTTAAAGGAGCAATTGAGCTCGGGGTGGTGGCACCTACCTGCAAGCCCACATCTTTGGGGACAGAATGAAAGACCAGCACAGGCTACAAAGAAAATGGGTAATTGGAGTTAGCCTAAGGTCAGCTACAAGACGGAAGAGAATGGCGATGCACGGACCTTTGGGAAGGGTGGGTTTGTTTCATAATGGTACAGACACATACACAATCCTTTTCATATTTTCAATTTAAGAAGCAAGAAGAGCAAGGGCCATGCCTGACATACTAGAGTGACTGTGCCACCTTGAGGTAAAGACCTTCTCTTCTACCCTCCTAAGGGTATCGTCACCCTGTTGGACTGGACAACCCCACATCAAGGCCAGGTCATATTGATTTAAACAAATTTCCTTTTCCTCTTTCCTATCATATATGGCAATATAAGAGCCTGCAGCTTTTATTTGATTCTCAAAGCCATGACAAGACCATCTACCCTATCGTCCCCAATCTACAGGCATGATAGCCCCTCTGTCTATAAAATCAGCTGGTTACAAATGACCTGAGATCTCAAAGCCTGGTTTCCTGCTTACCCCAGCATCCTTCCCACCCCCCTCCCCACCCCATTTATCACAGCCTGCTCGGTGAGCCAGACTGGTTTTTTTTTTCAAAGCCTCAGGAAGCCAGAGTTGGCTGCCTCCTGCTGGCAGGGAGTTCGCTCCAGCCTTTTGGATAACTCTGCCTAAGGGAGAGAGCAAGAAGAGAGTAGATTGTATACAGAGATGGTTTACAATTCTGTCACCTCCCTCACCGTGGTAGAAGTGGGCTGTGCATGGTGGTAGAAGATTTTGAAAAAACAATCATTCATAATAGCTGATAAGTGCCAGAAAAGTATTCACATGCATTCCTCTGGAAGTGACAGTCTCCACGCGTTCGGGTTTATCTTTCAACAGTGGCATCACCCAGGTGGACTCTGCAAGGAACAGCATGGTTTTAGCTGCAGACAGAGTTTCATTTAACTTCGTTTTCCCAGCCAAGACTGCCCCCCAAGCTAGTGTTTCTTACTAGGTTGTTTGCTACATGAAAAGCAAATTCCCAGAGGTTCCCAAGATTGCCCGCATCCTATGCCGAGATGACTGCTTCACCGCCCGCCCGCCCACCCACCCACTAATAAGACAGAATGCCGTCCTATTTTTGGTAACAATTAAAGGGCCTCCCGGTGAACGCAGAAAGCTGTTTATTTTCTGTTACATCACTTCACTTGCCTTCGAAGACTGCTCTGTGCTCACTGTTTTCTGTGATGCGAGTCGGCTCTCTTCCTCCAGCAGTTGGCTGGCTCCCATCTCACAGCACCTCACAGGTCTCTTCCCCCGAGCAGTGCACTGCCTGAGCGAGGAACAGCTCACGAATCAGCTGGAGGTCCCTGTTTTGAAAAGGCAGATACAGAGGCAGAGAAGGGTGGACTCCTATGTGACCTGTTCCTAGAGCAAGATAATCAGCAGCTGAATTCCAGAAGCCCTGTTCATGTGTGGGGATATTTTCTCGACTGCATGGAATCAGAAAGAAGCAGAAGGATGGGAAATGCCTGCATCCCCCTGAAAAGAATTGCCTATTTCCTATGCCTCTTTTCTGTGGTTTTGCTGACTGAGGGGAAGAAACCAGCGAAGCCAAAATGCCCTGCCGTGTGTACTTGTACCAAAGATAACGCTCTCTGTGAGAATGCAAGATCCATTCCACGCACCGTTCCTCCTGACGTTATCTCACTGTAAGGCCCGTAAGCATTTTAATATCTAATTTACAATTTAAAAAATTCCAGCTGGTGGGTTTGGGGGTTTGTATGTATTCTGAGAGGGGCATGGAGTGAGCGAGGGAGAGAGAGAGAGAGAGAGGGATTCCTCTTGCATGCTTGGCCATTTGACAGCACTAATATTTTGCTGTATTTAAAATTTGTGATTTCAATAAGCTGCTCCTGACCATGCTTAGCTAGCCCCCACCCTGGACATTATTCTGAGGTACCTAGAGCAGCTCCTCTCTCTCTTGCTTCATCTGGGAAGGAACAGAATATTACTTTATAAAATAGTGTGGAAATAGCAACTGTTATGGTAAATCGGATTAACATAAGGTCTGTTCTCTGTGTGTGTCTCTTTGTGTGTGTGTCTGTTTTTGTGTGTGTGTTTTGTTTTCTTTCAGATCCTTTGTGAGATCTGGTTTTACTGAAATCTCAGAAGGGAGTTTTTTATTCACACCATCGCTGCAGCTCTTGTGAGAAATATTTATATCATGACTATTTTTAATATGGCATATATTTGGATAAGCCTTCTCATAAAATAAGCTTAATATTATTTCTGTTGAATGTGATGATGTTTCTGAAAAGGGTGAGGGTATCAGTAAAGTGGGAGGTAGATGGGATGGTTTGTAACTTCACACTCGCAATGCAGGTTGATTCTTACATGGCTAAATTCGATAACCTGTAATGCTGTCTACTTTAATAGCTGTTTATGAAGTTGTTGGGATGTTGCAACAAGAATAGCAATTTTGATGATCTTACTTTCATTTTTAACTTGGGAACTTCGGTTATTTTGCACTGGAGTTCTTGGATTTGTCAATGCAGAGCCCAGCATAACATATGCGCTCAAGATGTTGTTTCTCAGGGATCTGGGGCAGGCTGCTCCTCTGTATGATTTACCATGTGGGGAGAAAGAAGGAGAAAAAAAAAAAAAAAACCCTTGGTTCTTTCTAGGTAATTCCTTAAAATACCAATTCTCCAGAGACTGCTTTCTAATCTCATCTAATTTATAACTAGTCCCCTCACAGTGAGGGAAAGATGATATTAATACAGCAAATACTCCATGCTCTGTGTTTTGAGTTGGCCACAAGGGAACCACATATTCAGCCCATGCCTGAAAATATTCAAAAATAGCATTGGGCTAGGAAATCAGATCTCTTCACAGGCGTAATGAAATATGTGTAATTTGTTCTGATGTGTAATGTTTGACAGTTGGAGTCTAGTTCTTAATGGGGTAACACATGGGGTCAAGGGTTCTTCAATGCTGCAGACTCAATCTTGGGTTGGCAGATAGATACTTCCAAAGCAGACACAGTCTGCTGTCAATATACTGAATCTGAGGTATCTTAACTATGTAATTAAGATCCAAGCTTTTAATTTATTTGCTTTCTAGATTTATATTTGTTTCCTTGCTTAGCCATTTCATGAGGTTATTCATACACAAGCAAACAGTGGGAATTTGAAACTGGAGAATCCTGTGTTCAAATCTCACGACACTAATCTTGCCCCACTACTCATTGGAACTTTGTCCCGTAGTCTTGGGCAGACTGAATGTCCCCTCCCCTCAGCTTCCTCAGCTACAAAATGGAAGTTATACGACATATTTTGAAGTGCCGTAATCATATAGAAATTCAAGTGCATAAAACTTTTTTTAAAAGGAAGGGTCTCACATAATTCATGCTGACTTTGACCTTACCGTATAGTCTGGCTGGCCTTCAGCTTCTGGTCTTCCTTCCCTCACCTCCCCACTGCTGGGATCAAAGGTGTGAACCACCTCATGCAGCTTTAAATCAAGCTCAGGATGTGACTTATTAGATATGGAAAAGTCCCACATGTTTTGTAAGTGCTACAGCTTTAAATTTTTACATCCAGATAAGATGATGAAAGTTACTTAATATATTGTGTGGTCTACAGGAAATCCCCAAACTGGTTCAACTGTTTCATTACATTTATAAACTTGGTCGGGTGTTTTGACATTATATAACAAGGTCCGTTAATGTCCTTTCCCTGGCTAACTCCTTTGCCAGGGATTGCCAATTAAGTGAAGAATTCCCAAGGGGTTATCTGTTTGATTAAAGGAAGTGTTAACATGTCAAAGAAAAGGATTTTAAGACAGTTTTTTTTTTTTTAATACAGAATAAGACAATGTCTGTGTCTTTGTGATCAATTCTGCTTATGCTGATTATTGGTCATGTAAATAAATGACTTGCTTAAAATGCCTTTTCGGGGGGCGGGGGGGTAAGGCACCTGCCTCTTCCTGGGATAGTCCAATAGATCAGTCCTTGAATTTCAAGCATTCTCATTCAGTCTGACACTAGGTGGACATTAGCTGGACACTGAGAGCCTGGACTGCGCTCTACTTTGTTTTCATTGGGTGGACCCAGCCACAGTAAGCACAGATGCTGGGCAGTGTCATGGAAATAGTTCCCGGCTGCTGCGGGTAATGTGATTTCACCTATTTAGGATCACAGAGGGGAGCCAAGGGACTGGTTTTAAATAGCCCACACTTAGTGTGTGCCATGCCCCTCTGTCCCATGTCTGAGTTCCTATGGAACATTCCAGCCTTTATTTCTAAAAGCAGTTCAGGTTTCAGAAACAACAAAGGCACTGGCAGTTCTGTCCTGTGTGTCCGCAGTTACCTCATTTTAGCTGACCTCAACGAGGTAGATTTGGCCACACTGACCTTATGCAAAACCATCAAAGGTCAAAGTTTGTCCATAGGCTCCAGGACCCTGTTTCTAAGGACTGTTTCCCATGCAACCTGCTCATTGTCTCTGCTTCTTCTGCTTCTCAAGAAAAGGCCAGATGAATAATTTTCACTGAGTTAGGAACTCAATGGCTCTAGCATGCCTGTGGACAGTGCTTGCTGCCCTGTGCCCTGAGAACCCTACCTGCTACCAACCTGCCATTGGAGCAGGAAGACCAAAGGGCCACCAGCATCATGTAGGGTTGGCAAGGAATCCTGTAGATCCATTATATGTCTGTGAAGAAAAATTTTAGAATCAATTCTGCTTGGTCTTTATTGAAGGAAGTTGGTTTCTTTGTTGTTTGAATAGAACAAGAAACGTCTAGTTTCAGCTAGATGTGGTGATGCACCCCTGCAATCCTGGAAGTGGTGATGCACCCCTGCAATCCTGGATGTGGTGATGCACCCCTGCAATCCTGGATGTGGTGCTGCACCCCTGAGTCCCAGCAGTACTAGGGCTGAGACAGGAGGGATTAGATTTTGAGGCCAGCCTGGATACACCATGAGATCCCATAAAAAAAAGGAAGGGGTCTGTGATGGGTGTTCCACTCCTAGCATCCACCACAACAACCTGATATTGTGTCATGGTCCCATATGCTTCTTCATACCTTATATAAGAGAAATGATGAGAAGTTCTTTTTGAAATGACAGCCTCAGGTGTTGAGAGAAACAAACGGGGTACACTAAATTACATGCAGTATTTGGGGAAATATACTGGTAAGCTGTGGCTGGCTGTGTGGTAGGCTGTGTTGGAGAACAAGAAAAATAAAACCCACACTCTGCTAGAGAGGAGAGAAAAATTAAAATGATCCAATAAAAATTTTATCGGATCAGTTGTACAAAACATTCTTTTAAAATATCCTTTCTGGGGAAAAAAAGTTCCCAAGCAAATGTCATTTCCTTCATGTTTTTCACAGGGCCAATTTTGAAACACAACCAATGGGCATGGTTATGCATTCCTGGTTGCTCTCAGTGCTGGAGTGGTACTTTTAGTGAGTGCAATTTGGAGAAATGTGTTTTCACACATTACAACCCTGCTCCTTCCCAGCTCCAGACTGAAATCCCCAGTGATGCAGGCTCATGACGGGAGTCTCAGATTTAAGAGAATAAAATGTGGCCATGTTGCAATTTGTTTATGACATGTTAATGAATTAAGGCCCTTCAACTCCTAAGACACTCCTGTTTTTCTGGCAATGAATTCTAGAAGTAATTTTAGTATCACACTCAAACACAGAACAAAAATTGTACAGATTCAAAAAGGCTGGAAAAAATATCCAATTTTTTTTCCACAATGAGATTTAGTCTTGGGTGAGATGCATAGTTTACCTTGATGTGGAGAAAATAGTATTTAATAAAACTAATACACAATTGACACATAGATAGTCTGTGAGAAATAAAAAAACGCAAAACAAATAGGAAAGCAAAAAGCATGAACAAGAAATGTTTGTTCTTTCCAAAGTAATTCATTCAGAACTTCACTGTTTAATTTGTTAGAGCTGATGTCCATGGATGTTCTTACCCTTTAACACCCCTGGGTTCTCTATGTGGCAGTGCTCAATGAATACACTCCAGCTAGACCAGTCAGCTTCAAGAGTGTAAGGACACTTTCCTAGCTTGTTATACATACATGAATATGTCATGGTATGTGTTCCACAGATGCCATAAAGGCAGCTCTGTATACGAAGCTCCCCACACCCCCAAATTTCCCTTTTCCCCTAGAATCTATAGGTATGTAAGGTATGATATCCTTAGCTTTTTAACAAATTTTTTTTTGAGACAGGCTCTTTGATCTAGCAAGGATGATTTTGAACTTCTAATCCTCTTGCCTTCACTTCCCAAGTGCTGGGACTAAAGGGTCTGCCACCACACCCGGCCACCACACTCTGTTACCATGTGGTTCTGGAGATCAAACCTAGGGCTTCATGCATGCTTTGAAAGCATTCTACCAACTAAACTATACCTCCAACCCAAATAGCTGATTTCCTAAGTGTGCAAACTACTTCTGTAGGGGGGTGCTGTTGTTGAAAGTCCATTTAATTCTTTCAGTTATTCAAGCCAGAAGCCTGATGGTGACCTGCTCTTCCTCCCTTGATGCCCACTTTCACCTGGGAAGTCCCCTTCAGAACAACCTGAGAACCTGCCTCTTCCTCTTCTCCTAGACCTTTTTCTGCCCTGAGGGACTTGCAGGCTTCTCCCCACCCCCCAGCCTTCGGTTAGAGCCCTCTCCATTAGTGTTACCTTCTTTGAAACAATAGCTCTCATTGTGCCACCCAAGTGCTTGGAAGCTTTTAATGGTTCCTAGGAAGGGAGAAAGTCAGAGTGCCAGAGCTGGTGTTAATAGCACTTGGCTCTTTCCTGTTGTCCTGGACTGTCAATCACAACACTGACCCTAACCTCTCCCTACCCATATACACCAGGGACAACCAAATGGGAATGAATCCTCTTGGTTTTAATCTGGTTTCTCATGTTCTGGATGCCTCTAGTACTGACTGAAGTTGGTTACTCATTTGTGCTTACATCTGGTCCATGACTGACTAACATGCAGGGTCAGCAGTAAGCCAGGCTTAGGAAAAAGCCTTGGGACTGTAAAAGGCCAAACTTTGCTTCCTGTCTATTTGTGGATGCCAATCCCCATAGCCACAGACTTCTAGTAAAGCATTTTGTTTTCGTACCTTGGCCATGTTTTCAGCACACACACACACACACACACCCCGCCTGCCACCGCCACCACCACACACTCACACATACACTACAAATGCAAAGAGAGATTCAAAGTTCTTCTAACGAGACTGCCAGCACTTCAGAGGCAAAGCATCTGAGACCCACTTTATCTTCAACCTCCCTTTTCTCACTTTGCTTCACATTTAGCCTCCTGGGTTCTTAGTTTGCCTGCGGGTGCCCATAGGTCTCTCATCTGTGAAGGGCAAATAGCCCATGTACCCTGTCCAGAGGGACACCTAAACAGAAGCAGCAGAGAAGCGTTGCTAAGATGAGAAGACCATGAACACATATTTCCCCTGCTTCTTTGTACCTGCCTAGTTAAAAATCAGTGTTTGTCGAGGACCAAGGGAGTGGGGGATAAAACACAAGTGTTTATGGTGTAGTTGAAAGCAATAACAAAACGAGAGCAAGAGATTTTCACTGGAGTAAATGAGTTTGGGGACCCGTGTAGCAGGTACACTGTTGGACCTTGTGAGGGACACAAAGGTGATTGGCATGCAAGGTCACCCTAGTAATCTGTGCAGAACCATGTGTAGCACTGGCGGTAATGGTGACGCCAGCTGGTGGTGATGTTAGCACGGGCAGGGGAATTACCGCAGGGGCTTTTCTATAGGAGCTGTGGAGTCACCTCTGCTTCACCGGTGGGCTGGCAATGTGGCAAGCATTGATAGCTTTGTGCTCAGACACTCTTGAGTAGCAGTCTCCTCTCCGATGCTTGCTAGTTGTGTGACTTGGGGTAAACTGAGCCAAGCTTTGACATCTATGGGTATGGAATGGGTATGTGCAATAGAACCCATCGCGCTGGATAGCAATAAGGATTAAAATGTATGAATGACGCTGTTCCTTTAAATCAGTGAAAACTGGCTTTATGACAGCGGTCGGTTTCTTTTCTTTCCTCTTTTTGAACCCTGTCATTGCAGCACCACACTGCTATCTTTTATCATCCATGCTTATCTACAAACCCAGCTCTAAGGTTCTATGGTTCTGTGCACAGGTCTCTCTCAGAACCTACTGAGAAATCTTGCCTTCAGTTCTTTTTCCCCCCATAGGAAATGTACATTATTCACCTCATGAATAAATAAGCAGAACTGCAGGTTGTAAAAAAGGTCTGAGTTTGCTTAAAATAATGAACCTGAGCCTGTCTTCAGATGAGTGGCCCTATGGTAGGATGCAAAAAGGTCTAAACTAGGATTTAGGACTTAGGAGTCTAAAATCCAGTTTGGCTATAAATGGACTGTGTAACATTGGGTAGGACATAAAACATTACTGGGCTTCAGCTTTTATAAGCATAAAACACCAAAGGAAGAGTAAGTTATGGCTTCAAACTCACATGCTAGTTGGGGTGGTGAGATACGTGAAGAAAGCAGTTGGTATGAGACAATCGGAAGCAGTAGTGACAGGCAACCTGGAGAAGACACAACTTACCCAAAAGTGACACCCTTGTCTCCCCCTGATTATTGCTAATGGGAATTAGTACATGAGCACGTGCTCGTCACCACCCCCTAACCCTTTGGGGAAAGCAGAAATCTGGAAGCAGATTTTAAATAGGCTAAAGACAAAACAAAGCACGAGCTGGCATTTGGGGACTTTTACACTAAGACTTAGGCTTCATCCAATTTTAAATTTCTATCCTGTGGAGCTGGAGAGATGGCTCCGTGGTTAAGGGGACTTGCTCTTGCACAGGACCCAGGTTCAGTTCTCAGCACCCATATGGTTGTTCACAACCACCCATAACTCCAGTTCCAGGGTATCCAACACTATCTTCTGACCTCTGTGGACAATGTACACACATGGTGGACCTACATACTCATACACAAAAAATAAATACATCTAATGAAAATAAAAATTCAAAAATACATTTAAAAATTTATTATATTCTAATCTATGAACACTTTACAATAACATAGAAATCACTTTGTTAAAGAAACATAAAAATTATTATAGCAATTCTCACAAACCAGCAAATTAGATTGGTAATTAAAAGAACCCATGATATAGCATTGGCTTTATAGTTATTGTTAAAAATACTAATGTATTGATTTCATGACACCCTGGGTTCAGTCCCTAATATCTCTACCAAAAACAAACAAACAGAAAAAAACTGAATAATATAATTCCTAATCCTCTAAATAGTGAAATGGGCCTAACTGGGCTCTCTGTGTGGTGGCTGAAAAGAAACAGTATTTTAGTATCGCTCTCCTAGGTCTAAGATTAAAAAGGAATTGTTGGACCTGCTTACACAGCAAGATGGTGGCTGTCTGCCTGTGTAAAGTGCAATAAATGGCAATGAACTGGCGCTGTGGAGATGCCTCACTCTGTAAACTGCTTGACACTCAAGCATGAGGCCCTGAGTTCAAGCCCAGCACCTGGTAAAAGTTCCAGACACCAGGACTCATACCTGTGTTGGAAAGGACTTGGCGGGAGGAATCCTTGGAATTTGCTGGTTAGCCAATTTTCTTGAATTAGTGAGCAACAGATTCAGTGTGAGATCCTGTCTCAAAAAGCAAAGGAGGAAAGCAATAGAGAAAGATGCCCAATATCAACTTCTGAACCCTACATGTACATGTACACATACACACTCATGCACACACACACACACACACTGAGGCCTGCACACTCATACGCACACATAGATGCATGCACACATACGCATGCATACAAACACATACACACATTCATGCACATACAAACACATACTTTTTGAAAAAAATGAAAGGAATCTCTAAAGCATAGAAGCTAAAATGTGTAAGTACAAATAAGTCAGAGAACCCCCCCATGAAGAGGGGGATTTATTCCATGCCTCCACAGCTAAGTATCTCTACTCTTCTTTAAGAAGTCTCACTCAAGGTCTACAAGCCATCAATTAAACCAGTCAAGTTTTTGCTAGAGGCATTGGTTACTTTCCATTGCCTGGTGATGCTCACTCTATATTTCAATTTTGTTTTGTTTTTAGATTTGTTTATTTATTATGTATGCATATATCCCTGTAAGCCAGAAGAGGGCACCAAATTACATTACAGATGGTTGTGAGCCACCATATGGTTGCTGGGAATTGAACTCAGAACCTCTGGAAGAACGGGCAGTGTTCTTAACCCCTGAGCCATCTCTCCAGCTCCTATATTTCAATTTTTATCTCATCATCATGACCTTCCGAAATGCATAGAATTCTCTCCAGAGGAAGTGCTAGGTACAGAGGAAGTCTAAGTCCAGAGGCAGTGCTAGGTACAGAGGAAGTCTAAGTCCAGGTGGCCCCCAGTACCTGTAATAGATACTGTAATAGAAGGTAATAGATGTGGAGTTGAAACCTTCGCCCTTACTGCTGACCACTTCTGTTTACTTCCTTCTGCCATGAATAATCTTGGACAGGTTTGACTTTGCATAGTTTTGTTCCCCAAATCAAATACCCCTGTCAAAGGGTCACCCTTTGCCATTAACAAGGTTATTCAGGGCAAATGTGCCCCGATTTCTGGGGACAATGACTGAAATGGAGTTCCAAACGCTCTCTGAAAGAGCAGCGACATCGCTGGCAAGGACTTCCTAGTTTCCCTAGGTTTCAGCCCTCATTTGTATGTGTAAGCGCTGGTCTCCCTGCTTGAAAAGAGAGACAGGCAAGTTGACAGAAAAAGAAATAAAATAGTAAAAGAAAAGGCTTCTTCTTTCCTTCAGAGTTACATCAGAGAGCAGTGTTCTCTAAACCTGTGTCCTGGGGAACAGTTACTCTGCGAGAATAGAGTTGGGTGCTCCAATGAGGACAACTGTAAGCTCCGTCCCTGACTGTTTGCTCACAGTGCGCCTCGGCATGGGAAAGACTATAACTAAAGTTGTTCTGTTCTTCTCAATCTCCCCTAGAACACGGGTTCTACGGGACATCTTTTGGAACTGTCCACACACAAAACTAAGTTATTAGCTTACTAATTTATACCTCACGTTGTTCTAAAGAGACATGGTGGCAAAGCATGGACAGGTCACGTCTACCATTCTAAAGGGGAAACAAAGCCATCTGCTCCATAAAGGGATGACTCAAAATGGTTTTGTTAGAGTTGTGCCTCTACCACCAGGCTACCCAGCTGATGAAGCAGCTTGGCGTATGTCAGTCTTTTCCTTAGGGACCTCCAAGTAGATGGTCCTCTCCCAGGAAGTAGATAATGACTTGCAGCGCAGTCATCGGGTTAAGGGCTGCACAGCTTGGATGTACTCTCACTGTTTTTTACTGAAGTGAGTTTTCTCATTATTGTTTTCTTGGTGGCTGAATCAGCACCACCCCAGACACATTCCATGAGATACTCAGATTGTGTAGATTTCTGTGATCGACAGGTCCTGCTGCCAATGAGATTGGGAACCTGCATGTTTAATTCCCCTTGAAGAAAGGGAAGAAAGGACTTGCAAAGCTAAAAACCCTGATTAATCTCTTCAACCCACTCTTCTAAACTTAGCTGCCATTTCTTCTACATGTGATCCCCTCAGTACCTGGAAGGTCTTGGGTCAGAACACAAGAGAGTGAAACCGGGAAATATTAGTCAATTGTTCTGGTTTGTGGCTACTGGGCAGAGCTGTTGGGACTAAGGTGAGGAAGCTAGCTGTGCTCATGGACATTAACCAGTCCCAGTGGGACAATCATGCAGGAGCCGAGAATGGCACCTATACCACTTGCAAGGTTTAAATTGTTTTGCCTCCTCTCCCCTCAGTTTTCTTTCTGTTTTAAGTGGGGACTATAAAATCCACATTGCAGC
This sequence comes from Cricetulus griseus, assembly GCF_003668045.3. NCBI lineage: Eukaryota > Metazoa > Chordata > Mammalia > Rodentia > Cricetidae > Cricetulus > Cricetulus griseus. The sequence goes on along the minus strand of NC_048596.1, from coordinate 23,511,919 downwards.
CTGCACTGGGGGATAAAAGAGATGTCAGGCTGCTGAAGAGGAGGCCTGGCACAGATCCGGCTTCAGATAAAATTTAAATCACTCCTTGGTGTTCCTGGGAGACAGATGATGACGTCATACAAACACAGAGGAAGCTGTTGGCTAGCTGTGTCCGTTTCTAGAAAGAAAGCATTTTGATTATCCTGAGATGAGAGTTAATGAACTATATAACAAAGGGGTGGGCCCATGCCCAGGGAACTCCTACAGATTTGAGATCTATATTCTAACCCTGGTCCACCAGTTACAAAACAAAACAAAACAAAACAAAAAAAACCAAACAAACAAACAAAAAAACCTTTGTCACATTGCTTAACCTCTGCCAGCCTCAGTTTCCTTGCCTGTCTAAAGTGGAATTGGATTTCATGTATCCAGAGTGCAAGTGCGCAAGCATGCGCGTGAGTGTGCGTGCGCACCTACACACACCCACACACACAGACATACACACACACACAAACACACACACATGCACACACACACCCACACACACAGACATACACACACACACAAACACACAGACATACACACACATACACACACACACACAGAGACATACACACACACACACACACACACACACACAGACATACACACACACACACCCTTGGTTATGTGGAGCCAAATTAATGTTCTTTGCAACCAATTCTTACTGGAAAGGTGGCAGATCAGCTGAATTACATTGAAAATATTTTTCAAGGATGAGAGTCAGAAATAACTGTCAAATAATGTGCTCTTCAGCAACGCTTCCCACTTTAGGGCTTCTCTGCCTTAAGAGCATATTTTTAAATATTCAGATGTAAATTATTCACATGGCACATGCACTCAGAACATGGGTGCTTAGCTGATGTGAATCACCAGCCTATTGTTAATTATTCTTCAGTCAGCCCTGTTCTTTTGGATAATGAACATTACCAACAACCAGAGAGTCTGAATTGGTTAAGCAAGACTCTAAACACTTTGTCAAGTCCCCCCAGCCATGCTGCCACATCCCCCTATAGCTGTAACGTGTGCAGTTTGTTCTTCTTAATGTATATATAGTATACATATGCCCATAGGAACCTGCATATGTACTGCGTGTTTTCAAACACTGCCCAGGGGTGCCAAATAGCCTGGACCATTCCCATCAGTCGTATCTGGCAGGGATAACTTCCTTGAGACTGGGTTCATCCCATCTCTGCTGTTTTCTTTGTGTAGATACTCCCTGGCAGAGGCACAAGAGACATGCTTATCTGCATTCTCTCACAGGATTCTGTAGGCTCATCCAGGGAGTCCTTTTGTTATTATAATTCCCATTTTAACAGAGAGTGAGCATATTCAAGTACTTAATGTGCTAACATACCATAATAAGTGGCAGATACACGCTTTGAAACCTGATTCCGTATTCCATACCCCATTGACACAGTCTCCAGGTGACAACCAGAGGCCACTGCTGGCCCTTCTCTTCTTCATCCTTTACAGGAGAGGGATTGTGAGGAAGAAAGAATTTCCTCAACCATCCTTCCTCTGATGCTAGGAGAACCTGCTCTAGGTGAAAGAATGGGGGCGGGCCTTTCAGGGGCCAGTGACAATTCTGGTGGGATTCAAGATGTTCAGGTGGTAAGAGGGTCTGAGTGAATATCATTAGGGTCAGGGGTCCTGGGACAGGGCCAAGTGAGCAGCCTGGCTTGGGGCAATAAGTTTTTCTCAGCAGGCATGACACCCCCTCATATTTTGCCATCGGCAGACAGACCTCTGTCCCAGCTTATACACCCACAGTGCCACAAACCTAGACTCAGATAGCTTTAGAATTAAAAGTGGCCTCTGAAACTATCTCATCCAGCCCCCTTCTTTAATAAGACAGAGAGAATTAGCATGCATTAGGCCACCCAGAGAGTTTATGGCCAAATGGGAATCAAGGCGTAGACTTTCTGGTTCTTCTGAAGTGTTTCTTTCTTGGCCTTTGGAAGAAGAAACCAGGGCAAAAAACACCACTTCTGGATTCCTTGTGCCTGCCTTGCCCTTTCTCTGAATGGACCTTTGTCACTGGCTTGTCAGCTGTACCTAGGGCAGCCTTAGTCTTGAATGCCTAGAGCCAGACCTTTCTTCTTAGACCTTCAGACACCCTACTCACTCCTCTGCTGCTGACCCCAGGTTCTGTTGTAACCTAAGTTCCCTGGTAACCATGCTGCCTACTCTTTTCCTTTGGAAAGCTGATCTCAGCTTTCCATCCAACCTGGACTCCTGCCCCCAACAGCCTATGGCCATGGCTGTGGCCAAGAGCTGTGCCTTACCCCTGTAGACAGCCATTCACAGGCAAATGGAAGAAAAGACTGTGTTCGGGGTCTTATTTAATACATCAAGTCATATCCTCTGTCTACAGTGTGCATTGTCAATAAATTTATGAAAGCTTGTTTTTAAAATAAGACAGTTTCAAAAATATTATTCTAAAATGTGCATAGTGATACACACCTTTAATCACAATATTCCAGATACAGGGGCAGGTAGATCTTTGTGAGTTCCAGGCCAGCCAGGGTTATACAGTGAGACCTTGTCTTAAAAGAAAGGAAGAAGAAAAGAAAGAAAAATAAGGGGAAAATATTGTTCTAAATAATGGCTAAATGAAATATGCAATATAAAGCTTATTACGAATCAAAATTTGCTTGGTATTTTACACAGTGATGAAGCCATACTTCTATATATTTTCATGTTTATACAGAAAGAATAAAAATATGATTGAGTGTTAAATTTAATAAATATCAGAAGGAAATTAGAAAAAAATAAGTGATGATTAGAAAATAAAACAATTTTTATACTAAGAAGCAGGGGGTATAATGAATAAGTCCAAAATTCTCTATTGGAAGAAAAAAACCTAGTAAAATGGTAGCCATTTGGAAAGAACACCACTCACGTGTTAGAGGTCCTTTAATTGTTAACGAAAGACAGTATAATGTTTAGGGAAGAACCAAGGAAGTGACCTACTTTACAATATACACAGAACTCAGTCCCAAGTGAATTAAGATCTCATAATTTCATATGAAAAAAGTGATAAATTAAATGTTAGTGAAAAGATGATGAAATGGGCCTTTTTAGTACTCCAGAGTCAGACATATGATTTGCAGAGCTTGCATAGAAGCTAGGGACTTAAAAACATCCTTAATCCAACAGGAATCGACTCGAAGTCCGTCCCAGGGAAATACAGACATGTAAGGGGATTGTGGCAGATACTTAAAAACTGGAATTCTCTTTAGATGATACATTATAGCATGCCACGATATGAAAGTCAGTCATCTATTGAACTATATTATTAAAACATTGTCCTGAAAAAAATGTTCATGATCAAAAAATAATATAATCAAGTTGGGGTGCGGTGCACTTGGGAGGCTAGGATACAAGGATCACAAGTTCAAAGTCAGTTTGGACTACAAAGTAAATTCTAGGCCAGTGTTGACCTCAAGGTGAGACCCCCCCAACCCACCTCCAAATTCCAAAACAGAAAAGAAAAACACAGAGCAATACATAGTGTTTATCAACTTGATAAACACACACATGCAGATATCACATATGTGATATGTGTCATGTGTATACATATCAGTACCTGGGAAGTGTAGCAGTGCTCCCCACTATTTAAGTTTTTCTCTATTTTCCTGAACTTCTATGAGACATGTATATCATGTGCAAATTGCATTCAAATTCCTAAATGTTCTACTTTTTAAAAAAAAACATAGGTTGATGTGATAATGTCTTGACATGATTTTGAGATTACTCATATTGATCATTTAATTCTTTTCAAAAAAAGGAATTATCATTTAATTATATCTTGTAAGTCTATGTGAGTTGAGCTGTGTGACAGCTATTCACCAGAATACTGGTATTTTGTTATTTATTATGTCATCTAGACCCCATATTGAAAAGCCACTCTGTATCAGGAAAAGGTGTTAGACTGAGGAGTCTTGGGCCTCAAGATTTTTAGCAAAGCCTCTAGTAGCTCTCTGGACCTCCCTTTGCTTCTGTCAAACAGATAGCAATATGGGATCTGCCACTTTCACATCGTTGTTTGTTCTGAAGCCCTCATGAGATGCTCCAGGCAGGAGGCTGAGAAGTGTGCAGTGTTATGAAAGCAGTAACTACCATTTTAAAATAGGACAGTGCCTGCCTGGAATTGATAGTTGACCTATGCAGTCTTTCTAGGTCTTCCTCCTGGTAAGGAAACACACTCCCTTGGCTTTAAAAAAAAATCTTCCCCACTCCTCCCACAGCCTGTTTCATGACATTAAAAAATGCTTATCCCTTGAGGGGAATTAGAAGGGTCAAGGCACACCCCTGACCTATCCCCACCAAGGCTAGTGGGAAAATGCCTGGTTTCTTCCTTCCCCAGAAACAGAGGAAGTGGCAGAGACTTCAGCGGTCTTATGGGACTGTAACAGAGGCAAACCATTCGTCATCTCTACAAGCTGGGATATCTCCTGGCAACTCTGTTGGCCCAGACCTCTGATGCCCGCTTAGAGTAACAAGGCATTCAGACTGTACATTGGTCCCCACAAACACCTCCAGGACATGGCTCGTGTGATGACGCCTGTCCCATATCTGATTCATATTATTGCAGACTCTCATTATGTGTATTTTGGGGACATGGAAACCCATAGCCTGTCCATGCCCCACAGCAACTGCTACAAGGACTCTTGGTCACCACAAGTACTCGGGGTATCACATGACCCAGAAGCTTCTCTCTATGCACCCTGGCAGCACACACCGCTCAGGCAGCTTTAAAATAGCTTGGGCCACCCTCCAAGTGTAGAATTTAACCAGAATCCTTGAGAGTGGGAATGAGTTGTCAGTATTTTTAGGTTCCTTGGGTGATTCCAAGTGCATCCAAGATTGCAAAGCCTTGTTTGCATCCCACACAGATCAAGGCATCTCCCCACGCAGCCTTCCCCTCTGTGAGGGCTCCACATGCCTTCAATTCATATGTGGTCCTTGCACAGGCTTCTTAACTATCGTTGACCCAAGAGCTCCCTTTAGCTCCTCTGTAGGCTGACTTTGTCTTTCAGCCGTCAATTCCACAAACTGAAGAAGAGTATTATTATCTTAGCCAATACCTTTTCGAGCCAGGCCATTTGGATTGTGGAATGCTAGCTACCCAATCTAGGAATTGGCTACTCTGAGGGAAAAACTACATCTTTCTTGCCCTAATAATCCATGGAAAGGGCCAGAGGTTATGTAAAATAAAACACATTCATTCTGCTTTGCCCCAGAACTGTTGTGTATGAACATGGGCTAGGGAGGGTACTAGTTCCCTTAATAGAGACTGTAGTATACTTGATTTATCTGATTTAATCACAAATCATAATATTGAAATAAAATGTTTTTTTTTTAATTTTTTCAAGACAGGGTTTCTCTGTGTAACAGTTATGGATGTCCTGGAAATAGCTCTGCAGACCAGGCAGGCCTCAAATTCATAGAGATCCACCTGCCTCTGCCTCCTGAGTGCTAGGATCAAAGGCGTGCTCAACCACCTCCTGGCAAAATAAAATGTATTTGTAAGACTCTATGAAAATTAAGGATCTGAGTTTTGTTTTCCTCATAGAATGTGTCTGTTCATGAGTCTTTCAAGTTTATATTAAATAATAAAATGAATAAGCCACCCAAGTATATTTAGAATATATGTATAATTTTACAATCCCACATTCATAGAAACGTCTATTGAGTTTAGAATGAAAAACCTCTGATATTCATTATTATCTCAGCTAGAGGATTTTTTTTTTAGCTTTTATAAGAAAAATTTAAATTGAAGTATAATTATACATAAAGAAAAGAACACCATCGAAAGTATACTTCTCAATGACTTCCTGTTTGTTTGTTTACAAATAAGCACCCCTGTGTGCAACACCTGGGTTAAGAAACCAAGTGTTTCTTCCCCCTAGAGACAGCCTTTGTGCTTGCTTTCAGTTACAATGTCCCTCCAAGAACAACCACTGTGTTGATGTCTACCTGGCATAGATTTGTTCAGCTGGTTTTGTTCTTTCTATGTTAACCATGTAGCACGAGCTTTATCATGTTCTAACCACTTTCCTTAGGATACTTTGCTTGTAGTTATAGTTTTAGCCAGAGGTTTTAATCTTTGGAATTTAGTTCAGCAAACATTTTTTTTTCTGAAACCAGGAAGTGGGATAGAGTTGGGGGCACAAAAACAAATAAAGGCAAGTCCTTGCTCTAAGATTACATCCCATATTGTAGTCTAGCAATGCTCTGGGAGGTTCAACAAATATTTGTTCAGTCTTCACAATGAAACGTTTGCTATCACAAGTACTAAGGATAAGTACTGAGCCGGCAAACAGAAATTCTAGAAGAAATCCCATCTTTCATCTCTGTGACAAAAAATAGACAAGGGATGCACACTGGTATCCATTTTCCAGTCTATCTTGCTTCTGATTTAACATCAGGGGTGGTACTGATGAAAGCTATTTCTTCTGGAAACTTCAAGTATGAGATGATGAAGTCCTTGGTGAAACACAGGGCAGTTTGTAAACTTTTGAGCCCGAGAGGCACCTATCTGTATCTGTTGTGGCTGCATTTCTCTTTCTTCATCCCGTGGCTGCCCTTAAGGACAGAAACAAAACCCTAGAGCCTGCTCAAGCCTCTGGGTGTCAGATTACCTAGGAGTAAAGCTGAGCATTGAGTTGCTTTCCAAAACCATAAAATGAGAGGAGACAATTACCAGAGTCGTGATGGAAGTCATGAACCTTGTACTTTGTTTTAATAAGTACAGGCTGTAATATGTGTCTGATTAGTTGCTCTTGGCTTTTCAGAGTCTAGTGAATTACTTGAGTAAAAAGCCATGACGCTAGAGGGAAGAGGGATTAGCAGGGAACTCAACACGGTTCAAGGATTGATAGTTTGGGAAGAAACAGAAGAGGTCATTTCATTTCATTTGGCTGGTTTGTTCTCCACCTCCATCTTTTTATGGAAAAATCTCGTCTCTAAAAATAGAGTTGACCGTAAAATTCACACCTATGTTCCCATCCTTCAGCTTCAAAACTTATCAGTTCCTACCCAGTTCATGTCTAACCCTCCCCTGATTATTCTATCAAATAAATTACTCATTTAAAAATACTTCAGGAAGTAAAAAAAAATCCTTATTTAATTTCCTTAGTTAATGGACTCAGAGGGAAGTCACTTGACAAATTACTGGCAATTACATTGAACCTACACTCTCAGAGTAAAAATATCACAAGATTTACTAACAGGATTATTACATTGTCATTAAATTGTCTGGCACACAATCCAATCATTTAGCCTAAAAATACCTGTTTTTAGGTTTTCAGTTAGAAAACTGGCAACTTCTCTGCAAAGAGTTCAGCAGGGTGTGGTGACAGATGTGTTGACGCCCTTTTTCCTCAGTGATTATGAAGCCAGATCCTTGTGGATTTTGAAAATGCCAATAAATTTGTCCAAGTCAAAGTGTTTCTTTTAACTATTTAGTAATAAAATGGCCTCAATTGCCTTCAAAGTGTCATCATTTCCTATTTTCAGCCTGTCCTGTTTTCAAAGAAGGTTCATTGCTCTTTGCTGTTCATGACCACTCACTATATCTGCCATGAGTTATCACAGCACAATGGGGCTACATTTTATTCCCTACAATCCCCAGTATAAACTCCCAACACCCCATTATTTTGGCCTGTCAGAATATTCCAGAAGTTTCCAGAGCATGTTTTTCACATGAAAATGATCACTAGTGCCTCTGTTGTAGTGCCACAGAAAATGAAGACTTGGCTCTGTCTGCTGCCTGCTTGCTCTGCTTGTGTCTCAAAACGCTTCCCAGGGTGTGTGACCCCCATGACTTGCAGGGAGGAGCTTCAAGCACCCCTTCACTGAGCATTTCAGACAAGGAGCCAGACAAGCTGCCAAGGTTTTCTATAAAAATACTACAGAAAACCGCCATTTATCCATGTCATGCTCCACCTGTCTCTCTGAGAGATGAAAGCAGTGAAGATCAACAGGCCGACAGTTTCACTGTTCTCACTGTGTACTTTCTCTGGGCAGGTTGTTCACATCCAACTCCTTTGATGTGATCAGTGATGATGCTTTTATTGGTCTTCCACACCTAGAATATTTGTAAGTAAGACAACCTTTCCCCCCAAGCTGATTGAGGACAGGTACTCCTCAGTTCCTATGGCTGCCTGACCAAAAATGTTGTCACCTCTTGCAGATTCATAGAAAACAACAATATCAAGTCCATTTCAAGACATACTTTCCGGGGACTCAAGTCCTTAATTCACCTGTAAGTATGGATGTTGCTATTATTTTTCAAGCTTTGTTTGTGTGGCTGATTTGGGTTTGTTGGTGTTTCTGCAGTGCTGGGATCAAACCTGAGGCCTTGTACATGCTAGATGAGCTCTCTACCACTGAGCCATAGCTGTAGCCTTCATTTTTGAGCTCATGAATTCAGTTTGGTACCTCAGCTTAAGGCACCATTTTATGAGTGCCCATGAAAATTTAAGAACTCAGATTCTTTCTCTCCATGCTATCCTCTCAGTCATGTGTCAGCATGTTCTCAGGAAATTGATTATGGTTGCTATTTTTAGCACAGATGGAGCATAATTAGAAAAGCAATCTAATGTAGGGAAATTACTTTTATTATCTACATCATTGGAGAATTATCAGTTAACTATATCCTTTAATTTGGTATTGGCGGCGCTTTTCTCACTGTATAAGTCCTGATTTTATCTGTATTTAAACCTGATGTAGCCATCAGCAGTGTCTATATAGTGCCTGAACAGTCTATTTGACAACTGAAAAAGTAATTATTCCATGGATGATTAAAGATACAGCAGTCATTCTTAACAAGGGACAATTTTGTCTCCCAGGAAACGAGAAGAAATAAGAGCTATGCTTATTTGTCACAACATGGGAATCTAACTAGCGGGTAGAGGGAAGGGCTGTTACTTACTTATCTGTAATGTAAAAGGCAAGCTCTTCAGCCAGGGATGACCAAGCTTGGAATGTCATAGTGGGGAAAGGGGAACCTTTAACCACATGAACCATGTAAATTTTTTCTTCTGGCTTATTCCACCTCTTTAATATAAAGGACATGGAGTTATTTTTAAGGAAAATATACATTAGAGATGTAACATCTACCCATGTTAGAGATAAAGAAACATCGATACTAGAAATTGAACCTGGGGCATCATACATTTGAAACAAGGGTCCTACTACTGAGTTGCATCCCTGAATCCTCATTTTTTTATTTTTTGGTTTTTTTTTTTTTTGTTTTTGAGACAGGGTTTCTTTGTGTAGCCTTGGCTGTCCTAGAACTTGTTCTGTAGACCAGGCTGGCCTTGAACTCACAGAGATCCACGTGTCTCTGTCTCCTGAGTGCTGGAATCAAAGGCGTGCATCACCACTGTCCGGCTTTATTATTTGAGACAGCATCTTACTAAGGTGCCTAGGTTGGCCTTGAACTTGTTCTGTAGTCTAGACATGCCTTGAATTTATGATCTTGCCTCGAATACTTGAGTAGCTGGGATTACAAACCTGCAGCACCAGGCCAAGATCAGAAACAGAATCTTCTGCAGGAAACATGATTATAAATAGCAACTCAGTCACTCAATTGGACCGGCCATTCAATCATTCAGTGGTGATTTCTTAAATACCTAAAATTAGCCTCATCTGTGCTGGTGATGTAGGAGATCTATGTGTCATCTTCATTCTATCTTGAGCTAATCTAACAGTTCTTCAGCCAGCTCTGTTCTAAGCCCTGATGAAGCAGAAGGACACTTCCCTCTGAACCTACTTTCTAGTATGTCAATGTAGGCATTCTGCTATACCTCCCAGGCCCCAGTGTCCCTTGCTGTTTGGATTGCGAACAAGAGGAAGAGCTGAAAACCAAATTTGTTTTATAAACTCCAATTTTGTTCTTTCAAGGCTTGTCTATGGTCATTGCAATATAAACACCACTTGCAATGCCCTTCCTATAAGTGGTATAATATGATATGAAGATAGCTGTGGAACAGAATTAATATTATGTAATTTTTTTTATCAGAGAGTCTAGTTCTTCAGGACGTTTTCCAGACAAAATAAAATAAAATAAACACACAAAAGGTGAAACGGATTTTCACTATGTTTTGTTTGAATGGTTTGAATGGTTTGTTATGGTTTGAATGAGAGTAGCGGCTATAGGCTTAGTTGGTGGAACTGTTTGGAAAGGTTTAGGAGGTGTGGCTTTGTTAGAGAAGGCATGTCATTTAGAGGGGTTAAGTTTTGAAGTTTCAAAAAGTATACATTATTCCCTGTTAGCTCTTTCTTCCTCATGCCTGTGGGCCAAGATACAAGTTCTCAGCTATTGCTCCAAAGCCATGCTTGCCTGCCAGCTGCCATGCTCCCTACCACAATGGCCATGAATTCTAACCCTCTGTAACTGTAAGCCCCCAATAAACTCTTTCTTCTATAAGTTGCCTTGGTCATGGTATCTCATTACAGCAATAGGAAAATAACTAAGACACATTGGCCTGAGAGCTCCTTGATGCACATATGTACCGTCCAACAGGGTCCCTGTCTAACACCCAGCATCAGCATGCCACTCAGAGGCTGTAAGATCCTCCCTAGGAACCTGCAATACAAGTGTGTTGTGCCCAGTTTGGTAGGGTGTATCTGCTCCAATCTAAGTGCCTGGAGCTTTCCTCCGCGTCTTTAGCACAGGATAAGGGAAAACATTCTCCCTATCTCACAAGAAGAGGATGGAGGAAGGGGAGGAGCCAAGGAAAGGAGAAAAGAAGGGAGAAGGGGGAAAGGAGGGGAGAAGTACAAGCCAAGAATGGGGAAAGAAAAATTCTGCATAGCACCATGCGAAGAACACATTTTCCTTGACTGAAAGCCATTTTGCCCATCAGATAAAGTGGGAATTTAAGTTTATATGAAAACAAAGGTCTGCTTTAGTGGTATCAGGATAGGGGACTGGTACAATGTGTGATGACAGAACCTTTCAGTACCTAGAACCTTTCAAGGTAAATGGAAAACCAAAGAAAATCCTCCAAGTGAAAGGCATGCATCTTAAGGGTTACACAGATGAGCAATGAACGCATGGCTGGTGCTGAAGACAGGAAGCAGGAGTGATGAAAGAATGGATTACAGCTGATCAAGCAAACAGGATCCTTCATCTTTTGCATCTGTACCTAATCCATGATACTGCTATTGTTTTGATCTACATAAGCGGCAACACCGTATGGGCCATGCGAAGTCATTGCTAAGGTCGTTGCTAACTTTACAAGGAGTTAAGATCCATGACGATGAGTGAGATCCATGCCATCTTGAAGAAGCCCCTTCTGGAACAGGAAGAGGAGTTGGATAAAAAAATATTTTCTCACTCCTTGTCATTGTGTTCAGGTTTTGCCTTCCTTTCTGATCATGCTCTTCTCAAAGGTATACTTCCTGCTTCTCTCTCTTTCCTTTAAGGATGGAGCAGGCAGCCTTTGAAACCCAATGTCTCTGCCTGCTCAGTACATCTAGTTCACTTCCCACTATTTACTGCTTATGCAGATGCCTGGCAATTTTTTTGCACCATTCATTTCTCTCTTTTTTTAAGGTTTAAGGCTTCAAAGAGCACTTTCTCCACCTTTGGCCAGTTCTTTCCAATTGAAAGGCAAGCATTCTAGCAGCGAGACATTGTCAGCAAGCTCTTTGGCCTGTGTACACCACAGGAGGAATTTATAAAGTTGGTTCACACTCTTACCTCCCTGTAGTCTCCAGCTGGCCTTACGGAAGGAGTGGGCAGTGACATTGCCCTCCTAGGGGCATGAAAACAAAAGTGTCAATTATGTCCTCAGTGGACGCTACTCCCCTTCTCATCATAACAAAGCCAGAAGTTGCCCAGGTCTTCAGCCAGGCATCCAGTGAAGGCTCCACTGTGTCTGTTAAAGCAGAACCGGAGAGCTCTCATCAAGCTGACCAGATCCTGGTACATGATTTGAGATGTAGATTTCAGACAAGAAAGAGATCCTGGAGCCAGCAAGATGCCTCAGTGGGTAAAGGTACTTGCTGCTAAGTCTGATGACCTGAGTTGGATCCTAGGATCCACATGGTGGTGGAAGGAGAGAACTAAAGCTTTGTAAATTATCCTCCAACCTCCACACATTAACTGTGCTGTGTGCATGCTCATATACAAGCTTCTGTATGCATCCACACAAATAAATAAATGTAACAAGTATTTCAAAAGAAGAATGAAAGAGATCCTGAAGAGGCCACCTTTGCTCTCATTCTCCAAATGCAGAGAGTTCGAGTTGGATGCACATTTTTAAACCAAACTCTTTTTATTCTGGCCTGATATTAGATCTGCTGCAAAAACTCGGTCCATTCTTTTACAAACAATGAATTTTTATCACTTTTTAAAATATATTTGTTTTGCTAGGTTTACTTCCTAAAGGGCACTTACAGACAATTTGAAAGTCACAACAGATAACTCAGTTCAGTAAGATGCTTGCCTTGGATGCCTGAGAACCTGAGTTCAAGCACCAGAAAGCACAGAAAAAAAAAGGTCAGGCATAGTGGCCCTCTTGTAATTCAGTCCCTATAAAAGCTGTTAAGTACAGAGACCCTCTCTGAAATGCTTCATTCTGAGTGCCCTAATATCATGCAGGCCTACTTTTATAACTCCAATTAAATACTGGAAGACTCAGTTCACAGTTTTGGGAGAGTCTAGGGTAGGGCACTGGGATTGGCTCAGTTCTAATGATCGCCTTTTTATTGTCAGAATTCTAAGGTAGCATATGGCATCATGTGGCAAGGGACCTGTAGTGTATGTTTCTACCTGCCAAGACACAGGGTAGGGAAAAAGCAAACAGCACCGTGAATTTTCATGGCTGGGACCACATCCTACGGGCCTGCTCTCACACATGTGCTCACTCTCCCCAGTTTCTCCATAGTGACAGTTTCATAGCCAACAGAGGCTCTTGAAAGTGTAGCTTCAATTCAGAGTCTACCTAGAACTCATCCCCTACTGAATACCTAGTTCCGAAGCTAGTTGTTAGGGTCAGGCATTTTGGAAGGCACAGCCATTCTTCCCATCATTGCATCGACCTTGGTGTTCTAGTGTTTTGCCTGAGAAAACCTTTGATTATGGCAATGGAACCCACTGGAAAATCGCCGCTATGGCAGACTAGACTGGCTCAGACGGCACATTTGTTTCAGTGCCACGGGGCTGTGCTGCTAAGAAAGCAACACCCACAGCCATCTGGGGTGCTCCCACCCCATTGCAACCATCCTCACTTTGGGCTTGTGGCTCTAGGAGTCTGCAGCTTCACAGGATGACTTTCTAGTTTGCTATGAAATGCAGAGAGAGCATGAGAACACCGCAGCATTTGCAGTCCTTACTCAGGACTGGCAGGTTACCATCTCCCTGTGCACTGGCGATCTCCAGGCTCCCTGCTAAGCACTTTGCAGCTAGCCACTCATTTAATCTCCAGACAAGCTTGAGAGCTGCATGTTCCCAAGTACCTTGCTATCCTCACTGTCAGTGAAGGTAAACTTGTTTTTAGCAATTATGGTCTTCTTTGTGAGCTAAGTTAACTGGGACTTAATAACCCTCATCACTGGACAATGGTGACACATTTCCTCTTAATTAGGCATACCTAAAGAGTGCTAATTGACAACTACTACCCACTGCAGTGTCGCTCACGGTCCCTTCCACTGGCGTGGCTCTGGCCCAGATCAGCATTGGTCCTCTGTGATCAGTCAGGTTCCAAGTCGATTCTTTCTTCTTGTTCTTCTTGTACTTCTCCTCCTCCTCCTCCTCCTCCTCCTCCTCCTCCTCCTCCTCCTCCTCCTCCTCCTCCCGATTCTTCTCTCCTCCTTCTTCCATTTTTCTTTCTTTTTTTTCTAGACAAGGGCATATGTGCCCCAGCTGGGCTCAAATTCACTATGTAGCTAAGGATGATCTTGAACTTCTGATCTTCCTTCTTCTATCTCCCAAGTGCTGGGATTACAGTCATGTTGCCATGCCTGGTTAATGCAATGTTGGGACTTGAACTCAGGACTTCGCACACACTAGCCAAGCATTCTAATAATCAAGCTACATCCTAGGAAAGCACTCTACTTTCTGAGCTGCACCCCTGACCCTCACCATCAGTTTACAAATTAGCAATGCCAGCATTTTACACATGAGCAGTCTGGGAACAGGAAAGCCAATGCCCTGCCCCGGGGCTTGAGTTTAGGCAGTCTGGTGGCAGAAATTCCCCTTTACTCACCGTATCATACTACATCCTCACATGTGCATCAACATAAAAGGTAAAATGAAGACCTCCTAAGTAAATTTGGAACACAGGGAGACTTAATTAGGGTTTCTATTGCTGGAAAGAGACACCATGACCACGGCAACTCTTATAAAGGAAAAACACGCAATTGGAGTGGCTCACATTTTCAGAGGTTTAGTCCATTATTATCATGGTGTTACACGGTGGCAGGCATGCAGGAAACAGGAAGTGGTCTGTGTCACTGGGCATGGCTTGAGCATATACGAGACCTCAAAAACCTGCCTCCACAGTGACACACTTCCTCCACCAAGACCACACTTAACCCAACAAGGCATACCTCTTAATAGGGTCACTCCCTTTTGGGGCTATTTTCTTCTAAACCACCACAAGGGGTAACCTTGCTTGGTAGCTATTTAGACATCCTTCTTATCCCCAGGCAATACTCAGCAGCCAGCAGCAGCTATTTCACAACATATAGGCTGCTCATGCTTGGGCATATCTATGCAAAGAGTCTGGGTCCACTGGTCCACAGCTACTGTCTGGTAATGTGCTACAGAAGGGAGCAAGGCTCACTGCACATTACCAGAAATCAACACGAACGCTTAGCAAATTGATTGTCATTGCCCATAAACTATTCTTTTATTCCAAATTACAAGAAGAAGGCTTGCCATTAGAAAAATTCAAATCGGTACCAAGTATCCAGGCCTTAAAGTTAAATATGCAACTATAGCTTGAGTATGGCTTATACCTTCAAGCTCATGAAGGAGTTTTGTGCCCGAAGTCCTATGCTAATGGAATTAAAAGGGTGGAAAATAAACCTGTTTTGGTGTTCAGTGTGGTGTCTCTGGGAATGATTTAAATAATGTCTTTAGGCTGAAGCCCACTGGACTGAATTCCAGAGAAGCATCACCTGCTTTTTTTCTGTGCCTAGTTAAGAGAACTTCCTCTACCTACTCTGGACTCCCCTCCCTCTCTCCCTCCCTCCCTCTCTCCCTTCTTCCCTCCCTCTTTGCTTCTCTGCCTTCTTCTCTTCCTCCCTTGGCATGTATCTTTCCTTTCCTCCCAGCCTCCCTTCCTCTCTCTCCCTGCCCCACTCCCTCCCTCCATGATTTACTCCCTCCCTCCCTGATTCCCTTCCTTCCTCCCTCCCTGAGGTCCCACATTCTTTATTCATTTGGAGATATATACTGAGGTCACTAACACATTCTTCAAGCTCTCAAAGCAGAACCATCCTTGGAGTAGTGAATGGTGAGGAAACACTTTCTCCAGTCTCTTGCTGCCCCGGTCTTCTTCACCCCTCTATTAGCCCCACCTGATAGTCCAACTCTCTCTACTTCCTAGGGAAAAAAAAAAAAAAAACCTTGTCAGAGGCAGTGACTCTTAACCATGTGGCTTAAAGTACCACTTCCAGAATCATCTGATTATTATTAAAGATGAAGCCATAAGCATTTCGCAGGGAAAAGTATGAAGATGTGATTTAAGAGCAAGATTAGAACTTGGAGAGCATTCTGACCTAAGAGAACTGGCTTCATAGAAAACTGCCAGAACTCAAGCCTGCCTCCCGTTCCCAGCCCACACCAGTTTCCACCACACTCAGGAGCTGATTGGCAGAACCTGATAGTGAATCTGGCGGAGGCTGACTTGGGTCAAAGCAAGGCCCTTCTTTTCCTCAGCTCATCCTAGCTGAAAGCCTGACACTTCAGGAGGCCACCTGGTTCCCAGAACACTTTCTCTTTTATGGTCCTTAGTTTTCTTCTTATTCCTAGGAAAAGTTCTCATGGTTAACTTGGCTCTGATTTAACCCTTGCACTTTTCAGAATAGCTCAATGAAGAGACCTTTGAAGAGAAATGAGGTCTAGACCCCAGTTCATAGTTCCATTCTTGCAGGCCATTGCTCCACAGGACAGCAAAGACGAGAGATCTTTGAGCACAGGGCCAGGGATGTGGTACCAAAATCACTTGTTTTAGGTAGCTGTGTTGGCAATGGGAAGAAGGCTTGACTATGGTGATTATTGTTCTCTTTCGTTGTCTTAAAAATAATTTTTGTATTTTCAAAATTGTCTTAGTGTGGTGAAATTAGTATATGAGCATATGTATTAGCATGTGTGTCAATAAAAGCAAAAGATAGATCCTTCGGACTAGTAAACGATAGAGTTTTCTTCCTAAGAAAGAGAAGATGGTCTCACTGTCCTAAATTGAGATGGCTCAGCAGTTAGGAACATTTGTTTCTCTTCCAGAGAACTGGAATTCAGTTCCCAGAACTCATGTTGGGTAACTAGCTTACAACCATCAATAACTCCGGGTCCAAGGGGATCTGACACACTCTTCTGACCTCAAAGGACATACACACAGACACAGACACACAAACATAGACATAAGCACACACACACACACACACACACACATATAAACATACAGAGACACAAATAGGCACACACACACATACATACACACAAACTCAGAGACACACAGGCACACACACAGAGACATGCATAAGCATATACACAGGGAGAAACACATACATACACAGGCATGCATGCAAACAAGAACACACACAAATAAATAACACATCTTTTAAAGTCTATAGCTATTAAGCCTCATTAGTTTTCATGACAATAAAAGATTCATTTTGGGATCTTGACACACATAAGCCTTAAAACTTCCCACTCAGGCACAACAGTTTGCCTAGAATCCATTGCAAAGGAATAGGTACAAAGCCATTAGTAGCTGTGTTCGTTAATTGTCCCAGTGAATGAAACCCATTTTCTGGTCAGTTTCTCGAAGCTGTGATAACAGACACCTAGAGAGGCCAGGCTGGCAGGGGCACGTTCCTGACGGGGCTCAGACTGGTCCTGAACTAAGGGACACAGGTGGGCCGAGCTACATCAGTCATTTCAACAAGAGCTTCTACTGAGGAAGAGAATGATACGAAACTGTTTCCCTGTGAAGCTTGCGGGCAGGGATGGAGGGGCTGAGAAAATGTAATGCAAATTGGAGAACTTGATGCTGAGGTGGAACCTGATAAAGCATGTGGTAATCCCAATAATCTTTTTTTTGGGGGGGTGAGGCAGGGTTTCTCTGTGTAGCTTTGGAGCCTATCCTGGCACTTGCTCTGTAGACCAGGCTGGCCTCGAACTCACAGAGATCCACCTGCCTCTGCCTGCCAAGTGCTGGGATTAAAGGCGTGCGCCACCAACGCCCGGCAAACCCTAATCTTAAAGTAAAGCAAACAGTGCTCTCTCAGGCTCTGCATCTGTCCCAGCTGCCTAATAGGCCCCAGATCTCATTCTCTTTACTCTTTTGGTAAAAATCAAATGTTGAGCAATCTGCAAAGAGCCTTTTCCCCTTGGTAACCCCAGCCCGGTGCCCTCGGCATCTCTCCTTTGTGGCCCTCGGGTGCCTGCGATGGATTCTGGAGGCCCCAGGCCCTCTTCACTGCTGGCTTTAACACACACAGGACTCACAGCAGTGCCTCAAGGGGAAAGCATCCATCAACAGTGTGTATATATTCCCGTAGACCTTAGTACACCTATAGACCTATATTCTCTCTTCCTGGACACTACACTCTATGTACTCTTCTCTGTTTGTTTTCACTTGGGCATTTTATAATGCATCGAAATCTGCCCCCCCTTTTGTATATCTATGAACTATGCCATGTTAATTGTGAACATTGCTTATTTTCATATTCACTTATTAACAAAGATGTTGCTTGATCCCAATTCTTCACAGCTGCAGACAATGGCAGATGAAAGAACTTCCCTTGTGTATGCAACGGGGGGATGCTAGCATTTCCAGCTTCTCCTCATTCAAGAATTGTTAAAACGCCTTAACTGGCCCGTGGTCCTAGTTCTAACCCACCTCACCTTTGTTTACAGTTTTGCCGGTCCCCTCCTGTGCCTGTGGTGTATTTTTCTATACCTGCCACCCAGCCTGCACTAGAAGCATGCTCTTTCAGGACCCATTCAGACTTCTGTAGTTATTCCCAGGCTCTACCGGCTTTCCTTCCTTGTTGCTCTCTCTCTCACTCCTCTCTGTCTGTGTTCTGTTCATCTAAATGTGACCTAATGGCACCAGAGCTTCCCAGGGACCCAGAGAAGCTGTCTGAAATCGAGGCCAGGGTTGAGGGCTCAGGAACGCCTTCTTCTTGTCTCTGTCTTATAAGACAGAGACAAGATATATCCTCTTGGTCGGTTTCTCAGGCCAGGCGGCTTTCTCAGTCTTACTATTCATCAAACCCAGACATGAGGTGCCTTCCACTTCTGTGACTAACTCTTCACATCATCCATTATCCTGCTATATGTGGGCAGCCATGACAGTTCATTCATGTACTTCATGTAGTTCATTTTCTGAATATTGCTTCCTGGACAATGTGCCTACCGGAGAATTTATCCTTTGCCTCTCCAGCCTAGCTCTGTTTTTTTTTTTTTCTTTAGAGCAATCCCAATAGCAAATATTATCCTAGGCTATCTCATTTTCTTTCTTTATTTTCACTTTCTTTTTCTAACAATCTCTGAGATGAGATAGTTATTTTTCATTTTAAAATGAAAATTACAAAGTTGAGTTATATTTTAGTAGTCAGGGTATTTTGGTTTTTTTGGTATTTTGCTTTGTTTTGTTTTGTTTTGTTTTGCTACTGTCACAAGCACCTGTCATAATCAGCTTGTAAGAGGAGAGGTGTTAGGGGTTTCCACATTGCTTCCACTTTTAGAGATTTCAGGTTTGTGATTGGTTTATGGCTATGGTAGGACATCATGGTGGGACTGTATGGAGGAATTAAAGTCATAATATCCACAAAACAGAGAGAAAAAAGAAGCATATTAGTTACTTTTCTATTTCTGTGATAAACACCACCACCAAAAGGAACTTGGGGAGGATAGGGTTTACTTGGCTTGCATATCCCAGTCACAGTCCTCTGAAGGAAGCAGAGGCAGGAACTTGAAAAAGGAGAAGCTGCTTATTAGCTTATTCTTCCATGGCTTTCTCAGCCTGCTTTTTTTACATACTCCAGGACCACCTGCTCAGGGATGGCACTGGTCACAGTGAGCTGGACAC
This sequence comes from Cricetulus griseus, assembly GCF_003668045.3. Lineage (NCBI taxonomy): Eukaryota > Metazoa > Chordata > Mammalia > Rodentia > Cricetidae > Cricetulus > Cricetulus griseus. Next base: position 23,492,612 of record NC_048596.1, on the reverse strand, counting down.
TTCCAAAGCAATCATCCATCAAGAAAATGTCCCACAGGCCTGCCTACTGGCCAGTCTGATAGAAGCATTTTCCCAGTGAGGTTCCCTCCTCTCTGATGACTCTGTATCAAGTTGCCAAAGCCTAACCAGCATTGGAAGGGACCAGAGTCACAATCACCTTTCAAGGACACATCCCAAGTGGCCTCCAACTGGACCCCACTTCTTTAAATGTCTACCATTTCCCAATAGCAGAACAGAGGCTGGGGACCAAACCCCTAACACTGCCCGGAGCAGGTGTTCTGCACCTGTGTAGCATGATTGCTAAAGATGCAGAACCCAAGTCATCCAGCTGCACAACACGGTGGATGGTTTCTACCCAGCTCAGACTGACTGCAAAACCACTCCCTTCATTACCAAACCCATTGTCAAGGAGTATTGAACTTTCTGACTCTTTTTCCATTCTTGCATTCCATGGTTCATTGAAAGCAGTTTTGACAGCTAGTAGTAATTTCTAAAACAAACAAAACAGCATAATTAACTTTAAGCTCTAAAACCCGTGAATGCTTGAATGTGGAGAAGCTCATGTTTAGATGGAGGGGGTAAAAGACAGAGATGACCCTGATGAATGTTTAAAAGGATGCTGAGAGAATTTTCAAAGATCTTTTTAGAACAACAAGAAGTTCTTCTGCTCTAGTTTTAAATGTTATTGTGAAAAATATATAAAATGTTCTGGGAAAACCCAAAAGTGTCAGTACCTGGTATCGTGTCCATTTTTCTGTAATGTGTATACATTTCTCTTACCTTGTTAGCATCAGAACTATTTCCGGCTTGTTAACCATTATCAAACTCATTTATGTGAACTAGAAACTAGGAGAGAAAGAAAATAATTCTGTGATAACAGGGTAAGAATCAGAAGATGGGAATAATTAAAGAGGATGGATGAAGGGACATTAATGAGAAAGCTTTTTGACAAGATGGAAAGATTGAACTGAAAAAGCAAAGGCCAGAAACAAGGGAATGTCCTTCAGAAAGAAGAAAGGACGAGAAGACAAAAGCATTGCAAGTTTAGCTGCTCTCTGAAGTAAGGGGAGGTAGGGGAGGAAGTCAAAGTCCCAGCCAAAAGCGGGAGGGCATTTGGGGGGGGGTGAAAATTACCACTAGTGTGGTGGTTCCACCATAGGCCATCACTTGGGAAGCATCCTCTAGGCTGGACCTGTGAGAGTATGAGCTTTGGGTTATGAATTCAAAGAGGGATTCCCAAGCATCATTCTGCTGTTGGTTTAGTATTGCTGTTGCCTCAAGTCAGTATCAAGACTTACTAAGCGTTATCTCAATGCTAAGTGGATGTTGAAACAAAGAGGTCAGAAATTGAAAATCCAACAACAGAAATTTGAGTAGTATCTTGGGAAAACAAAAGTACTCCATATAATTTAATAGACTGAAAATGATTTTTAATAAGAACTTATAAATTAGCTTTATCATAAATAGTGTTTATTTAATTTTTCACTACATCCTTGTATCACTTTTTTTTTTCTTTCCAGGAGTCTCGCAAACAACAATCTGCAGACACTCCCAAAAGATATTTTCAAAGGCCTGGATTCTTTAACAAATGTGTAAGAGGACCTAAGGGATCACTGAATAACTAATGTGAAATGATTAGTGAGACCTGATATTGATAATTAGTATTTTTAATTGGCTTTAAAATTGGAATGTTTTGATTGACTTCACTCTTGAATCTACATAGATTAAATGTTTGGATTCTTTTATAATTTAGCATGGGAAATTCTGAATACACAGTACCGCATTACTTTGACAAAGTGTGTGCCTGTCCATAAGGGTCAATGGGGCAACCTGGAAAGGAGAGAGCTCCACAAAAATTTCAAGATCTCTTTTTTTCTCATGAAGTCCAGGAAGTAGGGCTACAAAGAAAAAACATAAAGGAGTCTGGGAAACTGACAAAATAAGATGAAAGGTTACACCCATGGGTTGGTCAGGCAACAGAAACGGAGCAGGAAGTGGGGGAAGGGAGGAGAGTTTGCCTTTTCTCTCATTAGCCTGAACAACAACTCTAGGCTTAATCCCCAGGAATTTGGCTTAAGCCCCAGGAAGGGAATGAACTTAATTATTTTTGACCCCTTTTCAAACAAAAGAGCTTTCAAACTTTGACTTTTAAGCTTCGGAGTGAAAGATCTTCGCAAGGAATTTGTATATTTTTGTGGTAAGCACAGCAACTTCTATATGCTCAAACCTCCCCAAAGCAATTTAGTCTCCTTAAATCTCTTCCAGAACATTAGCAGGGCATTTAAATGTCATAAAGTAGAATAAAGGAACAAATGAAAAGATGTATGTGGACTTTTTTTACTATCACTTACTTTGCTATTGAATATATAGAAAGAAAATTAAATATAAATATATCATGAAACTTAAATTAATTTCTCAGATTTTGATGGAACAAATAGAGAAACTAAATGTAATAACACAGAGAGAATATTTATATTGATAGCTCCAAAACAGCTTTCTCTAATAACAACAAAAAAACCTGAGTTAAAGAATTTCCTCCTAAGCCTAGAATTTAACTTCAAATCAAGAAGCTAATAAAATCCTCTTTGTTCTTTGCAGTTGTCCCCAACTCTTCTATCACGCCTACTTTTCCAATTACTGAAAACTTATTTCCAAGCAAGTGTCTGAATCAAGAGCCTTCCATGAGAACCTCACAGATCTCTTATCTGCTCTGATTTACAGTAACCCAGAAGGGCTGGCACTCTTGGGATAAGGTCACTTCTAGGAATGTTTTGAAAGTTAAATGATGAACTACACTTGGGGTGTACTTCATCCTGGGGCCTCTATCTCATGCTGTGTCAGTGTAACACTTAAAATCTGGCTCACTTTCCTAGGGAATCCCAGAATGAGGATTATCCCAAATCAAGGATTATTTTAGAAAATACAAGGATTCACGATAACTTGTCTTTTAGTGGATTTGTTATTGCTTTTTTTTTAATGAACATACACTTTACCAAATATTTAAATATTCACGTATTTAAAATTATTTATGTGCTGTGTGTGAAGAATGGGCAGCACATATCTTATAAATTCTGTGTGATCAGAAAAGAAATGGAAGACCTTTGCAGAGTAAATAAAGAGAGCTTGGTGAGTCGGGGCCATGTATGGAAATTTAAACTCGTTTCAACTCTGCCATATAGTTTATTACAGGCAAGGGCTGTTGTAGGTATTATGTCTGCATTAACTCTGCTATGGCAAAGTCATTTCTTATTAAAGAGGAATTTGTAGACCACAGAATTGGGTCAAGGTTAACTATATCTATGAAGATGAAAAGCCAGTGACTCACTGGATTTAATTAAATATTATACAGTAATCACTACACTATCTTCTAGACCCAATAACGTAGCTGCTGGACCCTAGAGTGTGCTGCTAGTACAAATGAGGCACCAAATTTTAAATTTTACATTTACTTGTTTATTTATTTATTTTGGTCCTAGCAATTGAGCCTGACCTTTTAATAAGCTAAGCATGAGCAGATACATTCAGGACCATTAATTTTTTTTTAAGATTTAAATTGAATTTTTTCTCATTTTAGTATATTAGAAAATAATCACATTCGGAACAACATATTGTTAGACCCCCGGAAAACTCAGGTATCCGGGGTCCCAGGCCATGACTTCGGTCACCCCTATCACCAGGCGGATTCGAGAGCTTGCTGCAAACTGCATGAGGCTTTATTGTAATTTAACGAGCTAACCCCATGTTAGCTCGGGTCTTTCATCCATCTGCCATGGCGGATGGCTCGAAAAAGACAGCTCCTAGGGCCTCCCAAGAGATCTTATAGGGCAGCGTAAGGGGAGTGTCTAGGGGTACGCACAGGCTCACTATTGGTGTGCCTCCAGGCTTGGAGGGCTTGCCCTGTGTTGATTGGCCAACTGGTTGTTATGGCTCATAGGCCCTCCCAGGGTGATTGCTATGCTTTGTGAGTCATTACTGTGCGCTTTCCGTAAAGCACACCCAGGGTCGTAAAGCATAGTGCCACCAGCTAACTTCTGATTGGTTCCTTGTCACGAGGCAGGCATCTGACTTTCTAGTGACTAACTAACTTCTGATTGGTTCCTTGTCACAAGGCAGGCATCTGACCTCTAAGTGACCAAGGCAAGGTTATGGCAAGCATGTGTTCGGCTGTTATGGCTGCCGAAAGGGAAGCTGGTCCCTTCAATATATATGTGAATCTATTTTTGAAGTATAAACTTTATGAACTCTAAATACAGATCATGTATTTCTGATGAGAACTTAGCATCCAAACTGAGATATAAGGATAAACTATATATACGTCTTCAAGGATAATACCAAAAAAGGAGAAAATAGAGTATTGATTAATAAACTTGCTATGTCTGTAGTGTTTATATTGATTACACACCCAGATGATGAAAATTTTAATGTGTCGGAGGAAATGAAAAATTATTTCTCTTTAGGTTTCTTTAGGATCCTTATAGAAAAAAAATGCAGCTTACACATATGACTCATATATTATTACCACTGAGTCCACTCTTCTAGTCTAAGACACCATTGAATCCAAACAAGAACAGGTTATGAGTTTCTGGGGTAGCCTTTAAGGGTGCTCTGGGATCACTCTCTGAACCCAAACTGAATGGACTGTCAGTCAAGTTCAACATAGATGGCAGAGCATGTACAGGTTAATGCTGAAGTTAAAGTCATGCTTGGGTCATGACAGAACCCATGCACTGCAAATGCAGCAGAGGTTTCTGTTTCAGGGATCTGAGAGGGAACTCATTCAATTGTGACTGTAAACTGAAGTGGCTGGTGGAATGGCTGGGCCACACCAATGCAACTGTGGAAGACATCTACTGTGAAGGCCCCCCGGAATACAAGAAACGCAAAATCAATAGCCTCTCCCCCAAGGATTTTGATTGTATCATTACAGGTAATGTATTGAAATCCATTTTACAGCAGAAAATTATTTTTAAAAAGGCTACGTTTTTTGCAAGTATAAAAATTGATTTTTAATATGTGAAGAACCATCTGAGAAACATAATGTGTGAAGCATTAGGAACCTTTAAAACTTCACATGCTTTAAAAACAGTAAAACTGCCATTTGACTAATTCTCTGAAATAAATATATTTCTTGTGAGTGTTTGGGAGCTAGCCAAGGAGCTAGACATTAGTATTAGCTCACATTTATCCATCTTCCTCTCCTATTTCTACAGAATTCGCAAAATCCCAAGATCTACCTTACCAGTCACTGTCCATAGATACTTTTTCTTATATGAATGATGAATATGTGGTCATTGCTCAGCCTTTTACTGGAAAATGTATTTTCCTGGAATGGGACCATGTAGAGAAGACCTTCCGGAATTACGACAACATTACAGGTATGAAGAGCCTAACTATATTGAGTAGAACATTAAGCTGCTTTGAACAAGGGCAATAGAAATGGAAGAGTTTATAAGAAATGCTTTGACTGGTCTTAGTGGCATTAATCCCAACTTTTTACTAAGTGACTTGAGATTGCCTGCTAAATTGTAGCTAATCCTTAATTCCTTTACTTAAATAAGAACAGTATCTGAATCACAGGGCAGTTAGTAAGGAAATGTGATCATGTATTTAAGAAACTCAGCACAGTACTGAGCATACTAAATGTACTCTAAAAGGGGATTCTTTTTCTTCAGAGTAAAAGCAATGAATCACAATGATGAGCTCTAACCTAGGTTCTGACACTATTTAGCGGGACAAGTCTATCACCTTCACTGTAATCTCATTGTTCCTAACTTGAAAATAGAGGGTAAAATAAATTGGGCTTGGTGGTGCTCATCTGGGATCCCAGCACTTGGAAGCTGAGGCAAGGGGATCAGACTCAGCCCAGCTACATAGTAAAACCTTGTCCCAAAACACATAAACAAACAAAACCCCACAAACAGAAGGGTGCATGGCTGGGGAGAAGGCTCTCTGGGTGCTGTGCTGGCTGCACAGGCCTGGAGAACTGAGTTCAGATCCCTAGCATACTTGCAAAAAGCCTGACATAGTGGCAGGCATCTGTCTATAACTTCAGCGCTAGAGAGCTGAGGGCTCACTAGCTAGGCAGTCTGGCCAAATCAGTGAGCTTCAGATTCAGTAAGAGACCCTGTCTCAAAACAGTGGAGAAGCAATTGAGGAATACACCATACATTGACCTCTGACCTCCACACATGCACACATGGGTAAGTGCACTCCCAATACATATATGCACAAACACCACACACACACACACACACACACACACACAGGGTTGGGTAGGGGGAGAACCTTTTCTTATAAAGAAAAAGTGGAAATGAGAAGTTTCCTGTTTCTAGCTCTAAGAAAAGTTTGTATGGCCCAAACTGTTATCAGCACAAACACACGAATGAATATACATGGCACAAAAACATGGTTATCATAATTAAATCTGCTTGAATTCAAAGTAAGTGCATTAAATAAGAAAGCTATTTTAGATCAACTCTCAAACTCTGCTGCACATTTTTAATAAAATGTTAATGCATTCCTTGAAACAAAAAGGGTTTTGTGGTCCAATAAATCTATAAGCCATATCTGTCTCTTGAAGGTTCATAATAAATATATTAGAGATTATGAGAAATCCTGCAGTGTTGAAACCTATTGTCAATGTGTTTCTTAATTTGTTTATAGAATCCATTTTTATCCATGAAAACTGTTGCTTGAGAGATTCTCTTAACTTTTGTTCCCACTTCAACAGTTTTTAAAATTGTAAGATACCAATCAAAATAGTTTTGAAAACTGTTCTTTTCTAACATCTTGACCATTAACTGGCAGGATGGTACACTCTTGCCATCATTAGCCAGACAGGGTATATCAGACTATTGTAATCCTGGTACTCAGGAGGCTGAAGCAAAGGGTTTATGAATTTAAGGCTAGCTTGGGATATATAGTGAGGCACTATCTCCAGCAAAGCAGGGCAGAAGGTGTACCACTAGACAAGGTACAAAGAGTCATAATTATTAGTTAAATTTTGCCAGTGGCCATCAAGCCCATCCATCATCAAATGTCTAAATAGTCCTTGCTTGATACTGAGGTGAAATGATCTGTTCAAACTGATATCCTTCTAGAACCCCCTTTTCTCCAAGAAAGGTCGTGATTCTCGTTCTTCCTGGGTTTTCCAATGTGGAGCAGCTGAGCTCTTTGCTATCTAACCTGAGGCCTTCTGATGAATGCACACTTCACCAGCCACTGTTTGTTTCAGGATCTTGCTGTGTCATCAAGGCTAGCTTTGAACCAACAATCCTCCTGCTCAGCCCAAGTGTTAGGATTGCATACACAAGTCACTGTGTTCGGCTTGCTCTGAATGACACTGTAGACTAGAACTTGAAAGGAATGAATCACTTGCTCATGGTTTTGTTTTAGGTGACAGTTTAGTTTGTTTCTGCTACTGTAATGAAATTCCTTAGGCTGAGTAATTTATAAACAACAGAAATGTATTTCTTGCAGATTTGGGAGCTGGCAAGCTCAACAGATTCAATGTCTTGTAAAAACTTGCTTTCTACTTAAAAGACAGTCCCTTTTCTATGGATGCACAGAGCAAAAGGAAGGACAAAAACATTAAAATGACTCAAGGCTTTTTATGAGGGCTCCATTGCTGTGATTTAATCACCTCCTAGAGGCCTCAGCTCTTCAGACTGTTGCACCCGGGATTACATTTCCACATGGATTTGGAGATTTGCACACATTCAAGTCATACAGATCATAAATAACACATCATTATGATTGCTAGTCTCTCATCACGGACAGACATCAAGGCCTACCTGTGGTGTTATTTCTTGCAGAATACATATGTAGCCTCAGAATCCTTCTCAACACAAGCTCATCAAGCAGTCACAATCACTCAGTCAGTCTGCATGGGCACCTAAGATGAATTCTGATGGCCATCCCTAACACACTCTAAACCTTATTGTGCAGAAGAGAAGACTGATCTCTGAGAAGTTAAGTTATCCTCTGTAGGTTACACCATCGGTTTAGTTATCACCATCAGTTTAGTTATGAAAGGAGTTTCAAGTAAGGGCAGAGGTGATAGCTTAGTTGGTAGTATGTTTGTTATGTGAGTATGAGAAACTGAACCTGATCACCAGAAGCCATAAAAAAAACAAACTAAACCAAACCAAACCAAACCAACCAAACAACAAACAACAACAAAACAAAACAAAACAAAAAAACCCCTGGGCGTGGTGGTATGCACTAGTAATCCCAGCATTGAGGAGGCAGAGACAGAAGGATCCCTGTGGCTATGGGCCAGTCAACTTATCTTAATTAGGGCACTCCAGGTCCCAGAGAGAGACACTACTTCCAAAAGCAAGATGGCAGCACATGCACTCACGCACGCACACACGAGTGTGCATGCCTCAATTTTTAGAGGGACTCTTTCCCTCAATCCCCTAGAGCTACAGTTAGAAAAGTCTGGGGTAGATTTACTCTGTAGGTGTTTGGGTCTCCGAGTCTGAACTCTTTCTAGGACATAAGACTGTATTTACAGAAGTTGCTTAACAGACACCAGCATAGGCCACTGACAGACCTTTATTTTCATCTGAGGTTTCCAATGAAGAACTTTAAGGAGGGTCAAGCCACGGCAGTGCCCACCTGCTCCTCTTTGACTTTTCACAAGGGTTCCTCAACCTGTTCTATGGAGTAAATACTTCCGGACCAACTAGGGCTACATAGTGAGACCTTGTCTACATAAATACTTAGCCCAAAGACTCAGATAGATCCATGTTTGAATCTCAGCTCTGTCTTTTGGAATCAGAATTTAGCCCCTCTGAGTCTAGAAGAGTTTGCTCATCTAGAAAAAGAAAGATGAACAAGCATGGTGGTGTACACTTTTAGTCTTAGCATTTGGGAGGCAGAAGTAGGAGATATGTGAGTTTGAGTTTGAGGCCAGCCTGGACACAAAATAGCAAAACTCTGTTGCAAAAGAACAAACACACAAAAACAAAGATAAGAAAAGGGAAGATCACACTTATGTCAAGGTTGTTGGAGTATCTGAATGATTTGGCAAAGCATATAGTAAATGTTCAGAAATGGTCATTTTAATTACAATTAGGGAAATTAAATCAGGTATGCCAGGGGAAAACAATACTTGATGCAAGGAATGAGAAGAATGAGCTTGGGTTGTATTTCTATGCCCTAAAGGTCTAGAGCAGGTTGGAGGTGATATGGCAGATTCGTTGTTTATAACAAGGCCCATAAGGTAAAGGCTCAGAACCTGAGGACATTTGGCCTTGGGGATTGGTCCTGCCTGATAGACCAAGGGAGTGTCTCCTTCAGACTAAAATTTCTGTGGAAGTTGTCTAGCCCCAGCCTGTGTGTTTTCATGTTCCAAAGAGGATGGCCAGACAGCTAATAACTCCCTTGTCTTTCCTCAGGCACGTCCACTGTGGTGTGCAAGCCGATCGTCATTGACACTCAGCTCTACGTCATTGTGGCCCAGCTGTTTGGTGGCTCTCATATCTATAAGCGAGATGGCTTTGCAAACAAATTCATAAAAATCCAGGATATTGAAGTTCTCAAAATCCGAAAACCCAATGACATCGAAACATTCAAGATTGAAAACAACTGGTACTTTGTGGTTGCTGACAGTTCCAAAGCTGGGTTTACTACCATTTACAAGTGGAATGGAAATGGATTCTACTCCCACCAATCCTTACACGCCTGGTACAGGGATACTGATGTGGAATACCTAGAAATAGCCAGAACACCACTGACCCTCAGAACACCTCACTTAATCCTGTCCAGTAGTTCCCAGCGCCCTGTGATTTACCAGTGGAGCAAAGCAACACAACTGTTCACTAACCAAACTGACATTCCCAACATGGAGGACGTGTATGCTGTGAAACACTTCTCTGTAAAAGGTGATGTGTACATTTGCTTGACCAGATTCATTGGTGACTCCAAAGTCATGAAGTGGGGTGGCTCCTCCTTCCAAGACATTCAGAGGATGCCATCACGGGGATCCATGGTGTTCCAGCCCCTTCAGATAAATAATTACCAATATGCAATTCTCGGAAGTGATTACTCCTTCACTCAAGTGTATAACTGGGATGCAGAGAAAGCCAAATTTGTGAAATTTCAGGAATTAAATGTTCAAGCACCCAGATCATTCACACATGTGTCCATTAATAAGCGCAATTTCCTTTTTGCTTCCAGTTTTAAGGGGAACACACAGATTTACAAACATGTCATAGTTGACTTAAGCGCATGAGACACCAAATTCCATGGCTGCCATCGGAAACTTTCTACAGTATGTGACCTGGATGAACTCAATGCATGATGACTCTTCTTATCACACTTGCAGATGAATGCCTTTCAACATCGAGACTGTTGAAGCCAATACTACCAGTATCACCATCCTTAACTGTCCAATCCAGTGGTGTGGGAAGTTACCTTTTATAAGACAAAGTTTCATTATATAACTGTTCTTTGCAGTGAAGACGTGTACATAAGCATTTAATGGTATCTGTTACTCCAAAAAAGAAATATTCATATGTACTTTTCCATTTATTTATTCACGTGTTCAGAAACAACTGCCAAATAAAATGTTTACATTTTCTTTCATATCCCAAAGGTAATTATTTACAAGAGCTGTTTGATTCTTGTTGATTGTATGTTGAGGAAATAGTTTTATATAATAGGATTATATTTGGATCAAGGATTTATGGTATGACTATTGAGTAAAGTTTTAAAAAATGATTTCCCATAATTTATAAACATGTTTATCTGGGTTCTATTAGTGGATTTTGAACACTCAGAGTCGTGACTGTTAGGGACACTTTGAGATAAAAGGGCAACACATTTAAATGAGAGGGAGAGAGTTTACCTATTACGTTAAGACTAATCTATAATGAGGAGGAAGGCCATCCTGTCTCATCGGATAGACTCAGCTAAAAATACCACTCAGCCATTTTATAGAAGAAATTTAAGATTTAGAATTGAATAACCCCTGATCCAGGACTTGCTAAATATCTAACTCTAGAGCCGCCTGACAGCTGGTAGATTGTAACTTTATGTACAGCAATTGCCTCCCACATGCTGGCTCTGGAGGCCTCTCTCTCTGATGAAGAACTCTTATGCTTCTAGACACTGGATTTGCTGTAACTGACCTGCCACACAGTGCCTACAAGGCTCATGTCTGATTTTCTAGATTCCTGCTTCCAGATCACTTGAGTCATTAGGACCTTGCACACTGCCTGTTATGTACATAGTAGGCACTCAAAAAATGGTTTTCAAAGGCTGGGGATATAGTTTCATAGAAAAATACTTGTGTGGCATGTGTCAAGCCCTGGGTTCAATCCCTGGCACCAAACAAAAGAGCTTTTGAAAACACATGTGGCTTCTTCTCTTACAATCCCCTCCACCAGCCCCTCTGGCCCACCTAATACTTTCTGAGCTCTTGTTGAGAATGCAGTATGGTTGTGGGGAACTAACGTAGGAGTAGGGTGTGATGCTTGCTCTCTGTAGTCTTAGAAAAAGAATGGAAGTGAGCTAAAATTACAAAAAGATCTATAGATTAAGCAATGAGTGTGGAGAACCATCTGAACAGCCTAGATTTGGAGTGCCATAGGAATAGTAAGTGTCACTTTGGGGAATCTATGCTCTTGGCTTGACATCCGGGAAGACACAATTTCAAAAGGAGGTTGTGTGGGAGAAGACATGGCTGGCACAAATTGGTTGTGTGCGCTGCCTTTATGGAGGACTTTTGAGTTTGCTTATGTTCCCCCACAGGAAGGAGATGGGCAGACAGCAGTCCCCCAGTCCCAGTATAAGTGTGGTAGACTCAGGAGTCAGGGGTCCCCATAATAAGGACGCAGTCTTCAAAGAAGCGACACCCTGGATCGTTGTTCATAAGGACCAGATTTTATTATCCGTACAGAAAAGATATTAGGTCTGGCATCAGGGTTAGAGGAGAGAAGAAAGCTTAACTACTCCTGATCCTGCACCTAGGAGAACTGGCCTTGGAACACCTTTTCCTCTGCTCTGATAAACGGCATCATATGTTGCTGGAGGAGGACTGCTCTGGACAGTCTGGGTAAAACTCCAGGTCTGCCATGCATAAGCTTTGCAACAGGCAAGGTATTTAACCCACCTGAGCCCACTTCTTCATTTGTAAAGATGGACAATAATGCCTACTTCTAAGGAGGAGAGTTAAATGAGAAGACACATGAGTAGCAGATGGTATTTCCCAAATATAGCCCCTACCACACCCCACACCCCCCATGCTCTGTGAGACCCTGCCCCAAATTCATTAAGAGGTAGCATCTAACTCACTGTCCTTTGTCTGAATGGTTGGTGACTTGCTTGTATTTCATTGACTATGGTGAAAATGATACAGTTTGGCTTCCTTGCTAGGTCATGAACACCATGAACTCTTTCTTGCCTTGCTAATTGGACACTTGCCTGCAGAGCCCCGAACAGCTGCATAAGAAGTCTTACTAACCAGAGGCCATTGTTCTGTGTTGAAAACCAAACTGCATGGAGCAATCACCTCCTGGTGCTTTGGTCATCAGACCCAGCTGGTGTCACAGCCAACAGCCATCATCAACCACCAGTCCTTGGAAGCCTACAACTCCAGATCCTGCTGTCAAGTTACTACCGAACATCAGACCATCCCAGCAGAAGGGCAGCCATTAGAAAGCAGCAAGCTATCCACAATATCCCTGTCCAAATCCGTGACCCAGACTCTATGAGCATAATAAAGTGATTGTTTGAAATGGATATGCTTGGGGTCATTTGTTGTACAACTGTAGTCATGAGAAGGTACATAAAACAGAGCACAATGGCCTGTGTAAAGACGCTCTACATGGTAGTCACCTGTCTGGCTCCACTCCCACCCAGCACATTTACACTTTTGGATCACACTCTACCTTCTAAAGGATAGCCACTTTTTATCAATACCGTTTCAGTACTCTTACCTTGCTCTGAGCGCTGTTCCAGGATGCAGAAACTATGCATCCACAGTCTCCTGACTGTGCAGTGTTAGTAATTCCCCTTCAAGCCTGAACATGGAGTTGGGGTGTGAGCTGGTTGAACTCAGACTGTCATCCAGGCCTATCTACTTTCTGTCCCAAGGTGTTCTTTCAAAAATTCACTCTCCAACTTGCATGTGGGACTGTTGACAGGGCAAGAAAAGAGTGGGGAGATGGAGAAAATAAATTTAAGACCCTGAGGTAGGGCCTGCTTTCATCGACATTGGCCAGTCTTTTATATGCCCCTCACCTACCTATCCTATACAACCTATACCTAAACTCCTCTGGCCACAGATGACAGGACCTGCGTACACTCCCTGTCCATGTGTGGGGCCCAGTCAATTATCTCTCTTGGACATTTGGAACCAGGACAACAGAGGCTAGGACTTTTAGCACAGACACCAGATATTCAAGATGATAGTTTTAAATCAGGGTTTCTAGAAGCAAAGTGCTTTGCCAAGGGGGGGGGGGTGAGAGGAGCAATATATAGAACAGGGGAGGAAATTGGGCAAAGATAGTTGCCTGGTATCAGCCTATCCCAATGGGGACTCATCCCATGGGGACTCAAGAACATGAACTGTTCCACTAGCATAAGGGTGCAAGGTATCACTTCTTAGGCAACTTTAGAAGAGGTTTCGGTCAATTAAGGATAGACGACTAGAGAATGGTACCCATGGGCTGCCACTGATCATTGACTCCAGTATCTGTGGAATGAGTACGTGCACTGGGGATGTGAGTTGGGGTGGGGCACCAGGAGTCTATGTCAGTGCTGAAGCCATCATTTCTGAGCAGTTGTGGTGGGCTATGCACCATGGTGCTGGTCTGAAGAGTAAAAAGAGAAGCAGGTGTGTTGGAAAGAGCAGAGAAAGAGGGAAGGAGAAAAAGAAAGGGTGAGAAAAGGGAGAGTTAGGGAGGGCAGAAGGAAGAGATCACAAAGGGAAGAGAGGCAGGCAGGGAAGGATGGCAACAGAGAGATGAGGAGTTGTGACGTATCCTGGTAGACTCCCTGACAACCAAACTGTAAGACTGTTGTGGGAGCATTTTGTTGGGGGTGAATTCATGAAGTCAACATCTGGGAAGGAGGGAATGGAAGGCAGAGGGGCAGGATGCCACCAAAAGCCTCTGATGACTCCGTCTTGAACTCTGGGACGGAGATGTCTCTTCTCAGTGGTGCCAAGCTGGCACGGAGCAAGGGAACTCACTTTAAAGATGCATAATCTCCTCAGATATGAAGGTAGCCATTCCTGGAAGGAAGTATGGGCTCAGGGAAGGCTGTTGCTTAGCCAAAGCCACCTGCAAAGACACCAACCAGCAGAGCTCATCTTCTCACTGCACTCCTTGAAGCTAGACAAGTAAGTCCTATATTCCTGAATGCGCATCTTGGCAGCTCAACATGTCTGCCTCAGAGGGGAGAGAGGGAGAAGGAAAGCGGCTAGTCCGTGTTTGTTTCCTGCACCACACCTCAAGAGATCTGGTTATACTTTCTGACCCCAATTCCCCAATTACCTGAGATACTTCTGTCATCATCCAGTTCCCCCAAACACAAGCATGCGCGCTTGCACATATACACTTTTTATTCGGGTCAATATTGTTACCAGTTATCACCTACTAAGAACATGCAGGCGAAACTTGCTGTGATAGAGATGAGATACTAGATTGAAAAAATAAAGTCCTAGAAAGTTCCATCTCTCACTGTGGTTCAAACTGTGTCCTTTCTATTACTCTGTCTTTGGGTTCACTGAGTCCTCTTGTGAAATTAATTTAAAAACTATCATTTCAACCAGAGCAGGACTTTTCATCCTTTAAACAAAAATCTCAATGTATCAAAATGCTCTGCGTCACAAAAATTAAAAGACTTCTGATGTGTTTTGGACCCATTGATTTGTAATTTATGTTGTAAACCAATACTTTTTGCAATTAAAATTAATTTGAATTTCTGGGGAAATGACCATATGCTTAGTTGCTGTGACAGTGCCTCAGATTTTGTTAACCTCAGCTCACTCTGATTCTAAACCCTTCTTGTCTGGCATGGGTCCTACGAACTCATCTGTAGGAACACAGCACTAGCTAATTACAGTTCCACTCACTCAGCATAGCTATTACCGTAATATGTCAGTCCTAATGGGTACAGTGAAGGCATTTGAATGTGATTGGTACCTACGGCACTTGGCCTTTTAGAAATGCAGTCCTAAAATGATGCTTATCCTCCTACCCCAACATTCTTTGTGATTTATACACGTCTAGTTTCTTTAACTGTTCTCCAGTACCCGGTCACCAAAGCACTACATGATTCTATGCCCAGGCTATTTAGCCACCTATAGCACTCTTCCCCCATCTTTCCTACATTTGAGAATCTCTGCCTGTATCTAACCCATAACCATTACATGTGATTTCTCCCTCTTCTGGCTTTGCCAACCCATTGCTTTTTACCACAAATAAGGGTCGTAATTCAGTCTGCCTTGCATATGGTTAGTTGTTGATAGAGCCATCTTTTCTAGCAGACTTCACATCCTCGAGGGCCAAGGTTGCATCCTAGGCTCCTGGAACTCTTCCATTTCATCCCACCCGAAGCCTCAGCTTGTAAAACAGCGCTACCTAGTAGAGGGCCCATAAAAATGGGTGGGAATCTAAAAGCTGACGTCCAGCTGCTTAGGCATTCCTGTCTGAATGTCTCAGGAGCAGCCTCCTACTTTCCAGCTGGTTCTCAGCCCCACAGAGACCCCTGCCCACAGATTACCCACAAGTCAAGAGCAAAGGGGCAGGAAAGTTGGCAGCAGTGTTTTCTAAACATCTCAATCCTTTGACATGGTTACCCCAGAGAGAAACGCAAACCCACAACAGATAGTCAGAGGGTAGCCAGGGAGCTTCCTCCCAAGCTGAGGATCTAAATGCCAAACTCAGAAAAACTGTGCCTCAGGCACTGGGACCCTTTATCCTTCATGTTTTTGCCCTGTATGTCTGTGTATACTTAACAGTTACAAATAAAATGCCCGTAGCACTGAATGCATCCTTTAATATTTTAAATATCACAGGTGGCGCCAGGTGGTGGTGGCGCACACCTTTAATCCCAGCACTAGGGAGGCAGAAGCAGGTGGATCTCTGTGAGTTCGAGACCAGCCTGATCGAGAAGAGCTTGTTCCAGGACAGCCTCCAAAGCCACAGAGAAACCCTGTCTCGAAACCTCCCCACACCCCAAAAATATCACAGGGGATGCTTACTGGGTACTGACTATGAGCCAGCTACTATACTAAGTGCTTCTTCTGCATCATCTTTCCTTCCTCTAATTCTAAGATTATAGCATTGTTCCACAGATGGGAAAGCATCTAGAAAGGCTAGATAACTTGCTCGTGGTCATTTTGCTGGTTAAGAAACAAAGAAAGACTCACTTGGTTGGTATCTATCATTGGTAACATTCCAGGAACTGCCCAAAGACAAAATTTGAATTAAAAACTCGGGGCTCTGTAAACTCCAGAGACACAGGCACACACTCAGGAACCTGTCCCTGGTAGCACACTGATAAGTTTCATACTTAAGGATACAGAAAGTTCAAATTTATCGATGATGTTTATTAAACACCTACTATGTGCAGTACACTGTGTTAGGTGGCACAAAGAAAACAATCTGAGCAGAAGTTATCTCTATCCTTAAAGGGTTTACTAACCTTATTTATGAAGCTTGTTTATAAAGCCAACAGGCAGATCATGGACAAATATGGCAGAAATGAGGCCTTTAAGAGCTGGACAGCAGTAGTAACCTTGTCCTCCAGGGTTCTTTGGTCTATAGGCCAATCCTGCGGCTACCCCCAGTAGTCATCTTTCTGGGTCAGTAGGTATAGTGGTGACACATGTTTTACAGTTAGGAAAACCTGGGTTTGTATCTCACTGTGGCTTTTTAATAGTTTTATGATCACAGACAAGTGAATTAATGTTCTATAAATTATGAATAATGCTAATTATAGGGAAGGTTGGAAGATTCAATCTCAGCTGCTGAATAGTCCTACTAGAAAATGTATCTATTTATTTTAAAATTTCACAGCTTACTTATCGTGTGTGTGTGTGTGTATGTGTGTGTGTGTGTGTGTGTGTGTGTGTGTGTGTGTGTGTGTGTGTGAGAAGTAGTTATGACAGCAACCATGAGGCAGAGAGAGAGAGCTAACTGGGAATACCCTGGGATTTTGAAACTTTAAAGCCCATTGCCAGTGGTACACCTCTTCCAGCAATTACACACTTCCTAATCCTTCCCAAACAGTTCTACCAACTAGGGACAAAACATTCAAATCTCTTAGCCTATGGATTCATTCTCATTCAAACCTACATATATATCTAGCTTCAGAAATGCCTAAACCATATAACCAGATGATATTTCCATAACTGCCATTCCTTGCCTCTTGGGTTTGTTTATTTCTGTGTTAGTATCTTCCTAAGTCTTCTTTCTTCTATGGTAGGGAGACAGACATTCACAAGCAGCTCCAGTCATTGGTCCTGCCAGGTTAGCCATGCCAAGCAGAAAGCCTGGGGACCACTTTTTCTCTGCAGTTCTAGCTAAATCTCAAGGATGATGATCATTGGTCCATTTTAGATCTGACAATCATTGTGGTTAAAGGGTAGAAAGATCTTATCACAGAATATGTTTATACTATAAAGATGTGTCTTTGCCTAAGGAAACTTCTGATTGTCTAAATGGCCAGTAGATAGGCAGGAGAGAATAGGCAGGACTTCTAGGTGAGAGAGAGAAACTGAGAGGAGGAATCTAGCCACTCAATTAAACCAGCAGATGAGGAGCAAATGGGATTGCTATATTAAGAAGAGGTAACCAAGCCATGTTGCAAAACATAGATTTCAAAAATATGGGTTAATTAAGTTATAAGAACTGGTTTGGAAAAAGTCTAAGCTAAGACCAAACTTTCATAATTAATAAGTCTCCAAGTCATTATTTGCGGGCTGGCATCCAAAGATAGTCCGACAAGAAAGCTTGCTACATGATCCCACTGGCCATTTTGGGCCGTAATGCTTTTCCCTGGAACCCATAGACGGGAACTGGGTAGACTAAAAAAGAGTTAAGAGTGATTACCAGAAGTAAAATCAAGGTGTTGTTTTAAACAGAAAGGGAATGCTGGGACAAGCAAAAACCAGATAATGTCTCTGGTAGGTCTGATCTCAACTTCCAGATCTGGGTGCTCAGGCCAGCACATTCTCCTTGTGTGTAAAATCTCTTTGTTTGGACGTTTCAAAGCCTGGGTTTAACTGGCCGTCGAGCCCTGGGAGACGAGCCAGTATTCCTATATCATGTTCTGTTTTTCTGCTGGCTGAGCTCCTGTTTCAGATGACTCTCTCCCTGGCAAGGACAGCATGACTGTCTTCTCTCCTTCTCTTGAGATTAAAACCTTCAGGACCTCCTCATAGCCTAGACTTACTCCATCCTGACCTAGCTATCCTGAGGATACCTAGTCATTTTTTTTTAAATTATTTTAAACCAAGCTCAGGAAAGAAGAGTAGAACATCAATCACTGCCTTCAGTTAATCCACAAAATTACACAACAGCTAACAGAACATGGGTCAAAGAGTTAGTTCAGTAGGTAAAGACACTTGCTGCCAAACCTGATGACCTGTGTTCCATCCCCAGGTCCCACGTGTTGGAAGGAGAGAACGGACTCTACAAATTGTGCAATCACCTCTGCACACATATGTACTTCCTCTCTCACACACCCAAATGTAATTTTTACAAAGTTCCTTAAAATGCCTCCAAAAACTAATATATAGGGTCCTGCCTCATACACATTGAACCTGAAACTTCAAAGAATAAGACAAAGGCATTTTCATTTTTCTTTTGAAATGCCTTCTGGGGCATGTTGAGCTAGATAGTCTGGGTTTGAAACCTCTGGAATAAACAGTTACATCCCAGGGGAGAGCAGCACGCCAACAGAACCAAGCCTATGCTTGTGAAAGCTTCCCCGACACTCTGGACAGAGGAAAGTGTCACCCAGAATACAATTTTTAAATTTCTTTGGGCATCAATTGTTTTAAATAAAATGTTGGAACCAGATCAGATGATCCTAAAGTCCTTTCCAGTTCCAAAATACAAACAAACAAACAAACAAAATAAACCAGTCTGTTGTGCGGGTGGAGAGGGGAGGCTAGAAAACAAAAAGCAAAGACAAACACTTGAGGTTTGAAAAGCTTGACCTATCCTACCTTCTTTAGAGTAGATGGATTCTGGGTATCCTGCATCCCAAAGCAACTGTGATGACTTAGCTGAGTCTGCATGATAACTTGCTGAAGTGACCCGGATGAGGCTACAGAACATGCCAGTTTCCTGCTCACTTGGCTTTGCCTGGTTAAGGATCTGCACGCAGCATTTGGTATGTTGGTGTTTGACAGGTGTGACATTTCACTCACCAAATGGGAAGTATTTTTAGCACAGAATCGAAGGTTTAGAGGCTGGGGGGGGGGACACTAGCATTGGAATAGAGTATGAACAAGCAGACACACTATATTAAAAGACAATACAGAAACAGCTCTTTCACAAACCTGAAGCAAACACCTTTAATCCCAGAACTCCAGGCAGAGGCGGGCTGATCTCTGTGTGTTTGAGGCCACCCTGGACTACAGAGGGAGTTCCAGGACAGCCAGGGCTACACAGAGAAACCCTGTCTCAAAAAACAGAGAGAGAGAGAGAGAGAGAGAGAGAGAGGAGAGAGAGAGAGAGAGAGAGAGGGGAGGGAGAGAGGAGAGGGAGGGAGAGAGGGAGAGGGAGAGGGAGAGGGAGAGAGGGAGGGAGAGGGAAGGAAGAAGATTCAGACCCAGGGACAGAAAGCACAGCAGAGACCTGTGTGAAGTGCAGTTCTTTAAGCAAATTAAATGCCTAAAAGCCCGAACACCAAACTGAGGGCTCCCCCAACCTTGTCTGTTCTCCTGACCTTACTGCCAGGCAGAAGATGGAAGCATTGGGCTCACACAGTGCTGTGACTTTTACTTCCTATGAGACTTTCCCTAGAAGATGCCGCAGACGTCCACCACCAAGATGAAGAAATAAGCCAAGAAGGGAACAGAGGATCAGGATTTGAAAATAGAATTCAAGGCAGACGAGAAGCAGGGCTGCTGTAAAGATGATGCGGCGGCTCCAAGATTTCCCTTTTAGAAGTTGTTTTATTTATTGATTGATTTATTTATCTTTTTTGTGTACGTGCACATGCCACAGTCCCTGTGTGGCGGCTAGAGGACAGCTTGTAGGAACTGGTTGTTGTCTTCCAGCATGTAGGTCCTAGGATTGAACTAGGTTGTTAGGTTTGGCAGCAAGCACCTTTACTTTCTGAGCCAGCTTGCTGACTCCTGTTCTGAGGTTTCTGTGAAGATGGCAAAGACAACAAAATGACCAGAAGGTAAAAGTGAATGGAGGCTTGCAGGTGTTAAAAGGGATGTGAGAGATTATTGATGTTTTGTTGCTGTTGTGCCTTAGGGGGATTCCAGAGTCGGCTAGTAGATTCACAGAAAACCAAGCGAGTAGCAAAATGATGCGGTCATTAACTTCATGGGAACAAAGTCATGCAAGCTGAAAGACAGCAATAATTAGCAGGGACTAATATTTATATATTTGCAGTGTTCTAAATACAGAATCTATGTGTGTTCTTGTTTACATGTATATATGTGTACACAAGTTCACATGTGCTTGTGTGTGTGTGCTCGTATATGTTAGGGTGTGTGCACGAGTGCGTGTGTGTGTGTGTGTGTGTGTGTGTGTGTGTGTGAGTGTGTGTGTGAGTGTGTGTGTGTGTGTGTGTATGTGTGTGTGTGTGTGTGTGTGTGTGTAGACCAGAGGGCAATATCAGGTGTCTTCCTCAATTCTCTATGTTATTGTTTGAGACAGGTTCTCCCACTGACTGACCAGTGAGCCCAGGGCATTCTCCTGCCTCTGCCTCTCCAGCATTGGACCCATGGGTAGGGCTGCCAAAGCT
This sequence comes from Cricetulus griseus, assembly GCF_003668045.3. NCBI lineage: Eukaryota > Metazoa > Chordata > Mammalia > Rodentia > Cricetidae > Cricetulus > Cricetulus griseus. The sequence continues at coordinate 23,471,660 of NC_048596.1, read as the reverse complement.
GGTTTTCTCCTTTCACAGGGGTGCTGAGGATCAAACTCAGGCCCTTATGCTTAAGTGGCAAGCACTTTACCAGTTGAGCCATCACCCCAGCCCCTAAGTACCAGTTTTTAATTTAACACTAGTGAAACTTAACTAGAAGCCAGCAATACTAAACACTCACTCTGAGCTAATGTAACTGCTCCCGTGGTTTAACCCATTCAGTTATTTCAGATGCCTATGAGCCCTTTTGTCAGCATCCTGTTACGCAGGATAGCTTGCATGAGTTTCCTGAGGGCGCAGGACTGGAATGTATGTTTTAGCAGCCTGTACTCAGAGGACCTGCTGTTCGTACTATTAAGCCATCTCATCCCTGTCCTGTGGAAAGGAGGGAGACGGGGTGATGACTAGGAGATAGTGCCTAGAGCTAAATCTTCATCTACTCTAATAATAAATCAACAGATGCACAACCAGAGCAGATAATGCAAGGAATTTCAGCCCATGCATACTCCTCCATTTAGACAACAGAAGTAGGTATCATTAGAAACTGATAAAACAGCTGAAAGTGCCTGTCTCTGGAGAAGGAGGCTGGAGAGCAGTGGAGGAAGGGACTCCTGCTATTACTGGAATTTCTTTGTTTAATGAGGAGGGTCATTTTTTGTCTGTTTTTTGTTTTTGTTTTTTTGAGAAAGAGTTTATTTGTGTAGCCTTGGCTGTCCTGGAACTCGCTCTGTAGACCAGGTTGACTTCAAACTCACAGAGATCCGCCTGCCTCTGCCTCCTAAGTGCCTAAAGGCATGTGCCACCACCACCCAATTATCTTGTTTAATTTTAAAAGTGACTTCCTTTTTCAAATAAATTTATCTTTGTTACATCTACCTATTGTGTATGTGGTGTGTGTGTGTGTGTGTGTGTGTGTGTGTATGTGTGTGTGTGTATGTGTGTGTGTGTACGTACACCTATCAGGGGTCCATTCGCTCCTTCTACCATGTAGGTCCTTAGGATTGAACTCAGGTCAACAAGCTTGATAGCAAAAACCTTTACCCACCTTGCTGTCCCTCATATGACTTTCATATAATCTTGAACAGCTTTTTAAAAGGGAAATTTTCCTGACAAAGAAAAAGCCACCAAGTCCCCTTCCCAACACACACACACACACACACACACACACACACACACACACACACATCCAGTCTGACTGTCTCATGGAGACCACTGTTGGCTTGATGGTGGGTTTGCTTCCTCATACACCTGAACCAAGGCTAGGATGCCAGTACCCTGTTAGTCATTGGTGACTGAGCCAGATGGTCACTGTTATGCTTATACTGAGGGCAGCATACAGACCACTTTATAACAGATCCATCTACTAAAAAGGCTCTCATGGCAAAGACAAGCACATCTACCCAGAAGTACACCCTTAGATCACACGCTTCCAACCTGCAGTAGACAATGTCATTACAGAAGGAAATTTGGCATGTATGACTGGCCCCCTAAATTTGGTCTATTTTAATTCCAAGATTTCTGGTTTCACTCCCTTGGAATCTTCTGAATCCTTTCCCCTTTACTCTCAGCTTAAAGGGTCAACCTGCGGGTGGAGAGATGGCTCGGCAGTTAAGGGCCACCTGCTATTCTTGAAGAGGACCTGGGTTCAGTTCCCAGCACCCACATCAGGTCATTGCCTGTAACTCCAGTTCCACCAGGGGCACTGACGCCCTGTTCTGCCCCCACACAGACAGCTGCATCCCATAGTGCAGATAAGCTCACACACATGCACATACATTTAAAAGTAGGAATGGTAAAGGGTGGGTGACTAATGCTGATATTGGAAACTTCTACATTCTCAGTTACTTCGTCATGAATGTAATGGCAAGTGAGTCACAGCAGTAACAACGATTACTACATCCTAGCAAGCGGCTTTGTCCTAAAAAGGCCCTTGAGTTAGAACAACCCCAACGTGTGGGGTCCAAGATGAAAAGATACCACTGCCTGACAACAAATCGAATAAGAACCAGAGCAGAGTTGATGATCTCAGACATTCTCTGACTGTGCTTTTGGGTCCTTCCCAGAAACAAACCATTAGCCATTATGATAAATGCCAGAATCATTCATCTAGGCATGAGAGAGCAACTCTACCTGGAAGATGCAATATGGCTCCACGCCATGTAACTTCATAATAGGGGCCTGGTACCTGTCTGTCAAAGGGTCCTAAAGAAGGGGAGGTGGACAACATGAAGCATAGCTTTTGGGGGAGGGGGACACAGCTCAAGAACAGGTCTACCGTGCCCACCACAGAGCTGCCAACAGAACTGGCCAGCCCATGCATGCAGTTTCAATGACTCTATGTGGTAGTGTGGACCTCTACACTCCAAGAAACAGAAACTAGACAAGATTTGCCTAATGTGGACAAGGAAGTTTTGGAAAGACAATGTCTTGCCAGAGAGTAGTCTGGGGATCTCTTCCAAAAACAGAGTCCCAGGCTACCTAGAATGATATTAGCCTTGCTGAATGTTTGCCAAGGTCCAGCCTCTGCCCGATGAGAAGGATGGTTGGGGGGGGGGCAAAAAGAGTAGGGAAGGCACCCTAGAGCACCCCAGTTCATACAATGAGAGTCTGTGGTAGAGGTTGTTCACATCACAGCAGATCAGAAGGCAGAGTAAGGACAGACATCAGATGGCGGACAGCCCCTTCAAAGACCCTCTTCTGACGACCTTCCACCAGCCAGGGTCCACCTCACCTTCTGGTGAGCAAGCATTCAAAAACATAAGCTTCAGAGTCTGGACATAGCAACTCACGAGGGCTCAAGTAAGATGTGAACAATTCAGTCACCTTGGAACAATCACACAGCTTTTCCTGTGTGCCCAAACAGAGTCACAATCAGGACTATCAATATCCTACTGCCCCCAACAAAGAGGGACGGCATAAACACTTTGCCTTCCTTTTCCCCATAGTCCTTCAGCTTCCCTTCCTATTATAAAGAGGGGCAATTTTCTGACCTATGCAATGGGTCACACAGTGAGAGAGCTGGCTTCATAGACTAGCCTAAAGGGCCTCTTTCTTAGATGATTATTGTGGAGACAAAGTGGTTGAATTTGCAGCAAGTCTCCATCTCAAGTACAGGGAGCAAGTGACACAAGGGCCACCACTACTTAATGCCTGTCCTGTCATTAGGTGTTTCAGAGAAAACGTGACTAGCTTTGTTCCTGTTCCTGATTAAACGAAAGCCTTACTTTCATGTGTTACTGACTCTTCCAGGAGACCTGTGCGTTAAACGTCTGGTTTTTGCTACTCACTCCCAAGCTTTCCCAAAGCTCTCCCTGGAGCTGTCTGGGGATTTCTGTGAAGTAGGAATGAGAAAGACTGGTGGAGAGAGCTCAAAGTCGGCTAGAGGATAGCCTAGGGAGGGGGTCAGTGGTGTTCCGAAAGCCAGGGGTTCAGAAAAGAGCCCTACAAGGAGGGAGAGTGGGTGGGAATGGGGTGGGGGTGGGGGTGGGGTGGGCACATTTTGAGAAGTGTGTCTGTGGGTTCCAGACCTTACACCATTTAAAAACATGTCACTGGACCATGTCCATCAAATGTGTCTTCTTTGGGAATAGACTCCATGAATCATAGTTTCAACAGGATTAGGGAAAAGGTTAATATAATTCTGCTGCTTCCTTTGAATGAGAATATGCATGACTTGAGCAGGTTATCTTGTACCTCAAGAGAAGCCTGGAAAATTCCCCAGCTCACAGGATCCTAAATAACCAGAAATCCAGCACACAGAATCCCAAACACTCAATGACACACAAATGTCCCTGCTCTTCTAACTCATGCTACTATACCAAGGTCTTCCAGAATCATTATTGCTGCTCAGAAATCCATGGAAACATTTCCTCTCTGTCTTCCTGGGAACATCCCTAGCCCCAGCCTTGGCTTTTAACCTCATTACAGGCCATAGGCTATTCCCTAAGAGGGCTCAACTGTAGCTTGGGCTGACTTGGTTGACATTTTGCCTTGATGTCTCTCCCAAGTTACAGCATGGGTTCTTACTTGAGTTTACTGTTTTCTAAGAAATGGATCCTTTTAAATCCCTCAACTGAAAATATTTAAAGAATACGGATATTTAATGCTTTCACAGCCACAAAGCCAAGAGCTGTTTAATAAGTGTGTGGATTTGGGTTTACAGTAGAGAAGGAGGCAAGGTCTTTCTCTCATATAAAAAGAAGAGGTACCTGGAGAATTATGGTATCTGAGCTGCTAGTCTCTCTCCTCTCTCTCTCTCTCTCTCTCTCTCTCTCTCTCTCTCTCTCTCTCTCTCTCTCTCTCTCTCTCTCTCTCTCTCTCTCTCCTTTTATGTATCTGTTGATGGAAAGAGATTAGAACAAAGATAACTGAGTTGGAATTCACTAGGGAAATTACTCCGGAAGCTATGGAACGGGGCAGCGTGGAAACTGGTCCTCATCGTAACCATAGTGACAGAGCAGCAGGAGGGTGGGAGGTATGGAGAAGAGTGGGCAAAGAGCATCATAGGCCGAGGACAAAAGAGAAACGGAGAGGAGTCACCAGGTCAAGGTTCAGGGGTCGGGAATGTGAATAGCTGGAGCTAAACTTGGGATTTTAAAAAAAAAGAATTTTAAAGTAAACTGCAGTTACTTAGGAAGGCAGGCTGCTCAGGCAACCGTGGGCTCCCTTGCATTAGAAAGGCGGTTTACACTTTCTTTTAGAGTGCGGATGAAGCTTGATCAGGAGGTGGCTGTAGAAGCTGCGGTTAGAGATGGGACCAGGAGGCGCCCTTAGGGCTGTGGGAAGGCGACTAGAGCACCCCAGGTGACCACAGCGCAGGGCTGCCCCCTGGTGGCGGGTGTCTCCAAATACCAGGAGGAGATTTAGCTCTGCAGCTCAAGTGACCAAACCAGAGCCCTGCAAGACCGGATGGACAGAGTAGAGCCTAACAAACCAGAGTGATCTGTTAAATGTAAATAATAAGTAAGTGATGAGTAACGGCTTAGTCTGTGCTTCTCTCACGACCCAATAAAGGTGGCACACAATGATTAGATTTCTTGCTGCCTCATCCTCTGTGTGATTGAGAGAGAGAGAGTGAGAGAGAGAGAGAGATCTCCCTCCCCCCTCCCATCCCTCCTCATCTCCCCTCCCCCTCCTTCTCACCTTCCTCCCCACCCTCTCATTTTAAGAACTTTTATTTATCTGTTTGCTTGTTTTAGTTATTGCCTACAGCAATATGCCGTCAAAATAAAATGAAGTCATAACAAATCCCTTAAAAAACAAAGAGGAGGTTGAACCCTGCCCTGGATTGTTTCATGAAGGCAAGACCTGTGCCTATCTTCTCTGCCTGTATTTCGGGACCCTCAAGAGTGTCTGACACAGCTCAGCAGCCCCACACAACCTGCTGGCTCCTGTCAGGCCGCTGTCCACAGACTGGCATGGGCATCTCAGTCTCCCAGCTCACCTCCCTTCCTGGGTCTCAGGGCTCCTGGTCACTAGTCTGCAGGCTATGGATTCTTGCCACCTGCCAGTTCTGCCTCTTTGCTCTCTAAAGCTCTGAAGTTGAAAATCTGCTTGGTCACATAACATCTGCTTGGTCACCTGTGTGCCATCACAATTATGATTTGGAATCAGTCGCTTTGTGGCATGCCTATGTACTGTCTGAAATCACTAAGAAGAACCCCTCTTAAAACTTCATCTCTATCTCTAGGCTTTTTGTCAATAACTCCTATTTCTCCCTATTATAAAAATGATTCCTAATGGGCTAGAGAGATGCCTCTGGTGCTCTTGCAGAGGACTGGCATTTGAGTCCCAGCACACACATGGCAGAGAACAACCACCTGGAACTCTAGATCCAGAGCGTCCAGCACCCCTCTTCTGGCCTCTGTGGGTACCAGGCATGCATATGTTATGGGAAAAATAAAATAAAAATATTAAGCATTTAAAATGATTCCAAAACATTATACATTGTTGAAATATCAAGATGTAAACAAGTTTAGCTTCTGAAAAAGTAAAAAAGTCACCAAGAGACTAGCAATTGTGGCATTTTGGTGTGTTTCCCATCATTCTATCTTCTACCTGCACTTTTATTTATTGCTTTTTAGGCACATTCGTGTGGAGTAACAGCAACAACAAAATAGCAAGAAAGGTGAAGATATGACCCTGGGAATTGAGTCTTTGTCTAGTGTCTTACTTTTAGTTACTTTAGTTACCTTCCTATTGCTGTGCATACTGTGACCCAGGCAACTCAGAGAAGAAACCTGGCATTGGGAGCTTACAGTTACAGAGAGCAAGTCCATGGCTATCATGGCTGGCAGCTTGGCAGCAGGCAGGCAGGCAGGCAGGCATGGTACTGGGCAAGTAGCTGAGACCTTCCATCTGATCTACAAGCACCAGGTATAGGGAACACACTAGGAACAGCATGGGCTTTTGAAACCTCAAAGCCCATCCCAAAATGACACACATCCTCCAACAAGGCTGCGCCTCCCAGTTCTTCCCAAACAGTTCCACCAAACGAGGGCTAAGCCTGTAAGTATATGAGCCTATAAGCCTTTTTCATTCAAAGCAGCACACCTAACATGTATAATGTCCTGGTTTGATTTCCAAGAATTAAAAAAGTAGTCAAGAACCATGTTCTTCCTTTCATTATACATTCTTTGAAAATAATGTTACAGTTGCTAAATATTTTTCTGCTGTTAGAAAATTATTATATTCAGATCTTTATAATAAAAGTGTAAAATTCCCATAAATGCCTTTGTCATGAGCCTTCTTTTCCCACTACCTGGTTTCCTCAAGTGAGATTTCTGGAATCAGTTTCTGCCCCCCTCCCCCCGGTGCATGTTTTCCGGATGAGCTAAATGCTGTCATTCTTACCTTTTCAAAGACCTGAAGGGCTCAGGACAGAATCCTCAGAGCAAATGAGTCCATGCTCCCTTTTCTCTGTCCTCTAAGTTCATTGGAATGAGAAACAGGATATTTACACTGACACCTGTGTACCAGTGTGCAGTTTGCATACACGCACACACACACACACACACACACACACACACACACACACACTGACACTTATAGTAATAAAAAAAAAAACCTTAAAAAGAAGTGATGAAGGCTGCTGTGATTTGTGATAGCAGACACAAGGAGAGGCGGCAGAATGAAGACATTTGGGGACACTAATGAGAAGAAAATCCAGCTATGCAGCTATGTATCCAGTGATAAATAATATACAAGTAGATAAGAAGAATTACAGGCTCCAGCAGATTTTTAAGAAAGCTTAGCATTTTAATTTCCCTCTTTTGCATAGATATTCTCTAATATGTGTTGTAGGGTTGGCAGAAACACTGGATTTACGGAGTAGCTTTTCAGTTTGATTCTGGGGACTAGGGATCTACTGCCCTCATCTGGCTTCTACAGGTACTGCATCCATGTGCACTACCCCCACCCCCACCCCCACACACATGCATATACATGATTTAAAAATAAAAATAAACTTTGCAGGGTTGCCTGCTCAAGGTTCAGGACGTTAGACTGACTTCAGTCCTCACTCTTTGGACACCAAGATGACTTCCGCTTTATGTAGTGGTTTAATTGAGAATGCTCCAAATAAGCTCAGTTATTTGAATACTGTGTACCCAGTTGGCAGTGCTGTTTAGGGAGGCTTAGTGGGTATGGTCTTGCTAAAGAAGTATACCACTGGGAGCAGTATTTGAAGTTTCAAAGCCTTGTGCCATTCCCAATACTCTCTCTCCTCCCTGCTTTCAGCTTAGATGCTAGCTCTCAGCCTGCAGCTTCCAGCCACTATACCTCCAGGGGCTGGGATTATAGGTGTGAGCTGCCATACCAAGATGCAACCCCTGGAAACTTTGTTGCAAAAAAAATGTTAATCTCTTATTAGAAGGGTTCTTTCTTCTAACACTGCATCATACAGTGTTCTGTTGTATACACATCTTTCAAGGGACTCTAACCCCTTCCTATATTGTGAGAAGACACCATCATTTGGGAAACCCAACAGTGTGGCAGCAGAGGTGTGTGTATATATGGGTGTGTGGGGGATGTGTGGGGGTGGGTATGTTTATTCTCTCATGGTGTTTGGCTTTTAAATGCTTTAAGCAGTCTCCCCCCACCCCCTTAGAAGACCTGGTAATTCTGTGATAAACAGTTTCTGAAGACCTTGCTGGCCTAGCTCAGCTGCTAACCTTTAAAGTTGCTATGGGAACCAGTAATTCTTTTTTTTAAATAAATTATTGATGTAGACCAAAGAGAAGCTGGGATGCCTATTTCAAAGAAAAGCAAATGAGGCTTGGTAAGATTTTTTAATGAAAATATTAACAGCTTTTTAAAATCTTCAGTCATATGGCAGAGGTTTCTCAGAAATTCTGTTGTGTGGCAAGCAAGAGCACATATCTTCTGTCAATTAGCACCTGTTTGATGGATGAATGAATGAATGAAAGAATAAAAGGATGGATGCGTAGAAAATGCAAGACAGAGTAATCCTGAGACAGTTTCAGGTAAACTGTCCTGGTCACACCTTAGGAAGAGTCGAAGGTGTCTGTCACCCCAATAACTAGCTAGAAATCCTTGATTCTCTTCAGCATGTTTTTGTTGTTGTTTTCTTTTTCAACTCTGGAGGCTTCCCTGTGAGTCACTCATTCATTCTCAGAATTCCACAAAAATACTCTGGTGTGAATGAGCTCAGGAGAGCCTGTGATACTGTAGGCCAGAGGTTTCCTGCCAAATCAGTGTAACCACCACATCCAGGTATTTATCGTATTCTCTCCAGAAGAAAGTGAGACTGCATTCATTTTTAATGTCTAGAAGCCACACTGTCTTCATGTCTAGATCTCGGAGTTGGAGTGCGCACAGAGATCCACACACTGCAGGATGATGGATCTTCGCCTAGGAAGGACCCACCTGGCTACCAGGAATGCTAACAGCAGAATCCCTTCAGCTGGTGCCACAGTGGGCCTCAGCGGCAGAGGGCTGCTTCACTTGAAGACTGGCCCCTCCAGGGGAAGTTTATGACCAAACGGTAGATGGGAGAGGAATACAAAGTCCCAGTCGTTGGTTCTTTCTGGCCGGCACCTGTGATTTGCTGGGCCTGCTGGGACATCCGGAACCAACTTCTTTCTCCTCTTTTTGACATGTGCACACTCCAGAGTGCCTCCCACTTAACACTCTGCTCTTCACTTCCTTCTCAAGCTTAGCTTGCCACAAGCCTCACCTACAACACATCCCTACCTGTGCCAATTGCTGTTGCCAGGAAAAATAGGGAACGCACAGTTAAAGGTGAATTTCAGATAACAATATGTAATTTTAGTGTAATCAAGTCCAGTTTTTTTTTTTCTAAAGATTTATTTACTTGTGTATACAGTGTTCTGCCTGAATTTATGACTGCACACCAGAAGAGGGTACCAAATCTCATTTTAGATGGCTGTGGCTCATTTTAGAAACCATTTGGTTTCTGGGAATTGAACTCAGAACTTCTGGAAGAGCAGCCAGGGCTCTTAACCTCTGAATCATCTCTCCAGCCCTGTGACCAGTTCTTTTTATGGCTCTGATCATATTCCTCATGAGGTGTTTGGCTTAAGCAAATGTTCGTTGGATGAATTAAGCTTTTAGGTTGTTTTTAAAACAGAGCTCATTGTAAGAAAGAAGAGGTGGGCCCTCATCACATAAGCATCTCTCAAAATGTCTGCAAATCAGCTGTGCATCAGCACCCCCATTTACCTGAGGCTGCTTGTTACGGATGTAAATTTACTGAACCAGAGACCTGCATGGAGACAGCTAGTGCATGGTTGAAGGTCGATCTGCCATGTAAAGTCTGAGAACCTTCCACATTGAACAGTGTCTTGAACAAAGTGCCAGATTCATCTGAAGTCGCCAAAGGATGCAGGAGGCACAGGCCCAGGCCCATCATCCCTCCCTTTTCCTCTGAATCTCCCTTGGATGGGAGTGAGTACCTGGACCAGGCTGGTCCTCATCTCCTGTGTGAGTGTTGTGAGAACACAGATCTGTGAAATCAGAGACTGAGGAAGTGGACTAAGTGGGGGAGGAGGAGCCTTGGGAGGAGATGGCTTTGAGTCAGCACCAGCACTAGCACAGGGCTTCTGTGGGGTTGAGCATTCTAGAATAGCAGAATCTACAGGTGCATACAAGCGTAAATCCTCTGATGAGAAGCATGGATTCTTGCTCCACTCTCCAAAATACATAAGACCATTGTGAATACTTAACATTCGATTGAAAAACCACTGACCATACAAGTTGACCCAGCTGTGTGAGCCTTCTGATTTGGCACAGACAGAAAAGAGTGAAGGAGTTTCTATCCAGCATAAATCCAGAAGGGAGAGATGCTCCCGACTCTTGCTTTCTAAAACCCTCCAACATGAAGAGGCTTAAGGCAGATGAATGGATTCTTTTCAGTTTTATTTTATATCAGAAAAAGTAAATGTAGGTGAGTCTTTCTAATAAATAAAAATCAACTTTCAAAGACCTGTGATCCCAGCAGAGGCATAGGCAAGTGGACACCTATGAGTTTGAAGGCAGCCTCCATGTTCACACAGAGAGTTTGAAAACCACCTAGAGCTACATTATAAGACCTCTTCTTAAAGCAAAACAATGAAAAGTGTAAGCACAGCAACCCATAATCTGTTGGTTGATGGAGATTTTAAGTTAGGTGGGAAGAAGCCAGTTTGTGTTAGCCACTAGAAAATCGGGGTCAGTTAACAAAACAAGAGAACTGGAAAACAGAACTTTCAGCCTTTCCACACATGGATGAAATGAAGCATGCCTACTAGTTTCCAATATGAAGACAATGATATTCAAATTTTTAGCTATCTGTTGCAAAGGATGATCTCTTTACACCAGCAAACCATAAAGTTTTTCAAAACCCAAGGTGTGTGTATGTGTGTGTGGGGGATACTCGTGAATTCTTTATCCTTCTAAAGTCTATGTGTGTGTAGTTATGACTTGGTGTGAAAAAGGAGGAGGCTGAATTATCTGCACCATTTCAAGAAATGACCAAGAGTACAATTAAGGGGCCTGGAAAGACAGCTCAGTGACTAAGACTGCTTGCTGCTCTTCTGGGGGACCTGAGTTTGGGTTCCCGCACCCATGTCAGGCCCATCACAACCACCTCTAACTCTAGCTCAAGGGGATCTGACTCCCTCTGACCTCCACAGATATCTGCACACACGTGTGGCACACACACAAGCAAGCACACACACACACACACACACACACACACACACACACACACACACACGTAAAAATAAAATTAGTATTTTTTGAAACAAGAGTTTGATTAAGGCTATCAAATTGGCAGATAGGCAGTGGTGGGGCACAAATTTAATCCTAGGGCTCAGGAGGCAGAGACAGGCTGATCTCTGTGAGTTCAAGGCCAGCCTGGTCTACAAAGCAAGTTCCAGGACAGGCTCCAAAGCTACACAGAGAATCCCTGTCTTGAGGAGAAAAAAAAGGACTATCAAACTCATTAGGTGGTTAACTAGCTTGACATAGGCTATTTGGCTCCTGTTTTTTGTGTGTTTATTAAGTCTTTCATTCATCTCTCTTTTGTTATTTAAGTTGTGGGTCTTTTTCACATGACTGGACAATGTTTTATCTAGTTAAACTTGAATTTCAGAGCCTCTGTATCCTTAGCAAAATCTATACATATTAATGTAATAAATTTTTGAGCGGGGCAATGATGGCACACACCTTTATCCTAGCACTTGGGAGGCAGAGGCAAGTGAATCTCACTGAGTTTGAGGCCAGCCTGGTATACAAAGCCAGTTCCAGGACAACCAGGACTATTACACAGAGAAACCCTGTCTCAAACTGTCCTCCAAAAAACAAAACAAAAAAATCTTTCAAATATTTTGTTACTCTAATCTCATGCTACAGTAGACAAAGACATACCTCTGCCTTCAGAAAGCTCATATGTTAGGGAATCAGCAAACAATACATTATATAAATTAGTAAAATATGTTTTCTGTGTCTTGGTCAGTTTTCTATTACTATTTTAAAAAGTAGCTAAGACTGGTAATTCATAAGAGCAGAAGTGCTGGGTGTGGTGGTGTACACTTTAGTCCCAATACTCAGGAAGTAGAGGCAGACAGATCTCTGTGAGTTAGAGGCCAGCCTGGTCTACATAGTGAGTTCCAGGACAGCCAGGATACTATACAAAAAAAAAAAAAAAAAAAAAAAAAAAAAAAAAAACCCTGTCTCAAGACAAAACAAGAATCACACAGGCACTTACTTGCCTCACAGTTCTGAAGCCGGGGACATACCAGAACAGGTTCTACTCTGAACTGGTTGAGAGCCTTCTTGCCTCATCATAACCTAGTGAAAGGCACCACTTCAGAAGCCAAAGCAAATTTGCTAGCTCAGATCTCCTTTCTTCTTCTTACAAAGCCACAGATAGCTTCACAGGACTCCCACCCTCATTACCTCTTCTAATCTGTTACCTCTCAAAAGCTCCACCTCTAAAAGCCTCTGCATATAAATTTGAGGATTAAGCTTCTTACACACAGACATCTGGAAACATTCATACATCCTTTGCTAGACTGAGGAGGGCCCATAGAAAACATTTATATGGATAGAGGGAGAAATTTTTGGTAATGTGGCCAGAAAATGGCTCAAGGGAGGGAGATGGCATATGAATGAAGATGGGTGTGTTAGTTTGACTGTAATTGGCCCCCATAAGCTATAGGGAGTAGCATTATTGGGAGGTGTGGCCTTGTTGAAGGACCAGTGTCATTGTGGGGGCAGGCTTTGAGGTCTCTTTTGCTTAAGCTTTGCTCAGTGTCACACACCACTTCTTGTTGCCTTCTGATCAAGACGTAGCCAGTACCATGTTTGCCTATGCACCCCTATGCCTGGCCACAATAATGGATTGAACCTCTGAAACTGTAAGCAAGCCACCCCAATTAAATGTTTTCCTTATAGAAGTCATGGTGTCTCTTCACAGCAATAGAAACCCTAACTAAGACGATGGAAAAGTTGAAAGGTAGAAACACACGCATGTGTGTGAGTGACTGAAGCATGGAGACGGGTTCTTGGCTTTGCAGGGTTTGGTCTTTCTACCCCCCTCCAGAGCTGATGCGCTTGTTTGTAAAGATCAACCCTTCACAGAGCTTTTGGATGCCGTCTTCATTCACAGTCAATATATTTGTACATCATGATCCTGCAGGCGGTGGAAGTTCACATCCCATCCTCAAGAATGAATAAGTCTCCATTGTCAGAACGCAGATGGACACCTAGGAGTCCATGCAGCAGCAACTCAGGTTCAGGAAACTGAAGGAGGCCACATGGGAAGGTGACATGATTCCATGACTTCCAAAGACACAGTCACAGACACAAACAAGTCTTGCTGCTGGGAGTTAAGGGAGCTTTGTTGTGTAGCGTTTTGAGATACCATCTTACCATGTAGCCAAGCCAACCACACTCTCAAACGTTTTGTTTCAGCCTCCCAAGTGCTAGTCCCAGTGTGAGCCACCACACCAGGCCTGGGTTGAGGTTTTACTCACAGAAACAGCAATTTTGAACCAAAATCAACCAAACAAACACCCCCCCCCCCAGCAATTCTGAGCCTATGAGAATACAAAAGCTCTTTTCTCGTTGCTGCAGCTTCTGCTTTCTTCTGCCTCCGCCCCAGCCTTGTCTGTTGGGTTGTTTTGTGACATTGCTGCCCGGGGAACCCAGTGCTCTTCAGCACAAGCCTTTGCATGTGCTTTGGATATCTGACCTTTTGCCTCCCGTTCATTCTTTCAAGACACACCTTGGAATTTCACCTGCTCTCTCAAAACCCAATGGATTCTGACACAGGCAAACTGTATTTCAAAACGTGAAAGTTATAAAGAAATTCCATTTTCCTTGATACTCCTTCCTGGTGTCACCTCCCACCTTCACCTCTACCTCAGCAAGGTTGGCAGTTCCAGGACCTGGGAGTGGCCTGCCCAGAAAGCCACAGAGGAACAGTGAGTGTTGTAAGAGTTCCATGCACTAAGCACCTTTTTTTCAATCACAGGCAGTATTTTTCACTCCTTGGGCTTTTGCCCATCAATGCTACCAAGTTACTAAGAACCAAACACAAATTTAAAGTTGTTTTTATTTTTGATCCCTCTAGGAATACTAATTCAAACTTTGAACAGATCTGGCATGTCTGTCCCTGTGTTGGTAAGAGGCTGGTCTCATAATCATGATCCTCCTGCCTCAGCCTTCAGACTACCACAATTACAGGTATGTACCATCACACTTAGATCCGTTCACTTACTTATCCGTTTTGCAATGGATATCCGTTTTACACAGCCTCTGAATTCCAACTGACTAGGTAAAAATTGTGATATCATAACATACCAGGCAAACCTTGAACAAGTTATCAGCCATTCCCAACCTCAACTAACTCACTATGGAGCAGTGATGATCTCTATTTTATAAAGTTGCTCAAAGAGGGAAATGAATTCATGCATTTTAAATACATACACAGTGCCCAGCCTGTGAGGAGTGTTCAATATATGCAAAGTGTTACTAATTGTCCATTAATCTTTCAGGGAATAGAGTTTAACACCATGGAAAAGTAAGAAATATGGAAGCTGAGCTTCTGAGGGAAGGCAGACAGACAGACTGCCAGATAGACAGGCAGGCAGAACAGGCTGGTGCTACAACAAGGCAAGTCTAAGGGCCTGTGGGAGAGCCTTCAAAGAAGGCCTCCTTAAAGGCAGACATTGTTGAGTCATGTCTTTAACATTATCTAGCCCTTTCTGCTTGTTCCCTCCATGTCATCATCATGTTGGCATCTTTGTGTCGGGCCCAGCTGACAGTGTCCTAAAATGACATCTGAACCTTGCCATTTATATTCCTGGTTCATGTCTTGGGTCCCCCGTGACTCCAAAGCACCAAGTTTCTTCCCCTAGCTGTGGACTGAGAAGACAACAGCTCTGGTAATATAACTGCTATAGCACTTGTTACATTCTAAGTGAAGTCCTTACCTTCCCACAGCACCTCCTCTCCTCTCCAACCTCTGCTAACATGTTCTCCCCATCCTCACCTGGTCCAGACCTTTTTGAGATTCTTGAACACACCAGGCACATTTGCACCTCAGGATAAATGTGCCTTCGCACAGGTTCCCCTACTCTCAGCAATGCCTTGCCACAGATATGTTCAAGGCTTCCTCTTTCCCGTTCGAATCTTTGTGGCATAGCAACTCCCATATTGACTTCACTGTCTAAACTGCACCTCCGTAAAGACTGGCCAGTGGTTGCAAAGTTAGAGTTTGGAATAAGAGGTCTTGGTATGCTATGGCATGGTTGTGTGACTATGGACAACAATAATGCACTACATGTTTTTAAAAACTAAGGGGAAAGATTTTGAATGTTTCCACCATAAATAAGTGATAAATTCTTGAGGACATAGACATGTTTAACCTGATTTAAACGTTATATCATGTATCCACATTATATATGGAAACATCCACATATGAAAACAGTTCGTGGTATCCTATTAACACTCACAGTTTGTATGTCTTTACATATCAATTAAAATAATTTAAAATTTCTTGGGCATTGTGGTGCATGCCTATAATTCAGGCACTTGTGAGGCTGAGCCAAGAGGATAAATTCTAGGCCACCTTGGGCTATATAGCAATGCCCCTATCTCACAAAACAACTTAAGTAGTTTAATTTAATTTAAATACATAAGGTTATTTAATTTACACAATTTTAATTTAAGTAAATACAGGAATAAAAAGTACCACCTAGTCTATAGTTCTATTAAACTTTGGTCCTTAAGTGTCCTCCAAAGGTCCACATGTTAAAGGTGTGGTCACCAGCCTGGGATGCTGCCAGGAGATGGTGAAATCTTCAGGAGTGGAAAAAAATTTAGTTGCTGAGGACAAGACTTGGAAAGAGATATATTAGGAATTTCACCCTTCCTCTTTGTTTCTCGGCTGCCGTGAGGTGAAAAAAACCTTCTCAGCCATGGTCTCCCACCATGATGTACCGTGCTGCCACAGGCCCAAAGGGATAGGGCCTGTGGCCATGGGCTGAAAACTATGAAGCTGTAAACCAAAGCGAACTCTTCCTCCTGGTAAGTGGGCTCACCAGCCTGCAGTATTAGAGAGCTGGATAACGTCACTCCCCAGCTCCCATACCGTGATCAACTTCCCTCCAACGTACACACTATGCTCTCTCAATCTACATAACTTAGTTATTTGTCATCCTTCACGGACTAGGCTGTAAGCTTCAAAAGAGGAAGAATGTGTCTGCTTTGGCGACCCAACAGTCCACATCATTGCTAGCACACTGTGTATACTCAAATATTTATTAAATAAGAAACTGTTCATCCAGGGTATGGTGGGGCACTTTTTTCAATCCCAGCATTCAAAAGGTTAAGTTAGGAGGCCAGTCTCCGCTACATAATGAGGCGACTCCCCCCAAAATATTGGTATTTCTAAAAGCCCTGGAGAAAGTTTATCTGAGGCCTCCCACATTAGGAAACACAGAACTGCCACTTTGCCTTTTAATTATTAAGCCACTCAAGTGTAGAAGCTCGTTCTCATTTTATCCTTCAGTCAACAAAGCAGTAAAGGTCCTTGAACTTGCTTAATGAGTCCATGAGAATGACAGCTCATTAGCGTGAAGTAGTCTAGCAACTTAGTGACTCAGGTCACCCAGAGGCTCAGGCAAGGAGCGGACCTCTCCCAGGGTCCTTGCGTATTTGCCTGCTTGTTCAAGCCCACGGGGGCATTTGGGGTCTTCCAAGAAAAGCACAGCCAGATACTCCAGCTCCCAGCTGTTCCCCATGCATATAAGGGCCCGGGAAAACTGCTCTGTCAGCCCAGGACAAGAGTCCTGAGTTGCCAGATTTTCCAAACACTGATCCTGGAGCCATTTAATTGGAATTAAGTCCCGTGGTTACATCAGGAGTCACGGGGTGATTTGGGTTGGAGCTTGCTCTCTGAATCTTCCTTTGCTGTTTTTTCTGACTAAGGAATATCTCTGATTGTACAGACTACAGCTCTAAAATGGATTTCATCAGTCACTCTGGGTCTGAAACCTGGCTGCTTAACCTTGGGCAGGTTACTCAACCTTCTGACAACACCGAATTTTACTTGAGCTCTGAGAAAATAACTAGTTAAAAAAATCTACCACCCTTTTGTATTCTTGAAACCAGCAAAGGCTCTCTCTGCCCTCCCCTATTTCCTCATAAGACATGTCTCTGTCCCTCAGAATTCCTAGCTGGGTCACTCCCTTCTTATTGTGACAACAAAAGCCAGAGCCCCTTCTTTTTCTTTGAGATGGTCTTCAAAATGAACACTGTCCTGCAATAGCCTGGGTTAGTTTTTTTGAGGGCATTCATTTTATCTTCCAGGTTTTTAAGATTTAACTTTCCCATCTATAAAAAAAAAAAAAAGTAATCTTGCTATTTGTTTGTTTGGCTTGGTTTTTCTAGACAGGGTTTCCTTGTGTAGCCCTGGCTGTCTTGAAACTCACTCTGTAGACCAGGCTGGCCTCCAACCCACAGAGATCTGCTTGTCTCTGCCTTCCAAGTGCTGGGATTAAAGGCGTGTACCACTACCTGGCCCAAGTGCTACTTCTTAAAGCCAATTATGGAAAGTAAATAATGAACATAAATTATAACAAATGCTCAGAGAATATCTTGATGGAGTGTTATCCCTGTTTTTAACTCTGCCTACCACCCGTGCCCAGCGCTCTGGTGTTTGCAGTCTTCTACACTCACCATGTCTCAAGTTTAAGAAGTTATAACTCCCAATTGATAGGCATTTTCCTCTATGGACAGAATTGTTCTAGACATTTTTGCAGGAATTTGGTTACATGATTCAGCTGAATCAACCACTATGAACACCAAACACATCCTACTTGCATTTTCTTAAAAAAAAAAAAAATTATATATGCAGTGTTCTGCCTGCATGCTCACCTGTGTGGCAGAAGAGGGCACAAGATCTCATTATAGAGGGTTGTGCACCACCATGTGGTTACTGGGAATTGAATTCAGGACCTCTGGAAGAGCAGTCAGTGATCTTAACCACTGAGCCATCACTGCAACCCCCTAATTCCATTTTCAAATGCAGGCCAAAACCAGAGCTTCCTAGTTCCCTGTCCATCTTGAAACAGGGAGACTGGAACCACTTCCCCAATCTTCACACACAGTTTTCTTTTGATGCAAGACCTGCCCTGATTCTCCTTTTGAATTTGACTCTGTGTGCAGTCTAGCTCTGGTTGCTGCTCACCCGTTCTCAGCACAGGGTGGGGACATTTTGCATGGGGGCAGTGTTAGAGCTAAGGGCACCCTTGCTGGGCTTTTGCATTTGACCAGCCTTCAGGACTGGGACCTCCTGGGGAGCTTTGTAATGACACTCCTGATGTGCAGCCAGGTTCCCAGAATCTCTGTTGTCAACACCAGTTGTTGGAGCAAATATCCTCTGGTATAATTTGTTTGTCTACCTTTCCCATTAGACTAAGATTCTTAATCTTCAGTCCATAGACCACCCACATGGATAATAAACATTTATCTCTAGAAAAATACTAAGAGTCTTTCTTCCCAAGCCCAGGAACATTCTGAGAACCAAGCCTGTGGCTTATTCATTGCAGTAAGTACCCTCTGTGCTACACAGCACATGTGATATTCAATAATTCAGCGTCATTCATCAGTAAACCAGGCGCTGGACGACAGCACTCAGGAGGCATTGATGAGACATTGTTCACGGGGGGTGGGGGGTGGGGGGGTAAGAACTGGGTTAAGAAACAAGCTGGGAAAAGTGGCTCATGTCTGGCACTTGGGAGGCTGAGGTCAAAAAAGGCCAACCTGGTTTGCAGAATGGGACTTGGTCTAATTAAAGAAAAATGAACGGGCGTAAAAGTAGGCAAGGAGAGAGAGAGAAATAATAGATATTTAAAATGCCCCAGTATTTGTCCAGGCATGTCTATTGAGATATTTGGCTGCCAAAACAAAACAAAACAAAACACAAAACAAAACAAATAACCCCACTAAAACAAAAACAAAACAACAAAAAACCCAAACACAAACTATAACTCTCAGAAATTTTTCAGTTTCTGAAGAATTATTGCAAGATTCTTGTGCAGATGTCCTGTCCAGGCCAATAGATTTTAAATTTATTTAAATATTAATCTATTTCCCCTTTGCTTTCATTTTATTAGGATAGTGAAAGAGAAATAATTTTAAAATTCTTTCTGTACTTTTGTGCTTATAAACTGAGGTCTCACTGTTGTCTCTGGAATGGAAAATCACACACAGATCAAACACTTGGTCACATCACTGGCATTTTCTTCTACTTATTTGCTCAGTGACTCCTGTCTGTCTTGATAGGAGGAAACACTGTAACTACTTTCAGGGTGTGTGTGTGTGTGTGTGTGTGTGTGTGTGTGTGTAAGAGAGAGACAGAGAGAGAGCGGGGGGAGGGAGAGAGGGAGAGAGAGAGAGGGAAATGGGAGAGAGGGTAAGAGGGAGAGAGAGGGACAGTCTGGATTCCAGCAGACTGATTCCACTGAAGGCAGACAGGATCTGCACTTACCACACAGAAAAGAACTTCAGGACAAGTAGGAACAAAACAAAGTCAGCAAGTTCACTGACAAAGCACACAGGCACAGCCCAAAAGTCAAGTGCAAGCATTAGAAGAATGCGGTCCACACTAGTGTCTCAGCAGTGTTGTGTGTGGGATGCACACTAGTGACTCAGCAGTGTTGTATGTGTGGGATACACACTAGTGTCTCAGCAGTGTTGTGTGTGGGATGCACACTAGTGACTCAGCAGTGTTGTATGTGTGGGATGCACACTAGTGTCTCAGCAGTGTTGTATGTGTGGGATACACACTAGTGTCTCAGCAGTGTTGTATGTGTGGGATGCAGTTCTGTATGTATGATTCAGGGCTTTAAAGGTACTTGTTCTGCAACTGAGTTTAAATATCATGGCAAATGTGTGCTGGTACACTTTCTTTTCTTATCTAAAGGATTGAAGAGGAGAGGATTAGGAACATTGTCAGAGGGTGGAGAAGGGAGTGATAGAAGAGATTAAAAATATCTGTTAATGGTGTTGGAGATTTGGCTCAGAGGTTAAGAGCACTGACTGTTCTCTCAGAGGAACCTGGTTCAATTCTCAGCACCCACATGGCAACTCACAACTGTCTGTAACTCTAGTTTCAGGGGGATCTGACACCCTTACACCAATGCACATAAAATGAATTTCAATTTAAAAAAATGCCAAAGGAACTCTTGCTTACATAGGTCACACAGAGATTGGATTGTAAGACCCCCGAGAGGAAAGATCCTCACTCAAGTCTCGGGATGACGCGACCCCCCAAGAACTCACGAGAGACTGTCCTTGCTGCAATCACACAGGTTTATTGACAGGAACCAGCACGCTGTGGCCGAGACTCATATCCCACGCAGGGGTAGAGGAGTTTCGACCCCGAATGGCTGGGAATAGGGGTTTTTAAAGGAAGAATCCACAACCCAAAATACCAAAAATACCAGTGAGGGAAGAAACCCCAACCCAAAATACCATGAATGCCAGTGAAAGGTCCAGAAGGAAATCACAAGGGGAAACTCCCTGTTCCTTAAGATCGTTTGTAAGATTCTAATCTAACTTTTTATGGCTAGCCTTTTCCTGGAACAGAGTTGCTGAACCACTAGCCACCCTATATCCTAGGCCTTATTTTGTCTGCTGAAGGGGTCTTCTTTATCCTGGCCTTTCAGGATTTAAGATATATACGCTTCATTAGCCATTTTGACATTTTATTTGTAAGATGTTTCTCACTTCTTTTGCAGGTGATCTGAAGAGTAATGCCTAAAACCCAATAAATCAGAGCACGAGTTAGAGGTTAAGAGTCAGGGGCTGCTGGGGCCTGGAAAGATGACTCAGCAGTTAAGAGCACTGAGTCTACCCCTAGAGGAGCGGGACTCAATTCCCAGCATCTACACAGCAACTCACAGTTGTCTATAACTCCAGTTCCAAGGGATCTGGCACTCTCACACAGACATACTGTTAGACCCCTGGAAAACTCAGGTATCCGGTCTCAGGTCACGAACTCGGTCACCCCAATCACCAGGCGGATTCGAGAGCTTGCTGCAAACTGCATGAGGCTTTATTGTAATTTAACGAGCTAACCCCATGTTAGCTCAGGTCTTTCAGCCACCCACCATAGTGGATGGCTAGCAAAGACAGCTCCTAGGGCATCCCAAGAGGTCTTATAGGACAGCGTAAGGGGAGTGTCTAGGGGTACGCACAGGCTCACTATTGGTGTGCCTCCAGGCTTGGAGGGCTTGCCCTGTGTTGATTGGCCAATTGGTTGTTATGGCCCATAGGCCCTCCCAGGGTGGTTGCTATGCTTTGCGTCATTGCTGTGTGCTTGTCCTTAAAGTACACCCAGGGTCGTAAAGCATACCACCACCAGCTAACTTCTGATTGGTTCCTTGTCACGAGGCAGGCATCTGACTTTCTAGTGACTAAGACAAGGTCATAGAGCAGTGTTCTCCCGTTATGACTGCCAAAAGGGAAGCTGGTCCCTTCAATACAAGCAGGCAAAACACCAGTGCACATAAAATGTATATGTATATGTATATGTATATGTATATGTATATGTATATGTGTGTGTGTGTGTGTGTGCGTGTGCGTGTGCGTGTGCGTGTGCGTGTGCGTGTGCGTGTGCGTGTGCGTGTGCGTGTGCGTGTGCGTGTGCGTGTGCGTGTGCGTGTGCGTGTGCGTGTGCGTATGCGTATGCGTATGCGTATGTATATGTATATGTATATGTATATGTATATGTATATGAGTAAGGGGGCGTTTCCATCCATATATTGAAGGGACCAGCTCCCCATTTTGGCAGCCATAACAGCAGAACATGTATTTGTCTGACCTTGTCTTAGTCACTAAAGTCAGATGCCTGCCCCTTTCGGCAGCCATGACAGTAACAAGTGCTTTTCTGACCTAGAGGTCAGATGCCTGCCTCGTGGCAAGGAACCAATCAGAAGTTAGTTGGTGGTGGTATGCTTTACGGCTCTGGGTGTGCTTTATGGACAAGTGCACAGCAATGACACGCAGAGCATAGCAACCACCCTGAGAGGGCCTATGGGCCATAACAACCAATTGGCCAGTCAACACAGGGCAAGCCCTCCAAGCCTAGAGGCACACCAATCCTGAGCCTGTGTGTACCCTAGACACTCCCCTTACGCTGCCCTAGAAGATCTCTATGCAGCCCCTTCGAGCTGTCTTTGCTAGCCATCCGCCATGGCGGGTGGGTAAAAGACCCAAGCTAACATGGGGCCAGCTCGTTAAACAACAATAAAGCCTCATGCAGTTTGCAGCAAGCTTTTGAATCTGCCTGGTGATTGGGGTGACCACGGTGTTGGGCTGAGACCCTGGAGGCCTCAGTTTTCCGGGGGTCTAACAATATCCCCTCTATTTACTGACTGTCTGTCCTCAGGGACAGCTCGCAATGACAACCAGAGCAAACAGTCCAGCCACCACACTTCTAATTCCCTTGTGTGAACTTTTATTATTGAGACTCTGATACTTAGATATCCTGCCTCACCGACCCTAGAATGACAGCCCCTCTGGTGCTGACCAATCCCCAGAGACAGGAAAACTCGAAGGTAGTATGCCTATCATTTGCAGACTAACCAATCCAGAGGCTCCTTGTTGCCATTATTCAGACACCCTAAGTCTTGTTAAGGCAGCTATAAAATAATCAGATAGCCCCCCACATCCTAGACCAGCTAGAATTACTCAAACCAGCCAAGCTTGAGCCTTCTCGTCTTCAGCGAAAACTACCCTTGCATACTGCAGTTCTGGTCGCCACTCACACTGAATGAAAAAATGGGCACAGTAAAGAAACTAAAATAGCATAGTCAGAGGCAGGGATCTCTGTAATAATCCAGAGTGGACATGACTAGATTGAGCTGGGTAGTGGGGAAGAAAGGAAAGAGGGGAACCGGATATAGCAGCCAGGCGGCCCAAATACAAAGACAGCAGGTAACCAAAATGCCTGGATTATATAAGGAAGGGCAGTCCAGTCCCTGGGCTGGAGAGTTCTGGGTGGGGGATGGGGTATGTCAGTCATACCCTGTAACAGGTGGGGACTGAGGGATGCTGGGAGAACCTGGCAGCCAGGTCCACTTTGATATGTTAAATAGGCACCTCAGCCATTTGTTCGTTTGTTCGGGTTTGAAACCTGATAGTAAAGGAAATGACTCCTTTGATAGAATGACTTCACAAGCTCCTGAAGAAAGCCAGCTTTTTTCTAACAGCCAGAATTTGGGGAAATGGAGTTTCCTTTGCATCAGACAGCATAAAATTAAAGCAGATCTTCAAGATGTCTGCTCCAGCCAAGACGAAGGCTGAATGAAAAAACAGAAATAAAAAGAGAAGGGAAGGGAGGGGAGGGAAGGGGAAGGGAAGGGAAGGGAAGGAAAGGGAAGGGAAGGGAAGGGAAGGGAAGGGAAGGGAAGGGAAGGGAAGGGAAGGGGTTCTCTAGCTCCCTGGAATGATGAAGAGAGTTAATTATAGATATAGCATAGCAGCCAGAGGCAGGGACCTCTTCAAGAGTCAGAAATGCACATGTCCAGACTGAGCTGGGCCGTGTGGGGAGATGGGGAGGCAGAGCAGATAGGGGGACCAGGTATAGCAAACAGGAGGTCACAATACAAGGACAGCAGGTGACCAAAAAGTCTGGATTATGGCAGCCCAGCCCCTGGGCTAGTGAGTTCAGGGAGGCAGGGTATGCCAGCTAGGAGGACCCAGTAACAGGTAGGGGCTGGGGGAGGGGGATGCAGGAAGAACCCAGCGGCCTGGTTGGCTTTGATGTGTTAAAAAGGCCTCTCAGCCGTTTGTCTGAGGTTTGAACCTAACAAAGGCCTGCTTGAAAGACTTGAAGAGCTGTGGTTTAACTGACTGAAAGGATCCTCCTTCTACCTCGAGTTCATTAACTCCAGGATCACAGCAGAGAGGAGGTGGGATGGGGACTTTGGCTGAAGGTGAAAGAGTGCTGGCTGGCTCCAAGAACCCAGGGTTTACAAAGGGACTGTGGGGTGCCCATTAGTTCACAAATAGCTCAAGACCAATTGATTTCTTGCTCTAGTGTTTTCTTTTTCTGAAATCAAGAGCCCTAATGCGTCACAACATCTCCAAGTAGCCAGCTGCCTTTATTTGGAAGAACAGCCATTTACCACCTACAGGTTTGTATTAACATCAGCTATGCAGATAGCTTTTTGTTCTAGAAAAAAGAAGAAGAAAAAGGCTCTTTGTAGCTTGAGGCAATCAGACACTCTGCTTAAGAAAGACAGAATTAATTGGCCATAGAAAATGAACTTACACTCTGCTGCCATAGTGCCCTTGAAGAGAAGTAATCTTACACTACTTTTGTTTTAAAAGGTTCTATGAGCTTTTGGAGGTTAGAGGTTGCTGGGTAATGAAGTCTCCCCCATGTAGGATGTCAAACATTCACACAAGCATGTGCCACGCCATCTTCATTCATGTTTATTATTCCCAGGGGCTGCTGGTGGTTCTGTAAGGGGCACTAAGCTATTACACTTCAAGTTGTATTGTCCTATTTCTAGTTCATTTCACCAATTATCTCTCAACAGACAGGTTTGTAATTGGTAACTGTGTAGTTAGAATCCTGTGAAGAAAACCCTGGTTTCAACACACCCTAGTGTTATGAATATGCCTCGAGGTAGGACTTTTGGCTGATCCCATGGCAAATAAGAGACAAATAAGCCATCAGGAAGAACTTATGTGAAAAGTATATTGGGGGGTGGTAAGGGAGTAAGGGAAGGGAAGAAGGAAAAAGAAAGAAAGGGAGAGAAAGACAGAAAGAGACAGAAGTGGATGGAGCTTGTCGCTTACTGCCTGCCATATGCCAGATCCCCAAGGGGCAGGGCCAGGTTTGCATTGGCCTGGATGGTAACACCTATGATTCTAGTCTGCTCGGTCACCAGTTTGACAAAGGAAGCCTGGAGACAGTGGCAAGGGAGCCTGGGATTGATAAAAATGAGCAAGCTGTGTATCTTGGAACTGAGAGTGTATGAGTTCAAGATGCTCTCTGCATAGGACAGGCTGATCAGTTCATGTCTCATTCAAACAAAGGTGCTTCTGAAAATTCGCCTAGTACTGTGAATGGAAACTCCTGAACAGAAGTTATGTCTCAGAGACTGACTGGCTGAAATCTCAGTTCCAGGGAGAGATTGGAATATTGCAGGGCCAGAGGCCAATTGCCTTATGTTGGGCTAGTTCTTACCCTCTGGAACAGTCATTCCTTGATCACCTCTATATCATCACTAATATTATTAATAGATCAAAACCTTTGCAGACCACTGGCTTCGACCAATCCCCAAGATGAAAATGTCATCAGATAGTAACTTGGGCCTATAGAAAAGCTTTTTCCATCTTGCTGTACCTGCCTCTCTGATGTACCCATGAATGTATTTTAAACTTGCCTTGACTTATGACTTTCTTTGCCTGGAAAAACTATAAAAATCTCATAAAACTGCTTCCATATTGGAACATGAGATTTAGAGTAACCTAAATTCGTGATCCTGGGCCATGATCATTCCAAATGGCTCTAGAATAAATTATCTCTTATTTCCCTTTAAGATCCACAGTTGTAGCTTTTGTGTTATCAGGCAGTACTAACTGGATGGGATGTCTGAAGAACTGGACAGTCATGGTACAAATCTTAGCAGCACTGTGACTTTAGAAGGTCACAGTGTCAACATTTGGGGGTTGTCTTAGGGTTTCTGTTGCTGTGAAGAGACACGGTGACCATGGCAACTCTTACAAAGAAATCATTTAATTGAGGTGGCTCACTTACAGTTCAGAGGTTCAGTCCATTATCATCATGGCAAGACATGGCAGTGTGCAGGCCGACATGGTGTTGGAGAGGTGGTTGCTACATGCTGATATGCAGGCAACAGGAAGTAGACTGAGTGTCACATGGAGCAAAGCTTGAACAAAAAGACCTCAAAGCCCTCCCCCCACAATGACACACTTCCTCTAACAAGGCCACACCTACTTCAACAAAGCCACACCTTCTAATAGTGCCACTCCCTTTGGGATTATAGGGGCCAATTACATTCAAACTACCACAGAGGCACAGGTAAAAGAGACACAGCTCCCTACTGTTAACCTAGAAAGCCTAGAGGAGTTCCCTTAGGGTTTCAGGAATCTCAACTCAAGTCAAACCAACATTGATAAGAATTCAGGACTAGCCAGTTATAGTAAAGCAAAACTAGGCATTTTATGGAAGATCTTTTTAATACAGGCTTAAGCATGAAGATTAAGGGGAAGGGACCCACAGGACTGTAAGGCATACCTAAGAGAAGCAACACTTACATTTTTACAGTACTCATGTTTAAGATTTTTGTGAGAATTTGAAGTCACTACCTTATTCTCAGGGGTTCCACAGTGAAACCTGACAAAATTACAGTATATTAACTCAAGCCAACCCCACTGGGCTACAGGAAGGTAGGCCATCTTTACTATGGACAAAGTTACATTTTGTTTGAGATTCTCAGGCAATGACTGACTAAAAGAAATAAATCTCAAGCTATTTTGTGCTTTCTGAACCTGTGCCTCTGAATTTGCAATCCTAAAATACAATCCCCTCAAACTAATAAAGTTCTTTTGCAGTATTCCTACTTGAATTAAATACATTTCTGAACCTCCTCCTTGACTTTACCATAAAGACACAAAGTCTTGTATTACTAATCATGAGATAAACACAAATGCACTCTATAGACTGTAAACATGATTTAAAAAAAGTGAGGTACTATCTATCATATTTGATAAAGTAAAACTGAGTTTACTGCTTACTGAAGGGACCAGCTCCCCATTTCGGCAGCCTTAACAGCCTAGCACGTGCTTGCCTGACCTTGCCTTGGTCACTAGGAGGTAAGATGCCTGCCTCATGGCAAGGAAACAGTCAGAAGTTAGCTGGTGGTGCTGTGCTTTATGGCTCTGGGTGTGCTTTATGGACAAGTGCACAGCAATGACGTGCAGAGCATAGCAACCACCCTGGGAGGGCCTATGGGCCATAACAACCAGTTGACCAATCAACACAGGGCAAGCCCTCCAAGCCTGGAGGCACACCAATCCTGAGCCTGTGCGTACCCCTAGACACTCCCCTTACACTGCCCTATAAGATCTCTATGCAGTGGCTTCTTTCCGTCTTTCCTAGCCACCCGCCATGGTGGATGGGTAAAAGGCCCAAGCTAACATGGGGTTAGCTTGTTAAAGAACTGCAATAAAGCCTCTTGCTGTTTGCATCAAGTTTCCACCTCCGCATGGTGATTGGGGTGACCGGGGTCCTGGGCTGAGATCCTGGGGGCCTGATTCTCTGGGTGTCTTTCACTTAACATGGGGAAATGGAAACATAACCAACTATCTATCAAAATAGAACTTTATCCCAACACCTGCTCAGGGAACCAACCTCCTGCATTGTAAATAGTTTGTGAAGTCAGCCTGTGCTAAAGTTCCTGCTGGGTTACTATTACCAGTCCCAGAAGAGAGCTCTTTAATAGCTTCTATCAATTGCCCATGTTGTTCAGCATAGTGACTGACACTTTCCTAATCCTCTCAGGTCCCTGCTTTCAGTTCAGTACTAATAAATGAAGTCAAATGTGTGTCCAGCCAATCACACAGGGTGTCTTACTTCATAGTAGCCTACCACAGCTTCTGTATGCCAATACTCTCCATTCAGGACAGACCTATTCACTACTTAAAGTCTTCATACTCCTTGGCGTCTCCACCAAAGCACAGTGATGGCGGCTCACTCTCTTGGGTCAGTAGAGCAAAAGAAACAGCTTTTGCTTTCCTTATCTGTTTGCTTTACACTTCTCCATGTTTATATTTATGCAGAGAACCTTGGTTCACAGGCTATTAAATGGGACTTTCACTGTAGCCGTGGAATTGCCAAATTCTAAGCTAAAGCTGAGTACTTAATGCTGTCTCCTTGTAGAACTGAAAAAGAGGGAAGCCAGCAAGTAGAACCATTACATCAGGGAACCCTGCTGCCTGGAAACAACAACAAAACAAGGAAAAGAGTAAGCATCCAAAGACCAGAAAACAGACTCACTTTACACAACTGGAGTCTTTTGAGTTTAAATTTGAAGGCTGCTGTGAGCAATGGTTCATTTTGTAATAGATGCTGACATCTACTGGCCAAAACTGATAGTTAAAAGTTTAATACGCTAGGAACCTTCCTCTTAGCACTGCTTTCAAGGTGTCGCATAAATTTTAGTATGTTTTACTGCATTCTGATTGAATTCTAGGAAATCTTTAGTTTCTTTTTTGACCCAGGAATTGTGCAATTGGGTGTTACTTAATTTCCATGAGTTTGTAGGTTTTCTGCAATTCGTGTTGTTGTTGAATTCTAGCTTTAAAGCATGGTGGTCTGATAAGATACAGGGGGCTATTTTAATTTTTTTGTACCTGTTGAGGTTTGCTATGTTGCCAAGTATGTGGTCGATTTTAGAGAAGGTTCCATGTGGCGCAGAGAAGAAGGTATATTGTTATGTATTTGGATGGATGTTCTATAGATATCTGTTAAGTCCAATTGGGCCATAACTTCTATTAGTTACTTTATTTCTTTGTTAAGTTTCTGTCTGGTGTTCCTGTCCAGTGGTGAGAGTGGGGTGTTGAAGTCTCCCACGATAAATGTGTATGGTTTTATGTGTGATTTGAGTTTTAGTAATGTAAATGGTTGCTTTTACAAACGTGGATGCCTTTGTATTGGGGCCATAAATGTTCAGAATTGAGACTTCATCCTGATGGATTTCTCCTGTGATGAGTAGGAAGTGACCTCCTTCATCTCTTTTAATTGATTTTAGTTTAAAGTCCAATTTGTTGGATATTAGGATTGCTAGTCAAGCTTGTTTCTTGGGTCCATTTGATTGGAATATCTTTTCCCACCCTTTAATTTTTAGGTACTGTCTGTCTTTGAAGTTGAGGTGTGTTTCTTGTATGCAGCAGAAGGATGGATTCTGTCTTCTTATCCGTTCTGCTAACCTGTGTCTTTTTATAAGCAAGTTAAGACCTCAGGAACGTGGGTTTCAGTGAGGAGACCTCAGAAATCTACAGGACCTCCTGTTGTAGTTCAGTAGTTATCCCTAGCATAGTTGTGGACTTTGGGAGCCCATTCCACATAGAGGGGTACTCTCTGAGCCAAGACACACGGGGGTGGGCCTAGGCCCTATCCCAAAGGATACAATAGACTCTGATGATACCCTATGGAAGGCCTCACCCTCCAGGGGGAGCAGAAAGGATATGTGATAGATAGGGTTTTAGTTGGGGGTGGGGTGGTAGGGGAGGAGGGGAGGGAGAGGGAAGTGGGATTGACATGTAAAACAATCTTGTTTCTAATTCAAAATTTTTAAAAAAAGTTTAATACGTTTTAGCCAAAAAAGAAGAAAAGCCATCTTCCCGATTGTAGAAGGTACCGGTGGAAGGGCTGCGGGTGGGTGCAGATTGCAGCTGCAGGAGAGTGAGAAGACAGCCCGCAGGAAATGGAGACCTAAGGGTGAGGGCAGAACTAAGGGAAGGAACCATGGGGTGGGTTCTGAAAGGCCGTAGGAGTTGACACCTGCCTTGTTAGTCTTAAGATTCTTGTCTGAGGATTTCCTAGATCATTTTCTAAGAGATTTTTCTTCAGGTGCACAGTGCATTTTAAAACCACAGATGCTGGGGAGAACTACCACCCAAGCCACCTCAAAGAGAAGTGCCCCTTGATCACATTGCCAGCAGCTTCAGGGTGCTTACTCTCTGTACCTCTGTGCTCAGTGTTTTGTAAGTAGACAGACTGGAGTCAGGCTACCTGCACACAGACGCCGACTCTGTCATGTATATGTTATGTGACTTCAAGTAAGTGGCTTCATTTCCTTCCTTGCCTTTCAAATGGCGATAGCAATCATGCCTTTCACACACATTCTTGAAAGAGTTTAAAGACATCACATATGGAGAGTGCTCAAAAGTAGCTGGGGCATCCTAAATGCTAAACAAATGTCAGTGTCATTATCTACATTTATCTTTACAACACTTTGAAATAAATACTGTATCTCTAATATTAGGAAAGAGTCTCGTGTCTGAGCGGGAAATGCTTACAGCTTCCAGTAACAGACAATGTGACCACTGGTGGCTTGTGTTTTTGTTTTCTTTCTCACATAATGATCTAGAAGTGGCTGCTGTCACTGGCTCATGTATCAGAGACACCAGGGCCAGTGTCTCAGAACTTTCTAGGCCTTTCCTTCAAGGTAGTGAAGTAATATTCTACCTCCAGTTCCAAGCATCCCGTTCATCAAGAACAAAGGCAGAGTAGGAAACTCGGGCCCTGTGTATCCACTTGCTTCTTTTTTCTTTTTAATCAGAAAAACAAAAAGATTTCCCACTAAAGTCTGCTTCTGTTTGACTGGCAGAAACTGTCATTTGGCTACTCCTGGATGAAAAGACTCATGGAAAGTGGGTCTTTAACTTTTCCAGTTTACAAAATAGATAGCAGGGGAGAAGGGAGTTGGTGATGACTGTTGTCAGCCATCAGTCTATGTGCCATACCTTAGAAAGGTATAGAACATTTGATCAGTTGGTACAGCCACGGATGCTGCCATTCAAACCAGGTGGACTGGATTCTGGTATCCTAAATTCTACAGCATGCTAATGCTGTGCTGCGTAGACTATGGCATCATGGAAGTCTACTCCACTCAAACTCTGGGAGCTAAGCCTGCAGCTTCAGGCTTTGCAGTGGTGTTGGAGGTTAGGACAAAGTGTTCACTCTCCCTGCTCTCTCTGGCATGTGGGCTAGCAGAGGTTAGGCTCCTCTACTGAAGGCCTAGACTCACCACACACACACACACACACACACACACACACACACACACACACACACACACACGTGTCTTATTATTTAAATGCAAAGCAGGTTGATAGAAGTGACTTGTTGCAGATGCAAAGCAGGAAAACAGGAAGAGAACTACAGGAAGAGAGGCCTGGGGGCCAGCAGGAAAGGGAAGAAGTGAAACAAACAGTCAAGAGAAACCATGGAAATTTCACCCAAACAGATGAAAAAGTGAGATACATGAAAGTTATGCTGGCACAAACAACAGATAAAGGGAGAAGACAGAGACTGGGTGCCTAGTTAGCTTTAACTGGAAAAATCAGATTTCACAAACTAAACTGTATGGGGCTTACCTGTCAACAGATGCCTTTCAATCAAAATCTTTGTGGATCCCATCATTTTCAATTCTAAGCGGCATGGTGGGTGGTGCCTGTATTGATGGGGCATGCCATTGTGAGCCTGCAGTGCCAGAATGGGAACAAGGCTATCAGCTGAAATTCTGATAGAATTGAGAACCCTTTAAGAATACCCATAGACTGTGGGACGCTGTGTGTCAGTGAGGTATTAATTAGCCTTGGTCAGGAGTCTGGTGGAAATAGGTGGTACATTAAATGGCGTGCAAAGTGTAATAGTCACAGAGGGAGGACACTCGGGCTGTCATCAGAGACCCATTATTACCTAAAGGACCCTAAAGGTGGTACTAGTGGATACCAGTAAGAGAGATGGTGGTAGGGTTGTTCAGTTAGTAGAACTTTTGCCTAGCATGCATGAAATCCCGGGCTAGACTCCCAGCACCACAGAAACCATGTCTGATGGTTCTTAATGTAATCTCAGCATTTGGGAGGTAGAGGTGGGAGGGGTCAGAAGTTCAAGGTCATCTTCTGCTATATTGCTAGTTTTAGTTTCAGACCAACCTGGGTTATATAACACACACACACACACACACACACACACACACACACACACACACACACTTTATTTGTAAGTGTTGACATTTTAACAGGCAAGTCCTTCAATAAAGTAGACGTCACTGAATTCTGAAATAGGAATCATGGGGAGGAAGACAATTTTTATTCATAAAGCCATTGGTTTTTATTGGGATAAAATATACATAAAATTCAACATTTTGGCCTTAAGTGAATTGTCCTTTGGCATTAAGTACTTCCACACCACTGTGTAACCATCATGACCACCCATTTTCTAGAACTTTTCATCTTCCTTAACTAGACTTTTGAGCCACTAAACACTCAGTCCTCCTTCTGTCCTCTCCCAGCCCTTGTCCACCACTACCTTGCTTTCTGTTTGATTTTCACACAATCATGGTTATTTTTTGCTGTTCAGAAGAATAACCTTGGATGAGATGAAATGTTACAGGATGTCCTGTGTCAGTGGCTGAACCCATTCATTCGTGGATGGACCCATTACTGCTGGGCAGTGAGCTGCATCCTGTAGCTATTTTGTGGTGAGGCTGAATCCCCCTTTGTAAGGATGCCAAGAAGGAGGGACACTGCATCGGGGGGGGGGGCATTCTCACCTCTGCTCCCACAAGCTGTCTTCTGGCTGTTGAGTCTTTCGTCCGTGAAAAGGAAATTTGGACCAAAGAATACAAACTGTTTTCATTGAAAACAAGTTGGTCAAGCTATTCAGCCAGTCTGCCCAGACATGAATCACTGGCAGTTAAAGGCAGGTTAAAGGTAATAATATTGCTGAAATGTAGCCTTTTAAGGCAAGTGTTCAACAAAGGCAGGAATGACTAGCACTGGATGGCAGTGACGGTGGGTGGTCCCTACAGCAAGAATTACAGATGGGAAACCTGGAGGCCAGACTCAGTCCAGACAAATCTTATTGGACCTGTGTGCACTATTTTTAAATATGATTAGCTGGTGGATTTTAAAATCAAATTTCTGGTTTAGGTTGAAAAATTTTGCAGCATGGCCTGAAATTCTGCCTAGTAAAAGAAATAAGGCTTCCCACTCCTCCCCAGCCCCACCCCTGTATCCTGGCACAAGGGGCATTGGCTTGCAACTCTTGTCCCTTAGTGTTTTAGTGCCATCTTTTAGGATACATTTAATAAGATATTAGAGAAATGATTAATTATAGCTCAAAAATAATTTCTAGACAAGTAAAGGAAACCTTTGAAGATGAACAGATTCTTTGGGTGTCATAAAAAGATAGTTAAGCTTCAAGTAAATGTGAAAAGTTGATAATGTAAATCATATCTGAGATGAAAAGGTCAGTCAATGTGTATTTGGGGACACTTGTAATATCCCAGCACTTTCAGTGTGCACCCTGAATTTCCCCACAAGCGCTGGTGATCACTAATTGTGCTGCAGGTTACTTCATGCTTTAGTTGTGGTTTAGATTTGTCTCTTTATATGTGGTTATCATTACAGCTGAATAAATGTGATTATGTTCTTAGTTATAGCTATTCACGACAGCTTGGTTTCTGTTTTGGTTCCACTAGAATATCAATTCACAAAGAGTAGACCTCTCCAGTTTATCTCCAGAGCTGAGATGATTCCTGGTACAATGGCAGATACCCAGTGACTGTGGGCTGCACAGATGGATCCCTGCATGTATGTGTGTGTGTATGGAGTCAAGTATCGAACCGTCCATCTGAGGGCTGTTAGCTGAATAAGCCACTCTCTTCATACTCAGAGAGAGCTCACTATAATTATAAAGCAAGATACAAGCTGGGCATAGTGATGCATGCCTTTAACCCCAGCAGTCAGAAGGCAGAGTAAGATGGATCTCTGTGAGTCTGAGGTCAGCTGGTCTACCTAGCGGGTTCCAGGACAACCAGAGCTACATAGTGAGACCCTGTCTTAAAAAATAAAATAAACATATAAAGAAGACGATAATGTAAGAGTTTGTGTATGTGTGAGTGTGTTTAAATTGACAAATGACTAAAGAAAACAAAATACTTCAAGAGAAAAAGAAAAAGAGCACTGAAGAAAACATCACGAAGAAGGTGGATTTGACACAGACCTAGGAAGAAGGATAGGATTTGTGGGGCGGCAGGGAGAAGTCCATTTAGAGCAGGGCAGAATCTGTGACAGAAAATATTAGTGAAATAGTTTGACAGCATCCTAGAAAGCCTTCCTGCCAGAACAAAAGTCTAATTTGATGGGCGTGTGTATTTGTCTTATTAGAGGTTGCTGTGCAAGGCCCTTATACTTTGGAAGTTCAGTGTCATAACCAGGTGAAAGACAAGTCCTTAGGCTGGAGTTGCAGAGGTAAGGAAGAGTCTGGGAGGTTCCATAGCTTAATAGTTAGGAGTATCAACTACAGGAATGGAGAAGTCAGGACAAGTTTGATTGCAAGAGCGGGAACTCAGTTTGAATTCCTTTGAGCAAAAGAACTTTATTAGACCATAAAACCAAAGTGCAGGGGGGAGGGGGAGGGAGGATGACAGAAACACTTGGCAGCAGAAACTCAAGTCTACCTGGTCTCCATCTGCTCTTGCTGCTTCTCTACGAATCCACCTCCTTTATAAAGGAAGCTAGAGCCATATCTGCCCACCTTTCCCAGACCCTCATCCTCGCACTCTGACCCCAGCGGTGACAAAAATTTGCTTGCTTCATGCCAAATAGCAGTCACACTGTTTTACAGGTGCATTAACATTGAGTAAATAGCACACTTCTAAAGTCACAGGATCACCTCATCTCAGAGCTCCATAAATGCCTTCGGGTCTCACAACCTGATCCAATGTATTAGTCACTTCTGGCAATATTCCCAACAAGCGATCTTTCAACAAGCACTTAAAACACTTACGTCCCCTTCAGGAACTCCATGTCACTGTAAAAATGCTCCAAGCTGTTACAGTGCTGTTCGTTACAGTCAGTTAAGATCTACCACCAGTTGACTGCGGTCCTCCCCTTTGTACATCTCAGTACCTCAGATGCTTGAAGAGTTCATTCGCCAGTGAGTCTTCTCAGGCTAAACTTCAATTTACTCTCATTATTTCTTATGTGTCATGGATTTTAAGTCCTTTTGGACTTTTTCAATGGCCTCTTCCAACCTCCAAGAAGTACTTATTGCGTACTCTTTTCAGTTAACTAGGTGTGAGGAAGGAGATGGCCAGGAAAGCAGGTTCTTGGCCTAATAGAATGTAGACTCCTAAAGAGGGGTAATCCCACTAAAGGGCGACCTACATGTTTTCAGTGTCACAATTAAATGTGAAAGGCTTCATGTGTGGTCTCACCGGTATGGTTTGTATCTGGAATGTCTTTGTAGGGCTTGGTCCCAGGTGATGGTACTATGGAGAAATGGTGGCAACTCTAGGAGAGTGGAGCTGGGAGAGTGGATCAATGGGGTGTGGCTTGAATACACTAGGAAGCTGGCCCATGCGCACTCAGGTTCTCCCCCTCCTCTCTCTCCTCTCCCCTCTTCCCTTTGCCCTCTCCCCTTCTCCCTCATCCTTCTCAGGTGCAGGAGATAAGCCACTGTCCTCTACCATCCTCTTCTGTCACAGTGTTCTGCTTTCCCACAGTCCCTAAACAAAGGCACCAGCCAACCAAGGACAAAAGTCTCTGAAGCCAGGAGCCAAAATAAAGCTTTCTTCTTTTAAGTTGATTGTCTGGGTATTTTGTCACAGAAATGGAAAGCTGACTCACCCACATGGGAACAGTGGGTGGCTAAACACACCCCCAGATTGATTTGCAAAAGGTGCAGTCCTACTTTTGAGTAAGAACTGAATTTGTGACCGGCTTTTCACAAATAGCCAAGAAGGAAATGCTACCTCACAGACACTGTGTAGCCTTCCTCTGGTCTGGCTCCATTCACTGCCTATATCATCCTGGCTCTCTTTTCTCCAGATTCTGTGGGAAAAGATTTCTCTTTCCTTTTTAGGGGAGGTGTTGTTTTGTTGTTGTTGTTAGCCTATGCTAACTATACATAACAATAGCTTCATTATGACATTTTCATCCATGTATATGACATGTTTTGATCATATTTACCACCCCTTGTTACCCTCTCTCCTTCTCAAGTAGCTCCCCTTCTATTTTCATGTCTTTCTCATGTTTGTTTGTTTTTGTGACTTATGAGTTGATTTGGGTGGTTTCTGGGAGCATGGAAGAGAGTTTGTTTACAAGAGCATGGGCACCAGATCAATGGCTACACCACTGAAGAAAATGTCTCTCTCTCATCAACCCTTGATTGAAGAGCCTTGAAGTGGATTCCCTATGTTTTTTATCTAGAATCATAGACATTTCATGTTTTAAATTAAGATCTTTGATTAATTTAGAATTGATTCTGTGAAATATATTTACCTAATTTCATTTTTCTCCAAATAGAGAACCAGTTTTCCCGGCACCTTTAGTTGAACAGGTTGTCTTTTTCCCAGTGTATGTTTTTGTCTCCTTTTGTCAAAAATTAGATGGAGTTGTGGTTGGAGTGATGTTTCAATTACTAAGAGCACTTGCTGCTCTCGCAGAGGACTTGGTTTGGATTCTCATCACCCACATGGTATCTTACAACCTGCTATTATTACTCCAGTTCTAGGGGATCCAATGCCCTCTTCTGACCTCTGAAGGTATCAGGCATACACATATACATGCAGCCAAAACACTTACTAGCATAAAATAAAAATAAATGAATGTTTTGAAAAATAAACCTCTGCTGTCAGTTAACTTCTGAGTTCTCTAGTCGACCTCACTATTCATCCAGTCTGTTCTTATGCCCGTACCGGGATGTCTTTATCACTACAGTTCAGTTGTATAGTTTGAGGTTGGGTATTTTAATACTCCCAGCTGTGTATTGTTCAGACACTTGTGGTCTTTTGGTCCATATGAATTCTTGCATTTATTATCTGTAAAACATAATACCAGAGTTTTGATGAGTATCACATTAAATTTGTAGATTAGTTCTGGTGTCAGACTAAGAGTGATTTAATAGGACGAATTTGGTATTGTTTCTTAGCTATTGTAGAATAATTTAAGAAGAATTGGTGTGCAGTCTTCTTGAAAACTTGCTAGAACTCAGCAGTGAGTCCATCTGGTCCCGGGGAGGCTTTTGATTACAGCTTCTAGCTCATTGCTTGCAATCATCTACCTAAATTATTTCTATCTTCTGCCTTTAATTTTCAGAGATGATATGCATTTAGAAATCCTTCTGTTCTAGATTTTTAGAGTATATGTTTCATGGTTATCCCTATAAGAGCTTCCGGACAACAAGGGGAACCATCAGAAAAGCACACAGATTCTCCACAAAACAGGGGAAAAACCCGTTATCAGCTATATTTTTGACTAACAATTGACTAACAATTCAGAACTCACAAAGAATTGCAGAAATTAAATAAGGAAGTAAAACTGCCAATCAACAAATGATAAAATGAATTAAATAGGCAGTTTTCTAAAAAGAAAACAAAACTCTTATAGCAAAAAACTACTTTTAGAAAGTATTCAACATCCCTAGCCATCAGGAAAATGCAATTCAAACTAATTTGAGATACCACCTCACCCCCAGTGAGTGGCTATCATCAAGAAATCTGACAACAAATATTGGAGAGAATGTGGGAACAAAAGGAACCCTTATTCACTGATGGCTGGGATGCAAATTAAAATAGCCATTATGGAAACCAATTTGGACGTTTGTCAAAAAATTAAAAATAGAAATGCCATATGACCTAGCTATTCCACTCTTGGCATATCCAGAGAACTCCACACCCAGCCACAGAAATAGTTGCACCCTCATGTTTAAAGCTACTCTATTCACTATAGAGGGATATGGAAACAAGGGAGTGCAAACAACCTAGATACCCATCAACATCTATGTTGAATGGATAATGAAAACATACATAAAATAGAATACTATTCAGCTCTAAAGAAAAATGAAATCACAAAACTTTCAGGAAAATGGATGCCTCCACTTCTAATCCCCCAGTGCTAGATATCCAAACTTTTGTACAACCCTGGGAATACAGGGAACCCTGAATTGACCAAGACTTAGTGGCTCCCACCCAAATTCAAAGAGGCATGCTCCCAACAGAAACTTAGTCTGTAGAAAACTGTTTTCCTGCCTGAGTGTGTGTGTCAAGCTAAGATCTGAAAAATGAATAGCAATTAGATAGTAATCCAAGTAAAAGGAAAGGAAGAGAATTCTAAAGAGAAGAACATGCCATCGTTTATTTTTAGGGAATTGTGCAGTTCATTTAAAATGAAATTCTACCAAAAGACCTCTAGTTTGTATGTTTGTAATGCCTCAAGGAAACAGCTCTCAATCTATTGAAGCCAGTGGTTTCTGGCTAACTAAGATGCACTCTATATCTTATTAGCAGAAAAACAATTGAAAGTATGTTCTTCAAAGAATAATGGCATTTACAGTACTTGGTTACAGCAAGCATTGCACCACTTATACCCATGGCACAGTAAATGATAGGTGCATTCCAAGAGGATGAAGAAGGAAAGGGCTTCAAAGGCAAAAGAGGAGAAAGCTATACAGATCCTTCAACACTAACACCACTGATTTTGGAGGACTCAGGTAGAAGTTGGTGTCAGCTCATGCATGGAAGTGCCACCCCTGGACAAGCACTCAGTCCAGAGCGTCTTGTTTGAGTGGTGACAGTCTTACCACATGCTGAAGATGATAAACTCTGTTACAAAAACTGTCCTTAGCTATCGGTGAGCAAAGCCTGGGGTGTCTGAGAATTTGAAAGAGTCTTTTGTGCTGCCTGTAAAAAGGTCTTGAAACAGTGCTTACCTTAGACAGTGCTCCCCACTTATGACTGTATTCAGATTTGGCAAGAATGATTTATTTCATTTGACTGTCATCCACTGAGTCAACTGAGCATTCATAGCATTAGGGGCCATCATGACTTATGCTGTTCATGTATGCCCTTGCTAGTGTGTCACTGCTGTGACAAATGCCTGAGAGAAACAATTCTAAAGGAGCAAATATTTCTTTTGGCTTATGATTAAGTAGTTACCTGGGAGGCAGGGGAGGGGGTGGGGAAGCTGTAAGGCAGGGTACCATGGCAGGTAGGTGAGGTAGGTCAGGGCTGTTACCTCGGGGCAGCCAGAAAGAAGCCAGGACAAAGAGACAAGAAGGAACAGGGTATTTTTTCAAAGGCATATCCCCAATGATGCATTTCTTCCTTGGGAGGTCATAGAACTATGCCTCTATCTGTGGATTAAAGATTGGCCAAGACCCTCAGGATATAATTAGCTTCCAGTGATTGGAAACACAGGTCTTCACCACAGTGGCCTTTAGCAGGACCCTTCACATCCAAACTGTAGCAGAGAGTGGCTGCCCTATTCCACAGTGGCCCTTTTCTGAGTGAATTGATAATTCAACAACCATGCTTATAATAAACAATTAGAGATTATAAATTAGATCGATAGAAACATCTGGTGACATTTGGAACAATCAGATTCTCTCCTGGAAGTTAACTCTGATGGCTACCAAATTAGTAATTCTCAGGGTACAGCTGGAACTGAGCTCTCTCTCTCTCTCTCTCTCTCTCTCTCTCTCTCTCTCTCTCTCTCACTCTCTCTCTGTCTCTCGCTCTCGCTCTCTCTCTCCTCACAGATTAGATAGATAGATAGATAGATAGATAGATAGATAGATAGATTAGATAGGTAGACGGCCGGACCGACAGGTAGGAGAACCAAGAATAGAGCAGCAAAGACAAACAGCCTGAAGAGTTGGAGAGTTAGGAAGAGCTAGTGTTGTCCAGGAACCATATGGACCTGAGAGGAGTCCAAGGTCACCTTACTCATGCCATTTCCTCAGACACCCAGCTGTGTTTCTGACCTATGATTCTGAGATACATTCTGCATGTCCCTAAACCCCACCTTACCTCTTTTCTTTTGACACTAGCTCAAGTGAATCTCCTTAATGGGCAATCAGAGCTGAAGGACTATACAATGAATAGTTGAGGTTGTTTGCTTCCTGATAAGGCAGCTGGTAGCAGCTACACGCCCAAGCAGTGAGATTACAAGTCGCCAGGCCAGTTAAGATTATCTGCTCTTTACCAGGCTTGCTGTGACTCAGCAGTTTTCTCCTACAAACTCTCTCTGTAAAGTCCTGGGAAACCTCAGAAAATTACTTCCCTCTCCACATTCCCCAGGAAATTAGGGTGGCCTCTTGTACAGTCTCAGGGCACATGCAAGCAAGTCTTCTGACACCAGGATTTGCTGGAAGAACTACCAAGCCTCTGCCTGCACCGGACTGGTGGGATGGGAAGGGGGAGGCGGACATAGGCCATTAAAAAAAAAAAAAAACTTCTAATTCCCTTTCAATGCTGTTTAGACCTGAGGTGGACCGAACATTACAGAGGCACATGGCTGGAATACCTCTACTCAAGGGAGTAGAAAAGAAAGTCATCTTTCAATAGAGAACACGATCCATCAAAGTCATCACGTATGTGGTGTTTACTATGTGCCATATATTGTTTAAAGATATATATATATATGTATGTGTGTGTGTGTGTGTGTGTGTGTGTGTGTGTGTGTGTATACACACACACACACACACACACACATATATAATATCATATATACTCGCACACACACACTAATTTAACCCTCAAAGGCTAAATACATTGTTGTTCTAACATAACAAATGTCTTCAAATATTGGTGAAGCTGATCTTCACACCCATATTAATAATGAATATTTATTGATTGCACAGCTGCACAGTGGGTAAAGTGCACACTGCTTATCTGCCCCCACTTCCCCTTGGAGGTTATATCTTTTAGACTTTGAAATGTGCATCCAGTATGACCCAACTGTGTGCACAGAGTCAATGTCAAGAGGGCAAAAAGGAGTATTTCCAGGCAACTTGACCATGTTATCATATGCCAGAAAATGACGAGCAGCCTCCACATGATTTATTATCTGCAGTGACCTCTACACTTCAGGGAGCAAGGAACACAACAAACAGATCATTTCAAGGTTGAACCAGCTGCCAAATGCAATTACCCCAACCCGGGGAACTCCCAAGGAGGGTTGCTGGGTAACAGGAAGGTTGTTTACATGAAATGTCCCTTTTTTGATAAAAACCCCTCCAGGAAGATTTTTATTCCCTTATTTTTAAAGTTGATTTTGTAATTTCATCAGAAAAAAGTGTTTATTTAGTTAACTTATCTAACAACATGTAACTGCTGAAGTTACTTGTACAGCTGTTGTCACTTGACTGTTCTGCATTGGTTTTTAATTAGAAAAAAAAATGTGTGTGTGGGTAGGTGTGCATGTGTGTATGTCTGTGGGTAAGTGTGTGTGTGTGTGTGCATGTGTGTGAGTAGGTGTGCATGTGGGGGGTAGGTGTACATGTGTGTGCATGTGTGTGTGCATGTGTGTGAGTAGGTGTGCATGTGGGGGGTAGGTGTGCATGTGTGCGCATGTGTGTGTGAGTAGGTGTGCATGTGTGTGTACATGTGTGTGCATGTGTGTGTGCATGTGTGTGTGTGTGCATGTGTGTATTTGTGTGGGTAGGTGTGTGTGCATGTGTGTGAGTAGGTGTGCATGTGTGTGGGGGTAGGTGTGCATGTGTGTGTACATGTGTGTGCATGTGTGTGTGTGCATGTGTGTATGTGTGTGGGTAAGTGTACATGTGTGTGTGTGAGAGCATTTGCATATGCCACACTGGGATGTGTGAAGGCAAGAGGACAACTTTCAGACTTGGATTTCTCCTGCTTTGCTCAAGGTCTGTCTTGTTTCTTTTCTTTGGTGTACTATACTCTAGGCCATCTGGCCTCTGAGTTTCTGGGAATTTTTCCTGTCTGTGCCTCAAATAGCAATGGAGTGATGGGATTATAGCCTGTGTGCTAACATGCCCAGCTTTTTCATGTGGGCCCTGGGAGTCATTAGGTTCTTGTAGCAAATATTTCATTCACTGAACCATCTTTCTGCTCATGTTTTGTGTTTTTGAGACAGGGTCTTGCTACATAGCCTAGGCTAGCCCAGACCTCTTGATCTCTCTCCCTCAGATTTGTGACTGCTGGGGCTAGAAAGGAATGCTCCCACACTTAGCTGCCAGTTTAAATTTGTTTCTACTTTTCTTTCCCATCTTCCCATGTTTCCCAGTTCACATCTGCCTCCTTCTCAGTGATTTTCTGCTTATTCACTTCTGGAAACTTTACAACATCTAAGTAGGAGCTAGTTTATGGACCTGCAGATGAGTGATGAGATATCACTCTCCTCCCTTGCTATGAACTTTGTGATTGTCATTAGGGCTGTTCACACATATACTGCCGGTGTCTCCCCCCTGTCTTAATGCTTCCTGTAATCACATAACTTGCTTTAGCTACTAAAACAAGAGGAGTGGTGTGAATGTATAAATTCTACTAATAGTGGCAATACTATTTAGTGGAAAATAACAATTGGTGATGAAGATATAGAGAGATGGGAACTTGATACTGCTGGAGGGAATCTAAAATGGCATAGACCTTTGGGAAACATTTAATCATTCCCCAGTGAATTAAATGTGGGGCTGGGTGTGGTGCTACACACCTTTAATCTCAGTACTTGGAAGACGTGGGTAACTGTGAGTGCCAGGCCAGACAGGGCACGCTGAGTCTCTGTCTCAAAAACAAAACAAAACCAAAAAACCAAAAAACCCTGGAATTGTCATGTAAGTCAGAAATTCTACTTTATTTTGGGGGGGCATTGGTTTGGTTTGGTTTTTCAAGACAGGCTTTCTCTGTATAGCCCTGGCTGTCCTAGAACTCACTGTGTAGACCAGGCTGGCCTCAAGCTCACAGAGATCTGCCTGCCTCTGTTCCTCAAGTGCTAGAATTAAAGGCGTGGGTTACCACTGCCTGGCACAGCAATTCTACTCTTGGGTATACACATGGAAAAGAAAATAAGCATTCAATAAGTCTGTATACAAATATTCATAGCAGCTCAGCTACAATAGCCAAGTACATAAAGGCTATTATCTATCAACCAATTAATTGAGAAATAAAATATGAAGTATATAAGTGAGATATTATTTAGCTGCAAACTAGAATGAAGTACAAATATATGTTGTAATCACCAATAAAAAAGAAAGGCATAGTGGGTGCCTTTCCACGGGTCTTGCCAAGGTATGCCACTAAGCAAACACCCCACACCAGATGCAAAAGAGTTAGTGCAAGAGGTTTGTTGGGGGAGGGGTAAAAATGAAACGCCATGTCAGAGTGGGGACATGAGGGAGGCAGGGGAAGAGACAAGGAGAACAGGGAAGAGACAAGAGGAAGAAGAGAGGAGCAAGAGAGCAAGCTGTGCCTGGCGGTCACTTTTAAGGTGTGCACTTATCGCATAGCTGACAGTGGAAAAGTACCTGTCACCAGGAGATGACATGACTTAACGGCTTTGGTGGCAGAGGCAGGCTACTACCATAGTCCAAACTAACTTTCTTCCTTTTCATTTATTATAAAAATGTTGGGAAATAGGAAGGGGTAACAGGCGAGGCAGGGCGGGTGTTCTCTAGACTGCTTCCTGCTGTCTGGGGGCAATGGCATCTTTGGGGGAACTGAGAAAGCTGGCATTCTGGCCAAGTCCTGGGATAGCTAGCTGTTTCACTTGCTTTCCTGACTCTGTGAGACCATCCAGCACTTGGAAAGTGCAGCCCTGGTTGAAGCAGTCTGTGAGGCTGGACCACTTTAGGATAGCCATTTTCAAGCTGTTTGAGATACAGATTTTGAGGGGACCTGGCAGGATGCTGGCAGAAAATAAAGATACATTTTAGGGAGAATTATTTTTCTTAGATCCTAGTAGTTGAGAGAAGGGAGTCCCAAGAGGGGAGGGGAAGGTGGTGGAGACCCCACACTCAGAACAGGCAGAAAGTGGGGAAACTTAGGCTGTTGATTGACAGTACTTATCTGGGGTCCATTTGACCTGTGTTTGACTCCCTGGAGCTTACAACAGTTCTTTTGACTTTACAAAAAGAAAAAAAGTTTTAGACATATTAGCATTCCCACTGTTTGTAATCTGCACCCAAATCTACATTGTAGAAAAGGGAGCAGACTCACTTCTTTGAGTCATAGGGGAACCCAAAAATGATTCTTGTTAAAGGCATTAACACTCTTTCCATTATCCGGAAGATGATGTATATAGATTAGGCAGATGTTTTTAGCATAATGAGAAGCACTTTTAAATCTATACTTAGAAAACAACCAAAGGGAATTTAAAATCTTGGTCTCATTGGCTATGATAATAGCAGTCATACTTTACCAGAGCTAGATTAATATCCTATCAGAATTCTATTGATTAATGTTAAGACTATGGACTTTTGGCATCTTAACATAATAGTAGAACACAGAAAGAAATTTGAAACATGTTTTTTTAGATATACCTTAAATCACTTTCTTTTTTATCACCACTTAAGTTTTTAATCCTCAGACCTCTATAACTTGCATTTACACACCTAAATAGTTTACATTTACACACCTTAAAACACTTCAGATCCTAAAACATCATCTTAGAGCCTCACAAGCTTTATATCTTCACATAAACTTTACACCATTTTTCTATTTAATCATTTACCAGGAGACATAGGTGGTTGATTACTGAGGGCAGGCAGTCATTGTAGAGTGAATTCCTTTAAATAAAGGAATGGTAAAAAGTTACATTGAAATGTGTTTTATGAGTATATCTCTGTTTTGGAGTCTGGTAACAAGGTAAATTGTATCTAGACCCAGTAGTAGCTCTATGAGAGTTGGGCCTGTGGCCTGGATTTTACAGAGAACTGAGAAGGCAGCTGAAGCTTGGATTGCTGCTGCTAAACTGACCAAGCTATCACTAGCCTAGTCGTCAAATATCATCAGAGGTCAGAGATGAATAAATTTCACCCGAGTAAGCAGAAGTGTAGACCAAACAGCTTCCAAATCTAATAAAAAAAAAATGACAGACTTACTGGCTACCTTGACAGCTACCCCAGGTTCCCCCACAGTCACTGGGGGCAGAGGTCTCTGAGCAGCACCAGCCTTTGGCTGCCAGGCCCAGAGGATTGGACAGAC
This sequence comes from Cricetulus griseus, assembly GCF_003668045.3. Lineage (NCBI taxonomy): Eukaryota > Metazoa > Chordata > Mammalia > Rodentia > Cricetidae > Cricetulus > Cricetulus griseus. Next base: position 23,426,919 of record NC_048596.1, on the reverse strand, counting down.
TTTGCTGTGAAGTAAGAACTTGTGGTGAGGGACCAGCCTACCTTGTCTAGGCAAAGTGGGGCAATAAGTTCTCCAGTGTCCTGCTGGTTCACGGTTTGGACAGGGTCTTGGCAGCAGCTGAGGTAAAAAGTAGTTTCTTCACCCCGTGGTTGGCTTTGCCACATTTAAAGCAAACTCTAGGTGGAGGTTTTCTGTGCCCATCCATCTTCTTTGGAGGATATATGAATACTGCCAGGAGCTGGCATGTCTCTCTATCACGAAAAGGGTTTTTAATTTTTTTATATTTTTATTTTAATGCCATATTTTGCAGATCTCTGAAGCATTTGAGGACTGGCTATCTATTAGGTATATCTGAATAGACAGATTTTCTTGTTTCTAGTTACTTATTTTAGGTTTAACTTTGAAAACATACAAGAGGACTAAGTAAGGCTTATCCATGTAAATAATTATATTAGTACTTAACATGACTATAGTTAAAGAATTTGGTCGTTTATAGGATGACTTTTAACTTGTGTTCTTTTACAGTTTACAGTAATTCAGCAGCTTTCATAAGACTAGGACTTTACATTCCATTCCTGTTTAAGGTGACCGACCATTAAGTTGCCTTTCATAATTATCCTTAACTGTTTATAAGTTAGTAGCTTTTACAAGACTAGGACTTTATGTTCTATCCCTGTTAGGTTTAGCCTTAAGAATAATGACTTTAAATTGAAGCTCTTCTAGTATCAAAATAAAACTTCTTAATCATAGATAATGGTCTCAATAAAGAAACCAAAATAGCTGCTCCATGGGTGAAAACAGAACAAGTTTATTCCAAACTGCTGAGGCTGTTTCCTGAGAAGATGAGGAAAAGTACCCAACCCTGGGAAAAGAACCCTCTCAGGGGACCAGACATTTCATTGTAGAATATTGCCCTTTTTGTATGGCTTAGTTTATCCAGATAGCTAAAACTTAAAATGAGTAAAGATGAAACTAGGCAAATATTACTATAAACCTGGGTAGACCTTAGGAATCTATAAATCTTATTTATCAAATACCTTATTTATCAAACATATGTTGCCATTTATCTACATTCGCTAGAAGCTTGGTGTTGAACACTTGTCAAAGACATAAGTACTTAGATGTAAATCTCTAAACTGGCTTTTGTTAATCTGAATAGACATTTATAACCTTAAATTTTTTAAATCACCATATAGAGCATATTCTAAACCAGAGTTGAATCACATATACAGTATACTGTGACAAATATAACCTTACATTTTTATCATCATACAAAAGTCTATACCCATCCAAAATATCTGAGATTTGTTGCTCCCTTAGTCTAGAAGGAGATACAATGAGCAGAGAGCTCATTAGGACTAAGAAGTGTCACATGGTATTTACTCTTAAACCTTAGTAAAGATGGTGGCCAGCCATGTGCCAACAACATCCTGATGAGGTCACCAGCCAAGATGGAGGAGAGCCACATGATTGCTATATAATGCGTGTTTTCCTAAACAAGAGCTGAATTCAAGTTACATACACGCAAAGTTAAATCCAGGTTACATTCACACATATATAGCATTAAATCCAGGTCACATATACACACATATATCTATATGTGTGTGTGTGTGTGTGTGTGTGTGTGTGTGTGTGTGTGTGTATGTATTATACATATATATATATGTATATACATATTATGTATAATATATATGTATTATACATATATATATATGCATAATGTTATCCATGTATAAATGCTATAAATGGATATATAGCATTTAATTATAAGCCTTTTGTTATAAGTTTAAAGCCAAATTTTGTTACAAATTATACAGATTTTAAAACATACCCAATGAGCAATTTATAAAGCCTGAGATAAGAGTTTACAAGCATAGTCTTAAGACAGTGTGTGTGTGTGTGTGTGTGTGTGTGTGTGTGTGTAAGTAGAATGCAAAGAAATCATAGGGATAAAGGATTTTTAAGAGAGGGGAAGGTGAGCCTTAGAGGTAAGGGATTTGGAAGTGTAGGGGAGCAAGTTTAGGTCTAAGATATCTGGGGATCGTTTGTTTGTGGCAGTAACAGTTGTTAACAATTTGTGAGAATTTGGAAATTGAGTTTGCCAATTTCGGCCATTGATTTGTATCCAGGCCGGGCTGTTGTAATAAATCTGAGTCCATGGAGAAAGAGAGAGAGGGTGACAAGTGGAGCACTGTGGGAGTGTGTTCCTATAAGTTCCAAGAGAGTGAAAGTGATCTGCAGAACTGCAGATGGAAACGGAGATAGCATAGTGGGTCTGCAGAGAGAGAGAGAGAGAGAGAGAGAGAGAGAGAGAGAGAGAGAGAGAGAGAGAGGGAGAGAGAGAGAGAGGGAGAGAAAGAGATAGGGTGAGCCAGAGGGCAAGGACCGTGCTCGGTACAGTCCCTGCCCTCAGGTCAGAGGTGGCAGCCCCACCCCACCAGAGACCAGTTGCCAATACTGAATGGAAGACAAAGGCATCAGTAAATGAGAAAGCACATCCATTGCCAATGGAAGAGAGCAGATCTGTTGTGGATGGAGCTGGTATGTAGGATCCCATTGTGGCCAGACCAAACACCAGGAGAGCCTATTGAGTCTTGGCACCAATATAATGATAAATAGAAAAACAAAAGGCAAGGAAGAGACAGGTGGATAACTGTGAGTGCCAGGCCAGACAGGGCACACTGAGACTCTGTCTTAAAAAAAAAAAAAAAAAGGAAAAAAAGGAATTGTTATGTAAGTTAGCAATTCTACTCTTTCTTTCTTTCTTTCTTTCTCTTTTTCTTTCTTTCATTCCTATTTTGGTTTGGTTTATTTGTTTGTTTGTTTGTTTGAGACAGGGTTTCCTTGTGTAACTATCGCTGTCCTGGAACTTATGCTGTAGACTAGACTGGCCTTGAGCTCACAGAGATCTGCCTGCCTCTGTCTCCCAAGTGCTGGGATTAAAAGCATGGGCCACCACTGCCTGGCACAGCAACTCTACTCTTGGGTATACACCTGGAAAAGAAAATAAGCATTCAATAAGTCTGTACACCAACATTCATAGCAGCTCAACTACAATAGCCAAGTACATACAGAAACACTATTACCTATCACCAATTAACTGATAAATAAACTATGATGTATATAAAATGAGATATTAATTAATGAGATAAAAAATTAGATATTATTTAGAATGAAGTACAAACGTGTGTTACAACATAAATGCAAGTTGACAATCTTACACTAGTGAAGAAGTTAGACACAAAAGGACATTAATGTGTGGTTCCATTCATAAGAAATGCTTACAAGGGGCAAAGCAGATTGCTAGCTTCCAATAGCTGGGAGAGGTGGGGGTGGGCCGTGACTGCACAGTAAGGAGGGTATTCCATCTGGGCTTATAAGAGTTTTTCTGGCTCTGGACAGTGGTGATTGTTTTCCATAGTTGTGAATATAATAAATTCCACTAAATTACGATTCCATGTTGTTAAGAATGATTTTGTTAATGTTATATATATACTAGATCACACGTAGAAAGAGTATGTATTCATGAGCACACATAGTTTTCCAGTGTGATCACAGACATGTAAACTGATAACAACATCCATAAGCCAGACTGACACTGGTCTGATTGAAACACAAACTTCTGTGTTGTCATTTGTCACAGCAGCATAACCTAGCCATAGCCATCCCTGCTGTAAATTATTATATTGGCCTTGGTTCACCTAGCCTTTTCTGATGCCTCCTTTGTGCCAGATAGTGGGAAAACAGAGAAAAAAGCCTCAAGCCACTTACAAACTAGCAGAGGAAGTAAACATATCAATCAAAAGATGTTCTTTAGTATGATGGCAACATAATAGAAGTAGATTATAAGTTATGGTGAAAGCAGACAATGGAGGAGATTATGAGTTACAGTGGGAACACATAATAGAACAGATTATGTGTTCATTACAGAGGAGACACGTAATAGAGTAGAAAGCACATAATGGAGCTGGATTGAGTCACAGTGGCTGGACCAGCCAACTCTACCCTAAAAACCCAGAGAAATCTACCCAAGAAGGCTAAACTTGAATTTAAAAATTTAAGAGATGTGTAAACTTTTGCCTAGTAGAAAAAAAGGAGTCCACTTCAGGTTGGTTGAAGAGTGTGGCCTCTGTGCAACGATGAAGACTTTCAACAGCTTGGAATGCAGGGGGAATGGCAATCATTTGATAACAGGGTACCGGCAATGAGACCACAAAGGTTGGCTAGGATATGGATTTTGGACAAAAGCTTGTTACCAGTTCTTTCTAAGTTTCTGTTCACTCTATACAAGGAAATGAGTGTGTGCGCAGTATGCTAGCCTACAGCACACCTTGCCAAAGGAGGCACATCTTAGTTCATAGCAGCAGTCAGGGAATGCCTTTGGGAAAGACTACTATGGGAATTGGGGAGCATGTTAGAGTTACTAGTGCTGTGATGAAACACCACCATCAAAAGCAAGTTGGGGAGAAAAGGCTTTATTTGGCTTACACTTCCACATTGCTGCTCATTATTGAATGAAGTCAGAACAGGAACTCAAACGGCAGGATCCTGGAGGCAGGAGCAGATGCAGAGGCCATGGAGGGGAGCTGCTTACCAGCTTGTTCCTCATGGCTTGCCCAGCCTGCTTTCTTACAGAACCCAGGACCACCAGCCCAGGGATCACACTCTCCACAATGGCCTGGGCCCCTCCCGCATCAATCACTAATGAGAAAATGCCTTAAGGCTTGCCACAGACTGATCTTATGGAGGTGTTTTCTCAATGAAGCTCCCTCCTCTCAGATGACCATAGCTTGTGTCAAGTTAACATAAAACTAGCCAGCGCAACACTTGAGCTAAGAAACAGGATGATCAGATCCATATTTTAAGTCATGGTTTAGGAGTCAGAGCAGTATGAAAAATAAGTGTCAAATCAGAAAGATCTGGATATGGAGGAGGAAGAGGAGGGTTTAAAATGGCTCCCAGCCTGAATGGTTGGTAAAGGAAGGGACAGCCTGGCTTCGTACCATTATAAACCTGTTGATTGACTGTGCTAGATGAAATATTTGATCAATGCTTAAAATCAGAGCACTTATATATGGATTCAAGGAGAGGGCTGGACAGAATGAGAGATGTAGGAGCTATGGATTGACACATGAGATGGTTAAAGCCTAGAGGACGGTGCTCTGGCTGAGAGAGACAAGAAGAAATCAAAAGAGATGAGGGCATTTAAGGGAAGCACAGAGGAAGAAGAGCCTCTGCGAAACACTATTGGCATTTCTTTGATGCCTAATGGGATCTTCTCAACTGACTGAGCACTGAGACTCTTTGAAAAGAGCGACTCTTTTAATCTGGCACAATGCTCCATAAAGGTACCTCTGGGGATTCCAGAAGATTGTTCCCTTGTGCAGGCTGACACTTTTTGTTAAAATGGAATGTTTAAAAGATTATACCATTCAGTAATCCTAACAAACCCATAGTTATCTCCAACTATGCAGTATATTGTCATGATTTATTTATCTTTCTGCCCTTCTAACTGTGAAATCCCTAAGGGCCTCTGGTCTTCGTATCTGACATGGCACTTGGCATATGTCTGTGAATAAATATGTGAACTTCAGAGTTCAGTCCAAGGAGAGAAAGTGGTAACAGTTTTTGGAACTCAGGCCCAGTCTTTCCAAGGTTTTGCATTGGAAATGTGGAAAGTGGGCAAGAGATACATAGTCCTAAATGTGGCAGTGTCCTTCATATTAGTCAGCGTTGGGGATGATGCATAGACTATGCTTAAAATGTAGTCTCATACAGCAAATGGGATGAGCCAACAGGAACCACAGCTACACAGACGAATCTCACAAGTATTAGTGGAAGAAGTCACATAAACACATGCTCTTCTAATCCATTTTTGTACTGCCACAACAGCAAACTCAAGACTGGATACCTTTTTGAAGAATAGATTTTGTTTTATAGTTCTGGAGGCTGGAAAGTCCAGGTCAAAGGGAGGGATTTCTTGCTGCCTCCCCCTGTGACAGAAGTCAAAAGGGCAAGAGAGCACAGATACATTAGGGGGCAGAGGGCAGTAAAGTCACCCTTCTTAGGAACCCATTCTTCTAGTGACTAACTCACTTCAGGATGATGGCATTAACCCGCTCAAGGGGGCTGCACACTCCAGACCTGATCGTGTCTTGAAGGTCCCTTCTCTCAACACTGCAACACTGAAGATTACATTTCCAATGAACATCTAAGGACACACTGAAAGCATAGCAAATGGGAACCATGGAGAACACTTGAAGTTCAAACAAGCAGGACTAAGGCACAATTTAGTAGTCTAGAAAGCACTTGTCTTTGGAGGGTGTAGTGATAGGAGGAGCACATGGATGGACTTTTTGAGAACTATGCTCTATTTCTTGATCTGGGTCATGTTTACATGAGCAAGCTCAGTGTGTGATCTTTCATCAAGCTGTACCTTTTTTCAGAATGATTGACATTTCCACATGTTTTATTAAAATAATTACAGCACATAATACTACAAGGTATACAGAAACATTAAGGAAAGTTTTTGATGCAAGTGTGGCATTAAGGCAGTATTAAAACTACACTATCAAATAGTGGATTTCATAAGACACCGAAGAACTGGTTGATTCATAGGCTAAAGATCCCATATTTTCTGGGGGTGTCTCTCAGTGGTCCATACTTGGCTAGCAATATAGCAAATAAATAAATAGATTCAAGAAACTGTTGGTAACTATTATTTACATATTATGGGTTCTGTTAATACTATTATTACTATTATTGTTGTTATTATTATTATTATTTTGGTTTTTCAAGACAGGATTTCTCTGTGTAGCTTTGTAGACCAGGCTAGCCTCGAATTCACAGAGATCCACCTGCCTCTGCCTCCCAAGTGCTGGGATTAAAGGCGTGCGCCACCATCGCCTGGCCTGTTAGTACTATTATAAAATTGCTTTCCTTCATTTCATAATGTTCTGTTCCAAGAAGATAGACATTTTTGAAAGATACCACAGCATTAGTGCAAACCACTTGAGTGTAACTATCATTAGCAAAAGCTGGCAAAGGATGATGCCAGCTAAGTGGTCTCAGAGTTAAAGCCAGTAGATCAGGTGAAAAAAAAAATCCTGCTATAATGAGATATTCTCAGAAGCCAGAAATCCTGATAATTAAATGTCCTGCCTAAGTAGCAGGATAGAGTTGTCCAGACCACCCACTGAGGTGCCAGAGGACTTGAATTCTAATCCTATCTCTGCCCCCTTCCTCTCAGGGTGACTTTCAGCAAGCTGTTTGACATCTCTAAGCTTCACTTTTCTCATGTATGTGATGGAGATAAGGTACACACTTTAAAGAAAAAAGAGCGCTTGGATCTGGTGTATGCCATGAGTCCCTCATCTTAGCAGCTAGATATTATTCTTCCCTTTTATTCTCGAGTAAATGGAGGCTCAGTCGGAGATCATCGCTCATTTGAAGCCACAAGCTGGCAGGTGGTATAGACAAACTGGACTCCCAGGCCTGCTTTTAACAATTACTGAACTGCTGAACTGCCTGGTAACGTTCCCCTGGGGGTTAAGTGAACCCGATGCACCTAATTGTGTGTGACATATTTGGAGTATTTCATAAATGTTAATTATTAAATCAGGAACAGAGTGGAACCCAGATTTCAAACCATAACAAATGTGAGGTTGGCAGGCGTCATGCAGGGTCAAGTAGAAAGCTGAAAGCCGGGCATGCGGGCATGCGCAGTCTCAAAGCATCCATAAAAGAAAGTAAGTTCTCAGAGGAGGGTAAAGGTCCCGGGGTGTTAGGAATAATTTATGCACATCGGAGCCACTTTGCCGGTGTGGGAACAGATTGGAGGGGAGGAAAATGAGCAGTAACTGGAGAGAGTGCCAACACGGAAATAAGGAGCAATAAGGCCTGCGGGTGCCCTCTGCCCAGGAGACTGCAAGGGGGTGCAGCCCTCTGACTCATTGTTGAAGACACGGAGGCCAGAAGAGCTACGGAAGTTAACTGGAGCTCCCCCAACCACACATACCCAGCGCCCTGATCCCAGGCCAGTCTGTCAAACTGGGAGTGAACAGAGAGCCTAGGTCTGGATGCCCTGTTTGTTCAATGTCAGATAATCCCAGCATCAGTGTGTACCTTCCTCTGTCATCTCTGTCCCCATCCCTGAGAGATCAGGGGCCCCCTCTCTCTTTGGTTTCCCACTTAATCTCTGTTGCCCAGTGTAAGCACTTAGATATTAGATCTGTTACATTTTAAAAAATGGGATAAAGATAAATACATCAGGGACTAGAAAGGAAAACTGACATAAATATTTCAGATGAAAACTTCCCAAATCTGATAAGGGCTGTACACTCTGTCTGCAGAGATTAAACAGTAGAACCCCAGGTTCACATTTGTACGACTGGTAATTTTTATCAAGAAAACACTGAATGCCTTGAAAGGCACTAAACCGGGTTTCCTCTCCCCTCTTAGTGTTTCCTTCTTTGATGATCACCGTTAGATTCCAGGCCAGCTCAGGCTGCTGCCCAGGCCAAGCTCATCTGAAGCTGGATCTCTAGCTGAATTTTAGAACAGGTCCCCTGTTAGCACAGTCTCCTCCTTCCCATTTGCCACCCAGCAGTCAGAGCCAGCCTGACTGTCAGCACCCTATTAAGACCCATCGTTCACAGGGCATAGACCCACTCTCCTTTCTCTGAGACCTTTAAGAAGGGGCACCACTCAGGCATGTGGACCTGATCAGAGTCCCTGTCTCATCTGTTTGTCTGTCTGTCTGTTTATAGTGTTAATTACTCTCCTAATAAATCTCTTACCCCAAAAGACAATCTGTCTCAGAGTCCCATAAACCCAGAATGCCTTATTCATCTTCTCTGTAGTTATGAGCCAGAACTGAAAACAGGCTGACGCTAGGGCTGAGGGACATGGCTCACATGTCTTGGTGGAGATGAAGACCCAAGTTAACCGCAACTGTGGGTCTATATTCCCATGGAGATTTTTGCTGGTGTTTGCTTTGTTTTATTTTGAGAGGGAGTCTCCCAGTGTAGCCCAGGGTGCTCTCCAGCTCCCCATACTCCTACTTCACACTCTCTTGTGTGGGGGTTGCAGGTGTGCAGCACTCTGCCTGGCTACACTGATGGTTGATTAGCTGACTGCTGTATACTTTCAGAAGGGTTTCCTCTGGGAAATTTTACCCTCTTAAGATTAGTTGGGGGTGGGTGGGAGGGTTGCTAGAGATATAGTTTAGTTGGTAGAGTGCTTGACTAACATGCAAAAGCCCTCTGTTCAATTCCCAGTGCTGCATAAACCAAGAGTGGTAATGCATGCCCTGTAATCCCAGCACTGGGTAGGTAGAGGGAGAAGAACCAGAAGTTCTTGGCTAAACAGAAACCTCAAGGCCAGTCGGAGCTACATGAGCCCTGTCTTGAAAATAACTCACTAAGTAATTATATAACAACAACAAAAAAAAGACATTCCCATAATGGTTACAATTTTTACCATTCTGAATACAGAGCTCGGAGGTATTAGCATTTACATCACCATACAAACACCTATCCTTCCAACTCTGTCATGCTGTGGAAATTGCTTTAACTATGTAAAGGTGTGTTACATTTGTTTATGCTGCATTTGCTCAAAGACGTAAGGATATGGGTTTAATTATATGACAATAAGTTGCATGCGTTTCACCTTGCCTGCCCTAAGGCACCTGATTGGTCTAATAAAAAGCTGAATGGCCAATAGCTAGGCAGGAGAGGGATAGGTGGAGCTGGCAGGCAGAGAGAATAAATAAGAGGAGGAATCTAGGCTTGAGACGGAGGAGAGGAAGGAGAAGAGAACAGGGGAGAAAGAAAAGGGAACACTCAGGGCCTGAAGCCAGGCAGCCAACAGCCAGCCAAACACAGGAAAGAACAGGAAGAAAGAAAGAAAGAAAGAAAGAAAGAAAGAAAGAAAGAAAGAAGGAAAGAAGGAAAGAAGGAAAGAAGGAAAGAAGGAAAGAAAGAAATGTAGAGAGTCCCAAGGCAAAATGTAGATGAAAAGAAACAGAATAATTTAAATTAAAAGAGCTAGTGAGACAAGCATAAGATAAGGCTGAACACTCAGCTAATATTAAATCTCCATGTCATGATTTGGGAGCTGGCTGGTGTCCCCTCCCCCAAAAAAGCCTGCTACACTCTCATCTACCCAAACTAAACCATCCCATTAAACACTAGTTCCCCCATTCCTCCCTTACCCCCAGCCCTGGAAACCACTATTATTCTTCCCATCTCTATGAATTTGATTTTGCTAGAACCCTTTAACAAGTGAAACTATACAATGTTTATCCCTTATGTTCCATTTATTTTATTTGCATAAAGTTAAGAGTCATCCATGTTGTGACTTAGGTCAAAATTTCCTTTTTAATGCTAAATAATATTCCATTATATGGTGTATAACATATTTTGTTATCTACTTGTTCATCAGTGGGCATTTGAGTTGTCTTCACCTGTTGTCTTTGTGAAAGATGCCTCTATGAACCTTGTGCACAAATGTCTGTTCAGGTCCCTGTTTGGAGGGAATTTCTGAATTGTGTGGTAATTTGCAGTCTAAATTTTTTGATGAACTGTACTTGTATTATTCTTTGTTGTTACACGTCCAGAGTCAGTTTCCTATTTGAACTATATAGTTTGCCCTTCAAGTGTAGTGGTGTACATTTGTCCTAAGTGACCTCTCTTTTGTTTTTGTTCCCTCATTAATAACAAGGTTATTTCAAAACTTGATCTTATGTTCCACTCCACTAACTTTCTCAAAACAGAAACATTAGGCTTCACTCTTTGGAACAAATTGCTGTTTCCTAAGTCATTCAGTATATTTATACTTAAATGGATAAGAATCTATACTTTCATGGGGAGGGTGTAGGGGAAACAGTCTTTGAAATCAATATCAAGACACCGCTAGTATAGCTGTTTTGGGGCATGCTGGTAGTCCCAGCTACTCAGGAAACTGACTGGGTGAGTGGGTGAGTTTCAGTCAGTGTGGGAAATGTACTAAGATTGTTATCAGACTTAGGGTCACAGCCTGCTCCCCAATAAACAGGGTTTGGACACTTTTACTCAGACCATTTAAAAGAGTCAAATTAATAGTAGAGAAAAAAAAACAGAAAGGGGTTTTATTCATTGTAGTCACTTAGGAAAAAGAAATGCAGCTTCTTGTTAAGTCCATCTTCAGGCTAATAACATGAAGCTAAGGGTATGCGTTTAAAAAGAAACAAAAAGCAGTCTAGATAAGGTGTGGTCCTTCACTTATCACTCACAGCTTCAAATTTCTCTTGCAAGACTGACTATTTCTAAAACTTTCTCAAAGAGAAAAGTCCCTCCTCTTGCTCCCCCACCAGGGCATCAACCTTGTCTTCCTGCAAATCCTGGTTTGTGGGAGTTTATTGCTTCAATAGTGTAGTATTCAAAGGGAGAAGCACAACCATCTCTTTAGATTATATTCATTCTTGCAAGGCAGGCTGGTTACAAGACTTGCTTGAGTAAATGAGTTTAATATCAGCCTAGGCAATAGAATGAGACCTTGTTTTTTGTTTTGTTTTGTTGAGACTGGGTTTCTCTGTGTAACAGTCCTGGCTGTCCTGGAAAGCATTCTGTAGACCAGGCTGGCCAAGAATAGGCAGAGATTGCCTGCCTCTTCCTCCCAAGTGCTGGAACTAAAGGTGTGCACCACACCGGCAAGATCTTGTTTTTATTATTTAGATAAAACCAGAGTGTCCTCCTGTTCTATAGAGGATGACTGATACAGTGCTCTGGGATAGCAACCTCCTGACTGGATTCTGTCTCTTCCTGTTTCATAGGTGGTGATGATGGGGAGGTGCAGACAATGGCAGGGTGGTTCCCAGTTTCACAGCCACCATCTCAGGGTGTATATTTTTGTAAGCTGTCTTAAATATTTTTCAGACAAGGCAAAGTTATCTGTTAGTCAAGTTAGAATTGAGGCAGGCACTTGCTCTAGTTTGCTCAGGACAGTTAACCATTTTGTCCTACAGTTTTTAAAAGAGTTCCCCATGTTAATCTAATTCTAAAATATAAAGACAATTTCAGTTGGAGGATGAATTTCCAGTTTAGTCCAGCTAATACTCCTTGATCTTCCAGAGAAGTTTCCATGTTCTGCTCTTAGTCCAAGTTCTTGCATCTCATTTGCTAACAGCTCTATATAGCAAGCAGAGGCACATTTCATTTGTCTCTGTCTGTTGAAGGAGGTAATCAAGGCTTCAAGGATGCAAGAAGACTGAGACCACGATGTCAGACAGAACTCAGGTTCTTGACTTCAAGTCCGGTGCTGTTTCTGCTGTGAACTGGTATGTGCCAATGTCTGTATAAAGTTTAACTTCACTCCCTCATTTGGTAATCCAGTTGGTTCCTGTACCTAGAACAGTTTAGGCACGTTCATCCTTGCCCAGAGTCTGGGCAGGCATTGAAAGCAAACAAAGAGATGGGAAAAGGAAGATAAACATAAGAAGGGTGTTAGCAAATCCCAAGACAAACGATGTAAACCTTTGACTTTACTGGGTTGTGTTAGATTATTTGAATCTGACTTCTGGCCAAATTAAGGATGGAGTGGGCAGCAGCAGATGAAAGAAGAGCGAGAGAGAGAGAGAGAGACAGAGAGACAGACAGAGAGAGAGAGAGAGAGAGAGAGAGAGAGAGAGAGAGAGAGAAGCTAATGCATTTTGAAGAACATACACACATATAGTCATACACACACACACACACACACACACACACATATTCAAGTTCTGCTCTGCCTTATAGATATATTTTCCCTTTGTCAGATGGGACAAAATATGTATTAATCAAGTTAGAACTATGAGAAATTGAATATAACTCTTTTCCATCAAGTACTATAAAACATGTTTAGGGTAAGGAATTCAAATCTTCTTATCATCCCCCAGCTTGTAAGACCTCTATGCAAATGTTTTAATCCCTTAACCCAGTAAAATCTTTGTTTATATAAAGGCCCACTGATGTATTCCAGTGACAGATGGAGATATATAATAGTGATTGACAGATTATAACTGAAGAAAAAGATCAAAGGGAATGTTTTTAGGAAATATTGGAAGTTTAACCAACAAGGGAACTAAATCCATCCCTGACTTAATACAGTTACAAAAAGTTGACTAATTTTGCCAGGCATTGTGGTTCATACTTTTAATTCCAGCACTGGGAGGCTCAGTGAGTTCAAGGTCAGTCTGGCCTATAGGACTAGTTCCAGGTTAGCCAGAGCTACACAAAGAAACCTGTCTGGAAACAACAACAAAAAAGAATAAAATATAATTAAATTAAATGAAAAGAAAAAGTTAGGGACTCTCCAGAGGATGCTCTGGGGAAGGAAACAAAGATCTGGAGGCCATTCAGTAATCTTTTGTCTCAAAGGTCACTGTATCTTTACGAACTGGGATCTCTTCCACCCATGGCCTTAAGAAAGAAATGTCTGATTTTTTTTGTACAAAAATCTGGCCTGAATATGAACTAGAGGATAAAATGTGGCTTCTATAAAAAAATAACATTATATTGTCCTACAATTTGATTTCTATATAGGAGGGAGGTCACTTACCATAATTTTCAGGTTGTCTGCCTCCATTTGCAGATGAACCCATATTGATTGTGGCTATTGGTCAGTCCAAGTCTAACAAGGGAGGGTCCCAGTTTGGAAGTTTGTAAAGGCAGATATTTCTATTGACTCAATCCTATTGATCATGGATTCTAACTGCCACTCACCTATGATAAAGATATCAGAGGGTAACCTTTAAAAACAAATGTTCTGTTGGTATAAGATCCAATATCTGTATCATCTTTATCTATCTATAGCTGTATATTTCTTTTTCTGTTTCCTGTCTCAAATGCATGACCCAACAGATGATAAGACTTCTCTGGACAAATCTATTCAGGTCATAAGGAAGACAGGTGCTTTCAAACCAGCCAGTTGTCATTGGACTCAACAGCAAGCCTCTTGTCCGATGTAAATCAATGGGTTCAGTTTCACAAAGGAACAATTGTTTTGTGTACATTATTATTATCTGGTAATTTAAAGATGTCTGTAGTAAAAACATCTACATGGATGCTCATCCAGGGAGACAATAGAGGGGACCTCTGTCTAAAGTTCTCTCGATAGTAACACAGCATTATCATAAGCCAAACCACTGCCATCTTCATAGATCAGCTGTGCCTGCTTACAAAGATGACCATCCCTGGGCTTGTTGAATGCTGATGCTCTTTCATAGAAGGGGTGAGTGAGGAGAGTCCTGGGTCCTTACTAAGTATCCAGCTTCTCTCTCAGCCAATTATGTGCAGGCAGAACACTGTATACATAGTAAATAAATAAATTGTGATGATATTTAAAAAAGAAATGAACCAGTAAATAAGAATAAGCATTGGAAGGATGTATACATGGAAATTGTTTTAGTAAAGATGGATTTATTATATATGAAGATTAAGATGGCTGGATGTTTCTAGAACGGGAAAGAAGACTGGAAATCATTTGCAAGTTATGAAGTTCTGAGTAAGTTACTCAAGGTACATAAAGGATGAGATTCAGAGATGATGTATATGGTATTAAAAGTTTCTAAGGTCAAAGATCAACAATTACAAGGACTGTCTAAAATCTATGTCTAATATGTCTAAACAAAGTTTGTTTAGTAGTACTAGGCATTAAAATATTTATTTTACAGTAGTATAAAGTACCAGACACTTATAACTTGATCTTCTAGGTGTTTAATAACTATAGTTGGAGGCTATTCCTGCATGGTCAGAGGAACAAAAAGGAAGAATATTTTCACTCTTGCCCTCTAAGATCAATGAAGTCCTAGGGGACTGTGGACAGACTGCCAAAGTGTTCTGTTGTAATCAGAGAATCATTTATTCTCTTGTTCAGGGAGACCATAGAAAAGACCCCACTCAGTTCATTCTAATCAGTGTCCCATCTGGGAAGAGGAGGGTCAACACAGAGGAAAGATTTCTGCAGACAGATTTTCTTTGGGTTGCCAGCTTACAAAAAAAAAAAAAAAAAAAAAAAAAGACACAGAGACTTATTATTAAGTATGAATGCTTGGCCTTAGCTTAGGCTTGTCCCACTAGCTCTTATGACCTTAATTAACCCATATTTTAAAATCTATGTTCTTCTATGTGGCTCTGTACTTTACTCTGTACTGCTCATCCTGCTTCCTCAGTGTCTGCTTGGTGACTCTGCCTTTCTTCTTCCCAGGCCTCTCTCTGTCTAGAAGTCCAGCCTAGGTATTGGCCATTCAGCTCTTTATTAAACCAATCACAGTGACACATCTTCACACAGTGTAAAGGAATAGTCTATATCAGATTTCCTCAATGATTCCAAGCAGAGCCACTGTCAGGTCAACGCCTTTGACTTATCCTCACATAGAAGGACAACTGGTAGAAGAAAGACTAGCAGAACCTGAGGTTCCTCTGAAGTTCGGTGATCCCTGAGGGCCAGATCCCCACCTGGCCTTGATAGTCTCAAATACTCAGCAGGAAAGTATAACCGGAGACTAAGAGAACTGGTAAAAGTTCAGGGGATTGCACTCCCCAGACACTAGATAGAAATCCACAAAAGAGATGCTATTTAGACAACTATATCTCACTGGTATTTTTACCCTGATAAAAAGATGTTGTCCAGACAGGCATGATGGCATATGCCTTTAATCCCATCACTTGAGAGGCAGAGGCAGGCAGGTCTCTGAGTTCAAGGAAGTGGAGGTTCTGCATCCATCCATCTTCTTTGGAGGAGATAGCAGTGATGCCAGGAACTGGCATGTGTCTCTACCATGAAAAGCTTTATTTTTATTAAATATTTTAAATGCCATGTTCTGAATATCTAATAGATAGAGGACCATCTATCTAAAAGGTATATCTGAGTAGACAAATTCTGATTGTGTTTAGTTACTTATTTTAGGCTGAACTACATAGTGAGTTCCAGGATAGCTAGTCCTGTGTAGAAAGAGACCCTGTCTCAAAAAAACAAACAGAAAGATGTTGTACAGATGTAAGACTTCAGATCTTGGCTCCCTGCAATACCTGCCCACAGTCAAGAAAGACAGGCTCACTATTGTTTTAACCTAAAAATTAAATGGTGGCTAAATAGCTCTTCTCATTCTATTTAGAAGCCACATGGGAAGGCCATCATTCCGACTTTATCTGATGAACAGCTAGCAAGGGATATGAAAGCACATTGAGGCTTCATCACTCTGGAGACCAACCTTAGAGGACAAAGAAAAGTGAGGAAGAACAACAGATGGAGGCTTTTGTGAAACCATCGTTCAGTTGCAACCTCCAGCTCACCCCTGCATGATCCAGAAAGCCCCATTCCTGTCTCTCCCTCCAAACCCCATCATCTCAGACAGCCTCTGAACAGAGGAAAGGTGCCAAAAAGCCCAGCTCCAAATACTTAGCGGCAACTCCAGCTTCCTCCCCTGAAGTTGCTAACCGCTCAAGTCCCTGTGTAAGTGCTTAGCTTTTGACCATGCTTGGGCACAAACCCAGCTTGTGGCAGACACATCATCACCCCCTCACCTACAACCTATAAAGTCTCCCTGCTTTTGTTTGTGGGCATGGATTCTCTGGCCTCAGTCTCTTGAACTGGAGAATCCACCCAGGGGGTTGCTTTGCTCACACAGACCTGTTATTACATTTTTTTCAATTCAGCTTGATCTAGCTTACTCCTTTGGCAGAGAAACCTATTATTGGGAGCAAAAAACCTATTTTCTTGATGCCAAAAACCCAGGAGGAACTGAGCTCCCCTACCTAGTGGTCCAGATTCTCTGGCTGCATGAGGGTGGGGGTGGGGTTCCTCCCTTTATCTTTCCTCCCTGCAAGACATAACTGACTTTCAACTGGGGGGTAAGTCACCTGTTTTTCAGCCACTGCCTAAAGAGGTACCAGGTACCTCTTCTGGGTCCAGGACCCCTGAAATTACCTGCCAAGCCATGGCCATGCCAGGGCAAGCCTGGTCCATTCTAGGGGGGAGTCAGTCTCTGCTCTGGGGTGCCCTTGGGTTTGGAAATGTCCTTCCCAAGAGGCTGCCCCACTCCCATCGCTCAACTCCAGGCTATCACATGGAATGCCTTGTCCTAGTCTTTGGTCTCCAGCACATACTTAGAAATGGGCAACACTGGGTTCTAAGCCTGATCCTCAGTCACCCCTGGGGTGTCTGCTGTGAAATTTATCCACCAATTGGGGCTGTCCCACACCATATGCCCAAAGCAAATGGTTTGAGGTCCCTTATGTCCAGGATTTTTGAGCTCTATACTCCCACCCCACCCTCTGTAGCCAATGCTGAGCAGCCCAGGTTTTGTTGTCCAGGTTTGTGGTGGCTCTAGACACCTTTTCACCCAGGGACTGACCCTGGGCCCTCAAATTGTTTAATTGTAGTCATGCTTAGTATTAATATAATTAATTACATGGATAAGCCTTACTTAGTCCCCTGTATGTTTTCAAAGTTAAGCCTAAAATAAGTAACTAGAAACAAGCAAAATTTGTGTATTCAGACACACCTAATGGATGGCCCTCTATTCAGAACATTCAGAACACAGCATTTTGAATGTTTAATAAAAATAAAAAGCTTTTCATGGTACAGAGACATGCCGGCTCCTGGCAGCACTCCTATCTCCTCCCAAGAAGATGGATAGGTACATAATCTCCACCTGGAGCTTGCTTTAATTGTGGCAAATCCAGCCATAGGGCATAAAAAAACTGCCTTTCACCTCAGCTGCTGCTAAGGCCCTGTCTAGAGTGTGGACAAACAGGACACTGGAGGGTCAATTGCCTAGGCTGGTTCACCCAAGTTCCTACTCCACAGAAAGTATGTCAGATCTTCTGGGAACCTGGAAGTCAAAGACTAATGCTGACCTGGGACCTCTGTCCCCATTGACCATGGAGGAACCTGGAGTAGCTGTCTAGTTAGCCAGTAAGTCCCTGTCATTTTTAATGGATTTGGAAGCTGTTTGGTCTGCACTTCTGCTTACTCAGGTGAAATTTATCTTTTTCAGATCTGATGGTGTTAGACTAGGCTATTGTAGCTTCACCAGTTTAACAGCCTTACCCCAAGGCTACATACAACTACCTTGGTAGTGCATTAGTTACATTTCTTGTTAAAAATACAGACAGATTTGCCTTGTTCACAGGCACTATTCGTAGTAAAGGATAAACAGGTTTCAGATGTAACTTTCCACTAAAGGAACACAGAAAATTACTTAAGATGTATAAATGCAAGTTGTAAAGGTATAAGTAAATGATTTAAGGTATGTAAAGATGTTTTAGACTTCTGTCTATTATTACATTGGGATCTCATTAGTTCAGACTTTTAGCACTGATAAACGGAGTTCTGATAAACTGATAAAGCACTGGCTATTTACTATTCAGTTATAAGCGCAAGGTTTTAAATTTCCTTTGTTTGGAGCTGGGCGTTGGTGGCGCACGACTTTAATCCCAGCACTCGGGAGGCAGAGACAGGCAGATCTCTGTGAGTTTGAGGCCAGTCTAGTCTACAGAACGAGAGCCAGGACAGGTTCCAAAACAATACAGAGAAACCCTGTCTCAAAAAACCAAAAAAAAAAAAAAAAAAATTCCTTTGGTTGCCATCAAGTATAGGCTTAAAGGTGCATTTCATTGGGCTTAAACATGTATCGGGCTCTCTAGACATAGGAAAAATGTTTATGCCTTTTAACCCTCTATGACACAGAGGTGTAAATCTGCTCCAGTTGTTTTACAGACACCTGCATGTTCCCGGGGAAATAGTGTTGCTACTCTGCTAATGAATCTAGCCCGGTGGAAATGAATATGGAGTCTGTCTGAAGAACTTCTCCAGTACAACCAGGGTACATCTCCATTCCATTCTTTCTGTCAGTCTTCACTCTTCCCATGGCTAGCACCATTCATAGAGCTGGTGGCAATAATCTTTTTTTTTCCCCTAGCACCTTTGCCTTCTCTGCCTCCTCCAAGAATGGATTTGTAAGGTCTCCGGGGTGGTGGTTAATGGAATGCTTCTTCACCCATACCTCCTGCTGAGTATGAGCCCACTGACTCCTGACTCCCCCTCTACACAGGGTTCCATGCCAGCAGGAAGTAGCCAGATTTGAACCAGCACCAATATACACAAAAAGATTGGGATGTGTAGTTGGAACCTCCAGGTTGCTCCTGCATGATCTGAGAAACTCCATTTCTGTCTCTCTAAATCCCACCCACTCAGAGAATCTCCAAACAAAAGGAAGGCACCAAAAAGCCCAGTTCTGCATTCTTGGCGGCTACTGTAGCTTCCTCCCCCTGAAGTTGCCAGTCCCTGCCTAAATTGCTCAGCTTTTGATCATACGTGGGCATAAACCCACCTTGCACCTATAACCTGCTTTCGTTTGTGGGCATGGCTTCTCTGGCCTCCATCTCTGGGACTGGAGAGCATGTCTAGGAGTTGCTTTGCTCAAATAAACCTGTTGTAACACTTTTTTCAATTTGCCTTGATCTGGCTTACTGTGTCAGTGGAGAAACCTATAATGGGGGGAGGATGCAGAAAACCTATTACTCATAAAAAGAGTCTAATATAATTTGATTGGATATTTTAAAATCCTTTCCAGACACCAGTCAGGGACTTTTTTTTCCCAACATCTGAGAGTTCATCCCTCTGGAGAGGTACCCCAAAACTGCCAACTCAACACCCTAAATTCAGTTGAAAGAAGCCAGATTGGCCATTGCCTCAATCCCGTAACAGCAGTCAGGGTTACTTTACCTCCTCAGAGAGAGGGATGATAAAAACAGTAGGTAAAAATTAGCTAGGCAATTTAGGCTAAAGATGCCAAAGAAAAGAAACTTCCTTCCCCCAACCCTTTCCTTTTAAAGGCTGTACTGGAACTCCTTATCTGATCAGGCTGGTCTGGAAATCGAAGAGATCTGCCTGCCTCTGCCTCCCAAATGCTGGGATTTAAGGCCAGTGTTTACCTTACTGGGTACTAGTCTTTTGCTTATCTAAAGGTCTTGGGAATATCCTGGAATTCTTGGTAGTTTCATCTTGCCAGAGGCCAAAGATGTCAACTATTTGGGGAGCTCTAATTTTTGATCTAGTTTGAAGATGATTTTAGGGTTACCTCTTTAGGGAGGTGGGATGTTAAAGTAGCAATGAAAACCTGTTAAGGGAAAACTCTTGGTCCAAGAATAGAATCTCAGACCTGGGTGCAAGCCTAACATTCCAATAATTCATAATAAGCTCCTGGCCAAAAAACCACCCCTAGCAAGGAGGCTCACCTTAAACCATGCTGATGAAATAGATGCAATGATTAATTCTTTGTACTAGGGGCCTAACTCAGGCTTACTGAGTTAACCATCTCTTAAATATTATCACCCCATTGCAATTTCTTACTCCAAGATGGGACAGAAAAAGATCCAGCATCTTAATTAATTTGAAGGAGTGTTTGTTTTGTTGTTGTTTTGTTTTAAAGAGGAGGTTTTGTAATAAATAAATAAATAAATAAATAAATGTGTTTAGGAGAACAGAAGTCTTTTTATCTCCACCATTTTGCAAGACTTTTATGAAAATGTTTTAACCCCTTCCCTCACCCAGTAAAACCTTTGTTTACACAAAAGCTGTATCCCAGGATGTATATCGATGACCAAGGGTCAGTATCCCAATTAACCTTCCTCCTTCATTTCCTGAGGGCCAATTTTTTTTTTTTTTTTTAAAGACAGTAAGACTGTGAGGTCTGACCCCAGCCAATGGGGGAAAAGTTACAGTCCCATCTGAGTGGAAATAAAAAACAAATCTGCTTCCAGTCTCTGTGTTCCATCTTCCAAGGGCACCCTCTTAATCAAAAGTGAACTTTACCTAGGCCAGACCCTTCAGCTGGAGTGGTCTCTTTGTTTGCCACCCAGAACATAACTTCTAACAGAACAGAGACAACCACTTGTCTCAGTTTGTTGAGACAACCCCCTTTGCCCTGCAATTTTTGTTTGTTTGGTTTTGGTTTATTTGGAGACAGGGTTTTTCTGTGTGGCTTTCCTGTGTAGATCAGGCTGGCCTCAAACTCAGATCATCCTGTCTGTGCCTCCCAAGAGCTGGGATTAAAGGCATGTGCCACCATGCCCAGCTATCCAGAAATTTTTAAAAGCCTGCCCTTTCAATCTTATGTTTCCCTATGATTACTACTTAAATTCTATCTCCCTTGGTCAAGCCTCAGTGTGTTTAAAACCTGACATAATACTTCGAAGTCCCCACGGCATTACAGAGATGATCTGCAACCAATAAACAGACGCCCAGTTTGTTTGTTTGTTTGTTTGTTCGTTTGATTTCATCCGTTCATTTAGAAACAGCATCTCACTGTGTAGCCTTGGCTGGCCCTGAACTCACAGAGATCCAAACGCCCGCTGCGAAGAGCGTTGTGCCACCACACCCAGCCCTAACACACAGTCTTCCTAAAGCAGCCGAAGGCCCCAAGACCCGAGGCGCCGGAGCCAAGAACCAAGCGTCCCGCCCTGTCTGGGCAAAGACAGAGGAGGACCAGTGTGCAGACTGCACAGGAGGGAGCGCCGCAGGGCCAGCTGTGGCCACCGCAGCCCGACTGCACGAGCGCAGGCTGCAGGCTCCCTGGGGGCGGGAGGGCAGCGGGGGACAGGCGCGCGGAGCCGGGAGCGGGCGCACGCGCACACGCACCGGCGCGCCGGGGGCCGGAAGAGCTGAGCGGCCCGGCGGCGGCAGCGGGCGGGCGCCAGACGGCGCGCGGCTGCCGGGAGAGCGAGGGCTGCGGGATGGAGCCCCTTGAGGGCGCGGCGGAGCTCGCCGCCGACGCCGTGGAGCTTCGCGAGCCGGAGCTGCGGCTCGAGGACCCCGCGTCCCCCGGCGAGGAGCAGGCGGACGTCGAGGCGGCGGACGCCCCCGGCGGCGGCAGGTGCTGGCCGTGTGGAGCCTGGGTGTGCGGCGGCTCGCCTGGGGATCCGGGTGAGTGCGGGGCTGGCGGGCTGGGCGGGCCGGGTTCTCCGCGTACCCGCGGGATCCCGGACCCAGAAAGTTTCCAAGTGTTCGCACCCCCAAACTGTGAGACGAGGGCAGGCCCTCGCGGTCCGGTGGCGGTCAGAGGTGAAAGGTCACCGAAAGGGGCAGGCAGAGACCTGAGAGGAAGCCGACCTGGGACCCTCTTCTTGAGGTTAAACAGATCTTCCAGAACCAAGTTGGAAAGACTTGGGTTTTGAAAGTGTTTGTCCCAGGATCTTAGCATCTCAGAGAAGAGAGTTGAGTGGTCCACTTGTCCTCAAGCTTTTTGGGATGGGAGGACTTTTTAGCTACTACTGGCTTAAAACAAGGTATGCCTTGTTAGAAGCCCCGGCGAAGAGCCCTTGACTTTTGTTCAAACTCCTCTTACAAAGGGGTAAAGTCAGGTCGTGGAAGATGAGGGCTTCAGGGCTTGGGTCTCACCCCTACTTCCATCTGCCAAGGTCTGGTAGGGCAGGTCCAGACAGTACTAGGTAGGGCTCTGCTTTTGCCAGAGACTCTACCTAGGGCCCTTTCCACTTCCGTAGCTTCCCAGAAGGAGATCTTTTAGAATCTCCCCAGGAGATCTTTTAGAACCAATTTAACACCTTTCTCTATCTGAACCCTGGAATATGTCCTGGGGCTCTGTGTCTCTTGTCCCACCAGTTTTCTTTTCCCCTTGGGTGCATTTTTCTGAGTTTAGAGAGAAAAATCTTAGGGAGATAATTGTTGCTACATTTCTGTCCTAAAAGCCAGGAGAAGTGATTGGGTTTCTGATTATGTTTCCATGGGCTTGGGCTCCAGAACTTACTGGGCCGCTCGTGAAGAGGTCAGTTTCTCACCTAATCACCCTATGGTGGAATGTCATTTTGACCTAATGTGGAATTGGTCCTTGCAAACCCTTTAGCTTCCCATTTGTGCATTAGTGAGGGGGTCTGCATACCCAGGCAGCACATGGCAAAATGTCAATCCTGTGTGAATGTCAATTTCAAGGCAAGATCTCAAAAACAGCTATTTTTGAGAAAGAAAAAAAAAAAAAAAGAAAAGAAACAACAACCACAAACCACTGTACTGTTGGCAGTGGACTTTTAACTGGTTCATTTTAGACTCTTAAAAATTTTTTTAAATTTTTTTTTTATTTTGAGACAGGGTCTCCAGTTCAGGTTGGCTCATACTCAGTACTCCTGCCTAAGCCTCCTTGAGTCCTGGGAGTAAGGGCATTCAACATGACACCTGACTTTGAGACATGATCTAAGTGGTTTCTTAACAAAACTCATCTTCAAGTTTAGGTCAGAACTGGATAACCTTACCAGGCAGTTTACAGCTGTCCAGGTACCTGTTTGCTGTAAGAACAGTGTGGATCTTGAACTAAAGGGAGAGATGTTATTTTAGCCTTGTGCCTCACACTCTCCTGCTGGAGTGTATGCCTCAAACCAACTTTCTTACAAAGTTCCAGAAGTTCTGAGGTGGAGCCTGGAAATGGAATTTTTAAGTTACTCTGGTGATTCAAAGCCAGGTCCAAATCACTGGCTTAAAGCCGAGTATGGAGAAGCCAGTGAGCTGGGTTTTTACTTTCTTCTGGAAGTTGTATGGTGACCACTTCACTGGAATAGTTGAACTTTCAACTTGGCTTGTTTGGAGTGATTAGACATACTCTCAGTGGATATGAGTGTGGAGGTATATGGTATGAGCAAATCTCTTTACACTGCTCTGCTCTTTGCCATTGTCACAGGGAATTGAAATGGTCAGTTAGTAAGAAACAGGTCATAACATCCTTGCCTTCATCAGCGGTCAAGTTTAGTTCAACTTTCAGTTACCTGCCTGTCCCTAACCAGAAAACACCAATCTTAAATATTCCTTGGTTTTTATTTGTTGCATGGTGGCACTTGCCTTTGGAGGCAGAGGTGGGTGGGTCTCTTGAGTGGGCAGCCAGCCTGATTATGTAGTGAGTTCCAGGATAGCCAGGGCTACATAGGGAGACCCTACCTCAAAACCAAGTATTTTTTTTTCTTTTAAATAGTTTTAAAGGAGAAGATTCATTTTTAAAGTTAAATTACACTGTTATACTAACTAGAGAAAAAGCCATTGAGTTTAAGTTGGAGAAGACCCTTGGACTAGTAAACCAGGAGGATGTTTTCTGTCCTAGGACTTTTCATTCTGTTCTGTCTGAGGGTGGAGGTTCAGTTTAAGAAAGCTTGTTTTATTTGGACCTAAAATTTGTAATTTCAGAAGCCCAGCTCTCAGGCTGACCACAGCCAAGGCATGCATTTTGTGGTGCTTCTGCCTGGAAGTCTTCTGAAGTTTCCTTCTGGGGGCCTGAGTAGTAGTTCATTCCCACAGTGTCCCAGCACAGGGGTAAAGGTATCGTGGGGGAGGGGCTCCAGCATCAATAACAGAGCAACAGTTCCAAAGCAGTCTCTCCAGCTGTGTGTCTAGAACAGGAGGTTTCTGAAGAGAGTGTCCCTGATGCAAAGGGCAAGCTTTACAGTGTCACTAGAAAAGCTGTCCTCATACCTTGGTCACGATTTGCAGTCACTTGTGGACAAAGGTATCTGATGTGAGGGTGTTGAAATATATTACCTGGTGTATCATTTATCAGAGAAGGGCATTTTAAAAAGAGGACATAATTATGCAATAATGTTCCATAGCTGAGTAAGCACTTTGTACATTCTGAGAGTGGAGTGGCTGACCAAGTTCAAAGGAAATTGCAGCGTCCACAGGTTTTATGTCTCCAGTGGACTCTTAATTGCCAAGAGTTAATTGTTTTCCTTATCACTGTCTCCTTTTCATGTTCATTAGGTGAGAGTGGTGTGTGTCTACACACTGAGTGTGTGAGTTGTCCTTAATGCTATACACAAGATGTCAGTAATCAATTACAGATTTGAAGACCTGCAGAAAGCATGAATTTCCTGGTTCAGATTAAGATGGGGCAAAATTAGCAGCTCACGGTTACACAACAGCGAGACCTCCAGTTTAATCTTCTTGCCAGTCATGTTAGACCTTGTCTTCCCATGGAGTTCTCATAGTCTTTCCTTCACTAGACACTTACTCGGGTTGCGCGTGATCCAGGCATGGACAAGATAGCTAAGGTCCCAGCCCTGGAAAAGCTCATAGGCTTATGGGAGAAGTCAGATGATCAACAAATAACCATATGAAACAGTTGTGAACTGGTTTCCAGCAAAGCAGCTTTCTCCCTGAAGCTCACAGTGAGAGGATGGAAGGCCCTGTCACTGATGATAAGGACTTCGCTTCCAAGTGTTTCTTAAAGATCCCTCTCATCATCTTAGCATGATTTTCTTGACTTGTAAAGTGAGGGATGATTAGTGAGCCAAAAGGAATCCATCTTTTATGGGGAGAAATGACATTTTTTAAAACGTAGTTTTAAATTGTTGTCTGGACCTATGGATTCTTTGTAATGGGTAGGGAAAGCGGTACAAGGCCAGGGATGCTAAGGTCTTACCTGTCTTCTCCTAGCCGTAGGTTAATATAGTGTATCTTTTGATACAGTGTTATCTTTCTCAGTTTATTTCTAAGTGAAAGTGATGAAACATACTTGGAAGCAAGGACTAACCAGAATTTAATCTTTTTCAGAAGCCAGGAAGAAAGCATCCTGCCCTGGACTTGGCTTGTTTTACACATTGCTGTCGGCTTTCCTTTTCTCAGTGGCCTCTTTGCTTGTTAAAAAAGTGCAAGGCGTCCATGCTGTGGAGATCAGTGCGTTTCGATGTATGTTCCAAATGCTAGTCATTATTCCTTGCTTAATATACAGAAAGTAAGTATTTTTCAGAGTGCAGTAGAGGAAATTAATAAGTGTGTGTGTGTGTGTGTGTGTGTGTGTGTGTGTGTGTGAATCTTTTGAACTGCCTTAATATTTTTTCTGTAGTAACTGGTTTATCATAGACCAGTCTGTTCCCCTTCACCCTGATTAATGACGTGTTCTCAGGATCTACTCAGAGAAGGCCCTTCCATAAGTACAAACCACATGCCCATCAGAGGAGGAGGGGTCCATGTAGTTGTTCACCCTTTTTATTTGAAAACAAAATTCCAGGTGTACCACCCTCCCTTTACTTTGGCATAACTGGAATTTTGAAGATTAAATTATGGGAGTTATGGAATGTCAGGTTTCTTTCAGTGGGACAGACTGCCCTGCCAGATCATGCTGGTAAGATGGTGGTCTTACAGAGGGTGGCAGGTAGGACCTTGAGCAAGGTCTTTGGCTGCATTGGTATTCAGTTTCTTACCCTGTAAACTAGAGGGAGTGGTGCTGTCAGGGCTGTGCCCCAGAGCAGGTTGCAAGGGTCAGATAAGAGTTATTCTTGGTTAGAGTATTTTCTGGAGACTTCAACATACAAGTACTATTTTTTTACTGTCACCTTTCTCCTCTCCCTCCATACTTTATCCATTTTCTTCTGTGTAGAATCTGTCATTCTCAGTAGGGCCGAAATCACCCCCTCCCCACCCCGTAACTTACACATACCTTCCTGTTCTTTGAACCCTGGGAGGAGACTAATCGGGTCCTAACTGGCTACCTGACTCTTTGTTTGGAAGCTGAAGATGCTTAAACCTCAAATCAAATTTCCATTGCCCGCCTCCAGAGCCTCCCTGTATCCAGGCCATAATACAGATTCATTTAGAATAGTGTCATTCTGTATCCTGAGAAATTGGTTAGAAAGTGACAGTCTGCAAAGATTCATATTGCTAGCAATCCCTATGTAAATGTGTAAGCCAGAGTGCTTCCAGAAATAATGGTGAGCCTGCACCGAGTCCTAAAGGAGGTAATAGCACTAGGTTAGCAACCATATTCTCCATTTTTCAATAAAAATAGTCAAAGCCAGGAAGTATTTTGAAAATCTCTGGCTCTAGTCTGTTTTGATGTTGTGATTACTATCATGGGACATTCGTAGCTTTTCTTCATGCATATGGGCTGCAGATTTGTTCTGACTGTAGATACACAGAGTTCATGCTTACCTGGAGGAAGTTTGCTCTAGCAGGAGCCAGTGAGTTTTACCTAGCTAGGAACTATCAGAGTAGGTTCTGAGTGTTTAATTGGAAAAAATAGCACTAATTTTATGTATCAAACCACTGCTTTTGCTTTTTTTTTTCAGTGTATTTTAGTGCATAAGAACAGTGAAAAGTTATCCCATACTCAGTGACTGAATTCTAGCATTGTTCAGCTTTTCTAAAAGAATTGGTACAATGGAGTATACATTGGCCAGGATTAAGCTTCCTCGTGTAATGCTGCAACATCTTGAAATTATGTTTATTATAAAATGATGTGTTTTTATCATAGAAAATTTGGGGGAAAAGATGTGATTTGACTCTTAGGGTATAACGCCTCTTAACATGTCATCCTTTTTGTCTTTATTTGTTTTACAAGAACATATGTGGGAAAACAATTATATTTATCGACTTTTTATCATGTTGTTTATGAGGTTAAGTGTTCTTTTTTTTTGCTCCTGCTATGAACACTTTGAATTATCATTACCTATACCTAGAAAAACATTTTTAAATGATTCATACTGTTCAATACTAGGTAGAATTTACTGTTACTCCCTTATTTTTAGTATAATGTATTTTAGAATAATGTCTGAATAAACATTTTGATTGAAAAGCAATGCCAAGTTCATTTAAAATGCATTTTTTTTCTTCATTTAAATTTGCAGATCTGGGTTTATAGGTCCCAAAGGCCAGCGACTTTTTCTTCTTCTCAGAGGACTCTTTGGCTCCTGTGCCATGATCCTTATGTATTATGCTTTCCAGACGACGTCCCTCGCAGATGCCACAGTTATTGCATTTAGCTGTCCAGTGTTTACGTCAATATTTGCTTGGATATTTCTCAAGGAAAAGTATAGCCTTTGGGACGCTTTGTTCATGTTGTTCGCGTTGGTTGGAGTGATCCTTATCGTGAGGCCGCCATTTTTATTTGGCTCCGACACATCAGGGATGAACAAAAGCTATTCAGAGCACATTAAGGGAACATTTGCTGCAATTGGACATGCCGTGCTAGCTGCAATGACCCTGGTTATCTTAAGGAAAATGGGAAAATCTGTGGACTACTTTCTGAGCATTTGGTATTACGTCATACTTGGCCTTCCTGAATGTGCCGTCATCCTCTTTATCATAGGAGGATGGAGTATCCCCTACTGTGGGCTAGATAGGCTGTTTCTCATACTTATTGGGCTCTTAGGTTTGGGGGGTCAGATATTCATTACTAAAGCCGTTCAAATAGAAAAAGCAGGACTCGTAGCAATAATGAAGACAATGGATATAGTCTTTGCTTTTATCTTTCAGATTGCTTTCTTTGATAATATGCCCACCTGGTGGACAGTGGGTGGGGCTCTCTGTGTAGTAGCCAGTACTACTGGAGCAACCATTCGAAGATGGATCCAGAGTTCCACAGTTCAACAGTGAAATGTCACTGTTGAAATCTATATTTTTTTTCAAGTATGCCATCACCCAGCTCAGACTTCTTACACACCTACACACATACCTGGAAAAATCTGCATTATTGATTGATTATATTTAATAAATTTCATAAAGTACCATTTTTGAATATGGTATCTTTTAAATTAAGAGTAGCTAGTCTAGCCTAGCAATTTTTGGATAGCTTTTAGTTTTGCTTTGGCTTGTTGGGGTTGAGGTGTCATTGAGAAGACAGCTCTTTTGAGGAATTTCAGAAATTTTTATGAATACAATTTTTAAAATTTATTTTTGACACAGATAGGATGTGGGTGAGAGATACTCTATTTTAGCATTGTAGATAAGAAGCTTAATGTTGACAATGCTGCTATAATTAGTACTGTGTTAATCCTTCATTTGCAATATAATCACATTTAGGATGCCAAAGCTGAAACTTGGTACAGGTGCCTACTTACTGATAGGAATATAAGTGAACCAGCCTTATTGTCAAGGATTTTATAGATGATCATTACACTTTGAACTCTTATTTGTGCCTTTTTGTTTTGATGCTGGAATTTTTATATGTACTCTTTGAACAAAGCCTTTTGCTTGCCCATATGTGGTTAACAGTTCTCTCTTTCAGTAGATTAGTAACTCTGGCTATTGTTTTGAATTTTTCAATTGTCTCCTGCTTTATTGAAATTGCACTTTTTTTTTAGCATTCCAATATTTTCAGTCTTAAAATGATGAGAGAGAAATCTTGGGGTGACCAGTGTGCACATTCCCATTGTTAGGTGTTTACACTTGAGATATGATAACTTTCTACAAATTCTCTTTGAATTCATAGTATGATGCCAAATACAGTTTTCTCAGGATTGTGCTAGGTTGGGCCATAACAAATTGCCCAGATTATACCATTTTCATTTACAAAAACTGATAGTTCTAGAAGGTTTATCCTAATTGCCCCTTTAAAGTATAGGTCTGTTATATTAAACTTATTCCTACAGTCTTCTTCCATTTTGGAATGATATGTTATAATGCTTGTGATATATGAAAAAGATAAAGGCCAATTAATGCACAGTTGATTGACTTTCACAGTTTCTTGCATATATAAAAAAGTCACAGGTAAATGCTAGTCTTTGACTGACAAGCTGCACCATGATACTAGTGTGAACTCAGACAGTAGATTCTAAATGTGGAGCGTCATCAAGTTCCTACTCTCCTGTGAAAGGAATGATTGGGAGATTGGACAGGGTGTCTTTGTCACTTTGGATGCCTTTATGGTAAGGTCATAGTGGGTGCCACGTCTTACTCTGCCAGACACCCTCTATTGTTATCTTAAGCTGCAGAGTTGAGGAGCTGTGTGTTCTTTCCCAGTCTCCCCACAGTTCTTCCAAAGGCAGGAACTGGGTTCCTGGAACATACATTCTGTTAAGAGGATCTTCTCCAGTAGTTCCAAAGAGGAACTTCAACTTTACTGCTTTTAAAGACTTTCCACCTGACATCCTAGATAATATTTATTTAGCTGAGTCATCTCAATCACACTTGACCTGACTCATACTCTTGGAACTTAGATTTGCAACAGTGCCATTCTACCAGCATCTCAGAAAATATAGTCAACAACAGTCTTTTAGAGTTCAGAGCTATCTTAGAGATCATCCTTTGGGACCCATGCTCCATACCCAGGGATGACAGGATGGAGACCTGCAGTAACTGGGTTTCCATGGCAGCCTCTTCTCACTTAGTTCCACTTACGGAGAGTTAGACACTCCTGGAGCCACTGACTAACTTACACAATAGCAGAGTCACTGGGACTGGGGAAGATAAACCCATTTGGAAACATGTTTTATTTCAACTATATCTTAAGTACTTGAATGTCACAGTATGTGGCTGACATTGGAGACAATGTTTCTTATCCCAACCTTTACAGGGTATGATTTTTAAAAAATGTTCAAGTGGTATACAAGGCTATGTATGTGTTGTAACAATTATGGGGGGGTATGTATTTTCCAAAGATTGTTGTTTCTATATCTTGCAAAGGAAAATATTTTTCCTAACTTGTTTTTGTTTTATAAGTAATAAAATTATAAAAGAAAGTGATATGTTGGTTTTGATGACTACAGAAAAATGTCTCATAACTCATTTCTCAACTGGGTGCTTCAGATTTTATTTTCTATGGGTGACTGGCTTCCATCCATTTAGCTAGGCTATGATCTTAAAATTTCAAACTTTATCTCTGCTTCATATACAGTAAATACATCTCCAAAATAAAGAGTAATCTGGCCCACTGAATTAACTAAGCAGAGCTCACATGGGCTCACAGAGACTAAAGCTGGAAGCACAGGACATGCATGGGTCCGTACCAGGTCCTCTGCATATATGTCATGGCTGTTAGCGTGCTCTTTTTGTGGAACTCCTAACAGTGGGAGTGGGCATATCTCTGACTCTTGCCGCTCTTGAGACCCTTTTCCTCCTGTTGGGTTGCCTTGTCCAGTCTGGATAGGAGGGCTTTTGCCTTGTCTTACTGTATCTTGTCCTGTTTGACTGTTGTCTCTTGGAGGCCTTCACTTTTCTGAAGGGGAAATGAGGGGCAGTGGATATTGGGGAGAGGAGAGAGAGGAGGTAAGTTGGAGGAGTGGAGGGAGGGGAAGCTATGGTTGGGATGTATTATGTGAGAAGAATATTTTTAATTAGAAAAAACTTTAGAAGGACAGTCATTGGTTCAGAAACCTTCATTATTCTAGACTCCCTCTATTCCCCAAGTTTAGCAGTTCAGAGCTTTGCTGTCTTTAGATAATCTAAGTCCTGTGGTGTGCTCTTGCTGTCCTAGGAATTCATTCTACCCTCACATGGCCACTACTGCCAACCCCGTCATTATACCTGATTTTGTGCAACTGTATTTCTAACTGAGCTACCTACTTAAGGCTTTGAGCTTGACCCCGGTGTCAAGGCAGGCCATTCTTTTCGAAGTCCTACTGTTGTCACTGTGGTTCTCAGGAAGCTGTGGTGGCAGGTAGTTCACACTGTCGTGCCCATCTGGCCCCACTCCCTCTTCACCCTGCTTTCTCTGAGCACGAAACACTTGGGTCAGCCTTCCCCTCAACTCCGATTTGTGAGAAGAACCCCTTTCCCTGCTCTCCCTATGGTCTTCCATGCCCTCAGAGGTCTACTGGCCTCCATGGCTGAACTGGGACTTCTGATTCTTCCATTGCCTCCAGCGTTTTCACCCTCATTAATCCCTCTGAAGAAGGCAGCAAAGTACTGGGTTAGGCATCTGAGGCTGGGTGTGGTTTTGTTACTTCCAGTGAGATAAACAGTGTACCTGGGCTATTTTCATTTGGTAAATAGAAATACCATTGTCCAAATCCTTCTAACTAGTGAGTGTCATAGACTGTAGGCCAAAAGAGAAGCACAAAAGAGTAAGTGTTGAGCTGTGGTCAGAACTATTCACTGTCTTGAAAAAGATGCCTCCTCTGGGCCCGTCTTCCTCAGGAGCCTTCCCAAGACCTGCAGGTACAAATGTCTCAGGATGCAAACATCCATCAGCCCCTCCTGTAAGCACAGACCTGAGTGGATGGATGGATACCCTTTCTGTTCAGGCTGAGCTGCCCACAGAGGGCTGCCGAGGGTCACTGCGTCTCTTTTCTTGTGCATAGTTCTGACAGTTTTCCCAGTTGGCTTTGGTGCTTGTTCCCAGCAAGAGTGATGTTTGACTCTGACTTGGGGAATAGGCCTCACCCTCCATGTGCTTCCTTTGTATTGATCTTTGTTTATTCACTGAATATGACAAGTCTTATAGTGGCAAGAGAGCTAATTTCCCCGATACTACCCTATCCTCTCCTCCAGGTATGTGTAAGTTCACAGTGGTTGGCATTAAAACTGGTTCATAATGGTATCATTTGGACATGCAATACCTGGACACTACCCCCAAGCATGATTTTTTTTTTTTTTTGGTCCTTTTGGTGTTGTATATAAAATCTAATACAGCCACCATACTTACCCAGAATTCTCCAGGATGCCTTACCAGTTACGTCCTATGCGACCCAAAGAAACAGTCACCTAGGCCATAGCCTATTTGAAACTGGCCTTGGAAAACACCACAGAGAACCATGATATGTGGTACTCCCTTTTATCTAGAAATTGGGGGTAAGGGTCACAGCATTCGGGTAAAGGACAACCACATGTGCTATCAAGGCTGGACAGGTAACGATGGCAGCCTGCCTGCCCCACAAGGGCAGATGCTGTGATTTCAGGAAATACCGCCAGTAGAGGAGAGCCTGACTCTTCTAACCTTTCATGACTCATAACCATTCATAGTCCTAACAGGTGTAGCCATAAAGCACAGGAACTAGCCCATATTTCTGATTTGTTGCCAGGCTGAATTCAAGAAAATATAGACCCACCTTTGAGAAAAGGTAAACATGGGTAGGAGAAAATATGTTGAGGCGATCAAAGTTCTAAGCCAAGGTCATGTGTAGCAGCTGAAGACTGCAAACTCGGGGCCAAAGAGAACAGGTGAGCCACGAGGTCTGTTCCTGGTGCTGTAAGTACCCAGCTGCTCTCACAGGTGATCAAAGCAGTCAAAACCCAAAACACACCAGAGGGATGGAAGCGGAGGATCCAATTATTTGGGGTTCTTTATGATTACACCGTGTTAATATTAGAATCAAACTCAAGCATGAAGTCATATTCAGACTTCCATTTCTAATTCAGTCTAACCATTTCTCTCATGTGATGCTACCCCCTGGGAACCCAGTTGCACTGCTGTGAGGAAACCAGGATCACGTACAGAGACCACCTGAAGAGGAGTCTTCACCC
Organism: Cricetulus griseus; assembly: GCF_003668045.3. Taxonomy (NCBI): domain Eukaryota; kingdom Metazoa; phylum Chordata; class Mammalia; order Rodentia; family Cricetidae; genus Cricetulus; species Cricetulus griseus. The sequence continues at coordinate 23,393,730 of NC_048596.1, read as the reverse complement.
CTCAGGCCCTTCTGCACCGCAGCTGACAGCGCACACTGGCTTGCCAGACAGGGAGTGTGCGCACTGGGAATGGATCCTCCAGCCCTCAGGTAGGCTACCCCAACCAATGCCATGTACAGAACATACAAACCTTAACCCACTGCTGGATTCTCAAATTGCAGATTTATGAGAATAAAAAATTGTCGTCGTTTCAAATTACTAAAAAAAAGATACAAAAAATGTTTGAATGTATATGTAACCAGTTATACATGATCACAATTATATACAACAAAACTTCAATATAAAAAACAAAATCATGAAAAAAGAACAAAGAAGCTGGGCGGTGGTGGCGCACACCTTTAATCCCAGCACTCAGGAGGCAGAGGCAGGTGGATCTCTGTGAGTTCGAGACCAGCCTGGTCTACAAGAGCTAGTTCCGGGACAGCCTCCAAAGCCACAGAGAAACCCTGTCCTCGAAAAACCAAAAAAACAAAACAAAAGAAAAAGAACAGATTAAGTTGTCAAAAGTTAAATATATAGGGATAAGAATAATAAAATAATAAAATAATCAAACCAAATCTTCTCTAATGCCCAAACTATTTTAATAATGACACTGAGAATGTTGGTGTGTCTTACACTCTTTCATGGTTTTTTTAGAGATTACAAGATGCAAAAAAAAAAAAAAAAAAAAAATAGAAGAAGCTAGCTCTTACCTATTAAGCTAAATTTGTAGCATGTATATTTATATATAATGGTTTCACTTTCATTTGGGGCAAATATTTTTTATTTATTTGACAATTTCATACATGTAAATGGTGTATTTTGATTGTGTTACCCTCACTACCCACTCCTTCTGAATGGAAATGCCTTAATAAAATATTGCTATTGACAGGAAACAGTTTGCTTGTGTGTTTGCAGTCCTTGGGAGTCATCCCAAGATTTTATGTCTAGTTTGCAGATGCTCTACCACTGAGTCATATCCCCAGCCCTGTGGTAGAGGGTTTTTTGTTTTTAATATTAGTTTTGCTTTGAAATATGGTAACTATATACAAAACCTACATACACAGAAGCTCTTTGGCATCTTCAATATTTTTAAAAGATATTCCATTTTATTTTATTTATTTGTTATATCTTGCAAGCACTAGATTTGCTGCAGCATGAATTGACCAATAATTTGAGAGTAATGGCACAGGGACAAGATGTGTGAGAACAATGCTAAGGGCTGGGGTGTAGCTTGGTGACAGAGCGCTTGCCTAGCATGTGCAAGGCCCTCAGCCGCATCTCCAGTGTTCCAACCAGGGATATCAAGTTTGAACTTGAGAGAAGTATGGAACACAGAGAAGTACCTGTCTAAACTAGATACATTTTTTACCGATATTCCCTTAGAATGGTGAGTTTGAACAGGTCTGAATCTACCAAAGCCTTCCAGTTATCCTTAGATCTAAAGAGAGCAGGGAGCACAGAGCAAAAAAGTCCACCTGGCAGCAGCCATGGGGTCACATAGCAGCATCTTCAGAGGCTCCATATTTTGTGCCTTGGGTCTTTCAGTTGTGCTGTGTAGACACTAAGGACACTTGGACACTTTGGAGCCTGTGTTCATAGGGACAACTGTGAAGCTGTTTGGTAGCCTCTATTAAATATACAAACACACATACTGCACACCCCCAATACTCCATTTGAGGGATTTATCTTCACTTATGTACAAAATGGCATATACAAGATTATTCATTGTGGCCATATTTTTAATAGCAAAAAAAAATTGAACAAGCCTGATGATATTCTTCAGTGGGGTACTGGCTAGATAAGGCATGGCACATATGTGAGATAATCTGGCACACAATTAAACGTATATCAAGACCAAGGAAGCTTTTCATCCATGCTTGCAGCAAGCCTCCAAACTGCTAAGTGAAAAACACAAACAAGGTTTGTGCTCATTTACACATACAAAAGGGACCATTTCAGGAGGACACACTGAAGGCGTTGACATTGGCTGTCATTGGGACAAGGGACCTGGTGACTGAAGGGTGGAATAAAGATGCTTTTCACTGAATCCCTTGAATATTTTTCAGTTTGAACTATGTAAAAATAAATTGGTGAAATAAAAACCAAAAGATTTTTCTTGAGATTTTATTTAAAAAATAAGAGAAAACGTCGAGCTAGAGGCATGCACACACTTGGGGGATCACTTACTATAATTTGGGGCATTGCTTTGCTCACTTTTTTGAATTCTTCATGCTGTCTCCTTCCTTTGCCTCACACAGTCTACAGACCAGACTTCATCCCATAGAAGAAAATACAAAAGATCAAGCTGAGTCCCTGATGTTTAATGGGAACAGGTACTCCAACGATGTACAGGAAGCATGGCTGTCCCTTACACAGATGTTTAATTTCCTATAGAAAACATTTCTCTCCTAGAAGAGACACAACTTTTGAGTAAGTCCCACACAGACCAGGAGCTCCTTGACATTCTGTCATTTTTAACCCTTGCCAATTGGAGAAAGGCCAGTTGGGAAGCTGAAGTTCAAAAGGTTGGAGGGTGTTACCTACCTGGTTAATTCTGGTTCCTTCACTTAAGTGATGAGCCTGGGCCACTAGGTCTGCCTGACTCAGAGATCTCACTCTCCAGTAGCCTTGGCACCTCCTCTCTTGGGATATCATTTAGGCTAGAGAGTCACTAGGGTGACTGTCACTGTGGGGAAGGATCATTTCTTTGAGACTGGGGATATATGTGTCCTTCCACCTCAACCTTAATATAGGAAGAGATAGCTGGGAGACAATAGAATAGGATGGATGACTATCAGTATATATATTTGTTTTATTTCTTCAATATTTGTTCCTTAAAGTCAGCCAATGTCAAGAAGCCCATCACTGCCAAACCCTCAAGTAGTCATACCTATAAGGTATACACACTATATAGTCAGCAAGATGCTGCCTGAGAACTTATTTGTGGATTGGCTTCTTTATGCCTTCAAGCAAGAAAGAATGGAGTTATGCGAAGTCACCACACACACAGAAGTAAACTCTAGGCTGGCTGCATTCAGCTACCACTGATGCACTAAGAATGATGCTAAGGGTTCAGAGTAGCATGGAGAAGCAGAGAAGCAGTCAAGCTCAGAAGTGGGGATGGAGAGCAGAAATGGCAGGCTTGTCCCTGTCCTCCAGATGAGATGCACTAAGATGGCACACTCCCAGCTCTTCTCCCACTGGAGGCATGACACTGATAAATTTTGTACTCTCTAGACCCTTAATTCCTAATAATTTTTTGTTGCTGTTTGGAGGGTTTTTTTTTTTTCTCATTTTATTGCTGAGGAACTAGTGACCTGGAGATGTCAAATGACTTGGCCAAGGACACATTGTTAACATAGGAGGAGCCTAGGTCCTAGCAACCCTAGCCTCTCAAACTCCAAGCCTGTGCTCTCAGGCTGTCATCTTACTGCTTCTGCTAAGCCTAAGTCTTCATGCTTCAAGCTCAATACTCCTCAAGGCTCCATGCTTTTTTATTCTCACTTGGCATATTTTTTTTTTTTTAATATGAGTGACTAATTCAGGGTACTTAACTTTTATTACCCAAATCTTTACCACTCTAGGAAGGTGTGTCTTGTCTGTCTCAAAGAACCCTTGACCTCCTTTGGGGGGGACATGGCTCAGTGATTAAGTAATCAAATCTTTATGCAATCTAATAGCATAATTATAAAAAAATACCCCCCCTTTTTTAAAAATCATGTTATTAAGTAACCATGTGATTATAATTTGGCTTCTCATATATTTTAAGTGCAGAAGACAATGAAATAATCAAATATTGAATACCTGGTTCTCTTAACTGTTACAATTTTCATTTAATTTTAATAAAAATTTATCTTTGCCCATTATTAAATTCTCTGTATTTGATTTTTGTGACTCTTCCTAGGGAGGGAGAGTCTTACACCCCTTTTTGCTGAGTGATATCCTTGCATTAATCAGATTAATTACAATGGCTACTGCACCCACAACCCTCCAGATCTCATCCACTTTACAGACTTGTGATTCTTACATCCATCAGCATACTACAAGATGCTGTCTTCTGGGAAATGCCCCCCACTGGTTCCTGTATTTGTTTGAGTCCTTGGGCGCCATCTGGTGGTGCTGTCTTGGGAGGTTGCAACTCCTTTGGGGAGAGGGGCAAGGCTTGGGCCCCAGTTGTGGCTTGAGCTCTCTGATTTTTCGTCCATCAAGACATAAACAAATGTTCTGCAAGCTCTCACCGCCATTGCCATTGACTGTGCTGGTCCAGCCTCTGTACCTTCCCGTATTGCGATGGATTGGACCCTCTAAATTCTGAGACAAAATGAACCCCTCCCTTAAGTTGCTTCTGTCACATATTTTGTCATGGTGATGAGGAAAGTAGCCAATACAGGAGAGGAGTTGTAGCTCTCCTTCAGTGCTGGTCCAGGACTCCAGCCTCCTCCTAGCTGCTGTTCCAGACGTCTTAGCATGTAGCTTCCAAGCTTGTCAATATTCTATGTGCACAGAGGCTTGGATGTGGACAAGCATCATCACCCACATTTTAACATAACTGAAAAGAAACAGAGTTTTTCTTTATGCTGAGGAACAGTGAAAGGAATTTGGGGAACATGAAGTAATGGTCTTGCCACATCCCTGCTTCCAGGAGGAATGGCCCAAACTCCAAGAAGCCTAAAAAGCCAGTGAGGATCCTAACTTAAGTTCATTAGTCAGGTGTGTCTCGTCAGTCTGATCTGGAACAGAGTCACAAAGACACATGTGCCACAGAATAGTCCAGGGTGGTGCCCCGGGACCTGGCTCTCAGTGCTGGCTCTAGAACTACCTGTCTACACTGGTTACTATCAGTCCTCATGCCCGGTCAATCTAGCTGTCCTGTCAAGTCTGTGAGATCCCTGCTCTCCTTCCCAGCAAGATTTCTATTCCCTTCAATGATTTGGCCCTGAGCAGTGACAATCTTCCTGTGGAGAGCCTCTCCACCAGATCCTACGGCATTTCCAGGCAACATTCCTCCGATGACATCCCCTTGCATTACCTGCTGTAGTTAACTTCCCAAGTCCCTGTGAAAAAGCAAGCAGCAATACAAAGCAGGCATTTAAGGCTAAATATATAGTAAAGGTGGGACATCCTCATGAGTGAAGTCTGGACAATGGAATCATATCTAGGAGTGGTTGATATAGAGAGATCCCACTCAACAGCTTGTCAACCCATTCACAAACAAAAAGTAGGACCCTGCAATAGTGCTGCTCAGTAGAGTGAAATTTTGAATATCCTGGAAGCCATATTGCATAATGTATCAAAAATCAGATGAAATTGCTTTTAACAATGTTTGACCCAGGCCCAATATATCTAAAATATTACCCATCTCAATATATAATCAAAACAAACCTTACTAGTGAGATGGTGTATATCCTGTTCGTTATTCAAAGTTTAGAGTCTATTTCATATGCTTGCATGTCTCTATTAAGACCAGTCACGTTTGCAGTGTTCAGTGGCCACGGGCAGTAGTTACCATGTTAGACAGCTCAGATCCAGCAAATGCAGCGAAGAGTGGCAGGTGCTGCAGGCACAGTCTCATGAGCCTGCCATGAGTAGCACACATGTCAAAGCTCCTTCAACATTCTCCATGGTGAACCTCTGGAAAGCCCCCATGTTACATGAGAAACACAAAGCTTAGGGAGTTCCTGATATTTGTGTGAAGTCACACAGACAGCAGAGGACAGAACAGGCCATGCACGGGTCTGTTTATCACATAACACCTTCCGATCTCGTTCTCACTCGGATAAGAGATGCCTTGGTCTGCAGATCAGAAAAGAACCTCAGCAAAGCTGAGAGGTGTTGGGAGAACAGCACGAAGGTCTTTGCACCCACAGATCTCCAGAGAAACTAGGAAAGTCAAGCATGCAGGATTGTCTTTCCAATGAGGAAGAAGTAAAACCTGTTATTCCAAACAAAGCTGGGGATTAGAAGTGATCAGTGCACACCTTTAGTCCCAGCACTAGGAAGCAGAGGCCATGTGACCTCACGAGTGTAAGGCTACCCTGGTCTACAGAAGAGTTTCAGGACTACCCGGGTTATTACACAGAGAAACCCTATCTTGGAAAACCACCCTTCCCCCCCCCCACACACTGCCCAAAAGGCCTAGTGATCTTACCTGTTGGATCAAGCCACATCAATCTTCTATAACCAGGGGTGGGGCTAATAACCTAAATGACCTTTACAGCAGGGGTCTCCCCAATTTTCCACAACCAGAACCAGAGATACCTAATAGTCTAAATGACCCTTTACATTGTCTATATAGCCAAGGGCTCCCCCAAGTGCCCACAACCCGGATCAGAGGTGGCTAGTACCACAAATGACCCCTACACTATCTGTATGACTGAAACCAGGCCAGACAGACCCCTCCTTTGGTCCTTAAGCTACTACAGACAGCCTATCTCTAGAACCCATCTTCTTGAAAGAAATGACATGTACCCTGAGTAGAGTTTCAAAGTAATTATGCTTCCTTGTGTTGTGCACCAGGGATTGCGTTACACCAGGAAACTTAATTTGTTGGGAATAAACCGCCTAGCATTGGAGTCTCTGGGAATTTGATCCAGGTTGACGAAGTCAATGTGATCCATGACTTTATTCTCACATCTGCCCGACACTTTCAAAGACCCCTGCCCCCCCACACACAGAAGAATGGCACAGCTCCCAGGAAGCATGCAGCCAAGCCAGCCATCCCCTGTGAAGACAGGAGATGGCTTACTCTCAAGTCAGAGGTGTAGACATGGGTGCTGATGAGTTCCCCAGCCAAAACACTCCCAAGAAGCTGTGCTGAGATGAACATTCAAAGACAAAAGAAGCACTACATCCAAGAGAAAGGTATTTGAGCATTAACAGGACAGAGTTGGTGACATAAAAAATCATAACCTTAGTAAATGAGCAGTGTCAATAAAGTGACTGCAGGTGGACATGCCTGGGGTCATCATTGTGATGTGGGGTCAGCAGCCTGGAGCCAGGGCAGGACAGGCAGCCTGGTCAACTCTAGAGGCAAAGCTAAATGAGCCAATGGCACTATAGAGGAGGTTGGGATGTACAACCATCTCAAATGTCAGTCTGCGACACAGCCAGGAAGTGGTAGTCTATACAGGCTACCAAGAAGGATGCGCTTAGCTGGGACAAGCTCAAAAGCCCATCCAAAAGCTTTCAATGAAATGAAAACATCCTGGCAAATTCATTTAGTGTTTCTACTGTGCCCTTTCTCTATTATTTATGACACAGTAGTGGTAGTGGGTAGTCACTGTTTGGGTGGCTTTGTCTTTCCCCTCTTCCCTTAGCAAATATAAGTTAGCATGGGACCAGTGAGATGGCTCAGTGGGTAAAAGCCCTTTCTGTCCAGCCTGACAACCTGACTTTGATCCCCAGGAAAGTAGAATGACACATTTGATTCTCACAAGTTGACCTCTGACCTCCACACAAGTGCATGACAGTGCTCTAAAACACACACACACACACACACACACACACACACACACACACACACACACACACACACAAGATATAATATAATGTTAACATAGAACAATTCTATATTAGCTCTCCAATGTTACAGGTCTTTGGTATTAATGGCATTTAAAACCTACAAACCACTGAGAAAGGCCCCACCTGTTCTCATATTTCTTTCTATTAATAATCCTAGGACATATACAAATATAACACACACACACACACACACACACACACACACACACTCAGGAGTGACTCCTAAAGTAAGACTATGTGACAACTTATTAACTTACTTCACAGACAAAACTCAGGATTGTACAGTAGTGCTGCCCAGTAGAAATATAATGCACAGTGCATGGAATTTTGAATTTTTTTAGGAAGCCATATTAAATAATGTATAAAGAAATGGATGAAATTGTCAAAAAGACTTTAAATACATAGGCACATACACATTATCCCAAATACATATATACACATCTCCTCAAATATACATGCATATATACGTACTTACATTTGTACATACATATTTTGAAACTGGGACCAGGCTGGTTTTGGATTCACTATTTAGCAAAGATGACCCTGCACTTCAGATCTTCTGCCTCTAGGATTACAGGCAGGCTGCACCACAGATCATTATGAAGTAGTGGGGACTGAACCCAAGGCTCTTTGCATGCTAGGCAGGGACTCCATCAACTGAGATACTTCCCTAGCTCACCACACATCACTGATAAACTAAAATTTCTTCATGGAATAGTTTAGAATTAAAATGGCAAGGCCAGGAATGCCAGGGAAATAACCTAACCTCTGATCAGCCAAGAGGTAGGAAGAACTCTGGTGACTAGGTCATGTTGATAGACCAGCTGTCTCTTCCAGAAACCTTTAGGGGACATAGGCAAAGCACTGTTGTCCTCAAATAGCCTTGCTTCTAATGCACTGAATTGTAGTAAGGATTGCTTCAAACAAGCAGACTCCATCTATTCCAAAATGAAAAGACACTTAAGTATGAGGTAACCAAGAAAAGCTAGAACCATATGTAATAAGCTGTGATAAGAGCTACTTCATGCCATAGTAAAACTACAGGATGGTCATGTAAACATGATAATAAAAGGAGCATGGTCTAATTAATGGCTAACAAACCCTGCCAAGCCCTCAGAACAGCAGCCCCTTCAAAGTCAAAACGACAATCTACAAGGCTAACAGACAGTCAGACTAGCCGGGCAAGGAGAAGAACCGAGCCTCCAAAGCTGACCATTCCCGTAACTGACCGAACACTGTGTAAACTGTGTGTGATTGTCTCCGGGTAGGCCCCAGACATGTGCACATTGTATGTGGGTCCTCCATTGCCTCAACGTGGGAGACACTCAGAGATTTAAATCTTAATGAACATGACCTGTCTTTGTTCATTGTCCGACACAAGTGCCATAAAAACTCCCTGGATAACCAGCCCAGTGGGTTTGTTCCTCTCCCAAGAGTCTCATCTGGAGTTTGCTTGCCTTGCACAGATCTGCTTTTCACGACAGGTCTTTAGTCTTCCTAGTTTAGTCTCTCCTGCTCTAGAATAAGAACTATTAACACATTTTTATTAATTATATTTGTTCATTGACAATATCATAAATGTATGTAACACATTCTGATAATTTCATCCCCATCCTCTCTTGTCTCTCTCCCACACCTGTCAACCCCCTCCCACCCTTTTAAGAACCTTTCTCCTGTGCATGTCTTTTTGTTCTGTGACCTGTTGCTGTTGCCCAGGGTCTTCTCTGTGACTATGAGCTTAGAACTATCCCATGTAGCCCGCTGGGCTCACCTGCGTGTACACAACTGAAGACAATAACTCTCCCCTCCCTCACTAGCAGCTAACAGTTCAGCAGGAAAAGGATCAGACCTGTGAGCTCCTCCTATCCATGACTGACAGTTGGCAGGGCCACTCCCGTGAGGGCCAGGGCTAGCCACTACAATTGCTGTGAGTTCATGATTGTGATAGATAGCTATGTCCTTCCCAGAAGATGGCATCTGTGGCCTTCTCCCTGTCTTCCGGTTCTTACATCCTTTCTGTCCTGTCTCCTACAGTCCCTCAAGCCTAGAAGGGGGTGGCATAAAAGTGCTGTTTAGGGCCGAACATTCAACTTTCCCTCATTCTCAGCACCTTGAGCAGCCATGAGTCTCTGTTTTCACTACTGTTCACTGCAGATGGGAGGCTTCTCTGATTAAGGCTGAGCAGAGCCTTCATCTGTTGGGCATGAACTTAATTATTTAGGAATTATTTAGTTTGACATCATGTCAATTTCTGCTAAACATTGAGAGTAAGTTTCCCCCAAGGGCTATGACTCCCCAAGCCATGGGTTGTTTTTTCCTTCTTTTTTAAATCAGACATTTCTTTTTGAAAACTCATCGTTCTCCAGCCGGGCGTTGGTGGTGCACGCCTTTAATCCCAGCCCTTGGGAGGCAGAGGCAGGTGGATCTCAGTGAGTTTGAGACCAGCCTGGTCTACAAGAGCTACTTCCAGGATAGGCTCCAAAGCCACAGAGAAACCTGTCTCAAAAAAACAAAAACAAAAAAAAAAAACAAAAAAACAAAAAACAAAAAACAAACCAGAACTCATAGTTCTATTGTCTATGAATTTCATTCTACCATTCGGTTCACAAGACAAGGACCCAGAACTGAGCCAAGTCTTACTCACAGATCCTGTCCCCCCCCCTTTTTTATTTTTTCTGAACTATTAGCTGCTATTGAGGGAGGGGAGGGAGAGTCATTGTCTCCAGAGCCAAGGACTCACCCTGTTATTCCTGATTTCATTCTGAAATCAAACCAATCTCTGCAGGCACACCGCAGCATTTCATCAGTTACCACCTTTCCTGGGACTACCAAATGTTCTTTCCTCCAGCTTCTCGAGTTGGCAGCTGAAAATTAAGCAATTGAGCAATAGCTTTTCCACCCAGGGAAAGATGAATTAAAACGTGTTATTGGACTTTAATGTTTTCCCTCCGGTAGAATCTCTAGTAAAACAGTATTGCTTTCTTTCCATTTAGTCCCCTTGGAAGGCCAGGGGATTTCAGCTTCACATGTACAAGGTCTTTGTTGGTGACCTTGGTGACTTAGCCAAGGTTATGTGAATGTAGTGGAGATAAAGCCATGTTCCAAAACTGGCTTTCAAACCAATTTTGCTTCTTTTAATTTTTCTTTTTACTTTGACAACATTTCAGATTTACAAAAGCACAGTAAGAATTGTATAAAGAATTCCCATTAGCCTTCACCCAGATTTCCGGAGTTAATATTGAGAGTTGAAAAGGTGGTACCATGTTCACACAAGTACAAAATAGGGTGGGCTGAAGTCCACAGACAGGGGACTGAGCATTCAAGCAGAGTTTCTGTGTGGAAACCCTGAATTCCCAGTCTTTGCGATTACACATTTGACTGGAAGGTTGAGGCCCAGCCAGACTGCTGGGACTGCTCATCGGTTCTCAACACTGCTGTGGTAGTCATGGCTCACAACCATGCAATTCTATCCATATAAGTTACTTATTGCCATGCCTTGCTGAGGTTCTTTGTGCAGACTCACACCGGGTCCCTTCAAAGGGCTGCCTGGAGTCTCCCTCTGACTATGATTTTTCTTCAAAGATAACAATATTGTGTCAAACAGGAAAGATTTAAGATTCAGAAATCATTAACAGGAAAGTTAATTTAGTGAGTTGGTTTTGTGTGTCATATTAACAGAGTGTTGATTTAAGTATTTTCCTGATAGGCCTCAGGGTGTGTGTGTGTGTGTGTGTGTGTGTGTGTGTGTGTGTCCTTGTGCCAGTGTGTGTGTCCAAATAACTGAGACTAGATGCTGGGAATTCCCATAGTGAACAGTTTGATCTTACCAGTAGATGTCGCTACAGTCTGACATTATTTTAGAAACTCAGACTGATGAGCAGCTCCTTGGAGTTTGGTGAGAGGGGCCACTGGCTCTTCTTTATCTAGACAACATGATCTTCTCCCTTTAATAAAACACAATAAACATGTAATAAAATTCACTGTGTGAATGTGTGAGTAAAAAAAAAACCCAACTTGTCTGGGATATTCTATCTTCATAATTGAGCTATTTTAATAGGAATACCGGAGGAAAACCTTTAATTTGCAAAATAAAAGTGAGCTCCGAGACTTAACGAGACAAAGACAGAGGAAAGCAGCACAGCTCAGAGTCTTTTCATGAGAAGGTGCCTGAGCATTCAAGCAACTCAACTGACAGACATCGATGTTCCTAATCATGCGTAGGCACTGAGCCTGTTCTATTAGAAACATGGGAGATGTGGTACACAGAGCTCTTTGGGAAATGAGACAAGAAGAGCCTTTGCTCTGTTCTCCATCGATGGCACAGAAGAAAAGGAGAGGTTTTGGATACCAGAGACAGACAAAAATTCTAAAGTTGGAGTGAAGGAATCAAGAAACAATTTCCATGCATATATATCTGTAAATCTCTCTCTCTCTTCTCTCTCTCTCTCTCTCTCTGTCTTTCTCTCTCTGTCTCTCTTTCCCTCTCCCTCTCCCCCTTCTCTCTCACACACACACTTAAAAAGATGAGTTGTAAGCCTTCTCACAGGTTTGAAACAATGAACAAATGTGAGTGTCGGTAAGTGCTAGGCGGTTAAGTAGCACATCCTCTACTGAGTGGCCTCTCTTAAGAGCTCTAAACGAGGCAGGAGTTGTTTAGAGTGAAGCCATCTGAATGATTGGTCGTGTGATGGGTTAAATAATTTATCCAAGGCCATTCGGTTAATGATGGAAATAACTAGGTTCACTCTGCCTTAGATAATTCGATAGAGCAACAGGGTAAGTCTTGCTGACTGAGGAGTAAATCTTGGAATCCATATCTTCAACTGATTTTCCCTAATCACTTATCTAAAAACCACCTTAGTAAAGCCTTCCTATGAGCAAGGCATTCTCTAGGAGAGTCAGGGAACTTAAAAGAACTTAGAACTATTCTACCAAACACTGAATGGAAAAAAATCAATATAATGAAGCCCAGCGCTATTCTGCTCATAGATTGGTGACTACCCCAGAGAACCTTCATCCAGTAACTGATGGAAACAGATGCAGAGATCCACAGCTAAGCATTGGGCTGAGCTTGAAGAATCTTGCTGAAGAGAGGGAGGAAGGAAGGATTGTACAAGTCAGGGGGATTAAGAACATCACAAGGGAACCCACAGAAACAACTAACCTGTGCTCATAGATGCTTATGGAGTCTGGACCAACAGCTAGGGAGTCTGCATGGGACCAACCTAGGCCCTCTACATATGAGTGACATTTGTGTAGCTTGGCTTACTTGTGGGATTCCTAACAATGGGAGAAGGGGCTATCTCTAATACTTTGGCTAGTTCTTGGGTTGCCTTGCCCCCAGCATTAATACAAGGGGAGGATCTTAGTCTTACCTCAGCTTTATATGCCATGTTTTGTTGATACCCATGGGAGGCCTGCTCTGAAGAGAAACAGATGAGGAGTGAATGGGGATGGGGTTGGGAAGAGAATGGGAGGAGAGGAGGGAGGGGAAACTTTGCTTGGGATGTAAAATAAATGAATAAATTTAATTAATAAAAGATTTTTAAAAAGCACTTAGAACTGACTGCAGAGGGCAGCATTTGGAGATGAAGGTGAACCCCAATAAAGGTCACCCTCTATACAATTTAAAAGTGTTTGAGAGTGGCTGGGAAGATCAATTCGTCTGTACAGTGCTTGTTTGCCACCCATGCATGAGGAAGAACCCATGCAAAAAAGCCTGGGCATGTTGACTTGTTGCTGTAATCCCAGCATTGAGGAAGCAGACACAGGAGGATGCCCCGGGCTCACTAGCTGTGGCCCAGCCTAGTCAGTGGACAGTGTCTGAGGAGAATTACACTAGCCTCCACATGCACATGCATGTAAAGTTTACATTGTAAACACACAGCAATAGCTACACACACACACAAACACACACACAGAGGGGGGAGGGAAAGGGGGAGGGGAGAGGGAGAAGAGGGGAGGAGAGAGAGAGAGAGAGAGAGAGAGAGAGAGAGAGAGAGAGAGAGAGAGAGAGAGTCTGGGGAAAGCTGAAAATGTTTGGACTGCTGTGAAGAATGTTCTAGGTTGAGTGATATTTCTGGAGGGAGAAGAGACTTCAGAATTTATGCATCTTATTTATTTATTTAAATTAGAAACAAGCTTCTTTTGCATGTCAATCTCAATTCCCTCTCTCTCCCCTCCTCTCCAGCCCCCCACCAACCACCTATCCCATCCCCTTTCTGCTCCCCAGGGAGGCTGAGGCCTTCCATGGGGATCTTCAATGTCTGTCATATCGTTTGGAGCAGGACCTAGACCCTCCCCCCTGAGTCTAGGCTGAGAGAGTATATCTCTATGTGGAGAGGGCTCCCAAAGTTCATTTGTGTACTAGGGGTAGAATTTATGGATCTTATTTTCCAAAGTGAAGCTCATCTCTAGCTGACCCTCAAGATTGAAGACTCAGTACAAAATTTACTCTTGTTTCTTGAAACACTAGTAGCACACCCCTCTTTTTTGAAATCACGAAATAGATGGTTTTTCACACTATCTATAGAGGAGGCTGAGGTGCAGCCTTGGCTTGCAGTATTAATGAGTTATGCAACTTGATTTCTTCTACAGTCTCCCTGCTTCTGGAACAAGAATACAACCATGTGAGTTGAAATCCCAAGGCAAATCTGAGGGCTGCCTGTGTTTGTTAGCATCTCAAGGCCAGGACAATGTCACTGCTCTGTGTTCTTCCTCAACATGCAGATATTTTCTGGCTCCCCCCAGGGTGTTAATTTCTGCCCCCACGATACTTGATACATTTGCTTAAATGTCTCAGTGCACTTTGTGTTTAGAAGTGCCCTTCCGGAACTCCATCTCATCCCTGGGCAGCAAGTTAAGTCTGGTTGGGTGTTAATTGCTAAGGGAATAGCCTCAGAATCTTGCCTACACATTTCACCCAGGGGCAGTCAGAAAGGGCTGCTTGGAAGAAAGGATAGGATAAATGTCTCTAATCAAGAACTCAGTGGCTGAGTCCACAATCTGTGGAGTGTTTTTTCCAGAACTGCCATCAAAAGCAGTGTAAATTCATTATGAAAGCCCCAAGTAAACAGAAAACCTTTTCCTAACTAGCTATAAAGTGTTCAAAACATTCAGCCCTACCATATAGAGTGAAGTAATGGAGAAGTGACTTCTTTTTACTTGAACTCGGGAGAGGTGAGGGTTATTAATTTCCAGTATAATATTGGCAGAAGAGTTCAAATCAGCAGGAGGTACTGGATTTATCTATATTCTACCTACCTACTATCTATCTGTTATAATATTTACAAATATAAATGTTTAGTATTTCCTGTGGCCCAGGAACTCAATTTTTTAAACATTCTCCTTAAAAAAAAACCCAGAAAAATTAAAGATATAGTTTTTTTAATAATTTACAGCAAAGCAAAACTATTGCTTTAGTTGAGCACATTAGGCTAAAAGAGCTACCAGCATAGATTAAAATCTATGAACATATTTCACAACTATAGGTATAAAGTAAAAGAAAATTGTTATGTAATATTAATGGACAAGAATGCAAAGCAAAGATGCAATGTGTAGAGTATAGATGAATGTATACTCTCTTACACACACACACACACACACACACACACACAGAGGCACACTGTCACACACACGTACACACTCTCACAGACACAGACATGCATACAGTCTCTCTCTGCTTCTCTCTGTCTCTGTCTCTGTCTCTGTCTCTCTCACGCACGCGTGCTAGTGCGCGCGTGCGCGCACACACACACACACCCCCCTGCACAATGGCTCTCTGGTGTCTGTAGTCTGGCTGTACAGAGTGTATCTGACTGGCCTATCATTGCACTGTCACTGTGTCTGCTGTTGCTGTTGGGAAAATAACTGGTCTCTAAAACGATGCCATGGACACTTAAGACTGCTTTAGCAGAACCTGAGACAGGCTGAGGGTCTGCCTGAGACTTAAGGAGTCAAGGAGGCGTATATTCTTCAAGAAGTGCCAAGAGGGAAACTGACCAGAGCAGGAAAGCGGTGAGCTAGTATGGGGCTTCTGATGAGTCTAATACTAGGCTGATCCCAGGAGAGCCCAGACTCACTGCCCTGTGAGATCTCTACCCTCAGAGCAACTCAGGAAGTGGGCTTGGGGAATCTGTGAGCCCTTGACAATCAACACACTCAGCATCTGGGCACTAGGTGCAAAGTAAAGGGGATGTGGGCCGGTCAGAGGTCACAGGCCCTTATGCTCTTTAAGCCACAAAGGGGCAATGTGGGGGCAAATGACGTCACTGTTGTGGCCTCGCAAGAGCCATCTAGGAACAGCTTTTCTTCCTATTGACTAGATGGGCTTTTAGCATCCACAGCCAGTTTTAGCTACATCTGTAAATGCAACTCTTCTGGAAGCATGTAGTTGCGGCTTACTCACACTTCCACGGAGCGCAGACACTGTGACTAAACACTCCTGCACCCAGGTACCGCAGTTTACAGACGCTGGGCACTGGCTCCTGGCTGGTTTTAAGGACTACATCAGTATGGAGGACTTAGGGTTGAGTCCTCACTACCTGGCCCTCTCGGAGGATCTTCAGGAAGTGTGTTCCAAATTTAGCAAGAAAAAAAGAGAGAGAAAAAGGAAAGAGGAAGAGAAGGAGGAGAAGCAGCAGCAGGAGGGGGATTTTCTTTAGTTAAGACTCTAATTTTTGTCTGATTTTTAAGAAAGTAGATTTAAAAAGCTACTTCAAGCTCTCTCCCTGCTGCCTGCGCCCCCGAACCCCCAACTTTCTGACAGGGCAAAGACAGGACAGGCAAAGGCCCATGGAGGCAATGTTCTGAGTTTAGAATAGTTTTGAACAAGATTTCCTTGGTCTCATGTTTCCTACAACAGGTATTCAGATTTAAAATAACTGAAGGGGACCACCAGGACCCTGTCATTTTCTCAACTATCTTCCCTGCCACCCTGAAGTGTGCGTGCAATGATGCGATTCATTCAAAATCCAATGGCGCCCCTTGTGCTTTGGAACTCGATGCCCTAGGATGCGCATAGCCTGGGTCTTCCCTCCCCCCCCCTTTTTAAAGTCTTTATTGGAATGATCATCCATTGATTACATCTGTAATCTCATCACTCGGGAGGCCAAGGTAGAGGGATTGTAGGTTTGAATCCAGCTTGGGCTACACAGAAGAGCCGGTCTCAAAGAGATTTGACACTAGGAAGGAATTAAGCAACAGTCAATGTGGAGAAAGACCTCACCACCGAGGACAGGGGTAACTCGCTGAAGCCCCCGTGGAAAAGGACGGGGTGACTATATGGAAAATGGCAACCAGAGCTGCTCTAGGACTCAGCAACCCCACTCTGCATCCTTACAGCCAGAGGAAACAGCAATCGGGATCTCGAGATATGGTTGGTTATCACAGCGGTACCCACAATAACCAGCTAAGGAGTTCACCATGTGTCCTGCTCAAGAAGGGCGATGGCCTGGGCTGCATTTTTTTTCTTTTTTTCTGACGTCTACACAGGCAAGTCTTGGAGTTAAGTCCAAGGAAAAGCAAGATGTTACTCAGCTATCCATGGCTGCCGTTATCCTTGCAGGATGCACACACACACACACACACACACCTTCGATGTTAAACTGACCTGAAGGAAGGGTGTCGTTTTCAAGCTGAGAATTTGGAAGGAAATGTCTTTCTTTTTCCGTTAAAGTGACCTGTGCACATGCTAAAGGAAAAACCAAAGCATAACAAAACATTGCACAGTATAGAAAAATAAGAACCCAAACTCCTGTTTCTTCCAACGTTTCTCATTCTGGCTCCTTGCTCCATTTAGACATCTGGTTTCTGGGTCTTTGATTGACTTCTCCCTGTAGACACACCAGTCAACTTGTGACTTACCTAAGAGGAATTTGGAGGCTGAGTAAGGAAAAGAAAGCAGTCCAGGTTTATTTCATTATGGTCAGATGCCGAAAATAAATCCAGATCATCATTATGTGCCCACAAAGAGAACAACTTGGCACCGACAGAGAGGTATTTCATTATAATTTGGATGGGTTATGGCATTCGGTGTTTTGTTTCATTATGTTTTCATTTATTGACAGGCCAACATGGCCACAGAGAATGTGGAGTCCCTGCCAGTCCTTTGGTGACCTCCAGTACAGTTAGAAAAAAGAAAGAAAGAAAATTAGTTGAACAGAAAAGATGTCAAGATTTGCTTTCATAATCAGCTTCCATGTGATGTTGGGGAGGAAAACTGCATCTTATTATTTACTTAAGCCCATTTCAAAGGCCTAGGCTCAGCCCTGGCTACGGCCTTTCGCCTCACTTAGAGTGAGTCCCTGTCCCTCTTGTCTGTCCGTGCCCCTCCGCCCAGCTTCTCTCCTACTGTAGGGCCCATCCTTGCTTAAATACCTGTATTTGAGGTGTATTCTCAGTACTCCCTTAGTGGACTGTCTATTCCACGGGCCAGTGAGCTCACTAGAGGGCAAAAGAATGCAAGAACAACCCTGTTTATTCATGTGATGTCCACACCAATAAGTCCTATGCAGCATTAGGACAGTGATAACCAAAATGCCAGATGTGAACAAGCCTTGGTAAGGATGTAGAGGAGTGAAAATTTTGCCAGTGGGAGTGTAACATGTGTTCCCTAGAGAAACAGACCCTGGAGAGTGGATATATGCCTGAAAGGGTAATTCCCTGGAATGGTTGACATGATAGGTGGGCAACAGGGCCTTCTGCAAGCTTGAGAGGCAGAGAGTCCTGACCCTGCTCGTCCAAAAAGCTGGATGCCTCTGTGGGCTCAGGCTCTGTAGGCCCACTGGGTTTCTGCAAAACCTTTGCTCTTCAGTGAATGTTGCAAAGCTGAAGATGCAGCAACAAAAACAAGGTTATATGCACTCGGGAACAGAGAGAGAAGGCAGGCACACCTCTCCATACTTCTTTATTTCCACCCACCTCATCAGAAGGTGCCACCCACTCTGGGCAGGGAAGTCTTCACCCCCTCAGTAACTTCTTCACGAAAATGCGCCCACAGACCCACTCACAGAAGAGGTGGTTGCATGTCTGGTCCAGCGCTCAATCAAAATTCACCATCACGGGGGCCTGGAGATATGGTGCAGGGGGTAAGAGCTCAGAGGACCCAGCACTCACATCTGGAGACTCACAGCCACCTGTAAGTCCAGGTCCAGGGAATCCAATGCCTCTGGCCTCTGTGGGCACCTGCACTCGTATGCACATATCCGCACACCAACAGACACACAATTTAAAATTAAAATCTTCACACAGAAACAATCATTTCAGCCAATATGGAAAACAGCCTGGTACTTCCTAGAAAGAGCAAATTTGTGGTTGCATTTAATGAGACAGCAACTCCCAGATCCCCACCCAAGAGAGATGGAAACGTGTCTGTACAGAAACTTATACTTAAGTGTTTATAGCAGAAATTCATAGTAAGCAAAAGCTGAACACAGCCAAAGCATCCAGCAGTTGATGAATGATGCAGTGAAATTTGTTGTATCTATATAGTGGAATAAAAAGGACTGAGTATTGACCTGTTATTATGCAAACAAACCCTGGAAATACTCTGCCAAGTGAAAGACAACTACCAGGGACTACATGTAAATGTAAATCTTGCCTGTAAAAGGGTCCAGATTGGGCTGATCTACAGAAACAAGGCAGGCTGGTGGCTCCCTAGAGTTACAACTGGGGGTAAATGGTGACTGACAGCTAACGGGCACGGGGTTTCTATGAGTTCTGAAATAAACTGTAGTGGTGATCACGTGACACTCAATTACCTAGAAACAGTGTGAAGGGTGTGCATTAAAGGTCAATGAAGCTGTCACTACAGAAGAGACGGTTAATACTACAACATGGGGCTTCTAATGTTACAAAAAAGTACAGTTTATGGTATGTGCTAAAATGTGGAGCAACAGTTTGCTTTTCCAGAAGGATTTGCAGGAAAGAGAAACCTGCAGGAGAACAGGGACTTTGTGGCACACAAGCCGTGAAGAAAGAAGGCTACTGTTGAATCTTCTGTCTCCCCAGGGGTGCAGTTTCCAAGGGGAGGGGAGGTAGACTCACTTCCAATAAAATTCTCTATGGCTTGGATCTTTTGAACCCATGTTAATGTTTTCCCAAATCCAAAAAAAAAAAATTTATACCAAATGAAGTTGGTAGGAAAACTAAAATTCACACACAGGAGTGAAACTGAACTATAGATCAACATATGATGAATACACAGATAAAAACAGCTGACGCAGGACTGTATGAAGTTTATTGCTGAAGCATCGTAAGTCTATCTTCATCCTTGCTTAGTAGGCTCGTCACCAGCAGAAGAATGGCTTCAAACTCTGAAAGCATTTTGTGCACACCATAGGGGGAAGGCAGCAAATTGCACAACTTGTAGCTAAGGATT
The DNA here is from genome assembly GCF_003668045.3 of Cricetulus griseus. Classification (NCBI taxonomy): domain Eukaryota; kingdom Metazoa; phylum Chordata; class Mammalia; order Rodentia; family Cricetidae; genus Cricetulus; species Cricetulus griseus. The sequence goes on along the minus strand of NC_048596.1, from coordinate 23,373,848 downwards.
TTGAAACTGGAATGTTTGCCACTAGAAATGGAATATGCAAATGTGAAATGGGGACTTGGACTTAGAGGAAAGCCTCCTAGAGGCATGCTGCCAAAATATATGTGGACAATTCTTCTATCTTACCGGCTGGAAGAGTCCAGACGTTGCCCAGTGAAAACATTGGCAACACAACTCCTGTACCTAAGCCTTGGGGACATTTCAGAAGAGGAGGCAGAAAGACCTGTAAGAGCCAGAGGAACAGGATGTTTGTTGTGAGGTTGTGTCTCTAGGAATGTCAGAAGCCACACCCATAAAGTCTCACCAACATGGCTGCCTAAACATGAGCTCAGCAAGGATGACACCAACAGACATGCTGACAGGGGAGGTGGAAATCTCATGGGGCATCAGTTCCAGACAAAGAACTGCAGGCAAGAACGGGATGCTGAATGGAGAATTCGTCTTCCCCAAGGAAGAGGCACAAACTGGTTTTCCAATACCAAGTGGTCAGCCCTGAAATCATACACAAACAAGAAATTTGATACTGACTGGGCAGGACGTGTTTATATATTTAGGAATAGGCATACATGCACACACACATAATATGTGTGTAACAGCATTTAAAGACATAGAGACCAAAAAGAAAAAACAAAACAAAACAAAAACAATAACAACAAAAGAAATAGAGACCATTAATTTGAGAGATAGCAAGTGTGTGTACGGGAAAGGTTGGAGGGAGGAAAGGGAAAGGGGAAATGATGTAATTATATTTTAATTACCAAAAATAAAAAGCATACTGCCACAGCCCAGTGACAATAGTACACTTAACATCTTGATCTTCTAGGAGATCCCCTTCCAATTAATACAAAGCTTCTTGTGTGTGTGTGTGAGGGGGTGGGGGATGGGGGTGGTGGTGGTGGTGGTGGTGGTGGTGGTGGTGGTGGTGGAAATCAACCAACTTTGAGTCAGAACAAAAATCCAGGAGAGTGCCTTGTCCGGAGAAGTACCCCCAGCAGTGGTAATGACCTGTTCAAAAGAAATCAGCTTTGGAGGATTCCCCAAACTGGCCAACTCAGGGGTCATTTGGTCATCAAAATAAGTATCATTAGTGATATCTTTTAAAATGTTTAAATAGAAACCCATGAGCCTGTGATGATATTAATTTTAACCAATAAGTTAGGTATATGATATATATGCTAGATAGATGTTAGATAAGTAGACAGACAGATAGGAAATCTTTTCTTAGCAGTCCATGGTCAACTCTCGATTATAAACAGGATGATGAAATTAGAAAATCAGTATTTGGCAACTATCACAATAACAAATTCAGCCAAGAAGTATCACTGAATGGTCACATGGGTGTGTGTTTGGGGAGGAATACATAGTCACATGATCTCAGAATAGCGTTACACAAAACACAAAACATTTGCCAAGTGTGGAGAGAAAACTAATGCAGTCCAGAAAATATGAGTCAGATCCCACTTTAATCAGGCGACGAAGTTTAATAACAGCATTAGACAAACTAAGATTATATAGTGCTTTGAAAGATACATTTGAGTACACATACCACTTCTATGGCATCCTTACCAAGACGCTAAGGCATCTGTCTGCTCAGGGAAGCAGTGGACAACGGTAGGGATGTTCTAAAAGTGCCTTGGTCATTGTATTAGCTACTTTTCAGTGATAAAATATGATGACCAAATGTGAAAGAAAGGGTTTATTTATTTAACTCACAGTTCCAGAGAAATGGAGTTCACATGGCAGGAATGAATGAGAAGACAACAAGATGTCCTAGTTGTAGGGAAATATACACTAGGGGTGAAATTGATCTTTTTAACTTTACCATGGGGGTGGGAAAGTACTGATTCAGAGGCAGTAAAAAGTCCAGTTTTCCAGAGGGTCAGAGTGATGAGCAGGATGTAACTGAGAGGCCGATTATTGGGCTTGACAATGGGAGTGACTCTGTGCTTCGGAAATGCCCCAAGAACAACAGCTGTGAGTGAGGAGAAGGTGAATGCCTTCCCCAAGGGATCGTCATAAAGGCAGAAATGTCACACTTTACTGTAGGCAATAACTTTTTTTTTTTTTTTGTATTTCAAAAGTGAGTTACTGGACACTTCACACACTGATGCACATCTGTCAGAAAGCAGTGTGATCATGAATGCATACCCAGGTTTCTCTTTTTATCCTAAGTCATTCCCAGCTCCAGAACATTGCAATGTAGTCTGAAGAATATTTCAGATAGAAATACAAAAGGGTTTTCTAGAGAATATTCTTAAACTCAATTTGTCTTCTACTTCATGCAGACACAAATTAAACAGCCCCAATGCTTTCTCTGCTGTTACTCATATGGTATCCTTGCTGTTAGTGACACTGTTGTACCTGTTTTATAAGTCATTAGGGTACTGAAATACATTGCATGAACTTAAAAAAAGACTAAGTTCTCTAGCAGGATGTGGTAGTTTGAATGTAATAGGCCGCCATAATCTCACAGGGAGTGGAATTGTTAGGAGGTGTGGCTTTGTTGGAGTGCATATGGCCTTGTTGGAAGAAGTGTGTCACTGTGGGGGTGGGCTTTGAGGTTTCCTATGCTCAGGATACCGCCCAGTGGCTCAGTCAACTTCCTGTTTCCTACAAGATGTTAGGACTCCTTCTCCAGCACCATGTCGGCCTGCTTGCCACCATTCTCTCTGCCGTGATGATAATGGACTGAACCTCTGAAACTGTAAGTGAGCCACCCCAATGAAATATTCTTTGTAAGAGTTGTCATGGCCATGGTGTCTCTCTTCACAGCAATAGAAACCCTAACTAAGACACAGGGTTTGGTTGTCCACACCTCTAATCCTAATCTCTAATCTCCCTCTAATGGGAGGCAGAGACAGGAGGAGCATAGCATATTTGAGTCCAGCCTGGTCAACAATACATGGTGACACACTCTCAAACAAACAAACAGACAAAACTAAAGATTTTAAGTTGTAAAGATACTTCCTCGTTCAACTCTGTATACTCAACATTTTCTACCACATGCTGACCAGATGCTGGGATTATGTTATAATTGAGAGAGAGAGAGAGAGAGAGAGAGAGAGAGAGAGAGAGAGAGAGAGAGTGATCAGTGTATTTAATTGTAAGATTAAAGGGCACTTGCTTCAGGTATAGCTGGATCCAGGGGCTCAATAATCACATGACCAAGCTCTGTCCGTTCTCTCCTCTCCCCTCTCCTTTGTTTTCTCTTGATCTCTATTTTCCTTTATGTTGGCTCCATTCTTTCTCACCAGCCAACGGAAACAAAATTCTTTTCTTTATACACTTTACAACCTCGGGTACTTTTGTTCCAGCACCACAGACAGACATAGCACTTGCTGAGGTTTCTAAAACTGGGCAAGTTTATGTAGTACCTGATTTTTGGCTTCTGACAAAAACTCAGGAGACCTAGAGGCAGTGGTGGAAGTTGGCTGGAACCTTCCAGATGGGATGTGCTCTCAGGTCACCACAGCCCTTGTCCATGGTTTCCTTACACTGAGCACAAGTTTCTCACTTGCATGTCCTGTGGGTTACCTCAACACAGAAGTTTGTGATAAGTGGAGGGGACCTTGGTAAATCCCTGCAGTTTCTTGTGATAACACGTAATGTTTCCCACCTTAGCCCTTCTTTGCCCCCCCCCCCCCGTTTTCAATCTTTCTGTTCCTGGCAAACTAATTAATCAATTAACTAAAGAATAATAAAAAACAATTAAAATTAATTTAATTAAAAACCCTGAACATGTATGAATGGGTGTTTTTCCTGCGTGTATGTGTGTGCACCATATATTCTCAGAAGCCAGAAGAGGTCATTAGATCCCCTGGAACTGGAGTCACAGCTCTTTGTGAGCCTCATGTGGGTCCTGGGAATTGAACCCTGGTCCTCTGGAATAATAGCCACTGGTGTTAACCATTGAGCCATTTCTCAGGTGTTACAATCAATCTTTCCTCCAAAAGCCACTGAGCCCGGCAGCCACATGTGAGCTTTACGCCAGCCGCCTGCCTGAGTTAGGGCCCAAATAAATCATCTCTAGGTGGCTTTTTTACTATTCTACTTTTACTTCCTTTTGTTTGTTTGTTTGTTTCTTTTTTTTTTTTTTTTTTTTTTTGAGACAGGGTTTCTCTGTGGAAACCCGCCTGCCTCTGCTTCCTTCAGCAAATCCTACTGGCGTTGGCCACCACAACAGGCTACTCTATTTCCTCCTGTTACTTTTTTTTTCTTTATCATCTCAGAAGTACCGAGTACAATGCCCAAGAGTGCCAGGACAGCGAGAGCATATGGAAGCTGCTCCAATGCCTCTCAGCGGCCGACAGGGCAGGCTGTGGCGGCAGGTTTCCCTCTTTGTCTGGGAACCTTGGGGCATGGGGTGATCCCGCTCACTGACACCACTCGGGGGTCTTTGTTCTCAGCAAAATTTTATGCAAAAAAGAAAAGAACTAAATAAAAAATTGTAATGACGTAAAGGGATTCAGAAGTTGGACAAAACTAAGCTTGTGCCTGACGGTGACATAGCAAGAAATTAGAAGTGTTTTACCAGCCTGCTTGAGTTTCCCTAACCCTGCATTGATTGGAATACGCTAGCAGCAAAGCCGCGGCTTATTCTCATTGCCTTCTACCGTACAGCCTCACAGAAACAGTCCTGGAACTTCATCTCTCTAAGGACATTGGCTCCGCATTTTTGTTATCTCCGTTCTTGAGGACTTTCAGAAACGTAACACATGCTGGATGTGGCAGGTGTGATGCTAATTTTAATATGGGTGGGACCCTGCCAAGCCAGCTATTTCAGAAGGGCTTGGGGCTCTGTGTCAGAGCCTCCGGCTGGCTGGAGCACTGCGCTGCCTGAATGAAACCCCATTTGGCTGTGAGTTCACTGAGCAACCGCCTCCTTCTAGCTGCTTAAATCCCCTTGAGCGCTGAGTGATGAAAGGGAAAAGGGAGTCCGCACCTGTTCCAGCTTTGGAAAGAACCTGAAATAGAGTGAGCATCTCTTGCGAAGGCTCAACAGCATTTGCCGTTCAACAGTCAGTTCCTGTCTATTACATAACAGAAATAGGATGACCTTGCCCTCAATCTAGGCACCACTTCCTCTAAGAAACAAAAACAAAGTAAAGTCACAGGAAAACCTTTTATTTATGTCTATGGTTGCTTTGTGTGCATTATGTCCGTGTACCACTTGCATGCCTGATACACTCGAGGCCAGGAGAGGGCACCAGGTCCCTGGCACTGGAATTACAGATGGTTGTGAGCCACTGAGTGAGTGCTGGGAATTGTGGGAATGGACAGCCCACCTGCCCATCCCCCACCCTGTCCTCTGGAAGAGCAATCATAGTTCTTAACCACTGAGCCAGTGTCCCAGCCCCACCACCCTCCTTCTCAATGCAAGGGAACTTTTGGGCACTTCTGTGTAGATCTGGAATGAATGGGGGGAAGTTTCTTCTTTTCTCCTGACATGATCCACTGAAACGATCCCACTATATTATTTCTTGTAATAATAAGATAGAGCTGACTACATTTTAATCTTGTATTCTTTTCAAAGTAGAAGAATGAATGAAAAAAACAAACAAACAAACAAAAAACACGACAGGAATGTAAAGTTTTGCTCAGTGCATGCAATTACCACTAAAACAGAGTTTGGTTTAGCACAACAGAACACAAATGGACCAAGAGACAGGGCAAAGGGGAGAGAGGAAAAGGGACAGAGATTTGGAGAGGAGAGAGAGATAATGAGTGAAGAGGCTAGTGGTGGTGAAAAGGAAACGATTACCTTTTTCTCAGACCACTGCTCAGGTAGAGAACACACCCCTAAACCCATGCCAATATCATGCCTCTTCAACCCCAGCTCCAGAACACTTGTTGGTTTTGATTATGGATGCCCTGTGCATAACTGGTTTTCAGGGGAGATCATTTCCAGGAGTTGGAGAGTCTTCACAGCTCTATATAAACTCTCCACTCCACTAGCATTTCTTGCTTCCTGACAAATGCTACATGAGATACAAAAAATGATCAGATCCAAGGAAGGACTTCTTACATCAAATCTCAAGTAACCAGACCACTGGAATATTTTGCATGTGACCCCGTTTCTTTCATGTTAATAAATTCAAGTTACATAAGTAGAATACACCCAGACTCATGTGGTCTGTGGGCTGCATGCACCTCAGAACAGCTACAAATTTGGCCAACAACAACAACAACAAAAAATCAACATTATGGAGTTGCTTTTTCTATGTATTTTGTGTGCATGACTCAATCATATGGTTCTCAAGTCTGAACTTTGTGGAGGACAATGTCATGTGGCAATGTCAAAAGGCTAGCTGTGTTATGAGCTGGAAGTATTTTTCCAAATATTTTTGTTTAAAAATGTAAAATAGGAAACTGATTAAAAATTAGTTTTGAAAATCAGGATGGCAGTTAGGTCATTAATCACATCACTTCCTCCCTCCTGTCTCCCTACACAATGTCAGTCCTCCAGTGCCTCTTGGAGAAGCCAGGATAGACAAATGGGTCCTGAAATCTACCCACTCAGGAGCTTATCATCCATCCATCTCCTTTGGTTTAGATAGAAACTCAACCACAAACTCCTTTGTGCATCTCCCTCAATTTCAAAATCTTCTAGCTATGTCATCAGACAATCCTTCCATGGCCTGGCATTACTGTTCAGTGCAATTCCTGGTTCATCAGGCAGCTGGCTCCTCTCCTACCAAAAATTCTCTTATGATATTTGCCAAGACCAGTCAGGACTTTGTTGGCTTACATTGCAGAGTTCCAGGCTCCACCCAGGTCCTAGAGTCTGACAGTGAAGATGGGACTTGTTCTCAGCAGGCTTGGGTGTGAGACATCACTGCCCTGGTTCTGGTTTTGGTTTGCCCTTTAAGCCCCAAAGCGAAACCAGAAGTTCCATTGACATCTGTTATGAAACCAGATGATCTTCTGACCTGTGATAAACACAGCGGGGTTATTTGCTGAAAATGCATGCTGTTAATTTTATCTAGCAATAATCAACACACATGATTAGTGGATGGACAAAGTTCATGGTGTCACTGTGAATTCTATTTCTAAAACACACTAATCTACAACAAGACATTTAATTTCTATTTTATAGATGAAGAAACTAAGACTCAAGAGCTAGTACATTACCCAGGTCCTGTAACAGGAGCAGCCTAAAAACAGTTGGGTCTCAGCCCATCTCCCTGGTTCCTTAGGATAGGACACTTGAGTCAGTGTCTTTGGGATTTTGCCTTTATCTTCAAGATGCCATGCTGCTGGCTAGATATACATTCCACTGTGGGGAAAGGGAAAGGCCTAGGTACTGTGGCCTGATATGAAGATCAGAGGAGTTTCAGGTCCATAATTTCTTCCAGGAATGATCAACCAGGTCCTCAAAGATAGCAAAAGGACAAAATTACAACAGTGTAATTTATTTTTGAATTTGTGTGTGGTGTGCACACATGTGTGTATGCCAGGTTTGCACGTATTGGGTACACGAGTGTACCACACACCTTTGTACCTGGAGGTCTATGTTGGTATCAGTAGTTTTCCTCGGTAGCTCTCTATCTTACTCATTAAAGCAGTCTTTCAACTTAACTCAGAGCTTGCCCATATGGACAAATCTAGCTAGCTGTCTTGTCCATGGACTCCCTGTGTAGGCCTTCTATTGTCCCAAGCACTGGGATTACAGGAGGGGATCAGAGGCATTTACATGGGTCCTAGGGATCCAAACTCTGGTCCTCTTGCTTGTATTCAATTGCTCTTTATTTACTGAGCTATTTCCCCAGCCCAACAATTAGCTTAAAGATCTGAATTGGCTTTGTATTTAATTCTAGAATCCACTTAGTTCCATAACATCAAGCAAGGGTTCCAATACATTAGACAAATGAGAAACTGGTTGAAGAAAGCAGACATGAAAAAGAAAAATTGGGTCTGTCCTCTCAGAGTTACTTGGTTTTTTTTTTCTCTTTCTCCCTTTCTTTCTCTTTTCAGTAAGGTGAGGACAGGAATAGGAACAGTAAAGAAAAACATTTATTATAATAAATGTTTCAGGCTGGGTATGTTGTTACATACCTATAGACCAAGTACTTTGAAGGCTGAGGCAGGGGATCACTTGAGTTCAGGGGTTTACAACCAGCTGAGACAACATAGCAAGAACCTGTCTCAAAGACTAAATTAAACAAATAAAATGACTTTCTACTTTAAAAATATCATTCTATGTTGGGAGCTGCAGAGTACCGCGCCTAAAAGATGGCGCTGTTTTCCGCCTTCCGCCAGCCCGACGGCGAGTGCTCTCTGTGGTAAACAACTCCTAAATTGGTAAAGGCCTCGTATCCTCTTAATTCTGCTTGGAGACAACCTATCCTGGCGTGCCACTTGGGATTAGGTGATTGGTAGTTGTAGGCTATATCAAGCCCCGCCTTCCTGGGTTCGGGCCACTTCCTGAAAATCAAGGTTCCCGGATAAACTGTGAGAAGAAGATTCCTCAGTGTTGCGTCGTTCTTGCTGGTCAAGGGTGGACGCGACAATTCTATAGGCCCCGTTCCTGCCCATCTCCCTCACAGTCCTTCAGTGATCAACAAGTCCCAGCTCTTGAGTGGTCTCCAAGCCCTGTGAACATGGCCCTATCTCACTCCCCGGCCCAGCCCCCTGTCAATTCTCTTAACGGTCTCATCTTCACTTCTCCCCATGCCTGCTCTTCCTTCAGTGTCTCAATCTGTCACCCATCTCAAGATTTTTGCATTTGCTGTCTGCTCAGCCTACAATGCTCTTCCACCACATACTCCCCCAGGCTCGGTGTCTCAATTCTGTGCTCAGTTGTCAGTTTCTTAGTGAGGTCTCCCTTGATCGACTCTTGTTAAACTGTAGCAGCCCACACCTACATCACCAGCAGTGTTTCTATATAGTTCATATACCATACAACTCACCCTTTTAAAGTGTATAATTCATTGCCTTTTAGTACAATCAGAGCTGAGGATCTACCACACTGTCAACTATAGAAGAGTTTCACAATCCTTAAAATAAGCTTCATACCATTTGGCCGTAATCCTCCAATAGCAGTGAAACCAGTCTTCAGCCCCAGCCAACCACTAATCTAATTTCAGTCTCTGTGTGTTTGCCTGTTCTTGGATCGTTCACATAAATGGATCATGCTCTATGTAGTCCTTTGTGACTGGCTTCTTCACCTTACCCTGACATTCCCAAGATTCATTTTCCTTGTGGCATACTGACTGTTTCGTTTCTCCAATTCATCAGTGCACAGATATTTGAGGTGTTTCCACGGTTTAGTTATTTTGAGTAGCTCTGCTAAAAACAGTGATGAACACCATTCCAGACATGTGCTTTCTGCCTGGAACCCTTGGGAGGCTGAGATGGGACAACTGAGAATTCAATGCTACTACATAGGGAAGAAACTTCATTCTAAACAAACAAGCCAAACATCTGTGAACAAGTTTTTGTGCTGGCACATGTAATCATTTCTCTTGGGTGTTTATCTAGAAGATCCTCGTTACAGTTATCCTGTTTCATTTAAACACTTTCTACCTTCCAACATACATATTGACATATTGACACATATGATATGTGTGTTTACGTGTGTATCAGAGAGAGGATGTATCCATGTGTGTCAAGACCAGGAGTCAATATTGGGTGTCTTTCTCTATAACTCTCCATCTTAATTTTTGATACAGAGCCTCTCACTGAACCTGTTTGGGCTATGTGAGCAGCCCAGTGAGTCAGGGATCTGTTTGCCTTTACACAGTGTCCAGTACACTCAAGGAGGTGGGGTGGTATAGGGGACAGGGCTGGGTGGGTGGGGGTTACAGATGCACACCGCTATGAACCTGGAGCTTGCTCTTTGGGATATGTGAGCAGCCCAGTGAGTGCCAGTGACCTGTTTGTCTTTACACAGGGTCCAGTGTATGCTCCAGTGTGGGGGTAGGGAGGTGAGGTGGTGGGGGTAGGGTAGGGGGTGTTACAATGCATGCCACTTCATTCAGCTTTCCCCATGGGTGCTGGGGATCTGAATGAACTCCACTCCTCAAGCTTGCTCGGCAAGCACTTGACCGACAGAGCCATATCCTAGGCCATTACATCGTCTTTGTTTACTGCCCGACCTTGGCCCACAGAATATAAGCTTCCTGAGTGTGAAAGTTTACTCTTCTTCCTCACTTCTTACAACACTACCTTATAGTGAATGTACCCGCACGAGTGGCTCAGAGTTCTGACGTCAGTAAAGCCAACGGGAGAAAAACGGATTTAGTTTGCCAGTTGGGTACGCAGTAAAAGTCATTTTGTGGGGAGAGGTGGAACTCAACCTACAGGAAGGCAAGGAAGTTCCTTCCCATGGCCTGTGCCTTCCCTTGGGCCCTTGTTTTCATCTGTAAAATGCTGGGGTTGAGCCATATTTCTGGATCGTTTCAACTCCATAGTCCATATCTGTAGCAAGAAAAAACTTGAGTGACTGACTTAATCATGCAATTACTTATTACCTACCCAGCAAATATTTACTAAGTGTGTTGTTGAGCCAGACATTTTTTCAGATGTTTTATCTGTCATGTCAACATTTATAGGTTGGACATGGCTATAAGAGAGGGACTTTACATACATACAAGAAGAAAATTTGAAACATGAAATATGTGTATTTTTCTTTTTTCTCCTTCCTTCCTTCCTTCCTTCCTTCCTTCCTTCCTTCCTTCCTTCCTTCCTTCCTTCCTGTCTTTCTTCCTTCCTTCCGTTTTCTTTCTTTCTTTCTTTCTTTCTTTCTTTCTTTCTTTCTCTCTCTCTTTCTCCTTTTTTTCATTCTTTTTGAGATAGCACCACACTGTGTAGGCCTAGCTAGCTTGCTTATATAGCTTACTATGTAGACAAGGCTGGCCTGGACTCACAGAGATCCACCTGCCTCTGCCTTCCAAGTGATATTACAGTTATAGGCATGGCCACCAAAACCAACTGAATATGTGCATTTTAAAAATAACTTTATTTAAAATGTAAATAGGAAAATAATTTAAAATTAATTTTGAAAAGTAGGCAATAATTCCACCAAGGCCCTCGGAGCTCTGAGGATGAGCAGCTGTACTTTCCTATGTCCATTTCATCCTGCTGCCTGCACTGAGAACACAGCACACTGTCAGTGGAATGGAATTTGGAGCAGACACAAGCCCCTCAGAAGGCACAGAAACCTGATATGCTGGCTTTAGCCTGGTGTTCCTTCAGGCATTTCCTCTCATTTGATTCCAACTCTTTGTGATGTCCAACAGAACAAGGCCTGCCTACCATGCCAGAGGACAAGCACTAACCAGACAGGGTAGTCAGGCCCAAAATGCCCATTTAGGTGAGATGAGGAAGTCAGTTGAGGCAGGGAGAACCCTTTCTTAGGCTGGACTCACTCAGCTGGCATTAGAGATGGATCCTGGTTTGGTTAGAAGGTGCTGGTACCAAGAAAGGGGACTTACTGAGATTGATATGTGTGGCAAAGCCACTCTAGGAGCCCATAAGAGGATAAACAAACAGTATAGATGCCAGATCCAAGAGGTCAGTTTGAGACTGTGGGCGGGAAGGAAGGAGGAAATAGGGATCTGAGACTGAGAGCAAGTCTGTGAATAGACTGGAAAAGAAAACAGCCCGATGAAGCTTAGGATATAGGTCCCGAACAGCCCTAGAGGTCAAAGCCTTGGTCTTATTGGATGGCAGGCTGATAGGGCTGGGGGTTGAGCTTGGTTGCAGAGCATTTAGCTACATACAAAGTTCTGGGTTTGATCCTAAACACATGAATCCTCCTCTGCAATTAGTCTAGATAGGTCAACACTTGAACGAACTGCAATTAAGAACCAGAGGTCTAAAGTACAGAATCCTGAGGTCCTAAGTCAGACAAGACAGGCGGGTACTAGCTGGCAAGGTGACCTCTGCTGTTCTAGGACACCAGATGTGTTAGTGTGCTTTCTGCTGCTCCCAGATAAAATAGTTTAAAAGGGGACAAATTTATTCTAGCGCAAAAGTTGAGTTTTCCATTCTTGGTCACTTGTCTGTGCTATTCCTGGGTCTGTGTGAGGCAGAAGAGCATGGCCTTGGATAGACACATGGTGGAACAAAGCTACTCACCTCATGGAAGTGGGCAGCAAAAAGATTGGGTGACTGGGTCCCAGCACCTCTCAAGGGCCAAGCTCCTGTGGTGGAGCACCTCCAAACCCATTCTTCAGATTTCCAACATTTCACAAGCATCACCAGCCAGGAATCAAGCCCTTGGGTGATACAACAGATAACACCACAGCAATGGGTCTTTGCAATTAGCAATGATGTCTACTAGATGTGAGCTATGGTCTGACTGAGCAAGTGTGGGTGCTTAAGAAAAAAGTGATTTTCACATAGAATAGTGGGTCTCTGAGGTCACTACATACTGGAGTCACTTGGAGTTTAAATAAGTTGATGCTTCAGTTCCTTCAGTAACCTTGTTTACCTTGTTTGAGGTGCAGTCTGGATTTAAGATGTACAGTGAACAGCTCAAGGGATCTCAGTGAATGCACTGTGCTGTCCACTCCCCGGACACTGGGTCGCAACCAGCACCACCAGTCTTCATAGAAAACTAGGCTCCACATCCACAAAGGAATGTCATATATGTCACTTTGGACATGTGCTGGTCAGTTTTATGTCAACTCGACACAACCTAAACTCATCTGAGAGGAGGGAACCTCGACTAAGAAAATACGTCCTTAAGACTGGATTGTAGGCAGGCCAGCAAATCATTTTCTTAATGAGGAAGGGTCCAGTCTACTGTGGGTAGTGCCATCGCTGGGCTGAAGGTCCTGGGTTCTATAAGAAAGCAGGTTGAGCAAGTCATGGGGAGCAAGGCAGTGAGCCACACCTCTGCATCAGCTCCTACCTCCAGGTTCTTGCCCTGTTTGAGTTCCTATCCTGACTTCCATTGATGATGAACTATATGTGATATGGAGGCTTAAGCTAAATAAACTCTTTCCTCCCCAAGTTGTTTTGATCATGCTGTTTCACCACAGCAATAGCAACCCTAACCAAGACAGGAGTTGTAACCAGTTTCTAGGGATTTTTCAGAAAAATAGCCTAAGCCCCGTGCTTTTATAAGGTAACTTTTACATTCAGTAAACGGTCTATGTTCTAAGCATACAGTTTCTTCTGACAAATGTATGCATCCAACAGCCAGTGAATCTCCACAAGGAGAGTGCAGAAACACCCTGTCCTAACTGTCCTGTAAGCTGACAACATATCAAAGTATATACTTTCAGGGTCATCACTTAAGACATTCCCATCACTCTGTGACGTTCTCCGGTGCCCCTCTCCAGTCACCACCAGATTGTCGCCTGAGACATTCATAGATATTTCTATCACATGGCTAAGCTTCAGCTGTCCTTGTATCTTAACAATAGTATCATGTAGCAAGAATTAGTTTGTGCAAGCTCATTCCCCTAGTCATAGTGTTTCTGTTGTGTTTTGTGAATCGGTGTTCATGTTTGTAATCCACATGTGAGAGGTTCAGCAGTTCACTGCCATCGTAAACAAACACTCTGAAATGTTTTATGGCAGTGGAAACACTCTTTCATTCATCTCAGGTACAGCAATATGTTTTTTGTATGTGTTTGTGTGTACGTCAGATAACACATCACACACACACACACACACACACACACACACACACACAGAGAGAGAGAGAGAGAGAGAGAGAGAGAGAGAGAGAGAGAGAGAGAGAGAGAGAGAGAGAGAAAGAGAGAGGTGCTGAGATACTAGTCTGTGAGTGGGCTTATAGCTGCCAATAGCTGTTTAGTAATTCTAGTATTTGTGTCAGTACCAGGAGTGTATCACCCATGACACGGTTCTCTGCCCATGCTTTGCATTTAAGTCTTTTTTAGCTATTGTAATAGATGTAAAGTGATACCATTATTGTGGTATTAATTTGTATTTCCTGGTTGCTGTTCATTTTAAGTACCTTCTCTTGTGCTTACTAGTTACATGAAACTGAAAGAATGCACAGGTACAGGTTGGGGAAATGGCTCAATGGTTAAGAACACTGACTGCTCTTCCAAAGGACCCAGGTTCTGTTGCCAGCATCCACATGGCAGCTCACAACTGTCTGTAACTCTAAGATCTGACACCCTCACACAGACATACATGCAGGCAAAACACCAACGAACATAAAATAAAAATAAATTTTAAAAAATAATGCACAGGTTTTCACAAAACATGATTTGATTCTGTTGCCTAAACTCTTAGCTTTGTCTTTTTGTTTACCTCTTAATTGACCTCTAGGAGCTTTGGATTCTTGAGTTCTCTGCATCCACATCATGCAGTCTACTAATTTTCTCTTTCAAATTTTTCTTTCCTCTTTTCCCTCTTCTCCCTTTCTTTCTTTCTTTCTTTCTTTCTTTCTTTCTTTCTTTCTTTCTTTCTTTCTTTCTCTTTCCTCCCTTCCTCCCTCCATTCCTTCCCACCCTCTCTCTTTCTTTGGATAAGGTGTCTTCTATTCCACTGTATGTAGCCAAGGATGACTTTGAACTCTCTATTTCTACTTCTGTTTCTCAAGTGCTGGATTACAGGCCCAGGCCACATGCCCAGGGCTTTGTGCATACTAGGCAATCACACCACTAACAAAGCTGCATCCCTAGCCCTCCTCTCCCCTCCCCTGCCCTCCCTTTCCCTCCCCTCTCCCTTCCTAAGTATTTTTAAAACACGTCTTTTGTTGAAAGTGTTTCATGTGTTGAAATTAAATTTTCTTTTTCTTTGAGACAAATTCTTGCTAGTATCCCCAAGTTGTTCGGACACTTGTGATCAGCCTTCTGCATGCTAAGATTACAGGAGTGTGCTACCACACAAGAAGACATCCTTGCTGTACCTAAGAGGAATGAGAGCCTTTTCATTGCTGTGAAGAATGTTTGTGACAAGTTTTGAAAATAAAAACAAACTGCAGGTTCTCCTGGCTGCTGAACTCAAATTTGTCTCTTTTTAATGTTCTGCTAAGATATTTTTGCCCATCCCAAAGCCATCAAAACACTGTTTTGTTTTGTTTTGTTTTTTTGTTTTTTTCCTGGAAACTTGATAGTCTATGCTTTCTTATTCAGTCTAATCACACATCAGTTATTTTGTACTATGAGGATTATTTAATCTTCTTCTCCCCAAACATTTTTGGCTGTGAAATCTATTTTCCCCATAAAACTCATCTCCTTTCCCCCAAAGTGAGAAAATGGCTGCCTAAAAGAATCAGTGTAGCAACCCAAACTGGCCACCTAGACTTGAGCCCATCAGATCCCTTTGTTACAACCTTGGCCAAACGAACAAGACACAGACTTAAAACCTTGAGTGTCCAGAACATGGGAAACTATCAAATGTCAGCTAATTTCCCTGTGAATGTGTTAGTCAGCTTTCTGTGGCTAGGACAAAATACCTGAGGCAAGCAAGTTCAAGAGAAAAGATTTATTCTGGCTCACAATTTGTTGTAAGACAGAGGACATTGTGGCAGGGAGCAGAGTGGAAAAGTTGCTGCCTTCATCGGGGGAGCTGAGAAGCACAAAGGATAGATAAGAAGCACCAGATCCCATAGTCATCAGCAAAGACAGTCCTCCCAGTGACCTAACCTAACCTCCTTAAGGTACCCAGTAGCACTGTAGGCCAGTGACCAAGCCTTCAGCACTTGGGCTTTTAGGGGATGTTGGAGATCCAAACCATAGTAACCAACATACTAGCTCTGGGTTAAAAATCATGAATCTTTGGAAGTATTCATCTCACTTCTCTGAGAATCTAAGACAGTTCTGGACATATACTAAACACTTTATAAGTATATATTATATTAATTCTATTAAATTGTTACATGTAACACAAGCTGGTCTTGAAATTACTATATGGTCAAGGCTGGCCTTAAAAGTTCTGATTCTCCTCCCTCTACCTCCCAATGACTAGAATTACAGGCATGTGCCACGTCATGCCTAATTAATAAACATATTTTCCTTTGAAATGTAGTATTTCTCAAGAATTTTATGTTAAGATGTTTGATCCTTCCACTAGTGGGTGGGATGGTGACTCTTATGTTCACTTTTTATTTGGTTGGTTTTTTAAGACAGGATTTCTCTGTGTAGCTCTGGCTATTCTGGAACTCACTCTGTAGACCAGGTTGGCCTTGAACTCACAGAGATCTGCCTGCCTTTGCCTCCTGTATGCTGGAATTAAAGGTGTGCATCACCATTTGCGCTCCCTTTTAAATCTCCATATTTGTGTTTTCTACAGCAAACATTATTTACATTCAAAATGTACTTACATTTGGGCTGGAAGATTGCTCAGTAGTTAAAACACTTGGTGCACAAGTATGAAGACTGGAGTTTGGATTCCCCAGAACCCACGTAAATGCTGGGTAGGCATGGCAGAGGACTTCTGGAACAAGCTGACTAGCCACACCAGCCGTATTGGTAAGCTCTAGGTTCAACTAAGAGAATTTCTCCAACATAAGGTGGCAAAACCAAGGAAGACCCACCCCACAACACACACATGAGCATCCACATATATGGAAAAATGGGCATATGTATGTACATATGACATACACATGAAAAATTAAACATACATACATACATACAATACTGATTTTGAGGAATTCTTTTTTGTTTTAGATTTATTTACTTTATGTGTCTGAATGTTTTGCTGTCATGTATGGATGTGTACTATATGAATGTCTGGTGCCTATGTAGATCAGAAAAGGATACTGGGTCCCTGAGACTGGAACTATGGAGCATGGTAAGTCACTATATATGTGCTGGGAATTAAACCCAGGTCCCCTGGGAGAACAGCAATTGCTGTTAAGTACTCAATCAACTCTCCAGTCCAAACACACTTTTTAAAATATTAGAATCAATAGATCCAGTTAGTGCCCTATTCTCTAACTAGAATAGTTTGCAAAACCCTGCATACTTGTAAGGTTGGCCCATTTCATGTTTCTTTTTTTTTATTATAACTCAGGCACCATTAGACAGAAAAGAAGCAGCAATAACAATAAAGAAATGTTGCCCATGACAGCTTTCGAGTACATCTTCTTTTCCCAAACTGAAAACAATGATTTTGAGGAACTCTTAAGAAAATACCAAGCCCATCACCAGTGACATATCTCCCCCAACAAGGCCATACCTCCTAATCCTTCCCAAATAGTTTCACCAGCCAGGAATCAAACATTCAAACATGTGAGCCTACAGGGGACATTCTTTTTCAAACCACCACCAGTTCTGGTATTTAAGAAATTAATAACCCATGAAACTAAGTGACCAGGAGACTCTATGTTTTACAAACATGTATCACATATATGATAAGGGACTCAGAAATGGAATGATCTATACAATAGGTGTGAAGTGTTGATTGCTGCAAGATCTGATGCTGTTCCACACCCAGCATTACCTTCAATCATTGAAGGCTAAGTTTCTATGATCACGGTAAAGAATATTGAGCTGGGTGTGGTGGCAAAGGCTTGTAACCCCAGCACTCAGGCCGAAGCACCAGGGATTTGAGGCCAGTCTTGTCTGTCGAGCAGGGCCAAAAAGCCAAAACAAGGGAAAAAAAGAACATAATTACTCATCAAAATGCCTGCATCTCAAGCAATTCCTTTAAAGCTAATGACTTTTCAGTCTCCATAATCTATAGTGACACTGGCCAGTGATAGCCAACTGTGATTCAGAGTATTCTTGGCTTTAATCTGTCACTGGAATCATTGCGTCTTGTAAATTAATCAGATGTAATTAGACTGTGTTTACTCTTTAAAAAAGACATTTGATTTATCCTAACTATGAAGCCCTGCATATTCAGACAGTGCAGCATGAGAGGGGCCCACAGTAAACCCTCGTGAGTGTGGATGCTTTGATAAAGGAGTACTTGTCATCATATTAGTCATTTTTCTTCGCCAATAACATAATACCACAGACTAAGTTAATTAAAAAAGGACATTTATATTGGCTCATGATTCTTCAGAGAGAAGGCTGAGGGTCACATCTGGTCATGGTTGTCCCGCTGGCAGAGTCAGGAGGCAGCTCCAGGCACCATATGGCAAAGACAAGGTATGCATACATCTTTTCAGGTCTGTGTCCTTCTTAGAAAGTCAGAGGATGAAATGATGGGGCCCTGCCCTAATCCTCTCCAAGAGCCCCAATCCACGCTCCTAATGCTTCACAATGGGGGTTGAACTTTAGTATATGAACCCCTGGGGGACACACTCAAACCAAACCTAAGCCACAGCACTTGCCAAAACGAATACTTTCTACAGCCAAATGGGAGTATTCTTTTCCCTCAGAATGTGAAGCAGTTTTCCTTACTCACTTTCAAAAACAAAGAACATTTTAACTATAAAATTTAACAAAAGAAGGTAGGGAATGAAATAAAGTGATACACATCAATGTTTGTTTGGTGATCTATTTAGTGGACTATGATGTATTGTCCTTGCTGGAATATTAAATAGTTGTTCTTTATGTTACTGCGACCATAGGAGATGATATGTTTAGATTTGAAAGGAGTATTTCGGACAGCAGGACTTTAGTGATTTCTCCAGCAGGACCAGAACAGGAAGAACTGATTTTACAGAAAGAAAGTTGGGATAATCTGGCTTAAAACTTTATTCATGTGACCCAGCAGATTGTGGTGGGTGGCCAAGATCGACCTGGCAGCTTCGTGCTGTGGCTGGATTTGGGATTAGCTTCTCAGACAAGGACATAGCAGCCTGTCCAGCCCTTGTTCTGCTGTGGTATCTGTGGTCAGAGAACAGCTCTGAACACCATCTCTTCCTTCTACCATGTGGGCTCTGGGGACCAAACTCAGGATGCCCAGCTTGGTGGGCAGGGGCTTATATACCTGCTGAGCTATCTCACTGGTTCCTAATATTATTAGTTACTTTAGTGACAGTTACATTACAAAGGGATGCAACTCAGGGACAGCCAGGTAGAAGAGACAGAGAGGACACAAAATAGGGACTTAGATTTCATGTTGTGAAAACTCTAAGGTGTCCTAACTGCAATTTCTAGGGCTAGAAGATGGGAAGGAGATGATGGTAACTAAAAGCAACAATGGAGTATTTTGTATTCTGGAACGGATGTTGCAATCCCCACTAAAATCCCACCATTCAGAAGCAGCAGGTAGCTGTGAACTTTCCACCTATCTCCCTTCTCCCTTGCCTTGTGTCATGTCATCTCCCTCTTATCCACAGCAATGGAGATTCAGTTCATAGATTCATGCCTTCCTCTTCCAAATTCTCTTATGGAAACAGTCTGCTGTTGGATCTGGTGGACATCGTTCCTGTGGCTCTCTAGCCTTGTTGCTGGTGGTTGTGAAACTTGTCCTGGGACAGCTCCCTAACTAGCATCTGTAACATCTCTTGCTCTTACATTTTATTTTGTTTCATGCTGGGGATTGAATCCAGGCTTTTGTGGAAGCTGTGTGGTTCTCAGCTGTACCCCAGCCCATGAAACAGTTCTCAATAAACTCCTTTATCTCAGAGACGCCTGCATCTAAGAGTTTGGGTTAATAACATCTATGTCCTCTCAAGCACACTATTCCATCAGCATGCTTGTGTGTCCATCAATCTAGAAGTGAATCAAGCCTCCTTAGTTGGGTTTCTTACATTTGAATCTTAGCACTTCATTTCTCCAGAATGGTCAGTAGACTGGGCTGAAAGTTCCAGTCTTCGCATTACTTGGTCTTTGTGGCAGCCAGCCCCATCATGAGGCTACCCAGGGATCAGTTCTAGTTACCTCATTAACATAAACTCAGATAAGATCAAAAGGTTCTCCTTGTAGGAAAACAAAAGCCAGGTTCTGTCACTCAGGAAATTCCAAGGGTTTTAGGAGCTCTGAGCCCAGAGTCAGGTACAAAGACCAAATATATTTCTTATTACACCACAAATACTTTTTCAGTGATGAAATATTTATGCTTTTAGAAAGCACATCCAAATTTTGGTAAGCCAAACCAATTCCATTCTAATCAAATGGGACCAATAACAGGCTATGTTGGAATAGTGCAGTTCATGTCACAATCTATTTTAACCATGCCTCAGATAGTACGGCCTTCAGGAGGACCCCTGGAGCAGGTAATTGCTCCCAAATTTTGGAGCAAAAGGAGGTCACAAGAAGCTAGGTGATGCACAACTACAAAATTGCAGAAGTTGACACTTGAATCCATATTTTCTGGTTACAAATCCAGTACCCTTTCCCCTATATCAGAGCTTCCATCATAATTTTAAAAGCATGAAATGGTACTAAATGTGTACAACCAAAATGAAAGGTCATTGTTTTAGGCTAAGGCCCAAGGGGTTGGGACCCAATGGGCCAGGCTAACAACTCACAATAAAGTTCCATGTCACCAAGAACCAAGCTGCCTTCTAAGAAACTGGGCAAAGAACCCCAACAACCAGGTTCTGCTGGATAAACATGAAGTGTTTTCTGCCTTCACCCTAACACACAAATAGAGTGACCTCAATTAATCTGACACCTGTCAGTTATTTTGCTATTGTTCAGTCTCTCTCCCAGCTTTACAAAGAAAGGAACTTTGACATTGACCTTTTGATTTTGTTTCTACTTCCTTCAGACCCTTTCTTATCAGCCCGTTGAAACACCTATTCTATTTTTTGAAGTGAAATGTTGCATGATTATAGAATCCTAAGTATTGCTATGGCAGACATGCTGGCTCAGCTGATTAAAGGGCAAGCCTGGTGACTTTAGTGTGATCCCCAGAACCCACAGCAGAAGGAGAGAAATGGCTTCTGGAAGTTGTCCTCTAACTTTCACGAACACACTGTGGCATGTGTGCACCCACCCTCCCCCCCACACATATACACACACATATATATATATGTGTGTGTGTGTGTGTGTGTGTGTATGTAATATATATATATATATATATATATATATATATAATAAATGAAATCCAATAAAGTAAAGCTAATTAAGATCTTTACATTTCAGTTTCATTCTTTTCTATTTTTATGGTGTTTATTTTTGGATGTATAAATCTTTTACTGATCTTGTAATACATGTAATACTTATGTGTGTCCGGAGGCCAGAGGATATTGGATATCCTGACCTACCCCTCTACTCCTTATATCCTTGAGCTCAGGTCTTTCTGAATTTAGAGCTTGTCCCCTGCCAAAGACACTGGGATTACAGGCACACCCACCCACACCTGATTTTCTTTGTGGGTGCTGGGAACAGGAACTCAGGTGTCACACTCATAAAGCAAGCACCCTTCAAAGACATCTTTCTACCCAGTCCTTACTTTTTTTTTTT
This sequence comes from Cricetulus griseus, assembly GCF_003668045.3. NCBI lineage: Eukaryota > Metazoa > Chordata > Mammalia > Rodentia > Cricetidae > Cricetulus > Cricetulus griseus. The sequence goes on along the minus strand of NC_048596.1, from coordinate 23,352,612 downwards.
TTTTTGAGGCAGGGTCTCACACACTGTGTCCAGGCTGGTCTGGAACTCTATGCAGCCCAGGTGGGCCTCAAACTCACATCAATCCTCCTGTCTCAGCCTCCCAAGAACTGAGATGACAGATGTTAAGTTCCTGGCCTTGATTTTGTCCTTTGACAAAGGCAATATGAGTCATTTTCATTCACACATCATAATTCTGTGCTAAAGACAACCTGAAAGAGAATTTCCTAAGCTTTTGAGCAATAGTACCCTCATTAGAGTGTGTGGTTTCTTGAAGAACAAGCACCGGGGCTTCCTGTCTTTTCATCAACATAGCTGGGCTTCTAAAGTTCCATTATCTTATTGGCACAACTGGAATGACTTTAAAATGCTCGCTCCCACAAAAATCATTATTCAGGGAAAATATTGCAAGCATAAGTGATCCAGCAGCTGCCAAAGGGGAAAACTGTAAGGGACACCTAATGGATGTCAACATAACATAAAACCAGACTGGTAAGCTACTTTTATCTGGTAAAAGAAAAACACATTGGAATAACACCCATACCTCTCTATCTTCAGAAGAACCTCATCACACTTGGAGACTGTCCACTAGAAGCAACAAATTATTAAAGACATACGAGAAGGGTGTTCCCCCAGGCCACTTTCTCCCTCCCATTTTTGGCTCTAGATCATTTGTTCCAGTCATACCCACCTTTTTCTTAGACATGGTGACAATCTGTTTGAAATCAGGCTATGATGAAGTTATACTGAGATAGAAATGTCTGTTGTGTGGGTGTCATAACTAGTCATTGAAAGGCCTGGTGCTGGTGACTCATAACAACTCAGCCCCAGTTATTACATATTCAGGTTGATATTTAAAGCCAACCTCAGTGGGAGTATTTACTATAGAAATCCAAAGGCCCCCAAATCAGAACCCCTCCTGTGCCCTCATCCACGCTAGCTGAACCACATGCGCTGGCCAGAGATGGTAAGAGTTGGGGCGGGCTGCTGCTGCTCAGCACACACAGGCTGAAAACCACAAACCAAGATTTCTCTGTACTGGCAGAGACCAGAGGTTTTGCCAGATTCTCCGGTGACTCTGGATTTGATGTATACATACAATTTTCCTCCTGCTGGTACAATGGGACTGCATATAAGAACATCTCCACGGTGCCAGCCTAGCATTTGCTATGACAAAGGTTATCTAAAGTGCTTAAAATAAATTGTTCAGTTCACCTTTAGGTTAAAATAAGGTAAAATGGTCATTATGCATTGTTGAATGAGGAAAAAAAATCAACCTGTAATCTACATATATATGATCCAATGTTAGCAAAGACAGTTTATGGACACGCATTTTACAGAAGGCCACAGCAGAATGACTGTCTTTTAGCAGAGTAAGGATGGGGAATGAAGAAACAGGGATGCTTACTTATTTCCCTTCTGACTTGGTCTTGGCTATTCTCTTTGGTTTTCTTTCAGTTAAATATGACTTTTGAAAGAAAGAAGAGATCCAGCAATGTCAGATAGATTTGGTCACACTCTTCATTTGACAACAGTCTTTCCAAGCTTAAAACACATCCAACAGATGCAGTCCTATTTATTACAGTCGCAACCCACTTTCCTAGTTATTTATTTATTGTTAGACAGTGTCTCACTACATCATGCTGGCTGGCTTGGAACTCTGTGTAGTCCAGACTAGAGATTTGCTTGCATTTGCCTCCCAGGTACTACTTTTCCTTTTAACTGTTTTTGTTTTGTTTTGTTTTGTTTTTTAAGATGAATGCATTTCTTGATAAACTGAATATCCAGTTGTGTTTGTTTCAGAATACTTTTAAATTGCTTTCTGCACTACACTGGCACTCACTGCTTACACTCTAGAGATTGGTTGGCTTTTTTGTCTTTTTTTTTTTTTGTATAAAGATGATCTCATGTAGCCCAGGATGGCCTCAAATTTATGTTGCCAAGGATGACCTCGAACTCCTGATCCTCCTTTTCCCATCTCAATTGTTAAGATTACAGGCCTTTCACCACCACACCCGGTTTATATGATGCTGAGAACTGAACCCAAGGCTCGCTAGGTAAGCTCTCTCACAACTGAACCACACCCCTCGCCTAGTTAGGTCTTGAAAACCAGTTGCTGTGTACCTCACAGGACTGTTTCCATGTGTTAGCAGGAGACAGATCTGGTAATGCTTTGTGCTGTTTATTTTTATCAAGGTTATCAAGGGGGGATCGAATGTGGGGAGTTTGATGGTTGGGAGCTTCTCTGGCATCAGGGGCATTGGGCTGTAGTTCTTGCTTGACAGTGGTTTTTTGTTTTGTTTTGTTTTGTTTTTAGTAGTATCGGGGGCTTGGGCTATAGTTATTGTTTGAAGGTTGGGGGCTTCTGTAGCATAAGGAGGGCCAGGTTGTAGTTCTTGTTCAGCCAGGGAAGAACCATGTGACTTGGAACAAATCATCTAACCTTTCAGAGTCTCATCTAGAAGCAGAGATAATTTTGTCACTGTGTTTCTGTGACTCAGAGACATGTATTTTTCTTGCCATTTATTTTTCCTGAGATGGAGTATATCTAACTAACTGATTTAGGACTCCAGGCCCGGCATAGATACCCCAGGATGAGACACAACTGGTCCTAGATAAATTTAAAAGGAGATAGAGAAGGCTGGGTGTGTCAGTATACACCTGCAATCCCAGCATAGAGGAGGCAAGAGGATGGCAAGGTAAAAGTCAGTTTGGGCTACATAGTCTGAAAACAAGTCAAGATTACCCACAGGGCTTCTGTTCTTTTGACATCACAGCACACAGACGTTTGCACTGACCTTACCACTCCTGTTTATGTGCGTTGCTTCCTAACAACTATCAACTTACATTTACCCTTGCAGCAGTCTCTGGAGGTCTATAGCTCCCCACTGTTCTGTTAACTAATGGCAGACTCTCTCTAATAACTGTTATTAAATTGGTAGTCTTCAACTAGTGACACTGTAGTTGAGGAAAAGGGAAAATGATATGTGCAGGCTAATGTTGAACATTAAATTATGTTCATAAAATGCTTAGCATGGTGTCTTGGACCCAGGAAACACACAGGAAATGTCTTCATTATCATCATCATCATCATCATCATCATCGTCATCGTCATCACCATTTATAACACAGTAGCAATAACTTTCCAGAGCTACATTTCATTTACAATCCCTGGGCAAGGAAGGCAGGAATGTCTGAGCTGATGATTCTTTATTTCCTCTGAATTTTAGAAAATGAGTGTGCCTGGAGTCCTAGATCAATTATAGACTCTTGGGTTGAAGGGGGTAAACTAAACTCAAAGGGTTCACTTCTAGGAATGAAGGGACCAGACCCTCACTCAGCCCCTGCTTTAGAAGCCATGACAGGCTACAGAAAAGACACAAAGGCCTGTAACACAAGGAAACTCCAGATCCTCTGGCCTCCCGGAGCCTAGGGCCAAAACTGAACACAAAGAAACTATAGACTCCATTCCACCCACCCCCACCCCCACCCCCACCCCCTCCCCTAGCCTCCTAGGTACTTGGTTCCTGGGAACTGTTTGGACACAAAAGAAACTCCAGGGGAGACCAAAATCTCCCCTATAGTCTCCAGGATACAGTTCTAAAAACTACTGTTATCTATGTGCAACAGGCCACCTACAAGTAACAAGACAAAGCCATAGAAACCACAGAATGTTCCCTCTCAGCACTGACCAATGAGAATACCTGGTACAGAGGTATTTCAAGCCAAAACATCACTTTGAGAAATTTTCCTGATTGTCCCAAATGTCAACCAATCAGAAAACAACCGGTACCTACTGATGTAATCCTGTAACTTTTGTCTTTAAAACCTAGCAGTAGACAGGGAACTTCACCTCCTCTGGAGGCTACTGTGTCAGTTTGCTAGATAGGGTCCCTCCCACTGCAGGATGGACAATTTAATAAACCTTGTGCATTTGCATTGTGGTCTGTCTCCCTGGTCTCTTTGGGGACCCTTGTAACTCGAGCACAACAGGGTCTAGGTGTCATGAAAGCTTCCCTGGTGAGTCTAATTAGCAGTTCTTGCTCTTAGCTACACCCGACCAGAGACCACCACAGTTCAGAATATGCATATCAGCAGTGTAGACGGGGATTCAGGCAACAGGATTGCTTTTCTAACAGTAAATCCCAAACAACAGAACCATCTGGGATACTTGTGCACCAGCTCCCAGAGTTCTTAGATCTAGAGCGAATGCCCTGAGGTCTGTATTTTCGGTGCATTCTGGTATTTCTGGTGTGATATGAAATAGGAGAATTGCTAGGCTGTCAGGCTGTCAGAAGGTCAGAAGGTCAGGGAGCAACCACTGACTCTGCTACTTAGTTTTGTGAACATCTTTTTCCTCCTCTATAAGATAGGTGATTGGAGAGATGGGTTCACAGATAGCTAGTGTCCGTCTCTCTGGCTCCAACACAGGGAAGTCTGAGTCACTTTTCTGCTGTTTTGTCTGATGAAGGCAACAACAGCCTGTCCACCTCTTCTGGGAAAAGCACCTTTCTCTGATTTCAGGAAATTTTTCTGGCAAACATGGACTCCTGGGCCACTGTAACTGCTTTGGGTTGCAGGTCATACCAAAACGGGCCAGCTGGAGCTTAAGAGAGTCTTCCTGACTCGGCATATTAAAAACCAAAACAAAATAAAAACCTGCAGGGCTTTTTATTTATTTATTTATTTATTTATTTATTTATTTATTTTGGTTTTTTGAGGCAGGGTTTCTTTGTGGCATTGGAGGCTGTCCTGGAACTAGCTCTTGTAGACCAGGTTGGTCTCGAACTCACAGAGATCTGCTTGCCTCTACCTCCCCAGTGCTGGGTTTAAAGGTGTGCACCACCACTGCCCAGCTTGCAGGGCTTTTTAAAGAGGCCCTGCTACCAAACAAAAAAAATGGTGACCAGCACGCTGCCTTTTTTTTTTTTTTTTTTTTTTTTTTTTTTTTTTGGTTTTTTGAGACAGGGTTTCTCTGTGTAGCTTTGGAGCCTATCTTGGCACTCGCTCTGGAGACCAGGCTGGCCTCAAACTCACAGAGATCTGCCTGCCTCTGCCTCCTGAGTGCTGGGATTAAAGGCATGCGCCACCAAAGCCTGCCCTTACCTTTTACTCTTAAAGGTTTAAGAGTTGAGGCAGTGTGCACAGCTCCCAATGCTGGTGGTAAACTTATGCCCGCCATGTTGGAAAGCCAGTGGCTAAAACAGCCGCTGCTTTATTTTAGCAATGTTTAGCATGGCCAGAAAAAGATATGAAAAACCCCCAGAGGCTCAGGCCTCCAGGATCTTGGTCCAGGACCTCGACGACCCAATCACTGGGCAGAGGTGGAAACTTGATGCAAACGGCTAGAGGTTTTATTGCAGTTGTTTAACAAGCTAATCCCATGTTAGCTCGGGCCTTTTATCCATCCACCATGGCAGATGGCTAGGAAAGATGGCAAGAAGCTGCATAGAGATCTTATAGGGCAGCGGAAGGGGAGTGTCTAGGGGTACGCACAGGCTCAGGATTGGTGTGCCTCCAGGCTTGCCCTGTGTTGATTGGTCAACTGGTTGTTATGGCCCATAGGCCCTCCCAGGGCAATTGCTATGCTCTGCGGTCATTGCTGTGGTCATTGCTGTGCACTCGTAGGTAAAGCACACCCAGAGCCGTAAGGCATAGCACCACCAGCTAACTTCTGACTGGTTCCTTGCCATGAGGCAGGCATCTGACCTCCTAGTGACCAAGGCAAGGTCAGGCAAGCACGTGCTAGGCTGTTAAGGCTGCCGAAATGGGGAGCTGGTCCCTTCAGATAAAAATATGCAGTAAAGACAGATTCAGATGAAAACCTCTAAAAGGTTTACAGTGTGTTTAAAAAAATACGTAGGCTTGCAAGAGAAAAGGAACAGGATAAATTTTTTTTTTTTTTTTTTTTTTTTTTTTTTAAAGAAATAGAGTAGCTGGGCAGTGGTGGCCCACACCTTTAATCCCAGCACTTTGAAGACAGAGGCAGAGGCAGGTGGTTTCTATAATTTCAAGGCCAGCCTGGAGTACAGAGTGAATTCCAGGACAGGCAAAAGTACATAGAGAAATGCTGTCTCAGAAAATGAAAAAATAAAAGTAAAAGAAATAGAGTAATAAAAAAAAACACATAAAGATGGAAAATACACAGAGAGTCTGGATACTGTATAATATTGTGTTATCTTTGAATTTCTTGATTGCTGAGGAAGGAACAACCACTAAAAGATACTTGATTATAAATGCTGCTGAGTTAATCCAACTTAAATATTTTAAAAATGCTTTGACTTCAAAATTTAAGTCTAAGAACATGTTACTTGGGAAAAGAGATTTTCTTTTTTGTTTCCACAGAAAACAAAAAGCTGCGGATTCCTTCCAGACTAACATGGTTTGATGAAGCAAGACCCCCTGAAGCAGTGGCCCAGGTGATTCAACTTCCAAGACAGTTGGGATGATGCAGCCTCACAGACCATTACAGCCAGGATTTGGCCAGGTTTCTGGGTCTTCTTAGGAGCCCCATGATAGCGCCCCCTAATAGTAGGAAGTACTTTGGAGAAAACAACACCCAAAATCCCAAATATTGTTTATAAATGTTTTCATTTAAATGGGGTTGATTATAAATGATTAATGATCACAGTCAATCTCTTCCTAAAGAAAAAAATGGGGGGAATGATATTGAAATGAATACTTTATATTGGAATGGATTTTCATTTATTGATACAAATTTAAGGTCAATTTTGTTATATGTAAATTTTTCCTCTTGTTTAGGTTTGTGTTTATATGGATCTTTTAAAGATGTAATGCATAATTAAATACAGATTATATATAATCACCTATAATATAATAGTCAAAACTTATAATTATGTTAGATTTTCTAGATATACAGAGATATATTTGAGATGGATAGATATTCTTCAAACCTTTCAAAAACCTTCAGAATATGGCATTTAAATGGATTAGGGTTTCATAACTATGAAACACAGCTGCTCCTGGCAACACCAATTACTTCAGAGAGAAAGATGGGCATCAAAGAAACTTGTTATGGAGTTTGCCTTCAACATGGCAAGATTAGCCATTTGGGCAAGAAAACCACTCTTGTCTGGATTGTTTGACTGTATGCTGTATGAACTGGACATGCAGGACCCACAGGAAAGTGACTGTTGAAACAAAATGGGACATTGCTTCAGGGTTCCTGCTTCATGGAAGAGTCTGCCAGACATTCTGCAGGACACATAAAAATGACTGACAAACTGCCAGTACAGGAAAATTTAGAATTTCCTGCTTTGCTGAGAAATCTGCCAGACACACTATGGCCTATGGGCTGAAGATGGATGCCCCAACATTACAAAAGAACTTTGGGTGACTGACTATCTAGGCATCAAAATGTCTCTGTCAGTTCTAGAGTTTATATACTATCCTTCTGTGGTCTTTGATGGAGTTGAAGACAGATAGTTATGGTTATGGTTTCATTAGTTATGATAAATAATAAGTTACATATAAGACTTTAGACTCACAAAGATAGGATAGATGATAGAATATTTTCTTTTAATCTTGCCAAATGTTAATGGACTAAATATTGTTAACTATACTTCTTATTTGATAATTGTTTTGTTATATATATTATGTTAAAGTTAAAACTCTTTTATTTAGACAGAAAAGAGGAGATGAGGGGAAGTCCTTCTGCATATATGTTTTTCTTATTAGTTAGTGATTGGCCAGACAGGAAGTGATGTAGCTGGGCAGAATCAGGATATAAGCAGGGACAAACAGGAAACCGCTCTCTTCTCTGCAGAGATGCTGAGCAGTCATCATGTAGCAGGTAAAAGAGTTGTAGGTCTGGCATGCCCCCGTAAGCCAAGACCATGTAGAAATAAATGGATTAGTAGTTATGGGTTAATAATTAAGACAGAACTATCCAATAAGAAGCCCAAGTCACTGGGTCAGCAGTTTCATAATTAATATAGCATCTGTGTACTTTATTTGGGGCTCAAGGTCTGCGAGACCTGCTGGGCCAGAGGAATCTCATGTTACCGAGATATAATTCAGATGCCATAAAATTTGGCATTTTAAGGTATATAATTCAGTGCTTTTTAGTATATTTGTAAGGTGTATGACCATAATAATTACCTAATTTCAGGACATTTAATCATTCCAAAAAGAAACATCACACTGAGCTGTCTTACATTCTTTGTCTGTTACAGAGATAACGTACTCTGATAAAAGCAACTTACAAGAAAAATAATGTTTATTTGCCTCACAATTCTGTTAAAAATCTATCCTTGTGTGGCAGTTAAAGGAGCAGGAACTTGAAGCAACTGGTCACAGCACATCTATAGTCAAGAGCAGAGAGCAATGGATTAATGCATGCATGCTTGTGCTCATCTTAGCCTCTCCACTTTAGATAGTGCAAGATCCCCTTGCTCCAGGGACATTCCCCCTGCAAATAAGATGGATCTTCCCACACCATTAACACAGCCAAGAGAATCCCTTAAGACATGGTCAGAGGCTAACCTTAAACTAGACAACACTCACATTTGTGTCTGGAGGCTTGCTCCCCAGGTGTCAAATGGACAATTAGTAATAATTGTCACATCATATGTAGACACCATTTCCTTCCCCACTCCCACCCCATCCCCATTCTTACCAACCCCCATTTAACTTTTGGCATAGCTGCTTCCATCCTTCGTTTATGGGGAGGGAAACAGAGAGCTAGCTTTCTTATGGTTTTCTTACAAGGATAGAGCTGGGATGAGAACTGACTAATTCCTCTACCCCTTTCTGAGCATATTTTCATCCAGTTTATTTCCCTGAGCTATTTGTTTGGTACTGTAGATCCTTGTCTATTGTTATCTCCCTTTGGAAATAGTATTGCTTATTCCCAGAGATTAAGTCACTCAGACATGGACTGCCTTGATTTTAATGAACTTATACTTTTAAAATGAAAGAGATTTCCTTGTTCGTTTTGTTGTTTTGTTTTCCTGCAACTGGAAAGTACTTGATCTCCTTAGGAAAGAGAGTGGCTACTCAAGGAAAAGTGAACAAAAAGTGATTTTCTTGTAAAACTATGGAAGAAAACAAGCTGACTGTCCTCTTCAGAGCCACTGTTCCTGTGGCAAAATGTCTGCTGGTGGTTATTAAGTGTCTGATCAGGATGAATATGCCTTGTGCAAAATTAAGACAGAGTCAATGGGAATTACATAGGGAAGACAAAGAAGATGGTGGTATTATATTCTGAATCATTTAGCATCCAAACTAACTTAGATGTTCTCCTCTGGGCAGATATTATGTTAATAAGACTAATTGTCCAATGATTGCTTTAATGTAACTGTGGAAAGCAATAAGTTGTAATCTGATTGTTAGATGATGAAAGACAGCGGACTGGTTTGGAGACACCAATTTGTTCGCCTGAAGTTTTTTCTGTGTTTAGCTTTGTGAGAAACAGAGTTATCCAATCTCTAGTTCAAGGGTAAAAAAGCATCAAGGGTTACCCCCCCCCCATATAGCTGGGTGGATGCCCCTTTTGTGGCCTCTTTCCATGGCAGGGAGTCTATTTCAGTTCCCACAGATAATACCAAGCCTGCACACCCCAGGCTCCAGAGCCCCTGGGGCAAAAGGCTAAAGAACAGCAAGTCCTGGGAACAATTGGGGAGCCTGTTCTGCTTTGGCTGTCCATGTCACTGTCTTGCCAGGCTGTCTGAAGCACTTGGGGAACACCCAGCCTTTGCCAGGACTTGAGCATAACAGTAGAAAACAAAAAGTAAATACCCCAGTTTCCCAGAAACTCAGAATCCAGTCCTCTACTCTCTTGCCACATCTGAATCAGAAGAACCTCCGATCTTCAGCACCCAGAGTCTTTCCCACCCTGGTGTGAGCATGCTGGGCCAGTGGTCTCTCTAATGACCAGGGTTAAAATATTTTCATATGTTCCTTTCCCAAACCATGGAGGCCTCCAGACCTGTTTGTCATGTGCTCGCCTGGCACACTTGAACCTTGCTCTCTGCAAGGCTCACTCTAGGTTGTCCTCATATATCTGACTTGAAAGGCTTTCCTGTCCTCCTCACTACCATTCAGTTAAGTCACCTCCTCAGGGCAGCTCCTTCCATCCAACTCAGTTTGCATCTTCCTGCTGCTGGACTTCTTTATGTGTTTATTCTGAGTTCCTTAGATGGTTTTTGTTTTGTTTTGTTTTACAATAACTGACCTGGCACTGTTAGACCCCAGGAAAAACCCAGGTATCCGGGGTCCCAGGCCACGACTGTGGTCACCCCAATCACTAGGCAGATTCGAGAGCTTGATGCAAACTGCATGAGGCTTTATTGTTTTTTAACAAGCTAACCCCATGTTAGCTCGGGTCTTTCACCCATCCACCAAGGCGGATGGCTCCCAAAGACACCTTGAACCGGCTGCTGAGCGATCTTGTAGGGCAGCGTAAGGGGAGTGTCTAGGGGTATGCACAGGCTCAGAATTGGTGTGCCTCCAGGCTTGGAGGGCTTGCCCTGTGTTGATTGGCCAATTGGTTGTTACGGCCCATAGGCCCTCCCAGGGTGGTTGCTATGCTCTGCGTATCATTGCTGTGCACTTATCTGTAAAGCACACTCAGAGCCATAAAGCATAGTGCCACTAGCTAACTTCTGATTGGTTCCTTGCCACGAGGGAGGCACCTAACCTCTAGTGACCAAGGCAAGGTCATAGCAAGCATGTGTTACTGTCATGGCTGCCGAAATGGGGGGCTGGTCCCTTCAGCACCTTTATCTCTATATCTCTGGGACCTGGTAGCATTCTTGTTCTAAATGTTTTATCCATTCAAAATAGTTATTGGGTCACTGAAACACATCAGGCAGTGTGGGGGTGTTGCAGCAAACAACAAATTGCTTTTATGATCAGACTAAAGTTGTAAGGCTTAGTATGAGATAACTTCAGAAGTCTTAGACCACTTCCACCACATTTTGTTGTTTAAAAGCAGTGTCCAGGGGCTGGAGAGGTGACTCAGTGGTTAAGAGCACTGGTTGCTCTTCCAGAGTACCTGGGTTTGATTCCTAGGACCCCCATGGTGGCTCACAACTGTCTGTCACTAGTTCCAGGGGAACTGATGCCCACTTCTAGCTTCCTTGGACACCAGGCACACAAGTGGTAAACAGACATACATGAAGGCCAAACACCCTTACACACAAAATAATTTTAAAGCAAAACAAGAGAAAAAATCAGTGATCAGGGACTGGAAACATGGCAATGTGATTAAAAGCAGCCACTGCTTGTCTGAGTTCAGTTCTCAGCACCCATGTTTTATGGCTCATAACCACCTCTAGCTCCAGTCCAGGGGAGCCAACATCTTCTTCCTATGTCTAAGGCATTCAATGGGCACCCTTGTCCATTTAGACACATGCACATGTAAATACAAATAAAATAAGAATTATAATAAGCATCTAAATAGCACATGGCTAAGAGCAGAGGTGGTGGGTTCCCCGCAGCAGGGTTGAAGGTGCTGCGTGCAGTGGAAACAGTCTCCTCAGAAAGGTGCAGAAAGCAGCTTCAGGCAGAAAAACAGCCACACTTGCTGCTCATTCCACAGTTCTTACTCAAGGGAGGCAGCAGAAGTATAGCTCGAAACAGAAGAAAAAACGAATGAAGCTCACAGTAAGTGCTCCATGAATGGGAACTATGGGTTTCTGATCTGTTTCTTATGTAAACTGTGTCTTATAAGGTAGTAGTGAAAAAGCAGTATCAATATAAAGAAAAAACGTTCAGGATCCGACCACTTTGGTGTGCTCTTTCCAGCTTTCTTTTGCACCTTGGGCCATCTTCCTGTCATGGACATTTTGGTTTTTTTTTTTTGCATGATTAGCTCATTTGTTACTTGGTATTTAGACTCTTTGACAGCCAGCATATTCTGAAGTTTAATGTCTTTCCACGAGTTTGTATAGAAGTAAATGTAGCTTTTTTGAGATTTCTTTTCTCTATTGGATACATTGGGGCAGCTTCAAATGAGAGTGGAAATGATTCCTACTTATGAAAGACCAGTTGAGTGAATTAACTGTTTTACTGAAGAGGTTTGTTAGTCTTACTCATGTCTCTTCAAGCTTTTTATGTTCAAATTGCAATCACACAGTTTCATATTTCATTAAACAATAGCCACAAATTCTTAAAAATCATTATTATTTCTGCATGCTTGTATTTGTGTCAGGAGCCAGCTCTGGTCAGATATAAAAAGTCCTTCTTTACAGAGGCTGGTGACCTCCATATTAAACCGCCAATTAGTCAAGCACCCCACCCTTTAGGTTAGTATTTGAGATAACCACAGGAGGTTCCAGACACCTGCCCTGGCCTGAGAGCAATTAACACCCATTCCTCCCCCCACTTCCTCTTTCTCTGCATCCTCCTTTTTCTTTAAAAACCCCTTGATATAATCAATAAAATTGAGACCTTGACAAGGAAAACTGCTTGGTCTCGCTTTTCTTTCCTGCCCATTATTTTCAGGCTTAAGTCCACGAATTACGGGATCCCCGCTGGCCGGGGCATATTTGTGTGTGTGTGTGTGTGTGTGTGTGTGTGTGTGTGTGTGTGTTGTGTTACGAGTGCATGATGTGTCCGTGTAGACACACACATGCTGTAGTGCACATGTGGAGGTCAGAGGGCAACTTTGTGCAGTCAGCTCTATCCCTCCACCTTTATGTGAGTTCCAGGGATTTGAATTCAGGCTGTCAGGCTTTTGTGGCAAGCGCCTTTGCCACTGAGCCATCTCAACAGCCCAAATTTTGCTTTGCATTTCCCCAAACCTTAAAGCCTGTGTTTAGTGTTTGTGTAGTATATCATCAAATAATAGAGTGTAATTTCTTAACCCTAACCCACTAAACATTTGTAGTGTTTTCATTTCTAATTTTAAGGCACATTTTTGTTTCTTATCACTATTATTATATCATCATCATTATTTTTACTTTTGTCAGCCTAATTCCTTGACAAGAACCCTGGGAGAAGTGACTGTCTTCACAGCTTGTAAGAATTCCTATACGATGCTGCATTTTGGTCCCAGCAAGTTGAGCCTGTGGTCATGCTGTTAGCAATTTGCGTGGACCAGCTTCCCCACCACCTTGGCAGCAATTGACGTTATTTCAAAAAACCAACCACAGTGAGGTGGGAAGAACTGGTTTAATAGACACAAATGACGTTTGCCTTTCTTTAACTGTTTAGTTTTTTGCTGTTATTTTCCCTGACTTTTTACTTTGAAAGTTTTAGATTTACAGAGAAGTTGGAAGAAGTACCAAGCGTGTCTTCCTTAGCTGGATTCCCCGGTTGTTAATATTTTCCATATTTGCATTGTTTTCCTTTCCCAACACACACACCAGAGAGAGACCACATACATACACACATACATACATATACACAGACAGGAGCTGATACACTCATATGTACATACATGCTTACGGATACACACAATTTTTTGTCAAACCTGTTGACATGGGAAGACATCATGATACTATATCTCTAACCTCTCCATCGTGTGCCTTCAAATAAGTCAAATAATAACCATGTGAAGCACAGAGAAGAAATTTCAGCATGGGGTATGGCAGTGAATGCCTACAATCCCAGCTCCTGGGAGGCTGAAGACAGGAGGATTGTGAGTTCACCACCAGCCTGGGATACATAGTGAGACTCTACAGACTGGTTTTGTGTCAGCTTGACACCAGCTTGAGTCATCAGAGGGAGTCTCAGCTGAGGAAATGCCTCCATGAGATGTGGCTGTAGGGCATTTTCTCAATTAGTGATCAATGTGAGATGGTCCAGCCCGTGGTGGGTGGGGTCATCCCTGAGCTGGTCTTGGGTTCTATAAGAAAGTGGGTTGAGCAAGCCATGGGAGGCAAGTCAGTAAGTTGCCCCCCTCCATGGCCTCTGCATCAGTTTCCACCTCCTGTTTGAGTTCCTGTCCTGACTTCTTTCAGTAATGAACAGCAATGTGGAAATAAAGCCAAATAAAGCCTTTTCTCCCCAACTTGATTTTTGGTCATGGGGTTTTGTCACTGCAACAGACACCTTGACTAAGATAAGGACTCTGTCTCAAAAATGAAGAAAGGTGTGACTTGGTGGTTAAGAGCACTACTTCTCTTTCAGAGGACCCAGGTTCAGTACCCTGACCTTCCATGGCAGCTCACAACCACCTATAACTTCAGTTCCAATGGATCTAACGCTCTCTTTTGACCCCCACAGGCACCAGGCATGAACAGAGGTACACAGATATACATGCAAGCAAAACATCTAAATGTACACAATTTTAAATTATAAGAACAATCTTTAAACAAGCAAACAAAAAGAAAAATAAAGGAAAAGAAGAAAAAAAAAGCAAGGAGGTCCCAAACGGCTCTGCCTCAGACAGAAAACTGGTAAAGACATGTGGTGGGTAGGGGGTGTCACCTAGAGAGATAGGCTGGCTGAAGGACAATGTTGGTGTCCAGGCTGAAGTCCCAGCTGAGGGACAGCCAAATGAGGGATGCCAGCTGACACCATGAGGAGCAACCAAAAAGCCCCAAATCATAAGAAGTGATAAAGTGTTACTAATTTGGTGTGTGTTAGGTTGTTCCGTTGTAATAACCTATTAACACAAAAGATACAGCTTTGGGAGAGGCATCCCCATTTGTTTCAGATGTATTTTGTTCTTTCCCAGAGCTGGTGACAAATTCAGGTCATCAAGGTGTACATTGATACAACACTACAAAGGTGTACATTGATACAACACTAAAAAGGCAAAGTTTTATGGCTTACAGCAGTAATTCATTATTGTACCTTGTAGTTTAGTTGGCTAAGAATTCAGGAAAGATATCATGGGCTTTGTTGGAGCAGGATGACTTTATGTTGGTTCTCATGTAGCACTTGGGGCCTCCAAGAGCAAGAATGGAAGATCCAAATTTCAACTCCCAGTCTGTAGACTGACAGTATTACTTCTAGCGGATTCTGTTTGGAGCAGTGATGAATGTACCCATGTTCAGGGACATGAATGTGACTCTCACCCACAGTTTATGTTTGCTTTAAAGATTTATTTTATTTTATGTGTGTGAACCCTTTGCCTGCATGTCTATGTATACTATGTGAATACAGTGTTCAAGGAGGCCAGAAGAGGACATCAGATCCCCTGGAACTGGAGTCACTGACAGCTGTGAGCAGCCATGTGGGTGCTGGGAACCAAATGAGGGCCCTATGCAAGAGCAGCCAGGACCTAACTGCTGCCTCTTGGGGCACTTGGTGACTTTTTGTTGTTTTTTTGCTTCGTTTTGTTGTTGTTGTATGTTTTGTTTTTAGTTAAGAACTCATTCTGTATTCCAGGCTGGCCTAGAGCTCACTATGTAGCCCAAGCTGGCCTTGTACTCACAATTGTCCTAGCTCAGCCTAACCTGAGATTATAGGTCTGTACCACCATTCCATCTTTCTCCCATCTTAAAAATTTATTTATTTATTTATTTATTTATTTATTTATTTATTGAATTTCCTTCACATGTACTATATTTATATATCCCCCTTCAGCTGTTTTCATGCTCTCCTCAAATTCATGACCTTTTTTCTTTAAATATTTATTTATATGTAATATATTTATTTTATATAATATATATACATAAAATTTGCTGAGTCTATTTAGTGTTGCTTTTATGAAAATTTTTTAGGGATAACTACTTGGTATTGGATGACCAATTAGTGATTCATTCCTGGAGAAGACTGGCTCTCCCTCTCTCAGCAGTCATTGCCTGTAGCTCTTCATCTAGCAGACACAGACCATTCAAGAAAGCCACAATTGGTCAAAATGCAGAGGATCATTGACTATAGTGTGGCCAACTAATGAATCTACAATACAACTTGACCTATACCTTAGACTAGGGAATAAATACTACAGAAGAGGAAAAGAGGAAAGACGGTAGGACCCAGACGGCCAGGACATCTATCTCTGATAGGAAACTTGCACCCCTGAACTCAGAAAAATATGGCCACTTAAACAACACCTGAACAATGACAACACCATTTGACATACCAGAGTGTGTGGGGAGAATCTCACAAGGTTTTTCCTGCCTCTAAAAGTATTTTTTGGATTGATTTCCATTTCATGTTATGGGTGTTTTGTCTGCATGTCTGTCTGCACCATGTACATACTATGCCTGTGGAGGACAGATGAGGGCATTGGAGCCTCTGGAACTGGAATTACAAGTGGTTGTTGACTGGAATGAGAGTTCTGGGACTAGAACACAGGTTCTCTCTGAGAGGACCGTCTCTCCAGCCCCCTTCTCCCATCTTTTTTTTTTTTTTCAAGACAGGGTTTCTCTGTGTAGCCCTGGCAGGCCTTGAACTCACAGAGATCCACCTGCCTCTGCCTCCCAAGTGCTGGGATTAAAGGCTGGACCACCGCCACCCTGCCATTTTTTTTTTTTTAACAAAAAGTTGTCAAAGAATTTGTGGTCATCTTTTCCATATTATCCCTTCTTTTTTCGTCCTTTTTTCTCTTCCTCTGGTGAACCATTTGAATTACATCTGTTTCTGTTTATATTACCTCTAAATAAGCAAAACGTCTGGAAGTCTTTTTTTTCCTTTTTCCTATATAATGGGAAGCATAGATTAAACATTCTTTTGTGGGTTGCCTTGTTCAAACAGCTTCATCAATATATTATTGACTTATAACAATGTCTATAGCCAAAAGGTATAATTTGACACAATTTTACTTGTGTATACACCTGTAAGCCACTGTATTAGTCAGGGTTTTCTAAAGGAACAGAACTGATAGAATGAACACACACACACACACACACACACACACACACACACACACACACACACGTGTTCTGTTTTATATTTATATATTTGTTACTAAATATAATTTAATTAATAAATATTATTAATATAAATTAACTATTAAAATATATAGAGAGAGTGGCTTGCATGCTATGATCTAGCTAGTCTGTTCATCAACAGAAAGTCCAAAAATCTAGTAGTTGTTCAGTTCTCAAGGCCGGATGTTTTAGCTGGTCTTCAGTATATGTTAAAGTCCAGAAGAAGTAAGCTCTAATGCCAGTGAAGGAATGGGCTTGCCAGCAAGAGTGAAAGCAAGCAGGCAAAGAGATAACCTCCTTCTTCCATGTCCTTTATTTAGGCTCACACTAGGTTTGGCCCAGATTAAAGGTAGATCTTCTTAAAGGTAGATCTTCTCACCTCAAAAGATCTGGATTAAAATTAGGTCTTTCTACTTCAAATGATTTAATTAAGAAAAAAATTTTTCACAGGTGTACTCAGCTCCTTGAGTTGTAGTTAATTCCAGATATAATTGAAATGACAGCCACCAAGTGGCCAATCATCCCAAAGTTTCCTTTGAACTTTTTGCAATCCTTCCTTCTCCCAGGCCCTCCCCAGGCTCCATGTCATTTGACAGGAACATGTTGTGTTCTTTACATTGTTTGTATGGTATTCTGTTAAGTAGATGTGGACATATTTATTCAACAATCCTTTCAAACATGACATAGGTTCTTTTCAGCATTTTCTATTTTAGTGTAACAACAGTGTTTTATTGAATAGCCTTGTGCATATCTATGTCTCTGTTGTAGATATATATCCTCAGGGCAAATTTGGGCTGCCTAATTTTCAGATGGTTTCAGATATAATTATGTGAATGAGGCCTAAGTTTGCTTAGCCGTGTTAATTAGCTGAGTTCTTTCAGCCAGGTACAAATTACACTGGTACTCTGTTATGTAATCTAATCACATCTTTGTATTTCCTGATGCTAATTCTTGTTTTAAAAACAAAGGCAATCTTGAGATTCAAGGAGATAATTCAATGATTCTGAAACACATTTGTGTCTGGGCCTTTATGATAATCTGATTAAAGCCATGAACTTTCCTTGGAGAATTTCATCCACATAACCTTAGACTTCCAAGTACTAGGCATTCACAGATGCCCCTAGATGCTATTCCTAGATGCTAATCCCCACAGTTAGTGGTAGATAGGAAGCATATGTGCATTTTATGCTTTCCCTTCATCCCTCTTGCTATCAGGCTCTACACTTCTGATGAGTGAAATGATTAGCAGAGAGAGAGGGATTAGGGAGAGAGGGAAAGAGGAGGAGGGGGAAGGGGAGGAAGAGAGAAAAGGAGAGAGGGGGAAGAAGAGAGAGAGGGGGGAGAGGGAGAAGTAGAGAGAGAGAGAGAGAGAGAGAGAGAGAGAGAGAGAGAGCACTTCCTTATTTGTCCCTGTAGTGTGTTTGTTATGTTGTTGCAGAAGCTACAAAAAAGTGCAGGGGATGTCTTAACTAGAATTCTATATTCCTTTATTGATCACTCACTATGTGTCAGGTTCTAATATAGACATGATGGATATTAATTAAATGGTACAACTAGTCAGTAACCTCATGGAACATTCAATGGCAGTGACAGAAAGCAATGAATCTTATCAGCTGCTGGAGATAAGTATTATGGAGGAAAACAGAAGGAGGATCTTCCTGCTAGGAGGGGCTTTTAGGAAGAGGGAAGCACTGAAGGGTTTTGAGCAGAATGTGAACATTTTATGACCCATGCTTTGAAAGGCTCCCTCTGTTTTAACAAAAGGCTGTAGAAGGGCAAGAGTGTGGGCAAAGAGATCAGACGGTTGTTGCTTGTAAAGATGTGAAAGCCAAAGGTGGTTGTGGTCTGTGGAAGGGTGAGAAACTAATGCTCATTTCCTGAAAGCTCTTGACTAATGGAGATATCCATAGGGTACACAAACCCTACCTGCCGGCTTCTCAAGTGAACATGGGCCCAGACCAGGAACTGCTTTGTTGAGGAAAGCGTCTGGTCTGTGTTGGCTGGCTTACCAGACAGCGTTGAGCTTAACAGAGATGAAAAATGAAAAACATTAATGAACTATGGCAGAGCCTCCTCTGCCTTCTAATAAATCTGAGCCTTACTGCTCTTCCAGCAGTGGAATTATAGTTGGAGTTTGGACCAAATTGCATTAACTGTTGCTTCCGTGTACTCAATAAAAACAGAAGAAACATGACTCACATCCCCACTTATAAAAGGAATACTTTTCAATATTGAGCGAGGGCTGCAGGAGCCTGTCCAGAGAGCGCTCAAGAACTTTTTCTTGTGGATCACCGTGGTCAAGGGCAGGCTGCTCTCTCTGTGTCTCTGTGTGCCTCTGTCTCTGTCTCTCTATTTCTCTGTCTCTGTCTCTCTCTGTTTCTGTGTCTCTGTCTCTGTCTCTCTGTCTCTCTGTCTCTCTGTCTCTCTCTCTCTCTCTCTCTCTGGCTAATGATTTAATGTGTTCAGTTGACCCCAAACCACTCTAAAGCTTGGCCTGCCTCTGCAGTTTATGGTTATGCATGCAGCAGCCACATTGGCATCTTCCAGTGTGAGCCTGAGCCTGAAGAGAACAATGAGATGTCATACATCTTACCTGAGATGCCACAGTCAGCACCAGATAGATGCTCAGGAGGAAGCTGGGTCATCAGATATAGAACACTGCAGTCGTTAAGTATGCTTAATGATAATGAACATTAAATCCAGGGGTTTCCTGAATTCAGCACTGATTCTGCTCCTTCCTGCCTAGGCTTTCTCTTCCAATGCCTAGACTCGGGGAATTAAATTAAGATAGTGTCTGACCTAAAGTAATGTATCAGGTGATATTTGTGCTATTATCTGATAGGAAAGCAGCTCAGAAGAAGAGCAAAGATAAGGTAAGTCAGGACAGCTACTTAGGGATCAGGTTGTAAGAAAGGTCCTCAAATTCTCTGGCTAAGATTCAAGTAGTGATGCCATAGTGACACCCATATCACAGTCTTTGGAAGTGTTGACAATATCACCCACCATGCATGGCAAAAGAGCCTGTCACATATTACTAAGTTAAGGATCTTGAGCTGGGGAGATGATTCTGGCAGGTTCAACATTAATGAGGTAGACAGAGGATCCTAGGAAGAAATGTGGCAACACAAAGATTGCAGGTACTGAGGCCATAAACCAAGGAAAGCAGGCAGTGTCCATGAGCTGGAAAGATAAACTACCAGTAGTACAATGACCAATAATAATAATAATAACAAACATTCCATCCTCCTGAAGGAATTGATCTTGCTGTGCCTTGCCTTTAGCCTGATAACACTTGGACTTCTGACCCCTAGAACTCTAAGGTAATACATATGTGTCTTGGTTTAAGCTGATGGTAATTTGTTACATCAGCAACAGGAAACTAATACCATTCCCTCAACTCAAACAAACATCTGTACTTTGGTTTTATTTCTTGGGTGGGGGTGGGGTCATGTTTCTTGTTAACACAGAGTTAGGTTTCCAGATCACTCCAGCAAGTGGTCTAAGCACTCACACTCAGTATGGATTTGTAGTAGTTTTGTTTGTTTTTGCTTTTTGTTTTTCAATACAGAGTCACTGTGTAGCCCTGGCCAGCCTGGAACTCCATCTGTAGACCAGACTGGATTCAAACTCACAGAGATCCTCCTGCCTTCTGCTTCTCAAGAGCTGGGATTGTTTGTGTTACTTTGAGTTTGTCAGTGCCCTGCTCTCTATTGCATACTTGGGTTTACTCAGTGAATGAAGTTAAAACTGAGTAGGGATTGGTCTCACTTACCAGGCAAGGATCTGCCCCAGGTTTTCATGGGTTTGGAGGGCAGGGATTGAAAAGGTCATCAGAGTCCCTTTAGCAGTGTTCGCTATTCAGAGACAGGCTCCTGCACAGTGTCACCTGCCTAAGATAACTGCCGTTAGGCATGAACTACTCAGCTTAAAAGGTGTCTAATGTTTTCCTAGGCACAGAGAGACAGTGCCATAATTAAAGATGCTTGAATCCATGTCCCTAACCACAAAGCTCTCCCACACACAAGCTGGCATTTTTTCTCATTTTTCACTCATTCCTCCACTTTGGTCCTGACCATCAGCTTTGAGTTTGGCTATCAGATCTGTTAGAGTGATGACCTTGAATTTTTTTATGACCTTGAATCTTTCAGCAATTATCACTCTCTAGCCTAACTCTGGGGCTTCATGCCCCCCCACCCCAGCACTCCCCTTCTCCTTGCTTCAGCTCTTCTGAAGAGAGAATCCCATCAGGCCCCACATGTGTGAACTGCCTCTCAGCTTCCCTTCTGTGAGCTTGAAACTAAGAATTCAGAGTTCTTCGGTGAAATCAGAAAATGGCTGTCTCTGAAGCACAGGGTGTTCGAGTGGGCTTTGTAATGGGATGGGGGACAGGTAGGTTAGGGGCTCCAGCAACAGTGCCAGGAAAACACATGCTGGCATTGAGAGCTTGCTTGGAAGCTCCATGGGGGCACGCTGTTTGTAGATTCCTTATGAACAAATAGTCCTCTTGTACAGGGTGTGCAGCCTTGGGGGAAATGCACACATTGGGGAAGATACCTATGTCTCTGTGACAGAAAAGAAGGGGCGACCTGCCTGGCCAGGTCAGCTGAATCAACCCTGGTGACCAATGGAGTGATGAATGTCGTCACAACCACAGTATTTCACAGCCAGTGAAATACATCATGGCTTAAAAAAGTAGGTCTCCCTCTTACTAGCTGTGTAAACTTGGGCTAACTCCTCCTTTTATGTCTAAGCCTTCTTATTCCAAATAAATAAATAAATAAATAAATAAATAAATAAATAAATAAATAAATTACTAATGACTTAATGGCTCAGGTAGATAGTGCTTAGGGTTTGGTACATAGTAAATAACAATGACCCCTGTCTGCCCTTCTTGTTTCTTTGGCACAAATTTACTCACCAACATCATAATGACCACAAAGTGTCTAAGGACATCTAACTCTTACCAGGTAGAATGCAAACTAAGTATGTGCTTATAACACTATTTGCATATCATTGAAAATCAAAGTGGAAAAATATTTGGTGGTGTGTTTAACGAGAAAGATGTTTTGGTGGTTTTCTGGAAGTAGCTCACCCAGTGAATGTGGCAGATCACAAGTGGCAGAATGGGTTGACCCAAAACATAGGGACTACACTAAATACATTCTTAGCTTGATGGAAACTTCATAGGGACTACACTAAGTACATTCTTAGCTTGGTGGAATCAATGAAGCCTAATGCCAGTGTTAGACAATTCCTTCCCAGGGGGCACATAAACAAATGTCCACCCTGTTCTTTGTTCTTTAGGGCTCCAAAGACAAACTATAATCCCAGCAGAGACTATCTTGTGGAGACAATGAGTTTATGGGACTTTCTGAGAGAGCATGAGTAAGGAGTTACAGGAGTGTGGTGACTCCAAAGCAGCCACCACCAGAGAGCCTCAGCCCAGCATGGAGGACAACTAGCTGCATAGGTGTCCCCTTCAGTTAACCCTTCACAGTTTATTTTGTAGGACCCTGATGTCATAAAAAAAAAATCAGGGTGGATTTGCATACCGAATGGGTGGGGAAGAGTGCAGGAAGAGGCTTGCTAGCATCTCAGGTAAGGGACGGGGCATCAACAGTCAGCAGTCCCACTGGTGGTCTCTTGCAGGCAGGCACAGCAGATCTGATGGAGATGGTGGCTTTGTTTGCTTGTTTGGTGGGCCATGTTCTACAATAGCCAGAGAGGTGTAGTAAGGTGTGGAGAGCCTTGAATGGTAGCTTGAACAACATACTGTGGTTTAGAGAGACCTATGGCCCAGGCATGAATTCAGGTTCTACTTCATAGTAAGAAGGGAGTGGCACTCAAACATTGCATAGCATTTTATCTCATGAGTAAGCAAAAGCAATCAAATTAATCTGTCTTCCGTAAGTGGACATTCAGGCATGGTGCAGTCTGTCAATTTTGTTTGGGAAATTCCTAAACAAGCTGCAAAGAACTCATTATGCATACATGAAATTCCTCTAGAAATTTCTAGAATTCTAAAAATTCTTCTGGTGTATAGACATAGAAATGAACCTGATTTTGCAGTGTAAGACTGTCTTCTACAAGACTAGATACTGCCTAGTTGCTCTTCAAGTGGTTGTACCAGTTGAGACTCTCATCAGCATGGTGTGAAACCTTCTCATCTGCACATTTGCCCTCTCAGTCTTGATGGAGTTTTGTGTCTTGTGCCAAGCAGTTTGTGTAAAAAGCTATTCCATGGGAGGGGTGGGAGGCGGATCTCATTTGTTTATCTCTAGACTATAAAATAGGAACATGAATAATTTCATTTGTTCATATACTTTTCCTACTTTCTATCTTTCTGATCCGAAGACACTCTCTGGAGGAGAGCAGTGATTTATGTCTCGCACATGCTGCAGCTTTCCTTTTCCAGTCTTTAGTTTTCTTTGTTAATTCACTTTCTTCATTTGTCTCCCCTCCCCCCCCATGGTTGTGCAGGTTTCATGGCATATTCATTATTTTTGTGCTTCTGTGACCAAGCAGTCTGATAGAAACAATTGAAGGCAGTAAAAGTTTCTTTTGATTCATGATTTCCGAGGATTTCAGGGCATCACAACCTGGAAGCAGAGAGGAACAGCTCTCCTGTCCATGAGGATGGCTGCTCACATCACATCTCAGTAGCCAGGAAGCAGGCAGGGGTGCAGCAGGGCTGGGAAGAGATGGACTGTGACTTCCAGGAATCCACCCTACTTCTGCCAGCTAGGTCCCACCTCCCAAAGATTCTGCACCCCTCTCAGATAATGCTACTAGCTGGGAAACAGTCTAAATATGAGCCCATTGAGGGACATTTCAGATTCAGACCATAACATATGATTAGAAACAAATTTGCCTAATTAGTCTCTTTTTAAAAAGCTTCTTATATAAATTAAGTTTCAACTCTGAGACCCAGTAATACAGTCCCATGATTCTGTCTAGAAGTTTTAGAACTTTTGTATTGTCACCTGCTTGCTACAGGAGTCATCTTGACTCTTGTATATGTGTTAAAAGAAATAGGCCTTTAAACACTCAGGCAAATGATCGTATCATCTAAAAGATGAAAGAAAATAGGCCTCACACCGCTCTTAAATAACCAAGCAAAGAAGCCGAATACAGTGCAGACTACACAGGTGTGGGAAGATCTCTAGTAAGGACACCTCAGCCAGCAAACCTCCCACAAAGGAGGCAGGGTGCCAAGGTAAATGACACACCCAGCAGGGAATGCCAACAGCCCCTGCTGGAATAGCCTCAAGAAGTTTGAAAAGGACTTTGTTGGCCAAGAGGAGGGAAAACAAGGACTCACATACATTGCCAGAGGAAATATAAATGGTTACAAACTCTATCATGGTCAATTTGGCATCAGCCTTTAAATTTAAAACATCTAAAGCCTTTTGACGCAGTAGTTGGTACTTCTGGCACTCTACTCCATAGAAATACTGTTCATCTGGAGATGAAATGATATGTGTACAGCTGTTCATCACTTTTTTTGTGTGTAATAGGGAAAGGTTGGAAGCAAATTCAGTTTCTATCAGCAGGAGACTGGATGGCCTGGCTACAGAATAAAAAATAGTATTGACAAAGGAGACATTTCTCTGTGTGCAGGAATGGGACAATCTCCAACATATAGTGAGAGATGAAAATGCCAGGGTACATATACTATGGCAGATGATTAATAAGATATCCAATATGATACTCTAATATGCACCAAAGATCCTTGGAAGGATACCCAACTGGTTATGTCTGAGTTGTAGAAAAGGTGGCAAGGGATGAGGAAGGAATTTGCTTGTTTATTGGTTAGGATCAAATCTGGTACCTTGGATGTACTGGGCAAGAATTCTACCACTGAGCTATACTCCCAGACTATAGTTGTTTTTTTGTTTTTGTACATCTTTTGAAAAGTTTTCCACACTCTTTCATCTTCAGATACAAATGGATTCAGATGAGTCTACAGTTTCCTCTCCCATAAATTGAAATTGCTATAGTATTTATTTCATAGGTTTGTCGTAGAACTCAAATGGGTGAATTCATGCTGTGTACTCAGAACTATATCTGGCATTAAGTTACCATCTAACAAATGCAGGTTGTATGATCATATATTCATTTTATTTCTACATATTTGAAAAAAATCTTATTCTTAGTGAAAAAAAATCTTAGTGAAATAATCCTTCTGTACACTGTGAAGATGTGCTGCTCTCATTGTTAATAAAAAGCTGATTGGCCAATGACTGGGCAGGATTTGGGGAGCAGAGAGAATGCTGGGGAGAAGGTGGAGACAGGAGGAGATGCAATAAACACAGTGTGAGCAGTATGGGAAGTACACACATGAGGTATATGAGCCTCCGGGCAGGACAGAGATGAATAGATATGGATTAACTTAAGCTCTCAGAGCTAGCTAAAAACAAGCTTAAGCTATCAACCAAGTATTTATAATTAATATTAAGTCTCTGTGTGGTTATTTGGGAGCAACTGCTAGGACACAGAAAAACTCCAGCTATACTTACTTACAGTTTGCTTTTAAAATTCTAGGTTTTGCCTTTTTAGTTTTTGTAGTTTTAATTAATATTTTTTTGCATGTCTTGTCTGTTTCTCTTCTTACTCTATAATTAGATTCTCTTATTGAATGCTTAGATAACTCATCATAGACCTTTCTTCCTTCCTGATAAATGTATCTATTAGAAAGTTGTGACTGCCAGGCGTTGGTGGCACACGCCTTTAATCCCAGCACTTGGGAGGCAGAAGCAGGCGGATCTCTGTGAGTTCGAAGCCAGCCTGGTCTACGGAGCAAGTTTCCAGTACAGGCTCCAAAGCCATAGAGAAACCCTGTCTCGAAAAACCAAAAAAAAAGTTATGACTTACTACCAATTCTGCTTTAGCTACAGCCAACAATTCTGTGTGTCTGTGTGTAGCTTGTTGCTATTTTATTGTCTTTCAGTTCTACTATTTCAGTTTCTAATATAATTTTTCTTTAACCTATAAATTAGTAAGGAGTTTTGTTCCTTTTTTAGAAAATGAATTATCTTCTCTCTCTTTTTAAAGATTGTTTTCTTTTTATTGTTTGTGTGCATACGCCTGACTCTGTGTGTGTGTGTGTGTGTGTGTGTGTGTGTGTGTGTGTGTGTGTGTGTGTGTGAGTGAATGCATGTCACATGTGCATTTGTGCCTGAGGAGTCCAGAAAAGAATGCCAGATCCTTTGGAACTGGAGTTACAAGTGGTCGTGAGCCGCCTGACTGAACGTGGGTCTCTGCAAGAGCAGTAGGTACTCTGAACTGCTGAGCAATCTCTCGCCTGCCCCATCTTTCATAGGAAGTGTGGAGGGAGAAAGAGAGAAAGGAGGAGGAGAAAGAGAGATGAGTTGCTCCCTCTTTTCTAAACTGCTCAAAACAGACTTTCTTGTTTGCAAACAAGGAAAAGGAACATAGTATACAAGAAGTGGAGAGCATTTGTTACCTTCTGCTATGCTGCAAGCTTGACTTACTTAGATCCATTCCTGCCAGCGAGTCAGTATCAGGAAGGTGGGGACTTTGCTGACTGCTCTGTTCACTGCCCTCATTCTGGCACCCACAGCAAGCACACAAGAGAGGAAACAATACATGCAAACCACATTATTTAAGTAGACATCAGCCAAGCAAAGCCTGGATGAAGTTTGATGATTCCTCCAGGAGTGAAGAATGTCACCGGGTGATCACTATTGCCTCATTCTTACTATCTGGCTGCAGTGGTTGAGTGTAGGCTGTGCTTTACGTGGCAGTTATTAATGACCGAGTTTAAGAATGGCAGCAGAAGTGACATGCAGGCATTCATGAAGGAATTTCTTGTTCATTAATCTTTTGAAAAGGCCCAGTTCGTGTCCCTTTGGCATGTATTAGTTCCTCTTTAGCGTTGGCTGAAACTCTATTGTTTTTTGACTCATTTTTGTATCAAATGCAGAGCCACCAAAGAGTGGGACTGGTTATAAATCAGCTCTAAGGTTTTAGTTGGAAACATCAGGGAACAAACCGGAACTGTTTGACGACATCAAGTTCGCAGATGAGGCCACGCTAGGAAGCCAGGTTCAGGCTCTGAATGTCTGAACTGTGTAGCCTGTTTGCCAGCTAGGAAGGTCTGCACTGTCTACGCAGTCAGTGTCTTCAGGGAGGAAACAATACCTCATAAAGCAAGGTGGTACCTGCAGTCCTTCCTCAGCCTCCCAGGGTCTCAGGTAAACATATTCTCAGTAAACATATTCCCCCAGCAGCTTAGCATAAATCATTGTAGTGGTCTGTATTGATCACACAGTCCTTAACTACAGGATTTGTTTAAGAGCAGGTTAGCTGATATCTGGCTTGTTGAGTGCAACCAAGGGCTGGTCTTTTTGTTGTAGTGTGTGCAGCGGAGGGTGTAGGGCCTCCTGCTGGTAAATGATTTTATGACTTAAATTCCTAATGTTAAGGATTGCCTCTTACGTTCATTCCCACTGTGTGGTCTATTCTGCAACAACTTCAGAAAAGATGGCGCCCTTTCTTCTACAGTTTCCAATGTAGATGCACGACACGTAGATAGTTTTCACGGTAGTGTCTCTGGAAGCTGCTGTTTACTGTGCAGAAGGGTCTTCTGTACTGAGATGCCGACTTGCTTCTCTGAACTGAATTTTCCATGGAAATTGTCCAGCGCTTCTCCGATTCTCAGGCGCTTTATCTGACAGTCTTTCTTCCTGCAGATAATGGCTGGCAGCAACCCACAGAGCAGAGGTTATATGCTGTATTTTTGAAAAAGTCTTGAATGGAGCCATTGTACCCCTGAGATGGTCTGCATGTTTGACTGAACAGAGAGCGGGGTGTAAAAAAGGCACCTTGTATGCAACTGTTGGCAAGGTTGCGGAGTGAATTAACATCTCCAGAAAGTCTGGGCAGCACTGTTCAGAGGGAGCAATGAACCCTCTGGAAGTCCTGTTAGCTCAGACATTCCAATGCGGTGAGGCAGCCTCAGGGACTAGGCTCCCTCCATTTACAGAGGGGGTGAGGGGGAACATTGATCTGGATACTCTCTTTGCAAAGATTTGGGAAAGGCATCCCTTCTAGGGGTGGGGCCTGTGGATCAGCACCCTTGGGTGACCAGCTTGCTGTTTATGGGACCAGCATTTGTCTTGGTTCTCAATAGTACAATGACTCAGTTGGAGGACTTGATGCTGTCTGCCTCCATACCACCACCTTGCAGCAATCTAATTCCCACAGGACATTTAAAAGAAAGAACAACCAACCGGAAGTCTCAGGGGACCAGGTAATGATGATATCTGGATTACTAGAGTTATAAAATGAATAATAAAAATCACAGTGTGATGCTATATGTCTGCTTATCTTATTAGTGAAGATATTTCTTGCTACCCTCCTCTACTTACCTGTCCAAGTCTGGGGTTGGGGTAAATGACCATTTATTTCTCAGTGGTCTAAACTAAAATCCTAAGTGCTTAATGAACAAAGAATCCCCTCCCCCAAAGCCTTCTGCTAAGGCTTTCCGAACCTGGTCTAGTGGGAAGCAGTAACATTAGTCTTCATTAAAATCCTAGTGGGAAGAAAACAGCAAAACAGTGTAAGGATAGGGCTGGCAGATTTTTTCTTCTGGGCAGAATTCTTTGGCTGTCTCGTGCATTCTTGTTCCAGCCTCTCCTGTGCTCTAGAGGCTCCAAGGAGGGGAGATCTTTTTAAAGAGGGGCCTAAGCTGAGCAAGAGCAGAGCCTGTGGGAGGCAGCCATGATCCAGATACATAGGTCAGCAAAGTTACAGGTAGAGTTGGGGGAGTTTGGGAGCTGGACAGATCCTGTTGTGTGGTTCACAGTGGCTAGGGCATGTTGGCCTCCTCCCATGATGCGGAGTTGGTATGGAGTAGGAGATAGAGATATTGATGGTTTCTGCATTAATTAAAGTTGTGGAGGAGAAAGACTATGGCTGTGGTGTGCAGAGTTGATTTGGTCCAAGGGAAAGTCAGATGTGAGATTTGCGCCAAAAGGATCAGTTCTGATTGAATGTGTGAGGGGGTATCGGGCTTAGGGTCTCTGCAAAATGGGTAACAAAGCAGAAGGCACAGGTTTAGGCAAACAGGAAGAGTTTTGGTTTTCTCCAGGTCTCTGGCTCCCAACTGCAGACGGCATAAAACTTTTGCCAGTAGCGGAGGATGCGCTATGCAGAGCCGGCAGTGTCTGGCAGCTGTGAAAAATCTCCAGATTTGCTTCGAAAAACCAAACAGATACGAGTGGTTTTTTTTTTTTTTTTAAGAGGTCACGGGAATGGTTGGTCACACACAGCAAGAGGGGCTGTCCTGAACACAATGATGGTGTTCTACAAAGTACTCGTGAAATGAATGGATGAATGGCAATGCTATCAGTCTCGCTGCTGACACCTCCTAGAGGAACTTTAGTCAAGTCACTTAGTGACCCGGGGCCTCAGTCTGTCACCCAGAGGTGGTCTGCAGGAGGGGAGACAGTGCAAGAGGACATCTGCCCCTAAGGTGTGCAGAGTTCCCTCTCTCCGGGGAGCAGGGTGACCCGGCAGAGCTGTAGCCGCCTCCCTCTTGTGCCTGAGCCAGACAGTGACTCCTGGGCGCCTTGGCCGGGGGGCCAGACGAGGGTCGCTGGGACTGCCAGGGCGGGATGGCAGGGTGGTGGGGGCGGGTCCAGTCCGGCCGAGTCGGGGGCGGGCCAGGCACTAGCCGCTCCCCTGGTCGCCGGGCGGCCCACGGCGGCGCTCGCGGCCTCTCACCCCGCGGGCGAGTTCTGGGAAAGCCCGGCCCAGGGCGGGGGCCCGCGCCGCCCCGCTCTGCTCGGCTCTGGGCAGCGCGCACTGCTGGGGCGAGGGACGCGCGGGCTGCGCCCGAGTGCGGGCGGGTGGGCGGGCGGCGGGGCCAGCGGGCTCGAGCTGTGACCAGCGGCGGCGCGCCCCGCTGGGCTCCCGGACACTTGCCCGGTTCCTGAGCGCTCCTGGGCATCGGCTGTGCGGCTGACACTCCGAAGCCAGGACTCCCCACGCCTCTTGCGACGCGCGCGCGGACCAGGTCCCTGAGGGACACGGCACTTGGGGCCCGCCGCACGACTGGCTGGAGATCTAAGGTGAGCCTGCGGCTCTGCCGCTGGGTCCCCCAGGACCGCGGACCCGAGAGCTGGCCTGGGTGCCCTCCTGGATGGAGTCGCGCCCAGCAGTAGCCTGGACTTCTTGTACCTGGTGGCCCAGCGGCTCCCCGCCTCCCAGGGGACAGCCCAGGCAGCCATCCCTCAGGGAATGCGAGGCTAGAGGTCACCGGGTGACCCCTGCCTCGGCTCACTATTTCATGCTGTGTGTATAGTGTGGAAGTGGCCAGCACAAAGAAAAGTAGGAGTTCTTTTCGTGGCGGGACTCAGCAACGTTATTTCAAGGAAAGTTCTCAGACATTGTTTCAGGAGAGATTTATCTGCAGAGTCCCAGGAAATACAGTACAGCACCCTGTCTCACTCCTAACTGGTGACTTCGAGAATGGCTATCTATGCCTTTTCTTTAAAGACCTTCTAAATAACCCAGATACACACAGTTCTTTGGCGATGGCTCGTGTTAAGTGGATAGTGTAAATACGCTCCCCGTTTACATTTAAGCCAAGGCACACTTGGTTCAATTGACCGAATCAATTAGTTTAAGAAATGTTCATCATTAAATGATTTCAGTGTTATTTAAAAAAATAAGCTCTCTGATTATAACTAAAGTTGACTTTGCTACCCCCCCTTTTTGTACATAGTTACAATTCCATCAGCATTAGTGGATTTTCTTGACTTTCTTGTAGAAACCCCCTGAAGGGGCAGGGTGAAGTCAAGGTCACAGAATAGGCACAGCTAAAACCAGGACCATTGGAATCCCAGAGGAATAGCTAGACATCATTCTGGGGAGTGGTCCCAGGAGGTTCCATAGATACCAGCACGGGTTCCTAGCTGTCAGTGCAGGAAGAGCAAACTATCCCTCAGTTACTATATACAAACAACCGTGGCTTTTCTGACAGATCCCTGACAGTATACTCTAGAAGAGCGGCGGTTCCCAACCTTTGGGTCGCAACCCCTTTGGGGCTGACCGACCCTTTCACAAAGCTTACCTAAGACCATCGGAAAACACAGATATTTGCATTATGATTCATAACGGTAGCAAAATTATAGTTATGAAGTAGCAACAAAAGTAATTTTGTGGTTGGGGGTCAGCACAACATGAGGAATTGTATTAAAGGGTCGCAGCGTTGGGAAGGTTGAGAAGCACCGACCTAGAATACCGGTTCTTCTTCCTCACTGACTTCCCCCGGTCTCCCCAGTGGCCGTCCCAAATACTAAACAGCCTCCCTCTCAAGTTTGTTGCCCCAACCTGAAACAGCCAGCGTCTTCTTTAATTCCAGTAACCTCTTACCTCGATGGATCTGTGAGATTTATGTAGATGTCTCTCTTTTTTTTTTACCCCCCACCTAAGGTATCTGCTGTGACTTTCTTAGTCTGACACTTACACCTGGAAGTCTCTCCAGAAATAATTTTGGACAGGCATTAAATGTTAAGACCTTGGTTTGTACAAAGTAAAGCTCTATTTCAGAGGAGTTATGTAGGGGAAGCTGTAGCCACGCCTTCTTAGGTGGTCAGGCACACCTGTAGCCAGCCCCTAAGAAGGCGTGGCTACAGCTTCCCCTACAGAGTTAGGACTGAGAGAAGCATTTACTCTCTCTCAGCTATCCATCACTAACAGCCCCCCAGGGGCAGTTTGCTTTGTGCTCAGGAGCGCCTCCTGGTCATCTTTGGCTCCAGACCAGGTAAGAGGTGAGATGAAGTGGGAGGGGCATTCTTCTCCAGTCCTTCTGGTAAGAAAGCTCCTGATGCATTCCAGCTTTGACCTTTGTCATGAAAACTTCATACTTAGTGGATGGGGTGAAGCGAGAGAGTCCAGTGAAGGTTGTTGGTTTTCTTTTTCTATTCACAATAGTTCTCGGCCACATGTTTCTTTGGCCTTTCGTCTTCTACTTGATGGCATTTGTTTGACGTGTGTAGTTTGCTACAAATTTCTAGAAGAATAAAGGAAAATTGAAAAGGTGAGGAGTTTTGTAAATAGAGAGGGCATTTTCATAGAGCATGGCTGCCCTGGAGGTATGTGTGTGTTTGGCAGTCCCTGCCTCCCTCAAGCAGCCTCTACAGGACAACTGCTTCAGTCCTGGCTCCTGCACTTCTCCTTAGCAGCTATTTGCCAAGTGATGGAACGGTATGGATGGGACTTAGAAAAGCATGTAACCTTGTGAACCTTGGGTGGGGAAGACAAAAGTTGTGGATTGATGGGATGGGGAATGGAAAAAAGAGGAAGGATATATCAAAGGGTGCCATCTGTGAGGCCTGGCAAGGAAGTTAAGGTACTCCCTCATCCCCTTTGCTTCCTGGATGCAGATTTCAGGCTTGTTAATTCAATGTTAATTCAGTTGAGTTATGGCTTAAGTAGGTTTTCATGGGCCAGAATGGGAATATAGCTCTCTGTGGATGTATTGTCAATATGGTAGCTACTAGCCACATATGATTAAGTTTAAATGAGTTAAAATAAATGAAATTAACCACATCTAAATGTTTGGATGCTATGTGTGTCTGTATGCACAGGGTGTAAATACAGGACGTTGGCATTATCTCAGAAAGTCCTGCCCTAGAGAATTGTTTCCACAGAGTTAATCTCCCAAGGGAACTGGTTTGCAAATGAAATCTTTCAAGTTTCCTGTTTAGATTCCCCCACCCCACCCTCTTTTACAGCACTGGGCAGAAGTGCTAGAGAGCTGAACCCTTACCTGTAGTCATCTGTGGACTTATAGGTTTGGCAACAAAACTTGGTCCAGCTTGATGTGACTTTTCGAGAGTCCCTTCTTTTCTTAGCTGGTAACAACTGTTCATCTATCTTTACTTCAGAAATAATTGTTGTAAGTTAAGAAAAGCTGTGCATGACAGAAAGATGACATGGGGCAGGGTTCAAGCAGAGGTTTTTTTTGGGGGGAGGAAGGATCATAAAAAGGGGAAAGGGGAGGGGGAGACCAGCCTCCAGGGACAGGAGCAGCAGGAGAGAGAAAGAGAGAGAGAGAGAGAGAGAGAGAGAGAGAGAGAGAGAGAGAGCCCTTTAAAAAGGGAACATAGGTGCCGGGTGTTGGTGGCACACGCCTTTAATCCCAGCACTCGGGAGGCAGAGGCAGGTAGATCTCTGTGAGTTTGAGGCCAGTCTGGTCTCCAGAGTGAGTGCCAGGATAGGCTCCAAAGCTACATAGAGAAACCCTGTCTGGAAAAATCAGAAAAAAAAGGGGGGGGGAACGTAGGCAATGTGCACAGGTGGTGTTCTTAGTGGCTGCAGCTGAGGGCATACCCTGTCAGAACCCCCAAGGACAGGCCAGAACAGATACCTGAGTACTAACATGATAGACAGAGGTATTATGTAATATTGGGCATATGTATCTTTTATGTGGGCACAATCAAAATGACTTCTATGTATCCTGAATGGTTTCTCAGTTTCTGCTGAGGGTATACTTCTGTTGTTAAGTCCGTTCTGAAGATGGGAAAACAGAGGTAGTGGAAGATTAATGCTCACTAAGTCACAGGTGAGACTAATCAAAGCAGACCAGCTCTAGACTCCATCCTCTTGACCACTGTGCCATCCTGCATCTGATTTAGAGCTCGTGATCCATTCAAGTGACTGGGTGAAACTTAATAGCTTTAATTCCGCTCATTGGAAAGGGTCTAGGGCTAAACTGTTAGTGGTTGAGGTTTGAAAGCCTTTACTACTCAAGCCAGCTCACCAGGCATGCAGGGCAATTGTGTTGCTTGCCCTCTGCCAGTGTACTTGGATTTTAGCTATTGGCTGTATGAGAACTGGAAGGAAAAGAGGTCATTTTGGGATATTTAGGGACAGTAGAGATAAAGCTGGACTGTGTTGACACCTGTGGCACACGGGGGCTTGTATCCCCGATGCGGTGGAGGGAATGGCTAGGCCCTAGTGTAAAGCAGGCTCAGTGACAGGACTATTTTGCTGGACCACCAGGGTTCCCAGGCTTGCAGCCTGTTTCATAGGGTCTGGATCCACCTGATGCAGTAGGAAGTCTCTCCAGGAATTCATACAAATTCTTTCTTTAAGGTCAGGGTTGTTCTAGCTCGAGACAGGAGCGGCCTTCTTATATCTCCTTACTCCCATGAAACCTCAGGCCTAGGTGGCTTCTTCTTGGCCTGTTGGCAACCCCAAAGTTTCTCATTTGCATACAAGGGCATGTTCTGAGTGAACTGTCATCTGTGTGTTCCTTTTACCAAGGACTCTTGCAGGACCCTTTCTTTAGCCAGGGAACATGAGCACCTCTTGTCTTGAAGTCTTAGTGTCTTCTCCTACCAGGTAGCATGGCTTAAAGGATAGGTTCAGACCCCCTTTTGGCCAAAGGCAAAGTATCTAGACCCAAGCTTACCTGAGTATACTTAAGTCTTACCCCCAGCCAGTTCTGTAACCCTGGACAAACAGTTGTTTTATAAGGCAATTAAAAATAATGTCTCCAGTTAGATGATTCACCCAAAGCAAGTTGCATAGGCCCTTACATAACATATGCTAACTATTCAACAAGTTAGCTAGTAGCATTATTGTTTCTTTGCTGTGGAAGTCTGTAATTTGAGGTTTGGGAGGTATGTGTGGGAGGTCAAGGACACTCAGGGTGAGTCCCTGGAATCTGCGGATATACCACTTTATATGACCAAATGGAGCCTGCTGATGTGTTGAAAGTAAGAAATCATCCTGTATTTCTGTGTAGCTTCAGCCTGATCACACAGCCCCTATAAGATGGAGGACCACAATTTGTAGAGAGAGGTATTTTGCATGATATAAAAAGAAATAAAGGACACAGCAGATAGCTGGTAAAACACCAGCCTGGCATGTTTGAGGCTCTGGGTTTGATCCGCAGACTGAAAAAAAAAAAAAAAAAAAAAAAAAAAAAAAAAAAAAAAAAGGACAAAAAAACGAATTCTTTCCTAGAGCTTGCTGAAGGAAACAGGCTTGCAAACCCATGGGAGACTTCAGACCTCCAGGGCTGAACAGTAACAAATTTGTGTTATTTAATTCAGTCAATGTGTAGTCATTTGTCACAGCAGTTTAGGAATCAGAATGCAACATGGAAGAGAAAACGGGGAGTGGTTCAGGGGGAAGTTAGAGCTTCCCCAGCCAGAGAGCAATAAGCAAGCCAGCCTTTGCTGAGAACTTTGTCTGAGGCACTGTCTCTGAGCACTTCATGTGTGTTAAAGTGCTTACCCTGCAGCCCTGGGAAGTTGTCTACATGTTGCAGGAGCAGACTCAAGTCTGAGGCTGTAAGAGATTAAGAACTGCCCAGGCTCCCACTGCTAGTGCAGGTACAACTGTGTAATGGGTCCAAGTGCTCTTCACTGGGAACCCCATAATCCCCAAAGCAGGCACCTATGAAGAGCCTGAAGCCTTCACCTGTGAACAGGGTGTCTCTGTGTGCAAGGAAAAGGCAATGTTTGATTTGGTGAGAAGGGCAATGTGGCTGTGTTTTTTTTTTGTTTTTTTTTTTTCCCTTCAGATACTGATGATTGAAGTTCTGGCATTCTTATGTTACAGTACTCTGACAGCTGCAGCCTGAGGAACAGGCTGGGCGAGCAGAGCCTGCGTACACCCCTACTCTCACCTCTGTTCCTGCTGAACCTCCCTTCCTCCTCACCACTGGCTGCTGGCCCTGGTGCCCGCTGGCTCTGGATCCCACCTCTGCCTGTTTATTGGATTTGTCCATTCCTGACTCTCCCTCCAGCCCCAAATCCCACCTCCCCTGGCCTCTCGACTCTTCAGGCTGGAGCTGTTTAGTGTCAGGGCAGGGATCGGGGTCTCTCAGGTCCTTTGTGACAGGGAGTAGGAGTATCTTCGTCTTTTCTTTTGATTTTCTGGATGATTGTTGGTGTTCTGCCTGGGCTTCTTTTTAGTCTCAAGCATCTAATTCTGGGAGATAATAATTTGGATGAAGTTATTTATTTATTTATTTATTTATTTATTTATTTATTTATAAAAACAGCATTTGTTCCAGGAGGGTTTGGAGCCTCAGTCTGGTGAGTGAGGCGCTGGCTATGGGTACCTCAGCATTTCACTCTGCTTCTCTTGAGTAGTCACACGCTTACTTGCTTTATATATTGGGGCTCTGCCTTATATTTTGCATGATAGGAAGCACTAATGTGCAGGGGGAATTACATCCTAAGTTATGACACAATGTGTGTGATCTTTAATGCACAGATTTAGATGCGAAGGTAATGTAACTCTAGATTTTCCCCTCGTTACATTCTATAAATCTTGGTTCTAGAGACAGGTTGCTTGGTCTGTTTATAATCCTGGCTCCACTGCTAATGACTGGTATGGCCCCCTGCAAGATATGCTGTTGAAATGCCTGAGTGTACACAGCAGAGGATAATAGTGTAGCTTAAGTAATAGGTTGTGAAAATGAATGGGATAAATATATTTAAAGTGTTGAGAGCACCACCTACTATAAAGTAAAGAATTCAACACATATTAGCCAGTGTGAGCTGTTTTATTTTGTTTTGTTTTGTTTTTGTTCGAGACAGGGTTTCTCTATGTAGCCCTGGCTATCCTGGAACTCTCTTTGTGGAGACCAGGCTGTCCTCAGACTCACAGAGATCTACTTGCCTCTGCCTTCCAAGTACTGGTATTACAGATGTGCACCACCACTCCCCGGCTACCATGAACTTTTTTTTTTTATACCTGTGAATAGCAGGAAAATAATTTCTCTTTTCAGTGCAGTGATTCAGGGCTGTTTTCTAGGGGCTCAGTAGCTGGACTTGCCTGAGGTCTCTGAGGTCTCATGTTAGGCCCAGAGTGGCTGCTTATTGAGAGGCTACAGACATTTGTTCTTCTCCCTCCTGCTAGCCAGCCAGCAGGGCCTGGAGTATGTAATACAGGATGATGCTTGCAGCCCTTCAACATCCACCCAGCTTCTGCTCCAAATTCAGAATATAATATAAACTCTGCCCTCTGGCTGTAAGGTATAAGGCATCCTGTCCCAACTCACTGCCCCCCCCCATGGCAGTATCTCTTCATTGAAGTTGTGAGCACTGGGGTACCCTGGGAAACAAAAACACAGTAGCCCAATCCTGACAGAGCCAATATACAGTACTGACTAGTTGGTGCCAGCCAGACTTATTATCACTCTACCTAAAGCTGGTTATCTCTCTCTGCTTGGTGGTGACTCTTCTGTGGTCTGCTTGGTGGTGACATTGCTGTGATCAAGTTATAGGCTCTGCCACCACCACTCACCGTGACTGTGAAAGGTTCTCCTGTGGAGGGAATGTCTATGGGTGCACCCACACCCACAAGTCAGCCAGCATTTGCGTGTTTTTATTTCTTGGTAGAAGCAGCTAGCCACATTGTGATAATTAAACAGTGGGGCTTCTTTATTCAGAAGTAAAGAGGAGGCAGAAGCGAGGAGAGACTCTATTTCGATGACTTCATTGTAAGTTTAAACTATATAATATTACTGAGTGTGGAAAATCCAGGGAGTGGAAAGAAAATCATTTGGGAAAAACACATGCGACCCAGGGCATGCTATACACGTCTGGGATTAAAATATCATGTAACACACTTTAATTTGGATATCGCTGGAGTTGCTTCAAATGCTGTCATTTCTAAAGAAAGCGTCAATTCATTTGCTATGCTACACAAGAACAGACTTCATTGGCGAACATCTTTGCACCAGTGAAATGATTGCTTGGAAGAATTGCAGTGTGCCATCGGCCTGTTTTTCTATCTTTGGGAGGTGGATAATAGTCACAGAAGTGAAAGACTCTTGGCATGAAATTTCGTCTTCACTTCTTCACCCCCAAAGGCAGAATGAATTCAAAGGACAGGGCAGAGCCCGAGTTCTTTGTTAGCTGCCTGGGGTCTGGGCTGATTCACCGCTCAGCAGGCTGGTTTGTTCTGGACTCTGCCTGGCTTCCTGGGTTTGAGGTTTTTCCTTCAGTTGTGGCTTGGGCATGATTTTAAAATTCACAGTGGTGGAGATTAGGAAAACTAGAAGTAGTTGTGAAATAAAATATGCTCCATCATGATTTGAATTTGAGGGTTGAGGACATAGCTCAGGAACAGGGGGGCTTGCCTAAGATTCATGAGACCCTGGGTTTGATTCCCAGGACCATGGCAGACAGGGCTGGTATCTGAATTATGAGTAGACAAGAGCTTCTAGAATCTGCATGAAATGCTGCATATGTGCAAGAAGCTTTCCAGTGATGCATTTCTGGAGGCTAATACAGCAGCAGCAGCAGCCGTCTGGCAACCTTGTGTGTTCTCCACTGACACCTCTTGAATCTAGGTTTTTGGTTTTTTGTTTTGTTTTGTTTTTTGTTTTTTTGTTTTTTTTTTGTTGTTGTTGTTGTTTTTTGACTGCCCAGTGCTGGCTGAGAATGGCTGGGGATTCTCCAATGTCAAGTCACAGGATGGTTGACAACAGGTGAAGAGTGTCCACATCCCAGATAGGCAAACCCAGATCAAATTAGCTACAGAGGATGAGAGAGTGCTTATTTCTAGCCGTGCTATGCATTTCTAAAGAACTGTCACCATCCCAGAAATCCTGTCTTAAAGTATGTCACCTGTTTAATAGTTAAAACAGTCTTTTGTTCAAATGTCACTTTCACGACTGAAATTCTGTGTGTTTTATGTGGGGGTGCATGGGGGTGTTATATATGCACATGCCTGTGTGTGAGTGTGAAGCTGCAAGTTGATGCTGGGTGCTTGCCTCAGTCCCTGTCCACTTTATTTCTAATGCATGGTCTCTTACCGAACCTGAAGCTCACTGATTCAGCTAGGCTGCCTGACCAGCCAGCTCCAGGAATTTGCTTGTCTCTCCCTCCCAGGCTCTGGGATTACAAGCACATGCCACTGCCGTTGGCTTTTTTCCAGGGTCTCAGGGATCCACCTCAGGTCCTCATGCTGGCACAGCAAGTCTTTTATTGACTGAGCTGTCTTTCCAGTCCCTATATTTTATCCTTTTTACTAATGCACACATTGTACATCTGTTTATGATTTACTGATTTTGACTCTGAACTATGCTGTACAGTAATTCAGAACTGAAGACTGGAAAGGAGAGAGGCATCCAGATTTGGCCCTCTTTCTTGAGAGTTGAAGGAATTGGGCTACTGGAAGACTTAACATTTTGTTCAAAGCCTCCTACCTGGGGAGAGGTAGAGCTAGACTTTTGCTTTCCAAGTCAGAATTGAGATCACCCTGTGAGTATGCCATACAGAATTCTAGATGCTTGCATCACATTTCGTCATAGAGAGCGACCCAATACTATTAAATAGCTTCAAACCTTAGTGTGGTTCTGGGTTCATATTAACCACCTTCTACTCATTTTGGGCACTAAACTTAGGCCCCTCACTCCATTATTCTCTCTACCACTAAACAACATACATAGCCCTTTGCTTTATTTTGAGATGGGGCCTTTCTGTACCATCCTGTTGATCTCAAAATTGTCATTCTCCTGCTTTCACCCCTGAGTAGCTGAGATTACAAGGAGTAGCTGGCTTGTAGGTGTGCACCACCATCGCCAGCCTCTTCATGTGATGGCTTCATAGAAGGTGTATACATCCCCCATTGTTGGATGTTCTGTGGCTAATCTCCATTTGATTTCTGTGTAACTGCTGACCAAATTTCTAGTTTTACTCCCTCCTTCCCTCCCTCCCTCCCTCCCTCCTCCCCTTTCTTTTGGGTACTGGGATTAAACCCAGGGTCTTGTATATGCTAGGCAAACACTGTACTATGGATAATATTCTCCCACAATTATTATTATTATTATTATTATTATTATTGTTATTTCATTTTATGATTGGATCTTCCTAAGTAGCCCAGACTGGCCCAGCCCATACTCTTGGGCTTACACAATCCTCCTGCCTCCAACTTGCAGACTGCAAGGTGCACACCATCATGCTTAACTTCTGATTTCCTCTTTAGCTCAGAGTCCTAGAGGTGAAATTAGCAGTTCAAAAGATACCTTTAAAAGGAGACTCCCTATAGGTATTGTCAAATGCTTTCTAAAACTGCCTTAACCAAGCACGATGATTCACCCATTGTCCTGGGTCCTCAAGAAGTCATAGTAGGAAGGTTGCTTAAACCCTGGAGTTTGCAGCCAACCTGGACGACATAATGAGACCCCATCTCAAAAGAAAAAGAAAGTACCAATTTGCAGCTCTATTAATGATGTACAAGAAGGGTCTTTCCAAGTGATATTTCAGTGACAAACTCAAGCTTTGTGGGATCTCTCTTATTTTTACCTTTGCCAAAGCTTTGTATTTTATAGTTTGAAAGTGTGCTTCTCTAATAGTAATGAAAGGCATTTTATCTATTTCGTCATCAGTTTGCTTTTTCTTAGTTACTTGGCGATACTTTTTGCTCTGTGTCTTTGGTCTTCTCTCTTTTTCTCTCCCTCCCTCAGCCTTCCCCCACCATAACCATATTTTTAGCAGGTATTTTCTTGTGTTTCTCTTTTCCAATTTGCATTTTTCTTGATTACTGGATACCGAAAGTTTAAAAGCTGGATAACTCTGGAAACAGTTCTACACTAACATCACTGACCTTCAGTGCATGGTTTTGTTCAGGGTTTCTTTTTCTCAAGTTGGGCAATTGCTGTTGAATGCCATAGTGTGCGTCTTTACTTAACATCTTCATCACTAAGGAACAGGTGGCGCTTGTCCCTACTGTGTGGCTCTGTGGGCAAATGTAAGAATACGTATTTCAGATGCTCAGGGTGCTTCATTTTGTCTTTATGATGCTTTAAAATATTTATTATTGTCCTGTATGTATGTGTGTGTGTGCTTGTGCTTGCATGTATGTATGTGTGTGCACACTTGAATGTGTGTGTACATGAATGTGTGTGTGCAAGGGTTGCGTGTGTGCACATGTGTGTGTATGAGAGAGAGAGAGAGAGAGAGAGAGAGAGAGAGAGAGAGAGAGAGTGCATGCATGTGTAGGTCAGAGGCTAACTTTGTAGAATCTGCTCTCTCCTTCCTTCTTTATTTGGGTTTTGGAATTGAACTCAGATCTCAAGCCTTCTTCAGCAAGGCCTTTTCCTGATGAGCCATTTTGACAGCCCAGGACAGTTTTTAATTTATGGAAAATTTTTACCTTTTTTATTGCCAGATATCTGATCCTTGATGATTTTTTTCTTACTCATCTCTCAGATATTAATTTTTAATTAAAATTGCATTATTTTCCCCTCCCTTTCCTCCCTCTAATCTTCCCATGCACTCCATCCCAGCTACCTCTCTGCCACTCAAAATCATGGTCTCTTTTTCTTTGTTATCTCTCTCTCTCTCTCTCTCTCTCTCTCTCTCTCTCTCACACACACACACACACACACACACACACACACACACACACACACGCACGCACACACACGCACACACACACACACACCCCTAAATATATGAATACAACCTGCTCAGTTGATTAAGTGTTACTCATGTGTATATGATTTCAAGGCTGGTATATATATATACTGCGGGCTCACCCTTGGGAAAGACTATTTCCCCCGCTGTCAGCATTCCTTAGTTGCTTGTTGTTCTTGGTCTATAGATGGGCCATATGGGGCCCCACGAGATTTCCCTCTTCCATGTTAGTTAGTGTTGTGTATTGGTGTTGTACTTCTTCAGGTCTTGTTTAGGCAACTTTGTAGTTGAGGTATCGTAGATGTGGCTTCTCCGTCACTCCTAAGATCCACATTCTCACAGCTGACTTCCTGGTCCTTTAACTCTTACAACCTTTCCATCCCCCTCTGTCACTCTGTTCCGTGAGCCTTTGATATAGGTATTACATTATAGATATCGCCAATTGTGGCTGGACACCCCCAATCACTTGTTCTTTGTTTTTTAAAAAATGTAAATGAATTTTTATTTTTTGAGATTATAAAATAATTCCATCATTTCCGCCATCTCTCTCTGCCATCCAGGCATCTGGGATTTGGCTTGATTGGGGAATGAGGAAATGAAGAAAGAACAGGCACACAGACACACGTACAGAAAAGCTGGGGTCAAGTGGTTGTTCATGCTCTGGCAGAGGCTTACCCACTAATGACCACCAGGAACCGCAGTCATGAGCTATGTACAGCACAGGAGGAGGAGCTAGGCTCTGTAGGAGGTCTCTTCGAGGAAGCTGTAAATACAAGCAAATGTACATACACACACATTAAAATGAATACTTAGTTAATAATTTTGCAGTATTATTTATTGTCTAACCATGGATAATTACTAAGCACATATTGTATACTTGAAAAGTCAGCTTAGGTCTAAGGTATCTGTCATTTGATTTTTGAACATAGTTTTAGTTGTCATTGTAATAGCTGGTAATATCTCACAGGGAAAATTCTTGTACTTACTGAAATAGTCCATATTCCTCCTTGTGTAGTCTTACAGTTAACTTACATTAACTTTGGAGAGGTTTGCCAAAATCTTAGAAATCTTTCAAAATTCTGGTTGGGATTATAATAAATTTATATGTTAATTCAGAATCTATCATAGTCGGTTCTTCTGTCCTGGTATGTTTCTTGACTTCCTCAAATGTTTTTTATATCTGTCACTTGAAGTTTATAGAATTGTTCATATAAATCCCATCTTTCTTACTCATAGTTTTGAAATGTTACTCTTTTTTTAAGCTCTAATTTTTTGTTTTCTTTGTTTTTAAGAGTTTTATA
Organism: Cricetulus griseus; assembly: GCF_003668045.3. Classification (NCBI taxonomy): domain Eukaryota; kingdom Metazoa; phylum Chordata; class Mammalia; order Rodentia; family Cricetidae; genus Cricetulus; species Cricetulus griseus. The sequence goes on along the minus strand of NC_048596.1, from coordinate 23,310,102 downwards.
TGTGGACTCCATGAAATTTGACACGCTCTCTAACTTCCCTCTTGAGTCTCTCCACACCCTGTAACATATCACTCTTCAAACTTTGCCTTCTTGAAATATGTTAGTGTTTCTTACTTAATCAACTTAATTTTGTAGCAGATTGCTCTCAGTCTTGTAGGTAAAGAATTATGTTATTCTAAAGTTATTATTTATCTTTTATAAAAATTTCAGTATATTAATAACTAATGGTGAAAACATTGGGCCTCTTTATATTTGTCCCAAGCTAGAAAAAAAATGTCTTTTGTGTTTACTAGTGAGTATGACATTGGCTTAAAATATTTTAAATCCATTGAAAAAGAAGTATCATATTCCAGATTATTTTTAATGAAAGAGAATTGAATTTAGTCAAATGCCTTCAGATGATTTATGCATTTTCACATTTGACCTACTGCCGTATTGCATGATCTACTGGTCAACCATGTTTGCAGCCAAATGGAGGCAGTTTGTTATCATTTTGTTAATTCATTATGTCTCTAATGCAGAGATATTAATCTAGAGCTGGTAGGATTTTATTTTGGAGGTAAATAAAAATAGCTCTAGTAGAGCCATGGTCACTACAGGTCAGAATTAAAATTAGCCCAGGGCTCCTTCATGTGCATAGATTGAATTCCAGGAGATCCCTGGTGCTTTTCTAAAAGTGCAGGCAGCTTCAGATGTAGCAGTGAGCTGGGGCTTCTGCTTCTGAGGTTGGCAGGTGAGGTGGGAGCATGTGGGCACACTGTGGCTTGGTTAACTGGGGCTTGTGCTTTTTTTTTTTTTTTTAATAGAGGTTTTGGTTAATCAAGGGTAATCGATAAATTTTCCTTTTTGTGAGACAAAATGGAATTTCCCTCCCCCTTTTTTTGAGAACCACGTCTTTCTAATCCTCAGAAGATATACAGCATCAGAACTTTACCATTAGCTGCTTAGATACCATCCTTGAAGCATACATAGCTGTGTAGACACTCTATTTGAAAACTGGAGTATGGGCCTCCTTCTCTGGAGTGAAGAGGCATTAAAAAACAATGTAGCAAACCTGGGCAGCAAAGTTGGGCCAGAGCATTACCTTAGCAGCCAAATTTACTGTCGAATTTTAGTTTAGAGGAAAAGTTTTTGAAAATGTGTCCCTAAGGCATATAGAAAGGAGAAAGCTTTGAAACTCAACAAATTGAATGTCAGCATCTATAGATATGAGAAACTGACTTCAATATTTGTCTGCTCTATGACGTCGTTGTAATGAGCTGAGGAGGCTCTGAAGGTGACCAGGGTGTGGTTGCCTCTTATCTCTGCCTTCTTCGAACATTCTTGCTACTTCTTAGTTTTTAAAACTATGATGGGAAAAATATGCTCATCCATTCAATACTTGTGTATTCAGTGGTCACTTTTGAGTCAGGTACTAGACGGACTATGCCAACTGATAAGGATCCTGGTGAGCAAGACCCTCACATCTGTTGCCCACCCAAGCTGACCTGAACTAGTTGGGAATGCTGGAGGGGACATGCCAATTTCTTACAAAACAAGGTATCCTGAATGTCTTTCCCTTTCTCAGTCTTTCAGATATATATATATATATATAATATATATATATATATATATATATATATTGCTTATGGGAAGATTGTATATTGAGCATAAGCAGAGGTGAATCATTTATAAGTTGTAAATTTTTGATAATGTTTGTCAAAGGGGCTTGACCAAGGCTCTGAGTCTTGACTCATGGGAGGACATTCTTATCACCACTACTTCCTTTTGTAAAGCATTTCCACTCTCCCTTGTTCTTTCTGCAGACGTCTGTGTTCAATTTGAAGGATTCTGAAGGCAATGGCTATTTGGAACCGAGCAGCATCTTCCAACACATAAAAGTAGACTGCATAAGGAGAATGGACTGCTTACCTTGTGCCGGTCGCTTTAGCACAGAGGCTCATGGGAAAGGTTGGGTGAATGCCTAGGTGGTCAGATGCTATGGTATGAGGAAGCTATGCAGGTTTGTGTGGAGTAACTAGTTCTCATAAATACTTCATTATTGATTTATTGCTTTTGTACTCTTTGCAATAGAGTACTACTGTGGTGGTTTGAATAACAATGGTCCCCATAGGTTTATATTTGAATGCTTATTCACTAAAGAGTAGAACTGTTTGAAAGGATTAGAAGGATTAGAAGGTGTGGCCTCCTTGGTGGAAATATGTCACTAAGGGTGGGCTTTGAGGTTTTAAAGCCAGCCCCCCTCCTCTCTCTCTCTCTCTCTCTCTCTCTCTCTGTGTGTGTGTGTGTGTGTGTTATGTGTGTGTGTGTGCTTGCGCACGCGCGCGCGAGTGTGCTCATGCGCCGTGTGCTCCTGTGGATCAGAATGCAGCTCTCAGCTACTGCTCCAGTGCGAGGAATGCTGTTATGCCCCCACCGAAATGATAATGGACTAAGTCTCTGAAACTGTAAACAAGCCCCCAAATATTGCTTTCTTTTATGTGAATTGCCTCAGTCATTGTGTCTCTTCATGGCAACACAACAGATAAGTTCTTTGGCTGTTTCTGAAATGATGTTTTCCAGATGTCTAATTCTATATCCAGGATTTTCCCTCAGTCCTTTTACAGTTCAGGTAGGCAGTCAGGGTACAAATACCTGAAAATTTCAAATGTCCTTACCAAACATCTTAGTTCCTGCTTGGTGTTAAATGGCTTGGGGATAGAGCTTGGGGATGGAGCAGGATCTCTGTCCTAGGGTTTTCTGATTCAGAACATAGAGTGGGGAGGAGGCAGGGTATGACTTACTGGATGGAAAGGTCAAACTCTTGCCGGAGAAGTGGATTGCCTTAAAGGGCTCGTGGGCATTAGTTGGCCAGGTAGGAAGGGTGGCTTTTAAGGCCTTCTCTCTTCATTTTCACCCTGCAAATGTGTGAGGGTTCCTTACATTTGTGATCCATAATGATTCTAAAGATGTCTGCAGCCTCTGCCTCATTCCTGGGCCCCAGAGCTGTCAATCAAACTGCCTGCCAGGCAGTTCTCCAGAACTAATATTCTAAATTGAACGCAGTCTTTCCCCAAAGCTGTCTCTCCTGTACTCTAGGAAGGCAGCCTTTCCCAACTCATTTGCTGAAGCTGGACCCCCACTTCCACTAATGCCTTGGTTTTTACCACTGAGAGTTTTTCCTGATGAGCTCTCACCATACCCCGCTGCTTTCCATCTTGAGTTTTGTCTTTTCCTATAGACTATGTGCTCAGGGAAGACAGGCAGGGCTCTTGTTGGATGATCATCTCTGTTTTCTCCAGCACTTACCCAGATAGAGCCTGAAAAATAAAGATCCTCAATAAGTGCTTGCTTAATTGTACAAGTGGAGATTGCTGCATATTCTTCCTCCTAAATATCTCTTTAGTCAGGCAGGCCTAGATCTAATCCAGGTCTTCAGGTTACTGGCCCCATGAAACTATTTAAAAATTATTTTCAGATAATAATATACAAATCAAGCTAGTTTTAACCTATATGCAACCATTTCTGAATTAGTAGAATGGTTATAGTTATAATATCTAGCTCTCAGGGTTGTGTTCAGGTAGATGAAATCTACCATAGTGTTTCTTAACATGGTGTGGTCCATTGTTACAAAGGTAAGACCCACCTGGGGTGTAGAACTTCCTCAGCACAGTTTACGGGGGGGGGGTGTGCTTTATCTTCGAGAAGATAGGGATCTAGGAAAGGTCCAACTATATGGCATAAAAATTATGTGCTCTACAGTTACAAGATGGGTTCACATGAAAACCTGACCACTTAATAGCTTCGGGACTTTACAAAATTTGCCTAGTGACTTTTAACCTCAGTCTTAAAACGGCTAAAGTGGGGTAACAGTTCCTATTACTAAGGCTTATTATAAGGTAGAGAATGGCAATCTGGGTTAGCTACTTTTCTGTTGTCATAGAATCCTCTGACAAGAAGCAACTTAGGGTAGATGAGCTGGTGGGTAGGGGGTGGGGAGGTAGGAGATGGGAGGTAGGGGTGGGGGAGTGGGGGTGATTGTTAGCATACAGAACCTAGGGGATGCAGTCCACCATCGAAGGGAAATCATGGCAGCAGGAGCCAGCCAGACAACCAGGAAGCAGAGAGATCACATTTCCTCCAGGCACAAAAAACTGAGAAACAGAAAGTGGGCTAGGCTCTAAAACCACAAAGCTCACCCTCACTGAAGTACTTCATTCAGCAAGGCTCTATAGTTCAAAGGTTCCACAGTCTTCCCCAACAACATGCCATCAGCTGGGAACCAAGTGTTCAGATGCTCAGCCTGTGGAAGACATTTCCCTTCAAACCACCATCACATCTAGCTCGATTTTCTTCATTCTAGTGAAACGCTTCCAGGTTGCCTGTGTCTAGAGTCTTGTTCTTGCCCCACTGGGACATTTTCATCAGATACTTGGTCAAGGCATAAAGCCGTATTTCCCAAACGTGTCTTAAACTGGGGAGATAGCTAATAAAATTGGTAGTAGAGTGACTTCAGTGAGCTGGAACGTTGGTCCTTCATTAGGAAGATACTCAGTTGATGTATCAAAGCAGCCAAGAGCAAGGAGACCACGTGAAGGTAGTTTGTCCAGTCCATGGCTTCTTAAACTGTGAGTCATGGCCCCACGTGGGGTCACATAACTGACTGTGGGAGTAACAAAAACTTTGGCCATGATAAAGATTTCTGAACATTCAACAGCCATGATTAATTCAAAATCAAATTCATAATGGATCTAAGGTGTTTCTGGCGGTGTTTGCCCATTTAACCTTCTCATAGCCTTATTGGGCCTGAACACCTAGCGCTTGTAATTTTCACTGGATATGCTCTCATGCCTCCCCCCACCAATCAACTATGTCAACTCAGCCACAATTCAGCGTTTTCTAGATTGCAATGTTTTTACTGCATAAACAAAGTTTACTCCTTTTATGGAAATATTATTATTATTGTTGTTATTATTATCATTATTTTGTTTTAGGTTTTTTGAGACAGGGTTTCTCTGTGTAGCTCTGGATGTCTTGGAACTCAGTCTGTAAACCAGACTGGCCTCAAATTCACAAAGATCTGCCTGCCTTTGCCTCCTGATTGCTGGGACTAAAGGTGTACACAACCACTGCTTGGCAGAAATATTATTTAAAGAAAAACTTTCAATATTTTCTTATCATTTCTCAGTATGTGAACATCAAATTAGTCTACCTTTGGACTTTATTATTGTAGAATGTCTGATTTTAAATATTGCTGTTTGAATTGCTGACCGGAGGTTCACTAAGAAATAGTTAAATGAATTTTAGCTTGAGATTAGGAATGAATTTCCTATAATTTCTGAAATGGCTCTAAACAAACTTCTGCCCTTATGAAATGTGTGTGTGTGTGTGTGTGTGTGTGTGTGAGAGAGAGAGAGAGAGAGAGAGAGAGAGAGAGAGAGAGAGAGGAGAGAAAGAGAGAAAGAGAGAGAGAAGCATTATATTCAGTGTTAATGATTATAAGAGTAAAATACCAGTTAACTCATGCTGAAGATGCTCTATGTCCTGTAATATCCAGTACCCGGCTAGTATTGAATTCTTTGTGCAAAAATAAATATAAGCATCCATCTCATTAGTATGCAAATCTGGTTGAATCTTTACTAAATGGCAAAACTGAATGTGTACCAAAGAATTTCTTTGTCTGAGTGATTTGTATACTTGCTTGGTATACATATATCCCTGAGGTCTTGTGAAAATTTCTTAAGTAGGAGAGAGCCATGATGGAAGTGCTGGTCTAGTGTGAAAAGAATGTGTCTTGGGGCGGGGTCATTGGCAACAGAAAGCAGTTAACAAGGGGAAGAACCTTTGAGAAACATCGGATGGTGACAACTAGCAAAGTATTTGGGGATGGGAGCGTGGGCAGAGAAGGGCCAAAGACGACGACTATGAAGTGTTTCTCTGGATTCCTGGGGGCAAGGGTGCCAGCTGATAGGGATAAAGAAGCTTGGTGGAGGAGCAGAGTCCCTGAGAGGCAGGAATCTGGCTTTGTGCTGGTCTGGGGCTTTGCTTGGCAGAAAGCTGAGCCGTGAGGACTGCTGCGAGGGAGAGGCTGTTTCTGGAAAGAGGCATGTGGGAGTCATCCATGGAGGTGATAGCTGAGGCTGTGGGTGGGAGTGATGGGTGGGGCAGGAGGGGCCCTGCTATTTGCAATCATGTAGCATTGTTGGCCTTAACTTGAGATAAAAAGGATAAACAAACGCTTGCTGAAGGAGGAAATCATCCTCCTGCCTTCCCAGTTCTGTCTAACTCATTAAAACCAAGTTCTACAGGAGAAACAGTTCATACAAGAATTTCAGGTTTAGAAAAATTGTAGTCTTGATTTACTTTTAATCACAGAACAGTATGTGAATGTATTCTTATTCATGAAGAATATTAATACTACACATAGCATAGCAGTCTTCCATTAAATCCTTATCAAATCCTGGTTTCTCCTTCAATTGTGGCTACCGTGCTGCCATTTGGTGGGTAGTCTTAAAGACGTCTCTCTGCATTTATATTATGCACACTAAGATGTCCTTTTGGCTTGCAGGTACTTGTATTTTATTTTCTCTTAATGAGCTCATAGGATGATTTGCTCTTCAGTTTATTTGTATTTTGAAGAGTGTGACAGTCCTGAGATGTAGCTCAGTGAGCTGGTGGAATGCTCGCCTGGTGTTGTCAACTTGATGCAAGCTAGAATCATCTGAAAGTGAGAAATGCCTCAATAAGATTCTGCTGTAGGCCATTTTCTTAGTGATTGATGTGAGAGGGCCCAGCCCACTGTGGGCAGTGCCATCCCTGGGCTGGTGTTCCTGGGTTGTATGAGAAAGCAGGCTGAACAAGCTATGAGGACCAAGCCAGTAAGCAGCTCCCTTCTATGGCCTCTGAATCATTCCCTGCCTTCAGGTTCCTGTCCTGAGTTCCCGTCTTGATTTCCTTCCATGATGAACAGTGATATGGAAGCAGAAGCCAAGTAAACCCTTCCCTCCACAAGCTGCTTTTGGTCATGGTGCTTCGTCACAACAGTAGAAACACTGACTAAGATGCCTGGCATGTGCAAAGCTGTTGATTTGATTTCCCTGCATGGTGAAAAAACAGTAAATGGAGGTATAAAAACAAAATGAAGTAAAAGGAATTTGAAAGGTAAATTTATCTAGTCTCAAGTTGTTAAAGCAATGAAACCTGCCATCTTGGGTATGAAGGTGCCATTGTATTTACTCACTTCCCTATTGGTGGACTATACCTCAATTCCAACTGTTTGCCCTCCTTCCTTCTGCAGGAACTCATTCCCAGATGACTGCAGAGCAGGACATTGTGCAAAAGAGCAAGGCAGGAGTTTATAAGATACCTGGGGCAAAAAGAAACACAGAGGAAGAAAGGAGATGGGCAATGCCACTTTCTGAGGTTGCTGAAGGGGCTGAAAGGAGATGCAGAAGTAGAAGGGGGCATTGAGCCATTTGTCCACGTGGGTTTTACAGTACACAAACATGAATGACCGAGACGGATCCTACCTATTGCCTCTTTGCATCTTAGGCCCATTGCATCCAAGGGTCCAACTACTAATATCCACTACTAATATCCCAACAACTTTTTATTTTGAGACAGGATTTCTCTGTGTAACAGCACTAGCTGTCCTGGTACTCACTCTGTAGACCAGGCTGGTCTCGAACTCACAGACATCAGCCTGCCTCTGCCTCCCGAATGCTGGAATTAAAGGCATGCGCCACCACTGCCTTCTTGAAGCTACTTGCTGTATTCACCCTTGACAGGACACGACCAGTGTCAGAAGCTGGAAGCATTGGAGGTTTGGGGAGAAGCATGGAAGAGGAATGTGCTGATGAGATGTGGTACCCTCCCTCCATCCCCTGATCCACACCAAAGCTGGGGAAAGCTGAGTCGAAGACTGGGGTGGTCTGAGATATTTTTCTGTGTACAAATGTATGATTTGTTCAATTCCTCTGGAGTGCTTGGGATTGGGGCAGCTCCAGCAAAGACTGCTGGGAAAGGAGATGAAGGGCCTCACAGGCTTTGCTCCGTTAGATAATATACTCTAGCTGCCTCTGTTTCTGCCTGTTTCTGCTTTCCCAGCCTTTTGTCTTTTGAATCATAGCAGATCTTGAGCAGATCGGGTGCATTTTTTGTGTAAACCACCACAGCCTCTGTTTTCTTCCCATTTATTTTTGAAACCCTTCTCCAGGGATTCAGAAATTTCACTAGGTACTAAGCTGCAGGAAGTCTAGCAGATTTCTGCTTTCCGCTGGTACCTTTCTCTTCCAGGCTAGGCAGGCTGCTTGGTGAATAGTACATTGGGTGATTCAGAGTTATCAGTGTATTCCTTGTGGATCAAACCTGACTGGAATTCTCTCCATCTCTCTGTCTGGTTCTCCATTCCTGGCCCGCGCCAACCCAAGTCCTCCCTTCTAGCAGAGCAGTCTAGTGAACTCTGGTCGGTCTTAGCTTCCTTTGCTTCTTCTGTAACCAAACTCCACTCACTTCTGGACTGCTAGACTAATGAATGGGCCCTTTGTCTGAATAGCCTCTGCCGGTGTGTGTGTGTGTGTGTGTGTGTGTGTGTGTGTGTGTGTGTGTGTGTGTGTGTGTGTGTTTGTCTGTGTGTGTACCACAGCCTGCAGGAGAGTCTGTGGCCTACTTCTGCAGCTGCATATTCCAACCCCTTGCTCTGCCTAGGGCTTCTTCTCTGCACAGCATGCTGGGTACTCAAGCAATAAATGCCTAGTGCTTTCAGGACTTGATGCTCTCCTCCTTAGGGTAGGTTGCTCACTGTTCCTCGTTCCACTTTCCTCTGTGCTATATGTAATCTCAGTCCCTGTGTTGAATCCGAGTTTTCTGTTTCAGGCATGTCTCCCCACTGCATGATGTCACTTCTCTTTTTGGGCTAAGTCTAAAACATAGTCTAGACCAGGCCTCAGATCAAGCTTGTTGAACACTGCTGACCTGGGACAGTGAGCATCTTTGTGACCTTCCTCTAGTTTGCCCTCCTGGCCGATCCCTGGCTTCCAAAGCACAGCTTGCTATTTTGAGGCTCACACTGAGAAAGCTGCCTCCCTTTGTACTGATTCCATTTCATTCTGTTTGGAGGGTCTGCAGGTAGATAGTGTTCTCTGTCTAGAAAAAGTGGCAAAGCAAAGAGAAGACACACCCCCAAGGCAAGTCACAGAAAGAGGCCCCTGAGGCACATGGGGTTTGGCAAATGGCCCTCCTTTCTCCTGAGATACAATGGCCCTATTGCTGTGTGGCTTCCTCCATTTCATCGAGCACCTTGGCATACTCAATCTATCCCACCTTCCTTGTGAATCACTAAGTGAACTAGAAAGCTCTCATTATATAAAATACACCAAATTTGGCTGCTTGGTTTGTTTATCCTACAAGCAGCCATTGAATTTTTGAAGGAAGTCCTGGTTTTATTCAAGGGAATCAAGTTAAGTATCACATGTGTAAATAACTAATTTCCAGTGGTGGTATGCACCACGAAAACGGAGGCAGAGCAATGCTGCAGAAGCTCATGGGTTGGTGGGGAGGGGCTGTTTCCCAGCAGGCAAAGCGCTTCTGAAATGACAGTTGAGTAGAGGTCAGAGGGTGAGATGGAGTGAGCCAGCTGATGCCTCAGGAGATTGCTGATGTCCCAGGATACAAACTGCAACTGGAGTCCTGAAGAACTCTGTTCTCAGCATCCTGTAACACTCTTCCCTCTTTACCGTGATCGTGGGCACATGTGAGTTGGATCAAAGACAAGACTTGGATTTATCTAATCCAAGGTAGGTAGGATTAGAGGTGGGCAAAGCCTTGGAAGCTCTCACTAAGCACAGACTCCAGACTCTGAATCTGAGTATGTCCAGACAGTCTAGAATGAGGGAGACCCCTTGGGAGACTCATGTGGCTTTACTTGTTGTATGTATTGCCTTTCTCAAATGTCCCCTTGAGGTTAAATTTTCTCTCTTTCCAGGTCATCAGAGGCATCTCAGAGACACCTTCCCCAGTGTAGTTACTAAAAGATTAATATCCTGACATTTTTTTCTAATTGTGGCAAAACTGGTAAAATTTAACCTTTCACTATTTAAAAATATACAGTTTATTGGCATATATATATATATATATATATATATATATATTCACATTATTGTGCAGTTATATTCATGTAATACTTTCCTTATCCATGTACTGTCCCCCATCATTTCTTGTCTTCTTATCTTTCCTTCCTTCATTATAGCCCAGGCTGGCCTACAACTCTCTATGTAGCCCAAGCTAGCTTCAAATTCACAGCAGTCCTCTTGTCTCAGCCAGCTCAGTATTAGGATTCTAGGCATGATTTATAGCACCCTTACCTTTCATCGTCCAATCTGAAACTCTGAACCCATTAAACAACAGCTCCTGCCACTTTTTAAGCCCCCATGAATGGTGGATAATGAGGAACAACTGCCATTGTTGGCAGAACTTTCTAGTGCCCAGTGTCTTCCAGGGTAGCCTAGAGAACACTGGAGTGAGTGGCAGCAATGGTGAGGAGTGGGAGCCTGCTGCAATCAGACTCTGCTAGGTTCCAGCTACACCAATCCCCCATTGTGCCTGATTAAATGTGAGGGTCAACGGTCTCAGCCTCGTGGGAAGAACGGGGAAAGATGGTTCATCCCGTAGGGAGGTGGTAACTCAGAACAGGCTGCTCAGGGAGACAGCTGCCTGGATCTGACTTCCCACTTTAGCCTGTATGGGTAGCTGCATGACTCCAATTTGCTCAGTCTCTCTACACTTCAGTCTTCTCTCCAGTGGGAAATTCAAATATTGATATGTTGCCCGTGAAGGATGAATTAAGATCAAGCATGTGAGGTGCTTGTCATGATACCTCATGAGGAGTGAAATCATTTTTTTCAGAAAATATTCTTTAAAATTTTTCATTTTGTAACCTTTTAGTTAGCATTACACAGTTGTTCATTATAGCATTTTCATACATATATAGTATTATGCTTTATTCCCTTGCCTTTGTCCTTTGCCTCCATCTGCACTTCTGTTGGTCCCTTTATTTCCCCAAGTAGTCCATCCTTCTGCTTTCATACATTCCTTTACCCTTTCCTGTTTCCTGTCTCCTGCTCCTCACTCTCTTCAGACAGCTTCCCTTTCAGGTCACACACACACACACACACACACACACACACACACACACACACGAGAGAGAGAGAGAGAGAGAGAGAGAGAGAGAGAGAGAGACAGAGACAGAGACACCGAGAGACAGAGAGACAGGGACAGGGACAGGGACACGGACAGACAGAGACAGACAGAGACAGAGACAGAGACAGAGACAGAGACAGAGACAGAGAGATTTTGTACTTCTGGGTGTTTTACTTTTCTCATTGCTGTGACCAAATACCTGACACGACATAGTTTAAGGAGGAAGGGATTGCTCTGTTTCACAGTAGAAAGGAATCATTCCTTCATGGCAGGGGGGGGCATGGTGGGAACCAGGAAGTTAGCTGCGATACTGCATCCATACTCAGAGAGTTAACAGGGAATGGGGCTGGGCCATAGAGCATCAAGTCTCCAGCCACCCATTCCCTAAAGGGAGTTTCCACCTCCTAACAGTTCTTCAACCTTCCCAAACAGTGCCACCACCTGGGAACCAAGTGTTCAAACACATGAGCTGATGGAGGACATCTCACACTCAAACCAACACCAAATCTCTTTTGTTTTGGTCGCCATAATGCTCTCTAGCGCCATTCATTTTCCTGCTGAATAAAATTCCATCAAGTACACACACAGTGTTTATTTCCTTTACTCATCTGTTGATGGGCATCTTGGTGTGATGCGTAGTGTGGCAGTCATGGCAGATGTGCAAGTGTTCTCTGGGGCATACCAACTTAGAGCCCTTCAGGTATATACCCAGGAATGGTGTAGTTGGGTCATATGGAAGTTCCATTTTTGGGTTTTTGAGAAACCTCCATATTGTTAGTCATAGTGGTTATATCAGTTTATATTACCACTATCAATGTATAAGGGGCTCCCTTCCCCCACATCCTTGCCATCATGAGTTGTCCCTGTCTTTTTCTTTGTTTCTCTCTCTGTATCTGTCTCTCTCTGTCTCTCTCATGTGTACTAGTTACTTTTCTGTTGCTGTGACAAAATACCGTGACCAAAAGCTACCGAGGTAACAAAGAGGATTGTTTTAGTCTATGGTTCAAGAGGGGTAGAGACCATCATGGCAAGGAAGGATGACAACTGTCAGTAAGTGCATGCAGCAGAAGCAAGAGGCTGGCTGGTTACATTTTCATCCACACACAGGAAGGAGGGAGAGAAACTAGAGGAAAAGGCAGGCTCTAAAACCTCAAAACTGCCCCCAGAGGCGTACCTCTCCAGTAAGGCTCCACATTTGAAAGGTTCCTCAACCTTCCCAAGCAGTGACCACTAAATGGGGACCACAGGTTCAAATGTATGATCCTATGGGAGGCATTTCTCCTCATTCACAACACCACAGTGTGTGTGTGTGTGTGTGTGTGTGTGTGTGTGTGTGTGTGTGTATGAACATGTGCATGTAGGTGTGCTCTCCATGTTATTTTTTGACACAGTCTCTTGATGAATGTAGAGCTCAACAAATGGTTAGATTGTCTGGCCAGTTAGCCCTGTGGGCCTTTCTGTCTCCACTTCCCCAGTGGAGACAGCTAAAATTAATAGTAGTCTATGACCACACCCAGCTCTTTCCACGGGCACTGGGATCTGATTTCAGGTTCTCACACTTACTCAGAAGGCATTTCCCCACAGGATCGTTTTCCCAGCTCCTGTTGTTAGTTTTCTTAATGATAGCCATTTTGATTGAGTGAAGTAGAATCTCAATATCATTTTGTTTTGTTTATCTGTTTTTTTGAGACAGGTTTTCTCTGTATAACATCCCTGGCTGTCCTGGAACTCGCTCTGTAGGCCAGACTGGCCTCAGAGATCCACCTGCCTCTGCCTCCTAGGTCCTGGGATTAAAGGTGTGCGTCACCACTGCCTGGCTAGAATCTCAATGTCATTTTCAATTTGTGTTTTCTTGGTTATTAAGGATGTTGTACGCATTTTCAAGCATTTATTGGCTATTTGTATTTCTTCCTTTGATAATTGTTTATTCAATTCATTAACTAATTTATTAAAACTGGGAGAAAACTTCTCATGAATATGGATTAGTGGAGTTAATATTGTAAAAATGGCCATATTATAAAATCACTCTACAGATTCAATGCAAACCACATGAAAAAAATCTCCATGACTTTCCTCACAGAACTTGAGATAACAACCCCAAATTTTATGTGGAATCACCAAAAACCCTGAATATTCAAAGTAATCCTAATCAGAGAGATATCACAAAACAATTTAAGATCAGTCTTAAATTACACTGTGGAGTTATAGTCACAAAACCAGAAATGGACACATAGATCAATAGAATAGATCTAGGAGCCAGAATAAACTCACCCAGCTACAGCCACCTGGTCCTCAACAAATGTGTTAAAAACAAATGTTGGAGAAAAGATAGCTTCTTCAACAAATGATGCCATGAAAGCTGGTTTTGGTTATCCACATGTAGAAGTTGGAAACTAGATCCATCTCTCTCACGCCGCAGACAAGACAGCAGATAAGGTCATTCTTTGCTGAAGAAAGAAGATATATCTACAGTTCAGAGGGTAGAGTGTTATTCTTTGAGAATTTCATACATGCATATAATGCATTTTGATTGTATTTCCCCTCTAATTCCTACCCCAAATCCACCTTCTATCTCTCTCAACTTCATGTCCTGTTGTTGTTTGTTTTTTTCTCCATCATGGTTGAGTTCAGTTTGTGCTGCTCATATACTCAGGGGTGTGTAGCGATACCCCTGACTGTCCCCTTCCCAGGCAGCTTTTCTTTAACGTCTTTTCAGAGGTGGATTCAGATGGAGGGGTTCCTGAGAGGAAGAACAAAGGGACTAGCAGTGGTGCATATGTTGCTGAGCTGTGGAAAGTGATGGATGTTATGGGGTGCTGGTCCTTGTCCTGGACACCTAGTATGGTCTTATTGGGAACAAGAGCGTTGTTGAGGGAACAATAAGTTGTTGAAGAGTGTTCTGGATGTTTGGATTATGAAACAGTTTGAGAGTGACTCTTATGGACTCTGATCAGAAAACCTTGGTGGAGTGCAGCTTGGTAGAAAGGAAGACTGAGAGGCTTGGGAGTGATGTACTAGACACAGAAGAAGCCACTAGGCCAGACTCAGGGAACTGGGGCTGGACCACCCTGAGCAAAGTGAGTACCTGTTGGTAGATGGGACAAGCTCGTCTTGATCACATCAGCTCCAATAGTGGCTTCTCATCCTAGTTTAATATGAAACCTAGCAAATATACTTTTGATAAGTATCAGTTACACTGTGAGTGTCTGTGTGTGTGTGTGTGTGTGTGTGTGTGTGTGTGTGTGTACATGTGCATGTGGGTGCAAGCATGTGTATATGGAGGCCAGAGCTCAACCCACCTCAGGTGTCATTTCACAGCCATTGATCACAACCACTTTTTTTTTTTTTTTAAAGACAGGGTCTATAACTGGGACCTGGGGTTTACTGATTAGCCTAGACTAGCTGACCAGTGAGTCCCAGCAATCTGCCTGGCTCTGCCTCCCTGCCACTGCATCACAGGTGCATGCTACCACACCCATCGTTTTACATGAGTCCTGGGGATCCAATTATTGTCCTCAGGCTAGTACTTTACCAACTGAACTGTCTTCCCAGGCCTCGTCAGAATACTTTTGATCACATTTCCTATTATATGGTCTGTTACAAAGTATTTAAAAAATATTTGTTAGTCAGTCACTTAACGTGGTATAGCTTTGGTCTTAGATACCTTATATGGATGGAGGCAGGAGGATCCCTTGAGCTCAGATAGTAGGATCCCTTTGGGACCAGCCTAGGCTACAGGGCAAGACTCTGTCTCAAACTTTAAAAAATGCATGAATGAATCATAACTGTTCATTTTCCAATGCTTGTAAGAAAGGTGGGAACCTGTTCTAACTTCAAAGAGGAAGCAATGTTTACAAACACTAAACAAGTGAACCTATGTATGAGTTTGGGGAAGCAAGGCAGTGTGATTTTCCATGATCTCCTGCTCTTAAAAGGGCATCTATAACTTTGGTAAAGAAATTGTTGCTGGGCAGTGGTGGCACACGCCTTTAATCCCAGTACTCAGGAGGCAGAGGCAGGTGGATCTCTGAGTTTGAGGCCAGCCTGGTATACAGAGCAAGTTCCATGATAGCCAACACTACACAGAGCAACCCTGTCTCAAAAACAAAACAACTCCCCAAATCCCTCCTAAAAAAAGAAAGAAAGAAGAGAAAAGAAAAAGAAAGAAATTGTTGGTGTTTGTGTGGATTTCATTATACCCCAAACTATTCTTTTAGAGAATATAAGGACATTATCTACTACCATATCTAGAAATATAAATGTTACTGTTTATGAGGATTGTCTATGTTTAGGGGGAGAAAATAGAAGAAGGATATAATATAACTAATATCATGGGTAGTATCATTCCTTTTACCTATGGAGTATTTTTGTTTTGTTGGTTTTTAAATTTTCTGCATTAAATATGTACCACTTTTATAGTTTGTATAGATTCCTTTTTCTTTTCTTTCTTTTTGTTAAGAAGTTGGTGTAAATTGTGGTATAATAGCTTTTTAACAGCTGACTTTAAAATATAAAATCCCTGGCACTGTACAATCAGAATTGCTATTTGAAATAATGGCATGGTGGTACTGAAAGCAACCACGTTCCCATACTTCCTATATTAGGAGCCTAGTCTTCCCAGTCACAACATGGTTAACTTGGAGAGGAGCCAGCACCACCCAGGGGTTGGGATTTGCTACATCATAGCCCCATCTCCCCACCTACAGTCTCTCTACATACCCTACCCCCCACTACTGCTGGAGCCTTGGGAAGGACCTGAAGGCTGGTGGTACAGGCTGGAGCAGCTGGCTGACTTCAGACTGTGGACTCTGCAAACAGCTCTTTGAGTGTTTACCTTGAGGTTACACCATCCTGAAAAATAGCAGAAGTGCCAAAGTACTAGCCTGAAGATGAACAAACTAGAGACCCCAAACCAAACAATGAGGACCCCAAATTTCACGGCCTTTTGTCTCCCAGTAACGTAAGAAGTATGAAAAATGCTGCCTCTCATCTCAGAGGCACAGCTAAAATGAACTTTGAATTTTAACGAGGTGTTCTATTTGCATTTTTAACGCTACTAAAAACAAGCCTCGAGAATGACATCAACTATTTGAGTCAGCTGTTGGCCCAGGCATCTACCCAGGATTTGAGGTCATTGGTGACATCCATGAGCAGCAGGAGCAATTTTTTTTTTTTTTTTTTTAGCTTGCTGACTGGAGGACCCCTGAGTGCCTTCATTGGTGGTAGTGTTAAGTAGAATATGGGTTTGAAGTAGAGCATGGCTAGAAATGGCCAAGTAATGCATTAAATATGTGGGTTAACATGCCTCCCGTCTGCCAGGGCTTTGTGGGAGAACTCCTGTGAGACTGGGAAGTTATTTAATATGGGGAATATCTGCTTGGTGTGATAATGAAGTGTAGCATTGGCCCCTCTCATGGGGGACCCACAGAAGAGGGCTCAGTAGGCACAACCACGAAGAAAAGTTTGCCGGTTCATACCTTCTTTTGATGAAGCAGGGATCGTCTTACTGAGAAACTGTAATGTGAGAGCATGCTAGAGGAGAACAGTTCTGTTGAATTTATCTCATCCAGGCTGAGTTTTCATCACATGTATTTTTAATTCTTTGGAAGACGCTCAGAGTAATTGAAGAATGACTCCTAAGAACGCTAGCTTGAAGAAACATTCAGCAAATGGGTGTGTTGATGCTACCTGCCAATTAATTAGAAGTTGCTTATAACAGGAACCTGTAATTATACCAGAGAAGTGGTGGCAGTTGGCTGCTGAGGAAACCCACGATTTAGATGCACGGGATGTGTAATGCAAGGCCTTTAAGGCAGCAGTTTCGGTTCTTTCCTGCTTTTTATTTTCCTTCATACCTGAGTTTCCAAAATGTGCCAGCTTACCCAGGAATGGGAACTGTCTAGTGCCTGTTGAGTTCTGCTGCCTCTGCTGAGATTATACTCTGAAAGGGCAAAGTGATAAACATGGTCTAAAGGCAGCCCCGAACCTTCTGTCTATCTGAATTGTAAGAAATGACTAGGACTCCACTCCACTCTGCTATTTTTCACCTGGCCTTCCTCACTGGGGTAGGCCTTTGTCAAAGCACATGCCACACTCTGAGAGGTCCTCCCTTGTTGACTTCAGTCCGTGCTTATTTCTGCCAGTCCTATCTGTGTGTTTTTAAACTCACACATTATACACACAAATAGTCATAGCCCGTGTATGCATTATTGAATGGACTAACTCCCCAGGCTTAGGCCCTCAGATGTAATATCTGGTAATTTATGACATTAGCTCATGCTCCCATTTTTGTTTATAACTGTGTAATAATTTAAGATTGCCCTGTATACAGGTGGTATGTCTCTCCTTGTCAATGTGAGTGGGACTTCAAAAAGTGCTAGTCACTGAGTAAGCCCATAGACCTTTCAGAGTCATTTGGTTGCCTTACTGTACAGGTTAAAGAAAAGATTACATCTTAGCAAATGATATACATGCAGCAGTAAGTGAGCTTTATAATTATAGTGTTAGGGAGTGATTTAAATGATCTAGACATGGTTCCATACCAGGATGCATATGCTAAATCTAGAAAGTATTCATTGTGATGAGAAGAAAATCTTTTTGAGGGATTGCTACTTCAAAGGCTAATTGTGAAGGTTACATGAGAAACCAATTTGTTTTCCATTTTGTAGCTGGAGGAGCCAAGGCTTAGTGAGACTGCATTGTCCAAGATCTGTCTGTTAAGCAAGCGGTAGAGGCAGGCTCTGAAACCTGTGTGTGTGTGCCTTTAACAATTCCATTACAACATTGTACAGTTAAACAGGTTGCGTGCAGTTTGTGGTGGTTTGAATGAAAATGGCCATCACAGGCTCATATATTTGAATGCTTGGTCTATCGTTGGTGGAACTGTCACTAATTCATCTAACTCTTGAGTACCTGAAAAGTGGCGAGTGCAACCAAGGAGCCCAGGGGTGGTCCTGACTTCTCAGTGTTGGGAGTCACAGGCAGTTGTGAGTTGCCTGATACGGGAGCAGTGAAAACCAAAGTTTGGTCTTCTGGAAGATCAGCAAGCACTCTTGACTGCTAGGCCATCTTTCAACCCCGAATCACAGTAGTTCTTAAATTTTTTTTTTTTTAATTTAGTATTTTGTGGCTGCTGGGGTTAGAGAGGGAGTCAGTTTTCTTTTAGGATGTGGCCCTTTGTAGGTTACTTATGCTCTAGTAGATGCCACCCACCCCCCACAAACACACACAGGCAACAGCTGGACTCTGTGGGTTTAAAAAAAAAAAAGAGTACATGAAGTTGGAAAGACAATGTGGTGGGCTGATTCTCACAGGAGCTGGAGGGGAGGGAGTGGGGATTTTGATCCAAACGTATTTTCTATGTACACAATGCAGCAATAAAAGCATTCTCAATAAAAGAAGACCTCTTTCAGATAAATACACTTGAAAACCCATATCTTGAATTTTGGTGAGTGATATCTATCCAGAAAATTGTCCATTTCCTTTAAATTTTAGAATTTTGTGGAGTAGGGGTTTTCAAAGTATGACCTGAAGATTCTCTGGATTTCCTCAGTGTCCGTTGTTATGTCCCCCTTTTCATTTCTGATTTTTGTTAATTAGCATGCTCTCCTCTCTCTGCCTTTTGGTTAGTTTGGGTAAAGTTTTGTCTGTCTTATTCATTTTCTCTGGTGGGTGGAGGCAGAACTAGCACCTTGACAACAGAAGAGTCTGGATGGATTGATCCCCTGGAGCAAGTCCACCTGCCCCCAAAGAGGGCAAGCAGAAGTCAGTCCTGAGACAGGGGCCCACGCTCACCTCTCCCCCAAGGCCCCGTACCTTTTCTGTAGCTTACCTTTTTAGATTCTTGAAAGGCAAGAGTGTGAAGTTTGGTTAGGCCCATTTCATCTTTTCCTCATCTTTATGGTTAGTGGTTCTTGTGACGTAAGAAAATGGTTTGTGTCTCAATGTCATGATGATGTTAACTTCCTCCTGGAACTTTTACCATGTGGACTTTCTGTTTGGATCTGTATCCATTGTGAGTTAACCTCATGTATGCCAGGGTGTAATGGGTCACACAACAATGCTGGAGATCAGTTCCATGAGCCGTATAGCATCAAATCCTGTCCTTCTTCTGACTTCATCTGAATGCTTGCCGTATTCCTGGGGAGATAACTGTATTCACCAGAAGAGCCTCCTTTCCTTGTGACTTTTACACCTGAGTCTTAACCTGATAAGGACAACCTTTGTGTGAACCTCCTTTTTGTTTTCGTTTTTTGTTTTGTTTTGTTTTTTTGTTTTTGTTTTTTGTTTTGGCAATTCTATGAATGCATAAGTTAAAAACTATCTCTATAGTATTCTCATTTACATATCAGTCAAGTCCTTGTACCTAAATACACAGAATAGAAAGTCGAGGTATCTGGGTCTTCAGGGCCTCTGATCTTTCAGAGTCTGAAAGATTTCTAATCAAGAATGTTAAAGCCATGAAGGGTTAAACCTTCATGTTCTTGGACGAGGACCCAGATGAATACACCAGTGCCGTGGGGGAATGTTTCAAAGCTTTATTTCCTGTTGAGTTATGGAATTTCCATCGTAATAGTTGAGAGAAAGGAGGTCAAGAGGGAGTGGAGCTGCGAATACTTGGAAGAAGAAACAGTGGGGCCTGGCTTGTGCCATGCAGTGTTTGTGTGTGGGCATGCGCACATCGTACCCACATGCCCTGCGTGCACCTGAGGAGAGAGGGAGGACAGACTCAGAAGAGCACAAATTCCTTCTTTAATCTCTGCATAGTGAGCCTGGGGGAAGGGAATGTATAAGCAAACAGCCGTCCCCTGGTGGGCTGTCTGTCATCCACAGATATTCAGAGCAAGTCAGTAAAACTCTTTAGGATTAAGGATGTAAGTGAGGCTGTTAAATCCTGCTTCCAGCTTTCACAGTCACCTTAGGGTTTTTTCTCATGATGGTGAAATCGATGAGCAACTTTTTACTTTGATTAACCGTGTTCTCCTGAGAACATTAGGCAAGCTCTCAGCTCTGTGTTGGGTATTCCCCTCCTTTATCTTTGTTATGTGGACTGTTCCCTCTATTCGAAGTCTCCTTTCCCCTCTATGGATATAAATAATTGCTATCTTTCTGTGAAGCCCCAGCTCAAATCCCCCATCTGTCAAATCCTTGCTGGTCTTCTGGTCAAGAACCATCTGAACTATGCACATGGTAACAGGTGCAAACACAGACAGTTTTCTGATAACTAAGGTTTATTTGTTTACTTTTATTTATTTATTTATTTGATCTTATTACCTAAGATTGCTGTTTCAGATCCAGCCATCATGTCTTTCTTCAGACTAGCAGAGAGGAATAAGGAGGAAAGGAGAAGGGCACACCCTGTACCTTCAAGGACATTTCTCAGAAGTTGCAAACCATTTTTGCTTCTATCTCAAGAGCTGTAACATAATCACATGCCACATTTAGATATAAGGAGTAGCCATAACCCCGGCCTAAATTCATATATTATATTATATTATATTATATTATATTGTTGAGGGTAACTATGAGCACAGATTTCCAGAGGAGGAGGGGACCATGACTAGGACTCTTTGACACCCTTGTGATAGAGTGTTGTTGCAAATATTAAATGAGATTTAATATATATTTAATATATATATATATGTATATATATAAAGTTTGAACATGTTTTCCATACAGTACATGCTCTGGTAAGTATTGGCCATTTTTTATAATTAAATTTGATAGACAGCCATCCATTCACTCAATCTATTCAGCATATTTTGAGCACCCTCAGTGCTGAATACTGCTGCTCTATTGAAGTCTCTACCAACATCTGAAAAAAACATCATCAAAGATGGCTCCCCCTTTGTTAAACAGCTCTACAGGACAGGGAATTCTTTGATAGGCTGGGCTGAAGACTTCCTTCCTCATAATTCATGTTCTTTGGCCCTTATCCTGCCTTCTGAGACAATATGAAACAAGCCTTTATTCATCTTAAGACATCAGATAGGCGAAGACAGCAATCAGGACTCCCACTTAATTTTCTGGCTCTAAACTTGAAGCTCGACATCTCATTACTTATTTGATACAGGGTTGGCGAGCCTCTTTGATAAAGGGCCAGACAGTAAATATTTTTTGCTTTGTGTGCCACATGGTCTGGGTCACAGCTTCCCAACTCTTTGGTTATAATATAACAACAGACACAGATATGACATAAATGGGTAGGTGTAACTGTGTTGGCAGTAAAATTTTATTTATAATATCTGGTGGCAAGCCAGCTTTAGGACTTAGGCTATAGTTTGGGGCTATCTTGTTTTAGCCCACGAGAAACCATTAGCACCATTATTCTTGGCTGATATGCCCCTATTCTGGGGCTAAAAACTTCCTCTGTGTCACTCCCTAATTCTTTATACCTTTTATCTGTTTTTCTTATCTTACTGCTTTGTCTAAGATTTCCAACACAGTTTGTATCTCCATAGCTCTGTTTTCTGGTTATTTATTCCCATTATCATACTATCTACCCCCAATAAATCTCTAGCTTAGACATATTACCTTAACACACACACACACACACACACACACACACACACCCATATCATATGTGCTTGGGCCACACATCTCTTGAATTCTCATGGGGTGGTCCTTTTCTAGTTTCCCTCATAAACATGTCCATGTAAGAAAAACAATGAATCCCATTTTACATCCTTTTGCTTTTCGTATCTGTTAAGAGCGTGGTACACATTTTGGTGCTTCTAATTTTGTTTAAAATATATCATAATGCTCACTGTAACTTTAACTCTAATCTTACTCGACCATTTCTTTTAAAGTCAACCCAGGACTACCTAAGGGGGTCTAGGTAGAAATTAGTACTTGTTGATTAGTTAACCACTTTGACATATATAACACAGGTGTTTCTTCCTAATATTATAGATGTGGAAAAGATAATTCAAGAATGACAGCAATTGGTGTCACAAAACTGACATTCAAGGAATTGACTCCATTTATAAAACAGAAATGAAACCCAAACAGACCTGGGGAGGAATATATGTACAATTGTCTCGTGAGAGTAAATTCCGCACCATGCCACCGCCACAGCAGAGCCATTGAGCCTTCCTTGATTGTCCTTTCTTGTGAATAACGTAGAATGACAGGCATTTCCTCTGACTTTGTATCTTTCCAAGAAGTTCCTTCACAACTTCATTTTTGAAGTCAATTTTATTTCCATTTTTCAGGAGAGAAACTCAAACCTCACTGTAAAACATTGACCGGGGGTCCCAGGCCCTGTGTTTGGCTGGTTTCGTTCATTTCGATCCACATTGCTCGTCTCTGGAAAGCACACGTACCTCATCACTTTGCTGACTCCTACTTGTGTTTAATAATGCAGCTCAATCATAGTCATCTCCAGGAAACCCACTGTGGAAGTTAATCCTGACTCCTGCCCACCATCTGTTTTAGGTGTTCTTCCTCAATGTTGACACAACACTGTTTGTAACATACCTTGACTGAGAATTTGTTAGCTCACAAAGAAATCTAGGGCAAGATGCTTGCCTCATTTAGTTTTGCACTCAGTAAACATTTGTTGAAAAATGGAATATCCTGAGATGGAGCCAAGCCTAGGGAGTCAGTTCCCCTCAATGTTTCTCATACCTGAATACAGCTGGAAGAAAAACAAAGATCATTGCTTCAGTAGGCTGTCGATAAGCTCCAGTCTTCCAGAAACAACCTCAAATGAAAGATGGGCTACTCCCAGCAGCCATGTGTCTTCATAAACACCAGAACCTGAATGCATGAGGTCTCAGAGTGGATGGAGGAGGAGACAGCACAGTAGATGGTCAGGAAAAGTTTCTGGAGTCAGGCTTCTCAGATTTGGATCCTGTCTCCATCAGCCCCATCAGTTGACTTAGCTTTTTCTAGACCTTGATTTCTAGTTTCCCAAATACAGAAAGCACAACTTTCTTGTGTTATCTGTTGCTAGGTAACAATATACAACAAAATTTATAGTGCAAAACAATAAACTTGTATTATTCCATGTAACTCTGTGGTTAGGAGTTTGGGAGAAGGCCTATGGGGTTGAGAGGCTCTTGTGAGGTTGCAGGTGCTGGCTGCCGCTGTAATCACTGGAAGCTTTGACTGAGGCCGGAGGAGCCACACTCACGATGAAGCGTCCTATGACTGTCTGCTGAGCAGCAAACAGCAGCTGACCCAGAGCAACATGACCTGTTCTCAGAAGGCCTCAAGCTTTCTTCCTTTACATCCTGCATGTTAGAAGGAAGTCACCGGCGTATCCCATATTCGTGAAGAGAATCATGTCCTACCTTTTGTAAAGAAAAACATCAAAAGCATTTGTTACTTTAAAATCATCACATTTCTTTCCCAGGGTTGAGTGAGAATGAACTGAGATATTAATTGCACTGTACTTAGCATAAGACTTAGTACCAAAAATGTTTGTTTCTCTCTCCTAACTAGAAATACTTACCCTTTTCATAGATCAAAAAACAAAAACAAATCATGGACCGACCTGCTGTCAATTTGAAGGTTTAAAACAAACAAACAGCCAGGAGGTGATGGTGTATGCCTTTAATCCCAGCACTTGAGAGGTAGAGGCAGGCTGATCTCTATGAGTTCGAGACTAGCCTGGTCTACAAGAGCTTGTCCCAGGACAGCCTCCAAAGCCACAGAGAAAGCCACAAAAAAATCTCTTTACAAGAATAAAGCAAAGGACCCTGAATCCAAATTAGTAACGTAGCCCATTAAAGTTTTCTGTAGCATTCTTGAAATAAAAAGCTGTTTATGGATACATACTTTGATTTTTTCATTCTTTTAAACAAATTTGATATTATGATCACAACATTTTACCCTTCCCTTTCCTCTCTCAAAACCCTCCTGCCTCATGCCTCTTTTCTCTTGTTCAAATTTATGGCCTCTCATTTTGTTGTTACTATATGTATATGTGGGAAATAGAACCTGCTCAGTCTGTACAGTGCTATTTGTATGGATTATTTTCAGGGCTGAGCACTTGATATTGGATAACCAATTGGAAGACTATTTCTCCTGCCCTCAGCATCCCTAAATTGTCTATAGCCCTTGTTGTAGGGTTGATGCCTCATGGGATTTTCTCTACCTACTTTGGTATGTCTGTTGTTGTCCTTGTGCAGCTCATGCTTAGGTAGTCTTGATGGTAGGTTTCCTTGGAAAAGAGTGACATCTATGTGACAAGGAGCAAAGGCAGTACAGCTGGTGCTGGCAGTGAGTGGTGACCACTGAAGAGTTGCCTCAGGAGGAGGTGCTTAATCTAGTAAGAAAGGGTCTACTTGTAAATGGCATTCGCTTATCCCAACATGCCTAAAAGAGCCTTGCCAACCTTGTGGTGTGAGTGTGCAGCTTTTGGGTATATGCCCAAAAGTGGTATTGTAGGGTCTTGAGATAGATTGCACACTCACGGCACAAGAACATTTGCTCAACTATGTTCATAGCAGTATCATTCATAATAGCCAGAGATACCCCTCAACCAAAGAATGGACAAGGAAAATGTGTACATTTACACAATGGGGTACTACTCAGAGGTAAAAAAAAAAAAAAATGACATCTTGATATTAGCCGGTAAATGGACAGAACTAGAAAAAAACATCCTGAGTGAGGTAACTGAGACCCGGGAAGACAAATATAATATACTCACTCATAAGTGGATATTAGACATAAAGCAAAGGACAACCAGCCTACAGGACACAACCCCAGAGAAGCTAGTAACAAAGAGGGCCAAAAGAGACACACATGGATTGGCCTAGAAATGGGAAAAAGACAAGATCTCTGGAGTAAATTGGGAGTGTGGGGGGGGGGAGGATGGAAGGGGAGAAAGCAGGAGGGAAGGGGTGTAGGGAAAATGTATATTTCAATAAAAAATAATTATTCATCAAAAAAAGCTGGTCATGCCTCTCTGTACCTGTAACCCCAGTCTTGCTAACAGCACTTTCCACATCACATAGAAATTTGCTTGATTCTCTCTGTTTATAGGGTTGCACACAGGTGCTGGCTGTCCACCCCACAGTACAATATGCAACACAAGGAAGAGGGCCAGTGATTTGATTGAAGAAAAAAAAAAGAATAAGCCCTTAAACTAGCTAAGCCACTTAAAATAAGTCAGTCTGTTATGCCTACTTGTATTAAACTGAACAATTTCTTACTCAAATGAAACCAAAGGGATATTTTCTTTAAATGTGTATCTTGGGAGTGGGGATGAGAGACTAGAAATGTTGACTACAGATGCATTTGGGAATGTTTAAATCCACTGCTCCCCTTTTGTCTCATTTCTTCTTTGCTATTTGGTTTTATAAATGCTTAAAATGAACTGAATCTTAAATGACTTTAACATTAATGATGCTTTTTCATAAATGATTGCTTTAGGATTCAGAGTGTGTCTCTTTAGTCTACCTTTAAGTAACCATACAGTGGTTCATGTAGAAATAGCCCTATAATATTACTGCTTCAGGTCCCTTCTCTTCATCTCTGCTGTCTAGACAGTTCACTTCTGTGTTTATTAGAAATCTCACAACACATAGATACTTTAATTAGTCAATTATTTTGCTTTAAGTAGTCAATTATTTTGCTTTAAGTAGTCAATTATTTTGCTAAGGGAGTTAAAAATCATGCACATATTTAATGTTTAGGCTATTTGCTCCTTTTAAAAATGCTTTGTGCTTTTTTATTTTATGTGCGTTGGTGCTTTGTCCGCATTTATGCCTGTATGAGGGTGTCAGAACACTTCGAACTGGATTACAGACAGTTGTAAGCTGCCATGTGGGTGATCAGCACTGAATCTGGTCCTCTGGAAGAGCAGCCAGTGCTCTTAACCTCGGAGTCATCTCTCCAGCCCCTTATTTGTTCCTTTATATAGATGTAGCTAGAATTTTCCTTCTGCACAAGGGCCTTCCTTTATAACTTTCTATAGCTCAACTCGGCTATTTGATGAATTCTTCTGCTCTGCACATCTGAAAAAGGTCTTCTTCATTTTTGCTTGTAGAAGACATTTGCTGGCTATAGAATTCTGCTTAACTGTTTCTGCTTGCTCTACTCTTTGCTTGCTTGCACTGGTTCCACTGAACAATCTACTGTTGTATCTTTGCGGCTCTTGTCTTATCGCCTTAGCTCCTTTTACCTTCCTGAAGTTGCAGCTTTTTCTCGTCTGTCCAGACTATTGGGTTCTGCCTGGGCTTGGAGAATCTCTACATAGTGAGCTCAGCTATTTACACTGCACTCACTTCATATTTCTCTTGATTCAGATATCAACACTCTAGACTGTTCACTGTGTGAAAATCAATGGGTATTTTTACTCTTTCTGCTTTTGCTTTGACTTTATTTAATGCACCAGGATAAATTTGATTCCTCATACTCTTCGGTTTTTGTTTGCTCATTTGTTTGTTTGTTTGTTTGTTTTTTTCTGGAAGCAGAACTTCTGAATTGTCAAGCCAAAGTGATAAATGCTTAAAATATTATAACTAACTTATGACTGTAAAACACTCTCCTCAGAATTGACCTATATTTTCCATTAACTAAAAATTATCAACTCATTTTAAAAAACCTATATAATGCCATAAATGTTTGATGTTATTTCTTCTCTTCCAGGGAACAGAAAACATTCAAACTGGATTTTTAAATCATTGTACATTAACAATAAGCCACAAGTCGAAAAATGCGATCCTGAACAAAATGCTTCAAGCGACTGAGGAAAGAAAGCTGACCTGCGGGTTTGAAACACTGGTCTAAAACGAACCCTTCTTGTAGGAAATTACAACTGGAAAGTTTTGTTTGACTCTTTATATACCCAAATAAAAGGAACTGTCAATGTGTTTCTCACCACAACCAGGATTATGTGAGATTATCTGTTATCTTGACATGCTCACCAGGGAAGGGAACACTGGAGAGTAACTGAAGGACACCAGTCAAGATGACTTCCGAAGAAATGGCAGCTTCTGTCCTCATCCCTGTGACTCAGAGGAAAGTGTCTTCGGCCCAGTCGCCAGTGGCAGAGAACAAGAGTGAAGATGTCTTGGATGCCCGTACTCCAAAGGCATGTGCTGCCAGGCACAGTGATCAGATCCCTTGTACCATCTCACAGTGGAACAAACCTGAGGCCGAGCCTTCTAGAAGTGATTTGTCCCAGGTACTCCCAATAGCAAGTGAGGAAGTAATGAGTGATGAGGACCACAATGAAAAGGGCTGGGAGCAAAACCTGCCAAATTCTGTGAACAACCACGCCATTAACCACAACAGCTTATTGCAAAGCCACCAGCGTGACCTTCCTCGGAGCCAGCTTTATGTAGCCTGTGACTCTGTCAGAGGAGAGGACTTGTGTTTGCAAACTGGAATTTCTTCTCCACTGGAAAGGAAGGTGTTCCCTGGAATCCAACTGGAAATGGATGATCCTCCTATGGATGTAAGACCTTTGGGAAATGAGCCTGGCATCCCAGGGACCAGCGGACCTCACCCTGACAGCAACATGGCAGTATTTCATTTCCGTTATGAAGCTGCCAGAAGCATGTCAGACACTTTCCATACCCTGTCAGAAAAATTAATTTTGGATGACTGTGCAAACTGTGTGACTCTTCCCAGGGGGCAGCAGAAGAAAAATTGCATGGCGCATACTTGTAAACTATTGGAACTGACCAAAAACTGTGGCAGTAAGAACGGGCAACTGCAGTGTGATCATTGCAGCTCGATGCATGACAAATACCTGTGCTTTGAAAGCTCCTGCCAGCAGGCTGATGATGTGGTCTGCTCAAGTGGTGGCTTTTGCAGGGAGAGCTTTGCTCACAGTCCACCTGCCAAGACTTTTCTTAGCCCTTTGGAGGACTTCTCTGACAACTGTGAAGACGGAGACGAGTTTTCTAAAAGCAAAAAGGAACGGTCCACTTTGCTAGTCAGAAGGTTTTGTAAAAATGACAGGGAAGTGAAGAAGTCTGTGTATACTGGGACTAGAGCAATCATGAGAACCCTGCCTTCTGGCCATATTGGGCCAGCTGCTTGGAACCATGTTGATCAGAGGAGAGCAAGGCTCTTGGGACCTTGTGGGGATGTAATAGAACCTCTGTCAACAATGGATGCAAGGCCACGTGGTAGCCATCATCTGTCTGAAGCCCAGTGGTGTCTGGTAAGAGTTTGTGTTTATTCCATCCCTTTTCCTTCCTTCCTTCATTCCTCCTTTAGGAGTTTTTATACAGGGTCTTACTACATAGGTCATACATAGGCCAGGAACTTGCTATGTATGTGGCCTAGCTTGTCCTTTAACTCATAACCCTCCTGACATAGCCTCCTGAACCTTGAGATTAAAGGTATGTGCACCTGTTTCTTTCCATTATTTCATTAAACTTGACTTTTTAAAAGAAATCTGAATTTCTATTGCTTTAATTAAAAGATAAAGCAAGGGGTCAAAATATGGTTCTTAGAGGAACTATTGGTAGTTATTGGGAAGTAGATATTCCCAATTGATAGCTCCCAAGTCTAAGTTGACTCTGCAGCAACATAGGTCATAAAATATACACAGGGCTGTGTAGGGAATGGAGAACTTAGAGATTTTCTGATGACAGAAACATGACTTTGTCCATTAGCTTTGGAGATGCATTCCCAAGTCTTTTTTTTTTTTTTTTTTTTTTTTTTTTTTTTTTTTTTTTTTTTTTTTTTTTTTTTTTTTTTTGCACTGCATGATCTGTGGCCTTTAGCTTTACAGGCCTGAAGTTTAAATCTTGAGGTTTCCACTTTATAGCCAAAGGTTTTTTTTTTCCTTTCTTCTCTCTTAGACTCTCTCTCTCTCTCTCTCTCTCTCTCTCTCTCTCTCTCTGTATGTGTGTGTGCGTGCCATATACTCCTTCAATGAATGTGTACCCTTTCACCAAATGAAATAGGAAACATTAACAATGGAGAAAATTATGTTGACTTACATTTAGGAGACACAAGATGGTTTTGAAATTGTGAGATGGTAATTTAATTTAAATGCATCTTTATTGCCAAATAGACCATTGTTACCTAGAAATGTGATAGCTAACTGAATTTCCAAGCAGTAGGGAATGTAAGTAGAGTATGACTTGCCTAGGACTTAGTTTTGACATTGTTAGCCTCATGTTCTAGGAAATTCCCTCTAATCTAGGGGCAAAAGGAGACAACTGGTCACCCCAAATAGCCATAATATTATAAGATACCTGCCACAACTATGACATGATGTGAAAATGTGTTATTTTTATTGGTGGCAAGGTCAGTTACTTCTACTTCTACCTAGGTTTTTTGTAGATATTCATGATTAAGGAAATGCTAAATTTCCACATAAGGTTACTGAGAATATTCTTTTTTTTTCTTTTTCTTTTTGAGACAGGGTTTCTCTGTGTAGCTTTGGAGCCTATCCTGGCACTTGCTCTGTAGACCAGGCTGGCCTCGAACTTACAGAGATCCATCTGCCTCTGCCACCCAAGTGCTGGGATTAAAGACATGTGCCACCAATGCCTGTTGAGAATATTCATTTTTTTATTCTCATCTAAGTTTCCAGGCCCTCCAAGAATCTAGGTTTTTTTCTCTTTAGCCATATACAACCAGGCAACTTGCTCTGGGCCACATCTGTACTGCTGAAGGCAGAACCACATGCTTTACCTGTTTCTTGCCTCTTTTTCTTCTGTTCTTTCTTGTGATAGAGTCTCCTGTAGTCCAGGATGGTATTGAATTTACTGAATAGGCAAGGCTGGCCTTGAACTCCTGATCTTCCTATTTCTACCAAGTGATGAGATTACAGGATTGCCCCACCACTCCCCATCACTTATTCTTATCCTGGCTAAACATTCCTACTTCCTTCAGCCATTCTCTGTGGGAAATTGTTTCTTGAACTTTCACATTTCAGTTCTTCACACGTCTTTTATTTAGCCTGATCCTAGATGAATATTCTTTTTATTGAAATAGCACTGGTGTGTTTTTACCTTGGTTATTACCATTGATCATAGAAGGCTGACATTGCCCAAAGGGAGTGGGGAGTGCATGGGGAAATAGAGGCGACCTCCCAGTTGGACTAGGGAAGGGTGGGAATGGGAACTTAAGGGATCGGGTTGGGGGTGGGCAGAGGAAGACAGTGCTGAGAGAGGCATTGGAAAGGTGGGAAGAAGTCTGGTGCAAGGGAAACCTCCACAAGTCTACAAGGATGGCCCCAGCTAAGATTTCTGGCAGGAGTAGAGTCATAGCCTGAACTGGCCATCCCTTGTGATGGGATTGGTGACTATCCCAGTTGTCATCAGAGAGCCTTCATAAAGTGACTCACAGAGGCAGATTCACAGACCTGCCAAACCTCCCATTCATTTCAGTGTCTGCTGATGGGATCATCCCACTCTCCCTTGTTTGAGGTATTTCAGACTTGGCTCTATTATGCTGATTACAACTATGGAGCCATATTACAGTGTTCAGGTCCCACCAAGGCCCTTTCAAGCAGAGTCTCAGATTTGGACACATTGTGAACATTTTTTTTCAAAGTTCCCTTAAAGATTTTTGAGTTCTGGGGAACCACTGGCTGACATTAAACGGAGCGCTTTGCCTTTTTAAGAAAAATCTGTTTGTGTGGCAAGTATTTGTTCTGCCATACAGATCCAGATAGGGCTTGGGCCCTTGGGAGCATTAGGGGTCTTGTCTGACATATGGAAGCCTTACTGTTTGTTGTCCATTCACCACAGCCAAAGTGTGGGTTCATTTCATCTCTTCTCCTGATCCCCCAAGAAATCTGAGTCATTCAAGACACTCAATACAGAGTGGCCTGTCTTGCCCTGCACTCTGAAGGCTTACCCGGCAGCTCTCCAGCCTGAGGCTGCTGCTGAGGACAGCATGCCACCTCCAGTGAAAGGGTATAGATTTCTAAAATCACGCACGCTTGAGAGCACATGAGAAACTTCAGGACAGCAAATGGACTGCTGTCCAAGCTTCTGAAGGAGGCTTGTGTTGGGTGTGAGTTTTAGGATGCGACGGTGCTTCCTGCTGGCTGCCTCCACCTGGAAGCTAAAGGGAAGTAGCTTATCAGGCTGGTTAGTTTACAGTGAAAAGAACTGATGCGATGAGGCAAGCGGTCTCCTCCCTGTTCAGTCTCTGGAGGCTAGGAGAGGTCACCACAGCTCTGTTAGAGAGGGCCTCAAGAACCGCTCTTCTCTGTGTCTCAGCTGCCTTTTGGAGGCTGTTGGGCATTTTGTTTATTGCCACTTACAGCATAGCTGGGGATGGGCTGACTGTCCTGTTCTTTCTAGGAGGAATCTGTAATGGAGAGTCCTTTTTCAACACACATGCCTCAGTGTCAGAAAGTCACTGGTCTTTATTCTCCACATCTTGCTCTTTAGTTTACAGTCTGGCGGAAATGCTTAGCATTTTGGCCCAGCTGAACTATGTTCACTTCATCACAAAGCACGGTACCACCATGGTACACTCCCATTCTGTTTTTTGATTGTTACATGTGTATCCTGCCTGGTTGCTCTGTCAGGTTGTAAACTTACAAAGGGCAGGGAGAGAGCCCTATGCTCGCCCCACACACACCCCATATAATAATGTAAGCATAATGCCAGATGCATTATGACAAGGACAAGGACAATGACATGGTTGGAAACAGGCTCTGGAGTTAACCCACATTTAAATTATGACTTGGGATCTAAAAGTGATTGACAGGTCAATCTCTTTGCTTCTAATTACCTTTCATGTAAACCAGGCATAAAGGTGCCATTGTGGGCCACTCTACAGTGAGATGCTATCCTTCACACAGTGCTGAAAGCAGTGAGAGAGCCTCTCCTCCCAACCTTTCATTTTCTGCTCGTTAGTGGACTCGTTCCTACCCCTTTAGGCTTTTTGTTGACCTTGCAAGGAAGTTTACACCAGTATGAATCATAATGTTCGGTTTGCCCTCCATATCTACAGGCTTTGCATTCATGAACTCCATCTGATGTAGACCGAAAGTATCTGAAAAACGTGGCTAGGACTGTGGTTTAGTGATAGAGCGCTTGCCTATCACATATAAAGCCCTGAGTTTAAACTCCAGGTACCACCTCCTCTGTCCTACCCATAGCATTTAGCCAGGTCTGGTGGCATAGACCTATAATCTCAACTACTCGGGAGCTTGAAGCAGGACAAGGTCACTTAGTGAGACCCTATGTCAAAATAAATGCAAAAAAGCCTGAGGATATAGCTCAGTGGTATAGTGGCATTGTGCTTTCCTAGCATGTGTTAGGCCCTAGGTTCAGTTCCACATCACACACACACACACACACACACACACACACACACAAACACACACACGCACGCACGCACGCACGCACACACACACACACACACACACACACGTTAGAAGCATACATATATAGCTGGGTTTTTTTTCCTTGTCATTAGTCCCCACACAGCACAGCACAACAATTCAAAGTGTATGCAGGGGGAATAGGCAGCATGCAATACTATACAATTTTATATAAAGGACTTGAATATCTGCAGTTTGAGTTTCCATGGGGTCCAAGGAGCAACTGTGTTATCTTAGCCTGTAACATGACCTCCCAGTCCTTCCTACGAATTGCAGGCAAGTGTTACTCTTCTAATTAGTTCTTTGGCATTACATTTTTACCCCCCCCCCCCCGACTGTGTGGTGATCAGAACAGCCCAGTGGATTTATATTTTCACAGCTGTGTGGAGAGAGTAGGTTTGGATGAAGACATTAATGAGGATTCATGCTTGCTGACTAACCAGATTGCTAGCCTCCTCCTGCCTGTAAAACATTAAAGCACACCCCGCCCCCATCCAGTCCCATGTGTACTCCCCCTGCTCTGAATCTATTGGCTCAACAAAGTGGAGTCTTTGACAAATGGCTAAGGTCTGCAGGGTAAAGATTTCACTAGGAGTGTTTATCCTTAAAAAAAAAATCTTCCCTGTCTGAATCTCCAGGAGTTCAAAGCCTAGAGTTGTCTTACAGGTGGATTGAAGTGCAGGTGGTGCCAGCCTTTGTCTTGGCAAACCTGCCAGTGTGACCCTAGCCCTACTACTCAGTAGCAGTGGAAGGGGAGCTGGGTGGTGAAGGCAGAGACGTCACAGCTGCTGGGCTGGCACTTCAAGGATTTCCCATCTTTGATCCTAAAGAGGGGTCACTCACTCTACATGAATATGTACGGCAAAGCAGAGAAGGCTCATGTCGAATTTTAAAAAGAACAGGACATAATTCAAGAAGATATTATATAGGAATATATCTTACTTTTAAACATCTGAGTAGAAAAACTGTAAATACAAAAGATGGGCACAGAAAGTTTCTGAGACTGTGCTGCCTCTCTCTAAAATGCCGGCTCTTTACTGCAAGGCTCAGAACATTAAATTTAAGAGGCAAGGACAAGTTGAACAGTAATAGCTTTGTTGGATAAATGTGCTTGAAAGAGAGGACAAGAAAGGTGTGTGTGTGTGTGTGTGTGTGTGTGTGTGTGTGTGTGTGTGTGCACCCACATGCGCGCACGCTCCTGTGCTGGGAAATGAACCTATGACCTCCTGCTTGCTATGCAAGCACTCTACCACTGAGCTATTTTCTTTCAAATGGAGCAAAACCAAACCTTAGGAAAAAGCTATTACCTCTGCTACTTGACCCCTGGTAATAAATTCATGCCCTATGCTGTAACTCATATAAATGACCAAATCCTTTGAGTCTTACTGTCCACTCTAAGAGGTACCTTTGAAATAGCAACAAGGCTTTGTTTTCTGCTTTAAGCATTTGGTTGCCCTGGAGATCAGTGACAATTTGAACCTTGAAATAATTAAAATTTCATCAGGTGCTTAGACTAAGCTGGAAGCCAGTGCCTGGTGAGCTGCCTGGCGGCTTCTCCCTTTCCTGGGGCTTCAGCAACATTTATGACATGGGATTTGGAAGAAGCTGCCCTTCCTGCTGATTGCTCTGAGAAAGCAGGTTCCACTGGCCCTATACAGTGCAGTTATCTCAGTACATCACTGATGAGCTGTCTGACAGAACTACACACCTTGATTGATTAGCTGGCCTGGAACAGCTGGGACAGCATCGCTCCATCTCTCCTCATCTCTGAAGTTAGCTCTTTGGCCTAGGAACTGATAAAAGGTGGAATGAAACCCTTCCACTTGGACTCTGGTTTGAGGTGTATGCATTTCTGGCTACTACTACTCTTATGGCAGCCTTGGGACAAGGTCAGCATTAGGATCCCCCCCTTTCCTGCAGTTGCTCTGCATAAATGGAGATATCAACTTCAGAGACCTATCTCTTAGAATGGCCATTTATATGTGGTCTGAAAATGATCAGAGCCAATGGACAAGGACGATGCCATCAGGACCTGGTCTCATCCTTGCCCTGCATTTTACAGGATGCCATAGTCATAGCAGCGAGAGTTTCCCTCTCAGGGAACAAGAAGACAGTACATAATGGGGCTCATAGACATCTTGGGGTGATGGGGAGGTTTCCACCCTGGTGACCAAGTGATTCAGCATTCAGGGGCTTGAAGCATCACTGCAGGACTGGGTGTGACCATCCTCTGCCCTCCATGACTAGACTGACTAGTGGTTTGGTCCTCCCTGAAAAACTGTTCTCAGACGGGGATGCTGACTCATG
This sequence comes from Cricetulus griseus, assembly GCF_003668045.3. Classification (NCBI taxonomy): domain Eukaryota; kingdom Metazoa; phylum Chordata; class Mammalia; order Rodentia; family Cricetidae; genus Cricetulus; species Cricetulus griseus. Next base: position 23,275,355 of record NC_048596.1, on the reverse strand, counting down.
CTCTGGCCCTCAAAAGCACCAAGACACCCACGTGATGCTGCTCCATATGGGGCTCCGGACACAAGCAGAGCTTCAGAGTGCAAATTCCTATCTCTTGTATTAGGCTGCTGCCTTGACAGCTAACCCATTCCCTGGGCAGGCTCTCGCCCCTCAAACCCTCAGAAAACTCAGCAGAACCCCTGCCCCCAGCCTTCAGCAAGATGAAGACCTGCAGGTCTCTCAGGGATGGGAACTACCCCTTCTTCTTTGAAGCTCAAACTGTGTCTCCTTGTTTGAGGGAAGGGGTGCTCCGATGTCTTCTCTTCCTAAACATCTTTGTTGAGATGCAGTTTTCCCATTTGTACTCAGAAATAAGTGCACCCTTCACCACAGTCTGGAACACTTTCATCCCCTAAAAGAAACCCTGTGCCCTTTGGTGTCACCCCCAACCCCGGACTCTTCTTCGTATTCTTCTATGTATCCAATATTCTTTCTGTCTCTATAGAATCTGCTATTCTTTCTGTCTGTATAGAATCTGCTATCCTGGGTTTTCGTACGCCTGGACTTACAGGGTATCTGATATTTTGGGAATGGCTTAATTCACCTAGCTTTAGCATTTCCAGGCCAGTCGACACCGTCGCATGTGCTGCTGCTTCATGATGTTTATTGTATGATAATATTCCATTGTATTGTGTTTAACTGCTCATCAGTTGCTGAACGTCAGGCTTTTCCCACTCTGAGGCTACCATGAGCAGCGCTTCTATGGAGGGCTTGGGATTGAGCTCAGGGCCTCTTACTTGCCAGGCAGATGCTCTGCCACCGAACTGTATTCCCAGCCCTGTGGATGCTCCAACACAGGCTTCTGTGGGAACACAGGTTTCCTAACCTTGTCAGTACACACCCAGGCATGGTGGCTGGGGCCTATACCTCTACATTTGATCAGGAGTCACCAGTTTCTCCAAGCATCTGCTTCATCCCCACAGCAATACACGAGGCACCTATGTCTCCACATCCCCAGTAGTGTTTGCTATTGTCTCTAGCCATCCTACTTGGATGTGAAGTGATAATTTTTCTATAGCGTTTATTTGCATTTTCCTGATAGCTGATGGCTCTGAGCATTTTCTCGTGTGCTTGTTGGCCTTTTGTGTTTCTCTGGAGAAATGTCTAGCCAAATCCTGTTACCGAACCCAGGTCCTCCAACATACAAGGCAAGTACTCAACCACTGAATAACCCCAGCCTCTTTGCCTATTTTAAAATTGAGTTGTTTTTCATTTTGAGTTCTTTATATATTGTGGATATAAGTCCATGATGAGCTGTATGACTTACTGTATGTATTTGATCAGGTATAGATGTAATGAATGAAGATCTTAAAAGTGGCAAAGATAGTTTACAGTTTAATATCCAGTGAGACTTCTTAAATATTTCCTTTGGACATCAGTTTATTTCTCCTTTTTCTTGATCCTTTTCATGTCACTCTGCAAGCCACAGTTTTAATGATGAGTTATTTCCCTTAATCTTACCCTTAATCGTCCCCAAGACTATCCTCAGCTCCAGTTTGCACAGCTTTTCCTTCTTCCCTTCACATTTGCCCTCAGTTTTTTTATGACATGGATCATTTTTCTTGTTAAACAAATTGTGTTTCCCAGAGGAATGGTTGAGAAATCAGAGTTTTAGTGTGCAAATCAGCACACCACCAGAAGGGCATCCTAACAGCTCATCCTAATGAAGAAGGAGGTCCCTGCTTCATAACAAAAATGCTCCGTTATGCGTAGGCGCCAGCCAACCTCGAACTACGGTGAGCCAAGTAAGGTGTCCAGGGTGCAACATTTAAGGAGGCACTAGGCTCTCAGGTCTCACAGGTGGCAACTCGATACTCTACAGTGACTGCCTCCTTAAACTTTGAATGCTGGGCAGCTCAAGTGTCTCACTTTGGTCCCAGCCCTGGGCACACAAGGGTTTAAGAAAGCTTACATACATTATATCACCTTCTTTGTTCAAGAATGTCTCCACAGGGTCCCATAAGCCTCAGCAAGGACATTCTTAAAACACACATAGGAGGGGCTCAGCAAAGATAGTCTTAAAACACACATAGGAGGGCTCTGACATTTTTTTGGTTTTTTGTTTTTTCAAGCAGGAGCTTTGAAGCCTATCATGGCACTTGCTCTGGAGACCAGACTGGCCTCGAACTCGCCTGCCTCTGCCTCCCGAGTGCTGGGATAAAAGGCGTGTGCCACCAACACCCAGCTAGCTCTGACATTTTTTAAAGGTTGAAAAAAATCTAAAGAAGACTATTTCACAGCAAGTGAAGATTATATGAAACACAGGTGTCAGTGCTGGTAAAAGTTTTAATAAAGGTTTTTGGAATGCCGCCACCCTCATTGCTTTCCGAATTATCTACAGCTGCTTTCACGTTGTAACAGGGAGCTTGGGTGCTGTAAAGGCAAAACCAGCCTTTGTTCTGTGGCCTTTGACAGTTGAGCTTTGTCTTTTCTAAGAGACTCCTCTACACCAGGCTAACTCCTTCAGGTCTGGTTTCCTGTCATATCCTGGGGTTGGGGTACTGATGTGCCAGCCCCCACCCCACCCCACCCCCGCACCCTGGTCTAGAGTTTCTCTGATGGTCAGTGCTCTGTACGTTAATTCTTCAGTGTTTCTGCAAATTACAAACAGAGAAACATAGTTTCTGCCCACTCCTGCTCACTTGCTCTCCCTCCCTCCCTCCTTCCTTCCCTCCCTCCCTCCCTCCCTCCCTCCCCCACCTCTCTCTCTCTCTCCTCTCTCTCTCCTCTCTCTCTCTCTCTCTCTCTCTCTCTCTCTCTCCTTCCCAGGCCCTCTGCAGGCTAGTTATCCAGCCTCCTCTTGACAAAGCTGGGAAAGTAGCTCATTTTGTGCTCTGCCTAGAACAGAACTGGGATTTTTCCATTGAAATTCAAAGGGATCTTTTTCAGGCCTGTGAACCCAGACATCATGCTCTCACCTCTTCAGACTTGGCCAGAGAGACAAAGAAGGGTCATGTTTGCATCTCTTTGTCTCTGGCTCTTTTTCTCAACTGGCTATTGAAAAAGCCTGGGAGGTTTTCCAGAGGTGGAGACAGAGAAAAGAATCCTTCTAAAATTCTGTTTTTGCCCTTCAGACAGACAGACAGACAGACAGACACACACACACACACACACACACACACACACACAGACACATACACATGCTGCCCTTTCAGGGCAGTTACTTCATTGCTCAGAAGGAGTCCTGCTTTGAGCCCAAGGGACAGCACACTGTGGTTTTAAGTTGGGAAGATCATTCTTGGGATTTGGAAGGTGTTTGGCCAATTTCTTAGATTATCTGACCCCGTTACTCTTGACAATAGGCCTGAGACAGGACTCTCCTGAAAAGACCCATGACCAGTTCCAGTCTGCCATTAGCCGCTGAGTGCCCTTAAGGAAGTCACTTTAGAGCCTGAGATTTTGTTTACATTGAGTATAACAAGTGAGGGCAGTTGTATGTGTATTCCTTGACTTCTATTTGTCCAAAACTCTGAATACAATTTAACATGTGTAATTTAACAAATTGTAAGTTACACATGCCCTCCTGACTCTAGAGGCCCATAAGCCCATCAGGTCTCACTTAAGTCCCAAGCCTGAATTTGGAGTTGAGAGAATATTCTACTTCTCCCTGCAGCATCACCTTCAGGTTTGACTGGAGTAAATCTTGTCCCTCTCAGACAACTGGCGATGTCCATGTGTTTATCATGGGCCAAGTCACCAAGTGCACATGTGCAGTAAGGCAAACATTCCACATGTGGTGCAACAAGCCTGTGATCTCACCTCTTTCAGGAGAGCTTGAGGCCTGAGCTACATAGTGAGAGCCTGTCTCAAAGAAGCACACACACACAAAAAAAAAAAAAAAAAAAAAAAAAAGAAAGAAAGAAAAGGAAGGAAGGAAGGAAGGAAGGGATGGAGGAAGGAAGGAAAGAAGGGTGAAAGAAAGAAGAGCAAGCAGGCAAAGGCCAGCATCTGCTGGATAATGGTGATTGTTCTGTGGTGAGGGTGGGGCTAGCTTTTCATTGCCATAATGATTATCTACAGGGCAGAGAGATTATCAACATTCTTACTGAACACTCAGAACAAGAAGTGACCCTGTCTTAGGTCTGGCTGCCTCTGAAGTTCATGTCCACATCCTCTCCTCAGAAGTTCCTCTAGAAAGTTCTGATGCAACTCACCCCGCTAACTTGGCAGGGCCCCTGCTCTCTTATTAAGTGTGCAAATGCTGAGCTAGACAAGACCAGGAGAACTTTCTTTAAATGTGAGCTGGGTGTGACCTTTGGATGAGATGGGAGAGTGGGGAACAATACCAGTTCTTAATGCGAGGGGTATGTTGGCTATTGAAATGGCTGGGATTTCTTTTTATGACTCAGCCAGCAAGGGAAGGAAACCAAGCCCAAGGCTTGATTTTTTTTTTCTTTCTGGATTGCTGTAATTTAGAAGTAAAGTACATTTACCAGATTTTATAAGTAAGCAGAACAATGTCCAAAGCAAACTGCACACACATCTGAGTCAGAATCCATAGCTTCTTCATGGTCACGCTGAAATCCCCACGAATGCTGGGAACTTAATTGAGAACTTTGCCATCTGAAACTTTTCCAGGATCTCCAAGAGTTCTGACCAACTGGCCTGGGCACAGGAACATGACTCGGTCGCTTCTCTCTGCAAAGTCATGCCTTTGTGATGAGCTCGCTACCTCCTTCATTTACAAGGTCCTGAGGCAGGAGAAAGGCTGGCCCTGGATGTGTACCCAGGCAGATGGCAAGCAAATGTTAGAAAAGTCTCCCTGCAAGGGTAACATTCCTCCTTTTGTTTCATGCAGAGTGGCACAATAGAAGACTGAAAAACAAAACTTCTGCAGAGGCATAAAGTCAAGCCAGCCACAGCCGGTTTGTCTTTCATAGTGTTGTAAGTGCAGAGTCAGGCTTGCTCCCGAGTCCTATTCTGGGGTTTTCTTTTCAAGGCGCTGGTGCGAATGAATAGCTTCAATTCCAGCTTGAGATGAGAGAACCCTTATCATCAACGCCTATTTGGTCTCACCCTATATTTTAATAAGGAATCACTTTGTAAGTGGACTGTGTTGAGTAGCTTAGCTTCAGAGAGATTTAGCACCAAATTAGAAATGGTGACACTTTAATAGTGAATGCAGCGTGCCTCGAGAGCCAGCGTGTAGGAGTTTGGCAGCTGGAAAGCCCCGTGGCTTCAGATTTTCCAAATTGTGAACCCTTCCATCAGCTAGGAACTCCTTAGCCTTGAAAATTTCTCCTCTAGAACAAGGGAAAAGTTCATCTGAGTTCTAAATTGTTTAATAGGAAATGCATTATTTTTCTCTTTAGTGAGACTTAAGTTTTAGGCCCTGGGTGGACCAGCTAGTTCTCCTTTTAACTGCCATAAACCCAACATGGGCACCACGGTGGTGGTGGAGCTGATAGTTTTGTGAAGCAATTGCCATTATTATGGAGGGCATATTTTCCAAATTAAAAAAAAGCAACTTTTTATTCAGAGGAAAGAAAAATGAATATTTGAAATTAAGAATGACCTCTGAAATCCAGAACAAGTAGTTTCAATAGCGTCTAGTCACAACACGAAGGGGGAAAATGTGAATAAGTCAGTGTAAATATAATTCATTAGAAACCCCAAGAGGTGGGTCATGCCTACATTTCCAATCCTTGAGAGACTGAGACAAGAAGATTTCCAGTTCTGGATTATATGCTAAGATCCTGTTACAAACAAACAAACAAAAACTAGATCCCCTAAGCTGAGTAGTGGTGTCAGGACAACAGTGCTGTGTGAAGATGTGTTAGCAGCAACCTCAGCGAGTGTGTCTGTGGCTTGCCAAACCCATTTAGCAGCTACCATGTTCAGGAAATGGAAAAATAATGAAATGGATAGAGTACATCTATGAAGGTGTGTGCTGCTAACTTAAGGGTGTCTTGTTCTTCAGGATCACCTCAAAAGGCTGCCCCTGGTTTCTGTTTAGGCTGCCATTAAGCAAAACATCCTCTGAAGTTGGGGTGAGATTTTGTAAGCAGACTATTCCATCATCCAGGAGAACGATGACTTGGTCAGGTCATCATTACAGTGTCTTTAAAGGATGGGGTTGGTTGTATTGGGGTATCTTAGAGACTGATTGGAGGTGAAAGGAACTGTGGAGGTGTTCTGAGCAAAGGTTAAATAGTAAGCTCTGAGTACAACATGAACTTCAATACAAGGTTGGCCATGGCCTCCAGTCTTGCCTATTAATTTCCTTTGATGGACAGTCCACAGACAGCTCCAACCCAATAACACATCTTTGGCTTGGACTGGGGACACATTGGAATTCAGTTCCGTTTCCCTGACCTCCCTTGGCTTGGTACCCCTGTACAGCGCACAACACGCCTCACCATACATGGTCATGCTGGGTAGCAACACACGGAACAGAATTAGAAAAGGTGCCAAAGCCAAAGTCTACAGCTGCATTTCTCCTGGTTTCAACTCTGCCATGCTCAGCACAGTGAATTCCATTGAGAGTTAGTGGTCCAAAACAGAAAGAAATCCAATTGGCCCAGCACCTGCTTTCCTAGGTGAATGCAAAACAAGTGTTTAATAACTGTAACCTATAGAATTTTTTTTTAGCTGAAGGCCATCTTCCATAAACTTAATCAACTCCTCATTTTCTTTGTACTTTTTATTAGCATATATTTAATGCCCAAAGTAATGTGTTTCATTATATTTCTGTAACACAAATAATGCTCTGTTAGCAAATTCTCCCCGACATTGCCCTTTCTTGTTCCCTCTTCCCCTCCTATTTTACTGTCTCCGTCTTACTTACCTGTCCCTTACTCTCCCCGAGTTGGGTTGTTTTAGTTTTTTCATTCTTTTTTTTATGAATTTTGAAGTTACCTACAAAGCTTCCCCTGAAATTTAACATGAGCGAAAGCATACAGAATATGTCTTTGTCGGATGGGCCTGTTTTGTTTAACATGATGAGGTCCAGTTGCTTACAAATGACACAATCTTATTCTTCTTTATTTCAGCTGTGCACTTTATGGGTGGATAAGGCCCTGGTTGGGCAAAGTTACTTGATGGAGTTTATATCACCAGTGCTGGAGAAATCCAAAATTAAAAACTGGGCCTCCATATACTATCTTCTCAACTCTAGAGAAGGACAAAATTATGAATTTTATTGCCATCTCCCATTTGTGGTAGATGCTCCGTTTGTGTCAGAAAATTCTAACCTCACAACTTTAGGTCTCCTGGTGTACATTGATTCCTATTCACTCCACCAACCGTGTTCACTGTGGGCTGCTGTGCTGGTGGTGGGCTCTCTCCTGGTTCTTCCATTTTTCCCCTCAGAGCATGAGTAGCCTTGGTTGGTAGATCCTTTGTCAGATTTTTTCCTGCTTTTTCTGGTTCATTCTGGCTTTTGTAGCATATCCTACTTTCATGAATTTTTGTTTGTTTGTTTGGGAGGTGGGTGGGTTGCTTGCTTCTTTTGTAATAGGCTTGTAAGTTTCGTAGACTTGCCTAGAATTTATTTTGTAGCTAGGGATGATCTTGAACTTCTTATCCTCCTGCCTCTACTTCCCCAATGATGCCTCCACAGGAAGAGGCTACCACACCTTGTTTTATGTGGTGCTGGGGATCAAACCCTAGGCTTTGTGCATGGTAGGAGGGCACTCCATTAACTGACTCCGGCCTCAGCTCCCTGCCTTCTGTGCTTTACAGGTCTGGATCATCTCCTTGCAATACTGTTGTCAGTGCTTTAAGTACTAGGAGGTGTCCTTTAATCTGAGTGTAGCCAGGTTTTGTGAATTCATTTCTCCCCCTAGTCTAGTTCCTTTCCACCCTCTACTTGGCAGTTACTGTGCTCTGGCTGATGACTACAGTTCTACAAAGCATGTAAAACAGCCGAAGGGATCTCTCCCAATCTCTCAAGAGGATATTTCCCTTGTTCTTTTTCTCTTATTTATGAGAACCAGAGCCAAATGTGAGACACAGCACAGAAGGAGGGACTAGACCTGGCCCAGAAAGAGCTAGTATTGTCTGAGCTGCAAAGGATGGAGCCAGGAATCCAGGCTCATGAGACAGCACTGGAAGGGCCCTTGAGACCATTGAGTTTAACCTTTCATCTTGTAGAGAAGGAAACTGAGGCTGAAAGTAAGACAAAGCAGTCTTGCCCAGGTCTGGTTCAAGCATCATTTTGGGAACCAGGACTGGTACCCTGTTTGACCTCAAGCCAGCTTCCTATTCTGGGTAAGAATATCGAACACTATTCCTGACCCAAGAGTGCGTGGAGTTGAAGTGATGTTATTTAGAGCTCAAAATTGCATAGTGTTTCAGACTATAAGCTTGGGAGCCAGTATGCCTAGGTTCAAATTCTGGCCTGGTCCTTAACAGCTCTGGGATCTAGTACAAATTCCTTAACCTCTCTGGGCATCAACTTATTTATAGGTGGGGATAATCATCTAACTCTCTTAAGGTTGTTGGAAGGAAATAGATTCTTATATGTTAAATGCTATCATCTGTTTGCAAAAGCCTTTTTAAAAAATTTAAGCCTCTATTGTAATACCTGGCATGGTGTGAATGTTTTCCTCTGGTTCTTGAGCTCAGTTTGAACTACAAGACTGTCCCACCTCCCAGTAAACAGTTTTCTCTAGGGGGTTCCCTGATGGAATAACACAAATTGTGGTAGATAGTCTCTAAGCACAGCAAGAGCCTTGAGAGAACTGGTACCGTCTGAGAAAGCTTCCTGGAGAAGCTGGGGTACCAGCTCTTGTCTGAAGCCAGAATTGTTTCTCTTCCTCCCCGAGAAGCCTGAATGTCCCACCACAAGAAAGCTCCCCTTAGTGGGAGCAAGTCCAGGTGACAGTTTCTGACTGTGGAGGCCCTCTGCCATTCCCCATTAGCCATTTCTTTCCCTCCTCCGCTTTTTACTGCTTCACATAAAATTTAAGTGATGCAATTACTGCCAACAGAACAGGAATTTTCCTGTTTTGTTTTTGAACACCTATTATCCAACTCTCCTTCTGCACTTGCAAAAAGTTGTTTACAAGTTCTGTTGATGTGAGGTGGCCAGCAGCTCCACTGTTTATGTAGTTGGTGATTTTCAGTAATGACATAAGCAAATTGCCTTAAGTTTACTGCCCTAAACAAAGCTGGAGCTCAGCAAATCCACATCTAGACATATGGGTCTCCTCTCTTGGCCACCCAAACATCTGCCTTTCTCTCCTACCCCAAGTGCCACTGTGTGAGTCTTGTTTCTCTTAATTCCTCTCTGTCCTAATCAAGTTTCACCCATAGGTACTGTTGGGAACAATACATTTGTAATGCATGCCACTGAAGTAATACCTCAAAGGGCTCCATTTTTATGTGAATTCACCCCCTCCAACTATAGATATTTTATTTTAGTTGCTTTTAACTTTTTGCAAGGACAGAGTGCATGCCATCCTTTAGGACAGTTTTTTTAAACATGTTATATTTCTGTTTGGTGTGTACTACTCTACAGTGCTGTAGTTATTTGTTTGTGTGAATATATCAGTTTCCTCTTGTATTTTCTAGCTGATAAATTTTTACATATTTTTACAAATGTAAGCCCTCCTTCCATGAACATGTTTTTAATGTATTGCTTATATTTAGGCCCCACATTTTCTCTTTCCAGAGCATTGGAATTGCTGAAACATGGGGTATGTGAGTTTTGGGAGATACCAATGACCTGTTTTCTAATGTTGTTGTACCACTGAACCCTGGTCCTCTCCAGTGATGTTGGAAAGAGCTGGAAAGCATCCTTTCTGACACATGATGCTTTCCAATCTGTTATTTTGCCAAATAATGCAAGAAGTATTTCTCCATGGCTGATGTGATGAGCATTACCATACCTTCATACTTTCATTGGCTATGTTTGTTCCTTTTTGTGTGAGATGCCTCAGCTATTTGGCCCATTTTCTGTTGATGCTATGTTTCTTGTTGATTTTTTTAAGGTTTAAATATGAAGACAGGAAGAGTGTCTGTCCTGTCCCGCAGCCATTTAGACCCAAAGAAACACACTGAGGCTTACATTAATTATAAACGGTTTGGCCAGTGACTAAGGCTTCTATTTGGCTAGCTCTCTCTTAATTATTAAACCATTTTTATTAAACTATGTGTCTCCACATGATCTCGGCTCGCCGGGCTCAAATATCCTATCTTCCTGGTGGCTACATGGCGTCCCTCTTCCCTCTAGCGGCTCCTGTCTGCCTTCCCCTTCCTAGCATTCTCCTAGTCTGGGAGACCCCCCTTGACTTCCTGCCTGGCTACTCACCAATCAGCATTTATTCATCAACCAATAAGAGAAACATACTCACAGCATACAGGACATTCCCTATCATAAATAATATACATTTCTAGCATTGTCTGTTTGTGCTTGCACCTAGTACTAATATTTTCTCAGTTTTAGTTGTCTTTTTCCCTATTTTCATCGTTTATTTGTTTTGATATTATAATATAATTATATCATTTCTCCCGTTCCCTTTCCTCCTTCCAAACCCTTGCATATTCCCTTCCTTGTTCTCTTTCAAATTTATGGCCCCCTTTTCTACTAACACACATATATGCAGATACATAGGTATTCCTAAATATGTAAATTCAGCCTTCTCCATCTGCATAATGTCACTTGTATGTATGTTTTCAGGACTGACTGTTTGGAATTGGATAACCAATTAGCGTGCTCTTATCCTTCACAGAGACCTTCAGGAATCTAAGGAATGCTGAGAGCAGGAAGAATAGTCATTTTTTTGTAAGATTTATTTTGCTATGATTCTTAATGTCTATACTCAAACTCATTACAATTTGCTTTATAAACAAAAGACAAATACCACAACTACAAACAAAGAAAGTGAGGCAAGTGTGAATCACAGTGGGGGCCCCAAGTTCAGAGAGATGCACTTGAAAACCCCGCAAGCAAACTGGGAGGCAAAGTGTACACGGCAGCTAAACGTTTATGTCGCTTGCCAGCATGCCAGAAACACCATGCTGCACGGAACCACACATGTCTTCTTAATGGGAAACATAGGAGCTTATTTACACAGTTTATTACTAGCTAACAAAACTCTTGTCACTTAGCTATGGAATCCTGTCTAAATATACATCCTGTAGTTATTAAGTAACACTACTTGAAAGAATGTCTTCAGAGAACTGATCTGTAGGCACTCTTATAAATTCTCACCTAACTCCTGCCATAGCTGTCAGGTGTGTTAGTGGGAACATGTTAAGGATGCTTTTCACATTGAGTCAAGTATAAAATCTGTAACAATATCAGAATATTTCTAAATTATTTGCACACATGTAAAATCCCCACTAGTATATCACAGTGTTACCTAGCCACTGCATCAGCTCCAAACACAGGATTTGTTACATCCTGTGGTAATATTGGCAGAGAAAAAGAAAATGAGAGCTAACACCCCTCGTCTAGTACACTCCCCATCTAGTACACCCCCCAACTAGTAATCTATTACGTCTCCATCTAGTACATTGCCCCCATTTAATACATGTCCCCATATCTAGTGCAAACTCCCCCATTGAGTTTGCAAAGACAACGGTAGGAAGTAAATGGAAATTCTGAAAATTATCTACTGTGTGTGTCTATGAACCACAATCCTTAGTCCATCGCTTGGAAACCCTAATGCTAAACATGATCATTTCTGTGTGTCACCTTCGCGACAGTGTCTATAACCAAGAAGATCACCATCCTGATGTGCTGAAACATTGTGGGGGGTCTTTGCTTTGGAGCTGTATGACTCTAGCTTGCTGTACTTGTCAATGTGCTTCAGTAGCCTGACTGTCATTCAGCAAATAGAGTAAGTTGTAGAGAGTAAGTTCTGAACCTCGGAGTATTGTCACCAGTTGGATATCTTGCTTTCAAGCCATGCTTTATTTGATGTATAGCAATGTAACTTACATATTAAATAACAATAATTAAACTGCAGCCAAGATAAACACGGTTTCTTAAGAAGCTTAACACATTACTTTTCACATCCAGTCCTCTAATCCATTGGGATGCTCGATATTGTATGTGGTGGAAGGCAAAGATCTGTTTTTCTCTCCTATATTAATATCCATTTTCTAACTCTCATCTGCCATGCCACTCCCCGAATTATTCCAGATTACATGCATGCATGGGTCTTCTCTGAGCTCCTAGACCTAATGTCTGGACTTTACCCATCACTGTGACAGTGAAGGAGAAGTCCTAGCAACTTCCTTTCATTATTATTCTTGACCCTACACACACACACACACACAGACACACACACACACACACAGAGAGACACACACACAACCCTGTCTTTAAATCATTATTGAAGCCCAACATACCTACAGAAGAATACACAAGCTGTAAAAAGTCTAAATGTCAAAGCAGTTCCCAAATTAAACACTGATTTAATCAGTACTAAACCCTGCAAACAGAACATTCACGCCCTAGAGTCTTGCTTGGTTTCCTTCTAGCTTTCTCCCTACCACTTTCTCTCCTTGCCACAAAAGTAATCAGTCATGCTTTCAAACCTGTAAATTCATTGGAACTTTACAAGGGTGAATTTTTTAAGTCCCTTGCACTGAATTTGTGACATGCGTCCGAAGCATGTGTGTTCTGATGGCCACTTCCTATTCCATTTTGTGAATATTCTACTTTTTAATCTACTCTCCTGTGGATAGTCATTTGGGTTGTCTTGGTTTGGGGATATTTTGAATAGTGCTGGTCTGTTTCCTAGCAGCTCTAAGTTCTTGCCCAAGTGAATTCCCTCTTCCTGTCACACCCTGTTCACTCCAGTACTTAACATCCTGGATGATTAAAAAGTCCAAGTATGTGTCCCACCCTTTAGTGAAGAGCTCTTGGAATGCCTGGATCTACCAAGTTCTTATCTGCTGGGTATCTAAACTTGTACCTTGTGAGTTGATCTCTTAAGAGCAATACTCCAAAGGCCTTTTGCAAAAACAAAAGCTTGGAGGGCTGGAGAGATGGCTTAGTGGTCAAGAATACTTGCTTTGTAAGCATGAGGTCTGAGTTTGCAGCCCAGTGCCCACAAAAGGTGGGTTTGCATATAATCCCAGAGTCTGGAGGATCACTGGAGTTTGGTGGCTACAAACATCATTTCAGATTCAGTAAGAGACTCCATTTCAAAGGAACAGGGTGGACATCGATAGAGGCTACCTGATGACCTCCTCTGGTACCCATGTGTGCATTTGGAACACACACACACTCACAAAGGAAAAGAAGTTTTAGAATAACTATTCTCTAGCAACTATGAACTGACAGGCTCTAGCTATATTTGCAAGAAGGAATTCAATTAGGTTTTCCCAAACATATAGACACTGAATTCCTTTCATTCATATGCAAGGAAACACAGGAATAAACAGCTTCACAGAGTTTATTCAAGTCAACAAGATGGTTGGCATAGCCACCTTTTGTTTTTATCATTGTCTGGGAGAAGGGGCATGCCAGATTCACAGCATGAAGTGATGCAGAAAGGGATCACGCTTGCTAATGGTGATGTGGTTCTGCCTCAGCCATTCATTGCTGTTTTATGGGGCAGGATACTTAGAAGAGGTCAAAACATTACATGCTAACTTTAGTTTATCTTAAAGCCATAAAACGACTAGATGATGGAAACTTGTTGTAATGATCTATTCATGTCCTTTGAGAACCAAAAGCTCTGTAAATTGATCATTGTTCAACATGCATAATTTTCACCTCTGCGGAACAAGGCATCTGGATATACTAAATTAGAAAATGTTTAGGTAAAAGGAAAATCCCAACCAAAAAAAAAAAAAAAATACAACTCCCAGAGTCACTTAGAAGAAACTGAAATTGCAGAAGATATCCACAGTTGTTCACGAGTGAGTGTAGCATGACAAATAAAAGACCCAGAGACATATTGAAGATCAAGCTTCAAGCTGGGGATCAGAAAAGAAAGTAGCTGGCCACTAGCTCTTACCGCTACCTCAGCTCAGACCAAAGGGGCGATCCTCGGACTGTTTCTGACTTCACTGCTCCTCAGATTCACTCAGTTTGCCATCTATGCTCTCCTCAAAGTGGCTAGAGACTAACTCCCAGGCTGCAGCCTGAGACATTGGACTCCTGTCTTATATACCTCACTAAGTTTGGGATTAAAGGTGTGAGCTCTGTTAACCTTCACTCTTATGTAGGCCATGGTGTCCTTGAGCTCTCGGAGATCCATCTGCCTCTTAATCCTGAGTCCTGGGATTAAAGGTGTGTACCACCACTGCCTGATCTCTATAGCTTGAGGCTGGCTTTGCTTTTTGAACCCTCAGACAAGCTTTAATAAATCACCACAAGTGATGGCTTAAGATTTTTCTGTCACCCTTGATCTGATGAATCAGACATCATCATTTTAGCTCACTTAAGAGAAATGGGTTCCTCTGAGAATAACTATCCTCACCAGAAAGACCCATCACTGCATAAACTCTGGAGACAAGCATAGCATCCTGGAACCTACTAGAAGCTTCTTTTTAAATGATGAGGCACTAACTATGTTAGAGGCCAGAGGCATAGAGAGGTACACTATTATATTGAGACTACTCCAGAATTAGGCTAGTGCTGACTGGGCGCAGAAGTAGGATATGCTGGGACTGAATACATACAGCTCATGATTGCTTTCAAATTGGCTTTTGTGTTGTTTTCTAACTGGGGGCACTGCTCATGCCACAGAAATGTTACTATCTGAGGTTATATTCCTAACCTCTTGGGGTTTTGCTGTTGCTGTTTGTTTTTTTCTCATTCACTTTTTTTTTTTCTTCCAGGTAGGTTCTTATTTTGTAGCCCAGGCTGATCTCATACCCACAGTCTTCCTGCTTTGCTGTCCTAAATGCTAGGGACACCTGGCTGCACTTCACTGTTCTTGAGGTCAGCTGAACCTGCATAACAATAGCATTCTTTTTTTTTTTCTAAACATGGGGAGGAAGTTTTATTGGAAAGGGAAGGGAATGGGGGAAGGGACAGGGAAGAAAAAGAGAGACAGAAAAGAGAGGCATAGGAAGAGACTCCTCAGAGCAATGGTGAAAAGAGAGAGAGCGGCCTTAGCATTGTTATTAGCAGGACCTTCCCTACAGGCAGGCTGTGGAGAATCAGACCTGCTCCTTACACACCTTCAAGTATATGCTTTTTAATCTTCTCTAGGCTTCAGTTATTGGGGGGGTCCAAAACAAAGCAAAACGCCAAAGTAACACATATTTATTGTACCAAAAAAAAAATCAGTGGATACAATTTTAAAAGGAATAGCTTCTTCCTGCTCTATTTTCTCTGGACTCCTTCCTGTCTTCCCGGAGTTTGTTGGTTCTGGTTTCCCCCCTGTGAATTCCTGCATTAGGGTTTGATCAGAAGCCATATATTTCTTACTTAACAAGGTAACCCTTTCTGTCCCGAATGATGCTCTGCCCAGAGGTTCCCAGTGCAGGTTCATCTGCCTGAAGGTCAATGTGATAGTGACAGGTGGGAAGATGAAGGGGGTGGGGGAGGCAGCACCTCAGTGTTGTTCAGTCGCCACAAAGCATCGCTAACAACCAAAGCACAGTGGTTGGTAGTCTTCTGTTCCCTTTTTCCCTAGGTCTTAACCTTAAATACTTAACACTTAAAACCTTAATACTTAAAAAGAGATAACTGCAAGTTTTCTGTCCCTACTTCTCCCTTCTTAGAGAGTGAAGGGAAGGCTGGGAAGACAGGCAAGGAGGTGCAGTCCATAAATCTGTGAGTTTGTATTGCTTGACCGTAAAATTTGCCGTGGAGTACTTTTTATTAGTGATTTCTTTTACAGATGTTTTTGAAGGAAGTTGGAATCATGCTGGTAAGAGCACATCCAGGCACTACAGTGCAATTTAAACATTGGTATTTTATTTCCTTAAGCACAAAGGCAGACAATTTTCCCCCTTTCCTTTCGCTCTCTCTCTCTCTCATTTTAATTTTTAAAAAAAGTCTCTTCACTTTGGGAGTAAGGGGAGTGAGCAGGTCCCATTTATAATTAACTAGTAGTTGCCTTGAAACGTAAAGAATAGCGGCTTTTGAAGACAAAAATATCCCACTGTGAGGTGTGATTCATATTATTTCCCCCAAGGATTCATTCTCATTTTTATATTATTAGTCTCTGACTCCATGACTGAACGTTTATTTGGTGCTTGCAAATTGAAACAGGCTGGATCAGGAGCCACTTTCCCTTGTCCATTGAGTGGCTCTAGGTAGGTTTCTAAGTCTTCCACTGAACCTGAAGTGTACTGACTTTGGGGGCATTTCTAAAGGAAACAGTTCAGGAAGAACCTTCATTTCTTGGTGAGCACGTGTCATGCAGGCAATCTGTCTGGCAAGCACTTAGGAGTTGGACACTGGACGGCTCCTGGGCTCCTGGCTGTCTTGCTAACTACATTATACATCCTCTAGTACTAGCAATAAAAGACTATGCTGGAGCAGCAGGCTGTGCACACTCTGTTTGGAAGAATGATCTTTAGCGTGTGGGGTATCATTACCCTGCTACCTGGTACTTGCTTATGTGGGTCACCTTTCTTAGACTGTAAGTCTCTGGCCAGAATAACCAGTTCTTACACATTAGCTTTTGGACTCCCAGCATTAGCAGGTAGCAGGTCCTCAAAAAAGACTAATAGGATAGTACTGGGAATGAGTAAGTGGAAAGATGGGTCCTAGCCTCTCCCTGGTGAGGGCTCTGTCTTAGAGCTGTGCTCAGAGTTGCAGACTGAGGGAGGGAGGGGTTAAGGGTGGTGTTTCAGCCAAGAATTAGGGCTGTTGTGGTGCCACAGTAGTAGCAGCCACTTTCTAGTGTCTGGTTGAGATAGAAATGGCAAGGATTCTTGGGATACAGAGGGAGTCCACTTTACTGAGTGACCATTTTCATGACTGTTTTATTTTTAATGTTTGCATGTGTGTGTGTGTGTGTGTGTGTGTGTGTGTGTGTGTGTGTGTGTCCCTGCACTATGTTGTTTATGTAGAGATCATAAGACACCTTGGGGATCAGTACTTGCATTCCACCTTGTTTGAGTCAGGTTCTCTTTTTGTGGTTTGTGCAACTGGAGATTCCCCTGTCCTGCTGTGAACACTGTGATTAGACGAGTGTCCAGCCTACCTTGGGTCTGGTGGTTTGTGCAGCTGGAGAGTCCCCTGTCCTGCTGTGACACTATGATTAGACACGTGTCCAGCCTACCTGGGATCTGGGAATTCAAACTCTCCATATTTGTGGAGCAAAGGCCTTATTCAGTGAGCCATCTCCCTAGCCCCTCTTAAAAAATATTTCAAATTACATATTCAGAACCTGTCATTCAGATTTATAAACTTCTTGAATCCAGACTGAAGAAGGAGTAGATTCCTACTGTTAGTACAAATGTTTGACTCATCTAAGGAAACCAGTGAGTCTTGGGGTCTTGGGACATTAAGGAGGCTGACAAGACAAGTGGGGACAGTCAGCTCCTAGCTTCAGCTGGGGATGGCCATAGCACTGCTGATCTCTTCCAGCCTGAATCAAACCAAGCCCAAGCAAACTGAAAGAAGCAAGCATCCTGGAAAGTTCTGCCAAGAGAGAGGTGTTCGACACTCCTTGCTAAGCTCTACTCCAGGAAAGGAACCAGCATTAAATTCAGCCCCGCAGTTTTCTCTTTTTTTCCCCTTCCCGGTCAAGGTCAACTGAGATCTTTACCCTACTGCATCTTCAATTTCTGCATTGCCCCCAAGTTCAGGCATGTCTATACACCTTTTAAATTTGTAGAGGCAGAGTGACTACTGATTGAAGGGTGTAGATTCTTGATACTCAGGGTCACATTTACCTTTTTTTTGCTTGTTGGTTTTTTTTTTTTTTTTTTTTTCCAGACAGGGTTTCTCTGTGTAGCTTTGTAGACCAGGCTGGCCTCAAACTCTTACAGAGATCCACCTGCCTCTGCCTCCCGAGTGCTGGGATTAAAGGCATGTGCTATCACTGCCCGGCTTCACATTTACTTTTAAGAAGGATTTGTGTTTTAGTTATTTTTTTCCCCTGCCTCTGTGATACAATATTTGAAAGGAGCAACTTGTGGGAGGATAGACTTCTTTTGGCTCACAGTTTGAAGGAACATAGTCTATCACAGCAGCTGAGGTTCTCCAGCAGGGTTTGGCCTTGAGTCATCTGCTTGTATGGTAGTGCTGATTAGGAAACAGAGCAACTGGAGCAGGAAGCGGACAGGGCTATAATACTCAGTGCTTGCCCCAGCAGAGAGAATTGCTTCAGAGACTGGGACTGAGGTTCAGGCAGCCTAGCATGGGCAAAGATCAACAGTACCAGTTTGGTGTCTGTAGAAATGTAGAGGAAGGGTTGTGACATCAGGTGATTCATGAGGTCTGTTTACGGAGAGAGAGAAGAAAGACCCAGCAGTGTTCCAGGGTGGAGATCTCAGAAGAGGTAGATGGCATGGTTTGGGAGTACAAAAGAGGTATGCAGCAGTCCAATGACACACTGAAGCCTAGCAGGATATTGAGAAGCCTAGTGCAGCTGGCTGGGCAAACACCTTGAGTGTAGGACTGGGAAAATGACATAGTTGCTTCATGTACTGAAAGTATTTGCATTGGGGACCAGGCAGTGGTGGCACATGCCTTTAATCCCAGTACTCAGGGAAACAGAGGCAGGTGGGTCTCTGTGAGTTCAAGGCCAGCCTAGTCTACAAAGTGAGTTCCAGGACAGTCAAAGCTACACAGAGAAACCCTGACTCGAAAAACCAAAAAAAAAAAAAAAAAAGTATTTGCATTGGATGCTAATCTTATATAATACTTGTGTGCTATTATTATACTGGATAGACAACTGTCTTTGTACATCATTTAAAAACGCTTCCATCTTGTTCAAAGGTAGATTTATTATAGTGCAAAATGTTTCACTTTATATTGCTTTCCTAGCTCCATTTTATTTATTAATTGTTTTTTGTTTTGTTTTGTTTTTCGGTGAATATAATGGGTGGTCCCTGTTTTGACTCAAGCACTTTACTGCTCATTTTTTTGCTCGTTGGTAACTTTGATGTCATTTTTCTGACGGATTTTGAAGAAAGAGACTGGGCTTGATTAAACTACATCAAGTTGTAGTGTAAGGGTTATTTATGCATTTGTATGCCTTTTGAAAAGGCAACTAAAAAGCAATATCCTTGTGGTCACTCCTTTGATTTCCATACTTTTAATGACTTCATTACATACATAATGAAGTATGTAAGAGGCAGCATGGCTTTGAAACCGAGGCTCAGTGTGTGTCAGTCTTAGTCAGGTTGCATTGCTTGTCTAAACTTCAGCCTTGTGCAATGTAGATGGTTGTGCTGTTCCTTTCCTAACGTGGTTGTAAGTCTTGAGTGGTGATATGTATATGAGCTTAACACTTGACACCCAGTAAGTCCTCGGTGAAGAGGGATTACAGATAACATCATCATCACTTTTGAAAAAGCAACTAGATAATGTCCTCAACAGACAGAAATGTTTGAACCTGTAGTTATTTGGAAAGTAACAAACACAAAGCGTAAAGGAGAATATCCGAAATAAGACTCCCTCACTTTAAATGTCTGTTTCTTAGTTTTGTGAACTTGGCAAGATTTCATTTCCTTGCGCCTTGAAGAAATGAGTACTCTGTGGCTTGCCTTACAAGAAAATTACAAGGATTAGTGAATTTACATTGAACTCTTAGACTCTCTGATTGCAAAGTAGGAAATATTTTTTGCAGCTGGGATGCATTAATGCTAGCATGAACCTGGGCACAATTACCGGATTTAGACTATTCTTCCTGCCCCATTTCAGCTTTTATGAAACTTCTGTGTTTCTTTGCTGTGTGACTGAAGGAATGGCGGAGAACTTGCCTCTGCAGTTTCGGTGGGGAGGAAGCCATGGGTGAGGGTGCAGGATGCTTGGGTGGCGTGGTACAAGCAAAACCTGTTTTCTGGTTTTGTTTCAGGACGAGCAATCTTACCCAGTCTTGCTCCTCCCTGAAACAAGCTCAAGAAACCAGTTGTGTAGGAAGATTGTACCAGATTGAGGCTCCTCTCATGGTAATAACATAGCTGTGTTTTCTTCTGTTGAGAGAAGGTCATTGGCCAATGAGAAGTGAACTTTTATAGTTACTATCATGATAGTCCTGGGGTTGGAGAGATGGCTCCAGAGTTAAGAGCGCTACTTCCTCCTGAGGACCTGAGTTTGATTCCCAGAACCCACGTGAAAACTCACAACCACCTGTAATGGCCGTCGTATGAGATCTGAGGGCATGAAGCACACATGTCATACACAGACACACATGCAGACAAAACATCCATACACATAAAATAAATAAAATTTAAGGAAGGTAATAGTCTCAGGAGTGTTGTTATTTTTGTTCAACTGAGTCAAGAAGTGAAAGTCTTGCCTGGTTCTGTGTATCTATCTTGCTTAGTTATTTGTTCATTTATTTTTCTGGTGCTGGCAATTGAGTTGAGTAGGAGAGTAGGCTAACTAGGAGGGATGGCCTAGTTATGGAGATCAGGAAGGGGAGGGGAATTCTGTGGAGGGGTGACTGGGGAGATGGAAGGAAGTGAGGACACCAGGGAAGATGGGTATTTAAGAGAAATGGCCCACATCTCCCCTGTGCACACTAGGGAAGGGCTCTACCCACTGAGCTACATCTCCAGTCCCCAGTGATATCTAAGTGGTAGCTCATTAAAAACTAAAATACAGAGGCTAATCCCATGTCATGATGTAGTGAAACAGTCATGTGAAAGGTTAGCACAACAACCAGGAGCAAACTTGTGAGGCGGGCTATCTAGGCTGGAATCCAGGCTCAGTCTCTTCAGAGTCGTGTGCCTTTGCACAGATTTCTTGATCTGTGAACAGATCTCAGAGTTGTAAGCATTAAAATAGTTAACAAATGCATTGAATTTCTGATATGTCTTAGTACAAAGATCAGCACTGAGTGCCTGTGGGCTAGCTTTTGTCATTTTTGAGCTGTGGGTTCAGGGTGTAGGCATTGGACTTAGATGGCTTGGGTTTGGGTCCCCATTGTCTTGCTTGTGAGCTGACTTTCACAAGTCTTTATTCTGTTAAATGGTGGTTCATCTTGCATCCACCTGATCAGACTGATGGGAGAATTAAGTGAGAATTTGCAGAGCGTGTCCTAATTCCTGCTGTGCCTGGTAGATACAAAATACTCAGTCTGTGTTAGCTGTTGGTTTCTCGGCCTTTCCTTAGATTGTAGTGGCATCTTTCTTAGCCCTTGAGCAGAAAGTTGGAAAATGTGAGTGTCGTGGACTTCTGGGGGTTGGTGTCCATCTTCCGCCTCTAGAAGATCCTTCCCAGATTTTGAGCTGGCTGCAGAACAACAGTCGGTCATCTCTGAATTCACTCTCCTGACCACCGTGTTCTGCTTCAGAACTTGGCAACACATCAGGTTCCAGGAAAGCACATGAGTCACCACAGGACTCCAAACCCTGCACTTCTGAACCCCAGAAAATACATGCAATGCTGTTACCAGATCTCCCAGCTGTCCTTGCTTCCTTTAATTTCCCATCCCCCTCCTTCTCCCCACACCTCCCATCATTCTCCTTTCTTCCCTGGTCTCCATGTGAAGACCCTCCCTCCTACTGCCTTCAGCCCAGACCCCAAACAGGCTCAGTCCCTTCCTACCTGGACTCTTCCCAACTCACCCCTCCCTTTGCCTTTGCCTCTGCCTCCACCTCTGTCCCTTCTCTTCAAATACTTGCTCTGCTGGCAGTGCCTTCTGCATGTCTGCCCCTCTCATCATTTTCCCCTGCTCTGCTCCTTTCTTGTTTGACATGTTTGCTCTTGAATCCCACTGTCTCTGCTTGTGGAAGTTCTGCCTGCTCTGGCAATGGCTAGTGTTTGGCTTTCTGGGAGTGGATAACTGAATGGCTGCTTCCCTGTAGCTGCCACAGGATGAAACCCTTGCTGTGGTATCACCATATTTCATTGCTGTCATCCTTGACTAACACCTAGAATAGAGCCCAACATATAGGTGGTACACGCCTTTAATTCCAGTAGTCAAGATTCAGAGGCAGACAGATCTCCATGAGTTCAAAGTCAGCCTATTCCATACAGAAAATTCCATGCCAGATGTGGCTACATAGAGAGATGATATCTCAGAAAACATAAACAGCAATCAAGGAAACAAGAAAGTGGTAGTCGTGATGTTTCTCTAGTATTAGAAACATAAGCAGCAGCCAATAAGTCAAGGGAGATTGGAAGACGGCAGTGAGTTCTAGACAAATCATCGTGTACAAAGGTCCTGACGTGGGTAGCATGGGCTGAACAAAAACCAGAGGCACAGGAATAAGACTGGGGGGACAAGTGAGGGAACTGAAAAGTGAATGAGGACCCAGCTGGTGGCTCCCACATTCATTTGATTGAGCCTTGATCTTTCTTTATGTCGCGCCTGTTGACTCTGCCTGTACCCATGTCTTCTTGCCCTGTGTTATCTTTGCCTTGTCTCCAACTCAGAATTATGATATTGATGTGATCAGAAGTTAATCAGTATGCTAATTCATTTTAATTGTCAACTCAACAATTTAGAGACCCCTGGGAAGACAAGAGTCTCCATGAGGAATTGTCTAAGTCATATTGGTCTATGGGGAACTGTTTTGATTAAGTTATTTGATGCGGGAGAACTGGCCTACTGTGGATTCAGTGCCATTCCTTGTTTGGGTCCTAAACTATGTAAGAGAGGAGAAGGTGAGCTGAGTAGCAAGTATGTAGGCATTCATCCTCTCTCTGCTCTTGACCGTGCAAGCACTGTCTCTTGTCATCATCTTGAGGAGTGATCTGGAGCATGTTACTTACCCTCTTTGAGCTTCTACCCAGAAAGGAAGCTTCCACAAATGAAAATGGACACAGTAGAGGTTAAATAAATGAATGTGGTAGGAATGCTGAGTGCAGATGTGACTGTGTGGCTTACTTGTGGCACGCTTCTTGAAAGAGCCTTGAAGGAGCATTGTAGACCACTGCAGTAGGAAGTAAAGAGCATTGTAGACCATCACAGTAGGAAGTGAAGAGCTTTGCAGACCATCACAGTAGGAAGTGAAGAGCTTTGTAGACCATCATACTAGGAAGTGAAGAGCTTTGTAGACCATCACAGTAGGAAGTGAAGAGCTCTTCTGCTGCAGTTTGGGTTATCTTGACAGAGCCCTTGAGCACTGCCTGAGGTGAAAGGTCAATGCTTTTCATGGTCTGGTCTGTAACTTTCTCCAAGAAGATCTGAAAAATTTCCTCATCCCTTGTTCTTTCTTGAGAGCATATGGCACCCATGTCTATAGTCCCCACTCAGCATTCCTCAGGGAAGCAACCCATTCTTAGGTCTTTTAGCTTATTTCTTAAGGTTGCTTGTCATGATTTTATTTGTCACCCCCCTCAACCTCTATCTTTACCTGACATGAATTCTGGAACTTTGTCTCCTTTGCTCATTAAAATATGACTTTCTGAGTTTTATTATCCACAGTTGTAGCCCCAGACCCTTGGGTTGCACTGAATTGTTGATGCATGTACCCTTTTCTGTCCCTGTGATCTCTTGGCTCTGGGACCACAGTTTGTTTCTGACACTTGCTAGCTAGGGAAATAATTTTATTTTCTAATCTAAGATCCACACTCCTGCCTGGCCTTCTCTTGGCTTTATGCATTGCATGTTGAACCTCATACTATTGATGCTTCTATTTCTTTTTGGATAAGAGGCATGGCCCTTGAGTTCCCACCTCCAGTTCTATGTTCACATATCAAAACAAAATTCCCCTCCCCATGACTCACTGTGTGCTTTGATGTTGTTTTGAGACAAAGTTTCACACCATAGCACAGACTGGCCTAGAACTCCCTTTATAGACCAGGCCAGTCTGGAACTCATGGCAGCCATCCTGCCCCAGCCTCCTGAGTGTTAGGATTGCAGGTGTTAGCCACCACATCTGGCCTTCCTGTGTGTTTTGGTCAGGTGGCAGGAAGAGAGTCTGATGCACTGTTTGAATTCTCCACAACATTGTACAGTCTTCAAAAGAAAACCTTTAACGAATGTTTTTTTTAATTAATTAGAGTTTGTAAAGAAAAGACTAGCCAGTTTGATTTACAGAGAAGATAGTTGGCTGCTGTGGAAACTCTGGACCAGTCCTAGAGATAGTTATCTATGGGGAGGATCCTTCAGCTGATGAAGTGTTTGTGGCAGCTTCTCTCTCTGCCTGGAGAGGACTCTCTAGATATCACTGTGACAAAAAAAAACTAGTGCAGTCAGCTTTTCCTCCTCCTTTGACCTACTGAAGCATGTGTCTACCTTTGAGTGTTCTGTTTTTTATCTTTTTTTGAAAGGGGTGATATTCTGGCTAGCTGAGAAAGAATCCAAATTCATCTGTTGCATAATAACAAAAGGAGCAGAGAGGAGATGCCTCAAAGGGCTGTGTAGATAGAGTGTGAACCTGGGGAAGGTCATTGTGCAAAGAGCACCTACAAAGTGAGCAGGAGTTGAAGAGGGAAGAGATAGTGTAAGCGATCTTCTGGTGTTCTGTCTAAAAGAAAATAAAGATCTAACTTAGCAATAGGCTTTCTCTGTCTTTAAAAAAGTGTTTGTCCTTTGTAACTAGCTCAATCTTCAGCATATGGAAAACTCTCAGAGAATATTTACTGAATTAATTTCTTAAGTAATAGCTGTGACTGTTAGAATCATATCCTGACAAATGATTATATGCAGCTTGCAGGCCCTGTATTCAGACCATTTTTGGTACTGTAGTCTGGGAACAGGATCTTTAAAAAATCCTCATTCTGTAATGGTGGAAGTATTATGGGAAGTCAGGGAAACACCTCCCAACACACTCCCAACATCACAGTCCAATGGCCATGCTCTTGGATGCAATTCTGATTCAGGACCAAGGACAGCATCCCCTCACCAGAAGGGGATGCTCTCATTTCCTGCTGCTACTCCCATGATCCTGTGCACACACTCAACATCTTGGGTCCTCTTCTTTCCATTGTACTTGCTCTGCAACCTTCTCATAAGGAATCCATCAAACAACTTTCTTTTCCAGTTCTATGTGGATGCAGCTGGGCCCTGTTGGAGACAAATGGCAGAAGTCCTTAGATGCCACAGTTCCAATGTCTCATCTCAGTTCCACCAAGACGTCTGACAATGTCCATTGCCCTCCTTCAACTACCTTATTGCACTCATGATTGGTCCATCTGCAAAGAAAAGTTGTCCTTTGATCTTGTTGAGACAAAACTCCCTCTCTGCATCTGTATCCTTCCCACATCCGTCAGGTCCTCACATATTCTTTCTCCATTCCTTTGATCTATCTGGATCCTGTCAAAGATAGTGGTCAGCCTTCCCAGACAACTGTGGGATTCCATAGTCCTGATTTAAAAGATGGTCTTATTCAGACCTACTGAATCAGTGTTTGGGTATCTATATCTATATCTATCCATCCATCCATCCATCCATCCATCCATCCATCCAATACACACACACACACACACACACACACACACACACACACACACACACACACCTATATCCCTACCATTTGGGATGTGTTATTTATAAAGATTTGTCTTTCCTCTTTCTTTTCCCTTAACTATCCTCCAACTATGAGTCATAAAGTGCTGTGGAAAATGTTCTCATAAATCCCTGTTAAATATTCAAGGTAGGGCATATATGGAACACCAAAATGGATGAATTGAAGAGTATTTAGTGGAGGGGATATTTTCAGAGGTGTAGCAGTATGTAGGACACAAATGAGGATCAGGGCAGTGTCCTAAGGCTGGCAGGGGAGGGTGGTGGCTGAGAAGGAATGGTTAGCTGTCTAAAGAGATAGCTGACCTGTAATTAGCACAAAGAAGCATGCAGATAGCCAGCAGTGGGAAAGAGCAAAGGAAACAAAATTCTCCTCCATTTGCTTTCTCCCTCTGAGCTCCTGCCAGTGCCCCCACCTATGAGGGCAGAGGAGATTTGTGAACACTCATCTATCAGTCTCCAGCTCATGCAACGTAGAGGAGGATTTTGTATCTTGGAGGAGGGAGGACATACACACAGAAGTTATGTAGTGTGGTTTCTAACCAGAGCATCTCCCACCTTGACCCTCCTTTGTAGTTTCTAGTCTCAGGATGACTCTTTGATTACAGCCTTGTTCTGTGTCTTTGCTCATACAACCTCCTAAGTGTGGAATGCACACCCAACAAGAGTCAAACTTTCTGCAAAAAAAAAATTGAGATGCTCTAAGTTTGGATGTTGAATGTCCTCTGAAGACTCATTTATTCTGAGGACCACGATTAAGGACCCAATCAAAGTCAGAACAGAAGCCATACCTCGGACTCCAGTTGCATAAATGATGCTAAATGTCACCCAAATTTACTGGAAATAAAGTTCCATGAAATGCTTAATTCATTCCATGGCAATCTCAAAATGACTAGAAGGAAGAATTTGTCCTTCATTGTGTAAGACTTCTACTTCCAAGTAAAGACTGTATAAGAGCATGCCAACTAGAGCAAGCCAGTCCCTAAGGATAGAGGAACTGTTTAGCCATAGGCTTCAGACCCAATCTATTAAATGGCCCTATGACACCAGTATGTACTGTTAGCTGTGAAAATGAAATATGCATGGTATGATAAAAATGTATCTGCTTATCTAACTGAACATTTCTTTTGAGACAGGGTCTTATATATCCAAGAATAGTCTCAAACCCACTATGTATCAGCAGACAATCCTGAATTTCTGATGTTCCTATTGTCACTTACCAAGTTCTGGGATTACAGGCATGTGTACTACATACATTCTAGACAAGTACTCTGTAAACTGAGCTGTGTCCTCAGGCCCCTTACCTAATTTTCAAGTAATCAGGATGCCTGTCTGGAAAAAGCATGACATACACCTGGCAGTGGTGGTGCATACCTTTATTTCCAGCACTCGGGAGATAGAGGCAGGTGGATCTGTTAGTTTGAGGCCAACCAGGTCTAGAAAGTGGCATTACTGCTCCATCCCTCTGGCACATGGCTGAAACTCTCTTCCTCGATTTTCTCATCTGCAGAATGGGTACTGAGACTGAAGTGTGTTGCTCCTTTTATCTTAATGCTATTATTCAGTTTTGTTCTTGAACTTGATAGGGCCCTTGGTCTCCACAGTTTACCTTCATATTACTTTGCGCATATCACCCTTTCCTATCTGCACGATTCCTGCAGATAGAGTCTGAGTTTGTGGTAGAAACACAGGAACTCTTCAGGTATCTCCCTACATTTCCATCTGTTACCTTTTGCTTATGAATAAATAAGAGTGCAGTTTTTTCCCCGTGCAGCATCAACAATGACACTCATCTGTATTATCTTTGTAATATTGAATTCCTAGAATTGGAGTAAACTTTCTATCTCCATTTCTTATGTAGTGATGAGAGCTAGGTAAAAATGATTGGTGCCAGGGGGTAACCCTCCCCTTTGAACTGTCTGCACAGGAGGACAGGTTAGCAGTGTGGACACGGTGATGCTACAGGGCAGGTCTCACACCACCTTCACTCAGGACACAACCCCAACCATCCCAACATTTCCAGATGTGCCACAGAATTGGATGAAAAATTAAAATGAAACATTAATATAATTTTAACTACATTATAATACCATTTTTCTAGCACGTCCACTTCATGGTGGTCCTCTTTGAAGCTGACGTTCCGTCAGTTCATTTACCCAATGCTAACTACTTCACTTCTCCAGATCACCATTCTGCACCGATCAGCTCCATTTTGCAGAACTTAGCATTGATTTTCCTAAAGAATACTTCTCAGAATACCAAGTGTGGCAATTATATTAACAATTTCTAGTCCTTTCTTATCAAGTAGAAAATGGATCCCCTGACAACACGGGCTCTGTTGGACAGACTGCTTTTCTTTAGGTCAGCCTGACGGCCAGTTCCCAGCCTCTGTTCTCGTCCTCTGTGGATCTCTTTTTTTTTTCCTTGCTTTTTTCTCCTTTCTTCTTTAGGCTTAATTTTTATCTTTCAAAAACTGGAACAAGGCTGGCAAGATGGCTCAGTGGGTAAGGGCAAGTTGAGCGTGACCCCTGGGCTCAGGTGGTGGGAGGAGAAAACTGACTCCCAAAAATTGTCCCCCAGTTCTCTGCACACACACTGTGACGTGCTTGCCTGAGCCCCCAACACACACACACACACACACACACACACACACACACACACACACACACACACACACTCCACACGGTAATGATAACTATGAATAATTTTTTAAAAGCTTGGAAAGTATTAATATGAAAAACCGGAACAGAAACCTACCCCACAAGATCGTTCCCAAACCCCCTCCCCAGCTATCTGAAGTCTGCCTTTTCCCCAAGTGCTTCAGCTTGTTGTTTGGCACCTTTGTGAGATGCTGATGACTTGGGGACCTATCCCTCTCTCCAGTTAGACTTGGAGCCCATTCAGGGCAGCCTGAACCTGTTCTTTCCATCGTCCATCACACTGTAGGCACCAGCTGCATCCTTTCCCAGTGACAGACACTAATGACACCATAGCAGCAGCAAATTGTCTTTACAGCACTGGGCTGCTAGAATTTTCCTTCTGCTCCTAGGCATTGCTGTTCATGCTGCTTTACTTGAGAAAATATAATTGGTGTAAAATTAGGTGTCAGATCCATTATTGGGTTTGGGGAGCCATTCGGGTGGAAAGGTGACTACCCGTTCTGACTATAATGCTGGCTGTCTCGTGCAGTGATAACAGCATTGGTATCCAGCTGTTTCCAGCTGAGCCTACCTTCATTGGAGTAAAGGGAGTCCTTGGAGCCTCTGGCTGGAAACATGCATGTAATGGGGCAAATATGCTGGCATTTCTGTTGGGACGGCAGGTGATATCCACTTCCTTAGTGGGAGAAGCTGGCCATGTGAAGGGACCTCCTGCATCATGACCTGGGGTAGAGGCCACACTGAACATGTATCCTGTGGCCAAAGTTCCCTTCCTCTGAAGCATCACCTTTTGCCTCACGCATTGTAAATGGTGGAAGTCAGTGGACTCACAGTGTAGCACGAATAGTTGGTGTTCATTTCCTGAGTCAAGCCGAATACTTACTCATTTAGATTTTTCCAGCAGCACCATGAGATGGAAGCATTAGGACCTGGCTTTGTGGGAGAGGAAACAGCTGTTCAGGGAGGGTGAGTGGGGTGCTTTAGGTCAACTGCTGTTCAGTAGTTAAAGTCTGCGAGTGGAATCCACATCTTTCAGACCATAGAGTCTATATTTCTCTACCTACGTGCTAAGCTGCTACCATTTCTGTCCAGGAGAGCCCTGTAGAAGAAGCACCATAGGGATTCCAGGGTCCTGTTGCTGCTCCTGAAGTGCAGTGAACTGTTGTCTTCTTTCCTACCAGTAGGTGGAAATAGAACTGAATGTTTCAGCCTAATCCTGGAAGGTTTGCTTTAGTCTTTCCCTCAAAGGAAAGGGAGGGAGAGAAGAAAAGATAGAAAATCCTCAGGAGAAGTCCAGAGCTACAGTAGAGTATTGTAGTCAAATTCAAACAGGACCCCCCGCCCCCCAGTATGATGATCCAGTGATAGTTTTAACCTCTTAGAGGCCAGGGTGCCTGCAACAGCCTTTGGAGCTGTGGAATCTTGTGGAATTTATCAGACACTGCAGAGTGGGGCCTTTCTTTGTCCTGACTAAAAGCATTTTCAAAGACTTTCCCTTCAGTTTTAAGACATGGCTCTTACCATCGTGTGTACATCATGTTCATTTATGGAAAGCATGGTTTTGAAAATAAAACAGCTAAAAGAATGTATAGATGGGTAAGGAATAAAGGGACGCTTGCCTCCTCACTGTCCAGATGTATTCCTGCCTAGTGCTTGATGTAGTTATTCAACTTTTTTTCTATACATATTTATTTACTATACACAGTTTGTGTAAAATACATCATAACTGCTGTACTGCACTTTGCTTAACACACCCAGAGCTACACATGAAATTAATTAGTTCCTTTCAGCTCAAGTGGTTTTATACCTAGTAGGCACTTGGCAACATCTGGAGACATTTCTGGTCATCGCAACTGGATTAGCAGGTGCTATTTACTCCCATCTAGTGCGAGCGGAGGCCAATTGCTAGCCATCCTACAATGTTCAGGTCAGTTGTACAATTAAGAATTTCCAGCATACCTGCCAGGTATGCAGAATTTGACAGTGTGGCATTTGTGTTCTGCATTCAACTGCTTTGAGGCTAGTTGCGTGTCAGTATTGTTTCCAAGGCAGTGGCAGCAAAACCAGCGTTGCAGTGAGCAATGCCTTAATGCCTTACACCTTTGTGCTTTTTGAGATGAAGATGCGAAGATAAACCAGATGGAGGAGCTTGCCGCACAAACCTAACCACCCGAATTTGATCCCTGCAACCCACTCCACAAGTTGTTCTTTGACCTCCACATGCACTGGGTTGTGTATGTACACATGCACACATGTACACACACACACACACACACACACACACACAATCATAATAACAATAGTAGTAATAAAAATGATATTTACATCATAGAAACAAAGGTTTTAAACGTTCACAGTAAACATGGGTTATGGTGGCAGGTAATCCATTCAATGTGCAAGCCTACAGGTTTCCTTAATTATTTTAAGGAAATCTAAACATAATTTAAAACAAAACATTAACGTGTTGGGCTATGGGCCGTCACCTCCGTCTTTCATAGGAGTGCAAAGCAAATCTTAGAAGCTTTGAAGCTTTTGATAAATACTACTAGGGGATAAATCAATTTATATTGAAACATTTACCCCAGGAATTTAGCACTGCAGTGCCATGCGGGCATTCAGTCCCCAGAAATGGGCACGCACTGGTGACTTCAGTGATTTTGTTTTCAGCGTTTAAACCCTTCAAGCTGGGACCTCGCTCAGTGGAGAACCTGCCTAGGATGTACAAGGCTCTGGATTAGGCCCCAGCACTACAATAAACAAAATAGAATAAGCTCCCTTCACGGTTGAGTCCAACATTCGGAAGTTGAAGATGAAAAAGTCTTTAAGTCACTGTTCTTGCCATTGTCTTCTCAGTTTTCTATGCAAAGTATCACCTATCCCCAAACTCACAAATGACTCTTGAGAAATACCTCTTTATTTAAAATGTTGGCAAGGCCTAGGACATACTGAGAACTTACAGTGTTTCGCAAATCTTGCCTTCACAACTTCCTGGCTTCTCTGGGAGGTAGCCTTCTTCTTCTTCCTCTTCCTCTTCCTCCTCCTCCTCCTCCTCCTCCTCCTCTTCTGCTTCTGCTTCTGCTTCTTCTTCTTCTTCTGTTTTTTTGAGACAGGGTTTCTCTGTGTTGCTTTGGAGCCTATCCTGGCACTCGCTCTGGAGACCAGGCTGGCC
This sequence comes from Cricetulus griseus, assembly GCF_003668045.3. Classification (NCBI taxonomy): domain Eukaryota; kingdom Metazoa; phylum Chordata; class Mammalia; order Rodentia; family Cricetidae; genus Cricetulus; species Cricetulus griseus. The sequence continues at coordinate 23,244,027 of NC_048596.1, read as the reverse complement.
TCTAACTCACAGAGATCCTCCTGCCTCTGCCTACCGAGTGCTGGGATTAAAGGTGTGCACCACCAACACCCGGCTAAGTCTTCTTATTTTTAAGAAAAATGAGCTTTTGGGGACAGACTTGAGTAAGTTACCTACCTGGGATGTGTCAGAACCCCAGTCTGTAGTTCTGTGGGCTACATCCCTGACTGTGTTTTCCAATTCACCCACCCCCAGGCAGACAGTTTTAGTATTTCTACATTGATGGTCATTGAAATTCTTTTTGTAGAAAGTAAATATCGTCTCAACTTGGATTTTCTTTCACAAGATTGTGCTCGGATGTGGGGGAAGTCAGCAAATTTCATTTTAGTGGAGTAGATATTTTTATCATAATACTAAAAGAAAGTCACTGGAACAAATCTGAGGTCACAAAGCAACCACCAAAGACTCCAGTGCTAAGCAAAAAGTTGGAGTGAGAAAACATCAATGGAGCTCCCTGGAGCCTGCCTTTGATGGGATAGTAGGGGAAGCTTCCAGATATATTTATTTCTCTTGGTTTAATCCAAAGAAGCTGTTGGAGTTGCCAGTTTCCATTGTGAAAGCTGCAGGTGTAAAAGATATTGTCTTCAATTCTCTACAGCAGAGCCAATCCAAGAACCTTCCAGAAAAATTCGAAATTCTTTCCCTAAATCAACTGGAATCTCTAATTGCTCCCACACCCCTGTGTGTGTCCCCATGTCCAGGTTAGCCCTACTGAAGTAATGTCCAAGAAAGATGTTCCTAGTTCTGAGATGCCCCTGAGGTTTCTCCAGAAACCATAAGCAAGGGACATTCCTGCCTTCAGCAGAGTCTTCTGTGTCTCATTTCCACTATGTCTTGAAACTCAGCCTACTGACATGTTTTCAACCAAGTATACCATCGACTTTCCCACAGTGACCAGGAATACCAGGTATGAGGAGTATACAGGCTAGCTCAGTTCTCCTTCTCTCTCTTGTTTACTTGGCTTTAATTTTTTACCAAGGGTCTTTCAGCCTTGTAAGTTATGTTGGGCTCTTTGCTCTTTAAGGAAGACATAAACACACTGCCTTGGATCCCTTTTGAAATTCTCTTCCTGGTAACATCCCTTTAACCTGGTGATTAATTTTAGTTCATGCCCACAGAGAAGGCTTCCCAGACAGCATTCCTCTTTCCTTCACTGAGATTGATATTGGCTGTAATTATTTCAGGAGACTCTCTCTCCTGTGGGATTGGACATATTGTTAAATCTGGACAAGATGAGCCAGTGTTTCAAAGTTCCAGTGAGTCTTCATGTGAGGAGTGAACGAGAAAGTGCTGTGTGTCTTTGCATTCTCAACCTTCTCCTCTACATTTAGATTTTATCTTAATCACCAAAGCGTTCTCTAAGATGTCTGCTCACATCCTTCTGCCTGTCACACTGTTCTCTGGGACATTCTGGTTCTTCTCATCCTTGCCCTAGCCAGCTGACTGAAAAGAAAGGACATTTAGGGGCACTTCTCTGGTACATTGGTTTTGATTTGTGTTGTTACTTGCTTGTTGTTTACTCATCGTGGATTTTTGAGCATACTGGGAAAACAAGGAGAAACTTGGGACAAAGAGCCAAGTACCAATGCTTAGACTTGCAAGTACCAAAGTTTTCCATGTTTATCAAAAAACAAAACAACAATAAAAAACCCCAAACAAGAAGCAAACAACAACCACAGCTTCTAAGAAAATAACAATGAGAGAGAGATGATAGGAGGCCTATTCCTCACCCTCCTTTCCCCCATCAGAAGAAACTACTATGCAAACAACTGCCTTTAAGTGGGTCATTGGACGACTCACAAGTACATAGCTGTAGAAAACATTTTTACTCCTCTTTCAGGAGTAAATCTTATTCTTGTTTTTCCCGGATTACTAATAAAGTTCAATATTTTCATATTTATTGGCTATTTTATCTGCTTCAGCAAATTGTCTGCTTATCCGTTATCTATTTAATTAACTATTTGGTTTGTAAAAGTATCCATATTTCAATTATTCCTTCAATTATTCCTTTGCCTGCTATATGTGCTTCAGATAGCTACTTCCAGGCCATAATTTGTTTCCTATCTTTGCTTATATTGTCACCTGTTATTAACACGAGGATGTTTACAATTATAATGTGATCTATTTTTTCCTTTATGGCATTTGCTGTGTGTGTGTATTGCTGAAGAATTTCTGCCTTATCCTCCAGCAATAAAGATATTATAAGAACAGTTTTAAAGTTTCCTTTTACACTTCAATCTTTCTCTCATCTGTAATGTATTTTTCTTGTTGTATAGAAATATAATCTATTTTAACCGTGATCCCTAAATCTTTTGGCTGTATTTCTGCCTTTGCTGTACCACTGGCTAATTTTTTTCCTGTCTTATTGCACTGCCCAGTGTCTCAAACACTAATATTAAACGTACACGCCCTCAGCCATGTGCTCGATCTCACCTCCTCTGACCACATAAGTCACAACAATGTGGATGTTATCTCAGATTTACAGATGATGTGACTGGAACCACATTGCAGAACCACACAGCCAGTGGAAATAGAGTCTGAATGAAAACCCATCTGAGTGATGTCAGAGATTAGCTGCTTCTGCCTCTCGGTCACTACCCTCCAGCTTGCCTGCTGGTGCCCAGATTCTCTGTTGCTAATAAGGAAAGGAAATGTTATGGAAGTGATGCCAGAGAAGCACTTCCAATGCATCTGAACAAAACTAATAGACTTTGTTTAATTTAGACCTGCCAGAAGTAGATCAGAGAACCTCATAAGTATGGAATAGTTCTTACTCCAGATGGTGTAAGCGGTCACCCAGGTAATGTAATCACATCTCAGTGGAAACTCAGAAACAGTGGCTCTTCATAAAAGTTAGCATTCTGAGAAGAAAAAAAAAGTCTTCTTTCCTTCTTTCCCTCTCTGCTTTCTTTTCTCCATCCCTCCCTCCCTCCCTTCCTTTTCAGTTTCTGTTCATAAGACAACAGAGGCATCTTACTAAGATTGTGTGTAAAGCAAGGTAGGCCAGGAAGATGGAACAATCAGGGCAAAAGGAAAACAAATGTGGTAAATTAATAATGCTTCCTTAGAGTCATTTCTGGAGTTTGGCCACAACATAGCCTTAAGCTTCCTAGCAACTAAAGCAAAGAAAACCTGTCCTGCTGCACGTTTCACATTGGGCACAGGATGGAAATAGAATAGCCGCTAAGGGAATACCCAACATGTCCTGATTCGGAGACTGGAGAGAAACTTTGGGGCACTGGCCTGCAGTGGTCTGTGCTCACCAGGGTCTTCTCAGTGGTGGGAAGGGGCTTTGTATGGACTGCAATATTTTACTCAAACTCCAGCTCCTTGAGGGAAAGATTATTCTTATTATGGGCAATAGTTAAAATGATAGGTGCTGATAATGGGTTTTGGGAATGAATGTTATTTATAATACCTATCTGTAAAAAAAATTGACTAAAATAACATTTGTAATAATTATAGCTTTAGACACTATCAATGAAGTACCTAGATGACATTTTAGGAAGTATTTTTTTAATTCCATGAACAAAATCATCAAAATAACTAACTACTTAGGAATAAATTTAGAAAAGTAGAGTACAATTTATCCACCGGAAACTACAGAACACTGTGGGAAAGCCGGTGGGAAACTCTGGAACAAATATACAACAGCACTTCTGTGTGAAGTTAAAAGGCTGAGATTTTGGGTAGGTGGCTTTTTGATTCTCTGATTAGATTGAGGACTATAATTTAAGACTGTAAGAAGAGGAATGAAAAGGTGGTTCTGCAGTTAAGAGCACTGGCTATTCTTAAGGACTTGGGTTCAATCATCAGCTTACAACTGTCTATAACTCTAATTCTGTGGGATCCAACACCCTTTTCTGGCTTTTGAGGGCACCAGGTACACACTTGGTACACAGTAACACATGCAGGCAAACACCCATACACACAAGATAAAAAAATTTTAAATTATAGATTTTAAAAGGTTAATGTAACAGGCACATGTACACACACTTGGCAGTCTTGGGATCAAACAAAGGACCTCAGACATCCCTGGAAAGTACTGCCCCTGCCACATACACATTTCGCTTCTCTCCCAGCCCAGAAAGGTGTATATTGGATAAAATAAAATATAGGAAACTGCCTCAAATGTTTAACACTGAGTAGTTTATATTAAGGATACTCGGCGTTACTGATTACCCATGAATCAGTATTCTGATATCCAAAATAGGCGTCTGCTATCGTTGTTAGCTAATTTTCATTGAGTCTATAGCATGTACCTGTCATGTTTCTGAGAAGCTCTATTGATAGTACCACATTTAATGTCCTACAGGACCAGGGAAGTTAAGCCTTTTCCTCTAGCAGAGGAAAGGCTCAGAAACAGCACCAGGCATGGGAGCCTGGGCAGTCCATGTGTTCTTCACCCATCTCCCCTGCTCTTCTTTCTGACCTGGTCATAGCAATCACTAGCTGGAAGCATTTGACCCATAACAATAGAATGAGGATATATTTTGGAGGGGGTCTTGTTTTGATGCCATCATCAGTATACCACAATTAAACAGCTGTCCCCATTTTAAGATCATCTTTCGAGGTGACCACCTTAGAACTTCAGACTAATCACATACAAACTAGATGTGGTGGCTCTCACCTATAATCTCAGTACTTGGAAGGCTAAGGCAGGAAGATTGCTGCAAGTTGGAAGACAGCCTTGGCTACATACTAAGTTCTAGGACAACCTATGCTGCAAGGTGAGACTATGTCTCAAAAACCAAATAAACAAAAAACAAAACCCAAGTTTGTATGGTATTTGCCAAAAGTTGGCCTAAGAAATTATATTACTTAAACAGGGCCTAGGCAACAACATGGTTGATTGACAGGCCTTGTTTCTACCTGGTAGACTTCCATTGTGCCCAGAAACTGAGGCACCTTCGGTTAAGACCTAGGATTATAGAGTCTATCAGTGGGGTTCAAATCCTGCCTTTGTGACAGACATTTAGCATGTTGGAAAGATGAAAGAGGCTGTTTACCAAGGTGCTTAGAGCTCTGTGGGGCATGGAGCAAGATTTTAAGACTAGAAGTATGTGAAACATACACCCTTATAACATGGGATTTCAGGAAAGAAGTGCATTTGCACAAGCAGTCACCACCATCCAAAGTGCAGAGCTGTGAATGGTGGCTCACACTTTTAATCCCAGCACTGGGGAGGCAGAGGTAGCCAGATCTCTGCATTCAAGGCCAGCCTGGTCTACATAAGGAGTTCCAGGATAGCCAGGGCTATGTAGAGAGACCCTGTCTCAAAAAAGAAAAAAAAAAAAAAAGTTCCACCCCTGAACAGGAAGTTGAGTCTCTGTCCCCAGACAACTGTCTCCTAGGCCTTGCAGGCTATTCTACTTCTATTAGAAAAGTGACTGGGATAACAGCCACCCTGTGCTATTATACTTTAATGTAAGCACCCCATGTGCTAGTCTGGGCCAATGAAAAGATGTTTCAGTGTCTTTTACCAAAGATGGGTTGGGGCATGCTGTCCATTATGGTTCCTGGTACTGGAGACTCTCTGCTAATAAATCTGATGCCAAGAAAAAAACGTTCACAGCTCTTTACAAATCCTGACCTTGTTTCAGCAGGACACTATCAGTGACACACCTTGAGGTGTTTAACGTAGACTTCTGCCTGCTGAGCACCTCAGAGATAAATGGCGTGGTACCTAATTGTGAGTTTTCCCCAATAATTCAGGCCTCAAAATCTGTGTGAGAAAAAGATGTTGCTTAGGTTCTTTAATATAGAAACCACACACCAAATCCCTTCATGTCAAAAATGGGCTAAATCATTCCTACAGAGTGGCATTGTAACTCAGTGAGCAGACGTGCAGGCACCCACCTCCTCACTGCCCTCTGCAGCCCCAATCTGGTGTCTTTCCAGGAAGGTTGGAATAACAACTAGATGGACTACCCTGTACCAGGCATGGCCAGGAGTTCCTCATGTACGTGGTTACACTTAACAACATTATACTTTGGAGTGCTGTAATTGTTTTTATTTTAAAATGAAGAAAGCGAGGCAGTTTAGGGAGCTCAGCAAGCATTTGCAGCCAGGGAGATACCATCTTCTTTCAGTAGTATTGGATAAAAGTAGGGGACTCACTCCCCCCAAATCCCCTTGTTCTTTGGGATCTTGTAGCAGGAAGGTATTAGCTTGTTTCATGCCTAATTAGTAAACCAATCGCAAGCTAACAGCCAAGAACAAAGAGAAGAAAGAAATGGGAGAACCGTTGCCCTCAGAAGTCTGGGGGACCCTTGCTGGCTTGACTGTCCTGACCTGCTTTGAACCGATGTGGTTTGGCTGTTCTAAGGTGTCTTTGGGGTTTCAAAGGCATTATCCCACTTAGTGGTATGTGTGTGGTAGGGCTATGCTTGTAGGATGCTTGCTGTGGTATCCGAAGCTCTTGCAGACTTAGGCATGTTAGGAGGCTATGGGGGCTACAGGGTACTCTACATGTAGATTGACATATAGGAACATTCCCCAGGGGGTGCCTGGGTTCCATAGTTGGCAGTGATGGAAGAACTAGTCAGTCCCTTTGATCGAAAGTCTTAATTAGATCCAATGTGGTAGCATGTTAGGTAGGTGCCCTGTCCTTGACCATCTTAGCTCTGAATGTGGAACTGGTCATGTGGATATGTAGGACACCGTAGTGACAGTCATGGCCTGGCTGAAAATAAACTGCTAGGTACAGTCTTAATTTGGTCATAGTGCTCATCTGGGAAGGTGCTCAGATTCAACATGCAGACATCCAAGGGAAACTAAATAACATGGCAGTTAAAAAACAACAACAACAACACCAAAAACCCCCTTCACTTTCAAAATTATCTCAGTTTGTGTATAAATATTTATTGAGGACCTCCCACCATCACCCTCATGCCAAATACTCTTCCAGGTACTGGGAGCATAGCTGTGAGCAAGTTGATCAGACCTGCCAATAGCATGCTCAGGAAGGCAGATGATTCTGTTGACCTCTGCTTCCAGTGTGGGCAGGTGCTATGCTGGGGAAGCCCCCGACCTTCAGATTCTTGCTGGCTGCCTCTGCCGTTAGCCTGGAGATTACATCCTTGCTCCAAACAGCTTTTGGACTCGCCCTTTAGGAATTGCCCTTGCAGAAGCTCTGAGCCACACAGGAAAAACCATCTCACTGTTTTATTTTATAGCCACACCTAGCTTGTGACCAAAAATGGAATTGCCAGCTTCACCGGCCACTTTGTTCTCCAGAGCTGGCTCTGATGGACTTGCCTGTGAGCCAAAACTGCATCCACTCTTTGAGGCTGGCTATTTACCACTGCTGAGCCAATTATCAGTAATTTGGATCATTTTGAAGTAATTTCTCACTGCCTCTCATGGTACTTTCTCTCTGTGGTAACACCGTGTCCAATCTCTTCTGCAGCAGCTTACCGCCTGTCTCTCTCTTCCCTGACAGTTTAGAATCCGTGGGAGGGCAGGACCATAAGTCTACATGACCAAAAATGTATACTTATTAAAATTGGACATAGAGTTTTTGAAGAAACTTTGCAAAATAGTGTCTCAGTATTGTTCTAACAAGAACTTTTTTAGGACCATGGGCAGTAAAGTAAATTCTAGAACCTGCCAGGCCTGGCTCCAGTCTCTCTTTTCCAAGTGTTTGACCCTATGTGGTCAGTTATTTTTCCTGACCCTCAATTTCCTCATCTGTGTAATGGGGACAGTAACACTTCCTGAATGTGAGAATTTTCCATCTCCCAAATACAAATCCTAAATGGGAGCTATCATCATCATCATCATATTGAATAAATATGAATTGAATGAATGAATGATGCCATATGGGTTGAAACTTCATATGATACATTCATTCGTCTTTTAAAATACAAGAATTCAATTAGCAGTCACTTCTTTTTAATTTTGTTTGTTCTTCTTTGATACAATATATCCTGATTGCCTCTTCCTCTCCCTCCACTCCTCCTAGTCCCCCCCTTCCCTCTTCTCCAGATCCACTGCCCCTCCCCCATCCCCAGCTGTTGTTCAGGGTTCCTTTGATGTCCCTGGGAGTAGTCACTTCTTTGAAAATCGTGTACTGCCAAAAAGGCAAACTGAAAGACTGAGGGTGTAGCTCTGCAATAGAGTGTGTGCTTAGATTGTGCAAGGCCCTGAGTTTGGTCCCTAACCAAAAGAAGAAGAGGAGAAGGAGAAAGATGGGGTGGAGAGGAAGAAGAAAGGGCCAGGAGACATTTAAGCTGAAGAAACGCTATGGCTCATTCCACTGTTCCTGAGATCCAGGAAGAGAAATGGGCTGACCAAGATCACACGGCTAGTTGGAGCATTGTATGTGGCTTCTGATTTCTCTACCTTTGGAGGCCTTGCTTTCTTTGCTCAGGAAACGTGAGCCATGATACTCCTGAGACAACAGCAAGGGCTTCAGATCTGCATCTGGGGAGAAGCAAGCAGACACTTCCCACATTTTTGTGAAGTCACATTGTCACTTTGCCCAGCACAGAGCACACAGTGGTTGTGCAGCTTACAAAGCTGAGAGGAGCCATACAGGGGGTTGGTAGCCAAGGAGCCAGTCAAACAAACTTGATTCCACCGCATGGCAGCTTACCACACGTCTCTGAATTTTGGCTTCTTTTTTAATTGTTTGTGTGCTTGTTTTTCGAGACAGGATTTCTCTGTGTAGCTTTGAAGCCTGTCCTGGCACTTGCTCTGTAGACCAGGCTGACCTTGAACTCACAGAGATCTTCGTGCCTCTGCCTCTCGAGTGCTGGGATTAAAGGTGTGCGCCACCATCACCCAGCAAGTTTGGCTTCTTTATCTGTAGAACATGAACAACAATATCTACTTCCCACTGTCATTGTGAAAGTTATAGGTACACTAATACACAAAAGTCATGTTGTGTGACATGTCCTGGGTGCTCTCTATAATTGAATATTATGATCAATAACACATTTAAAAAAAAAGTCTCCCTATGACTTCCCTACCATCCCTAGCTAACCTCTCGTCGGTGTAAAACCTTACCTGGTCTCCCGAGCAGATGCTGTTAATGAGCCCTGCCCTGCTCTCCCCTCCTCTCTCCTCTTCTCCCCTCCTTTCCCTCTCCTCCCCTCCCCTTTCAAAGCCCCTTCTCTTTCAGAAACATGAGACCTTTTACCTCTGATGTTCTACCCTACTCAGCGACCGTAAAATCCTGAAGTGATGGATAGAAGTTATCCATCAGAAATAGAGTTGCATATTGAGGGAAATAACCCAGTCAGTGAAGTGCCATGAAGGCTTGAGAATCTGGGTCTGACCCCTGGCATACATATGAAAAGCCACTGTAATCCCAGTAATGGGGAGGCAGAGACAGGCAGATCCTTGGGGCTTGCAGGCCAGCCAGCCTAGCCTAATTAGCAAGTCCCAGGACCCAGGGAGGGACCCTGTCTCAAGGAACAATCATATGCATAGCTCTGAGCAACAAAACCTAAAGTTGACCTCAGGCTTCCACACCCTGCTGCCACACACACACACACACACACACACACACACACACACACAGGGTTAGGGACTCTATCTCTGGGTTTTCTTGATAATTAACAGATACAGGAGGGAAAGTAGAACACTGGCTTTCACAAACACTGTCATTCCTAGGAGTTGCCTCCTCTTTGAAGTCATTACCCTCTGGGGACTGATACTCTGCCCAGATCATACTCCTTTAATACTATATTCTTTGCATGTCAGCATACTAGGTTCTGTTTGCTGCCTTTTCTTCTCATTTGACTGAAAGTATGAATAGTTGAGGAGTTTCGATTTTTAATTAGAAACTAATATTATTAATGAGACCAGAACAATCCATATGACCCAAAAATTAAAGGCCAATTAATATAACTCAAGAGTAATTCCCCCCCACCACCCTGGTGAGAAGTTGTGTTTCCCAGCAGGTCTTGCATGCCCTGACTCTGGATCTGAGCCCTCTCTTAATTCTGAATATTACATCATTTCATTTTGGCTAATGTAAACACTCATCACCCTGCATGTTACAGGGTCCGTCTCTGCGGGTTGAGACTGAGCCTCATTTGCTCAGTCGTTGTGGTGATGAATGGTTTCAGAAAGAAGTACAGCAGGAAGAGGCCTTGCGGCCATGGGCGATGGACGAGGTGAGGCAGAAGGATTAAGATTTGGCACCAGGCTGGGTTTCTATGCAGCCTCTCAGTCAGAGAGCCCCAGGAGAGGGAGCAGAGTGTCAGCTGGGGCTTTGCACGCTCCCAGCCGGTCTCAAAGGGTGGTTGGCTCTTCTCTCTCTCTCTCTCTCTCTCTCTCTCTCTCTCTCTCTCTCTCTCTCTCTCTGTGTGTGTGTGTGTGTGTGTGTGTGTGTGTGTGTGTGTGTGTGTGTGTGCACACACGCGCAAAGGCGCGTGCGCACGTTTGTGTCTTTTTCTGAGGTACCCAGATTTACCTTATTAAAGGATGGATCTGGATGCTGGAGTTTTAAAGAAGAGCAGGTAAGCTTTCTCATTATCTGAAGTCTCCTGGGGTTCTTAATGACTGGAATCAGGCAGAGGGCTCCTTCTCTGGTACAGTATTAGCCAGATACAATTCCTCTGAGACATTTTGCAGAGAAAAATCAGCAAAGTTTCTTTCTTTATTAAGAAAGTTTCTAGAATGTTTTAACCTGAAATGCTTCATTATAGAGATGCAAATGTCTTTTCCTGAAGTCACAGCTTTTAGATTACCTTGCTTCCTCAATCCTTCCTCTTTTTTGTCTATGAGATCTTAAAAATAGATCCTGAGGGTTTGTGAGGTGTGTGTTTGGAGGGTTTTATTTTGCTTTTACAGATTCTTGCAGTGTGTTGTGTATCATTTAGTTCAGTGAAAATGTCTAATTCATTATGTTTTCCAAGCATACTAGTTTTTGAATAAATTACTGTTTATGCAGATATTATTTTTACATCTCTCCTGGGTATTTCTCAAACATGATATTGACAAGGCATATCCTGAAGCCTAGGCAATGTTTGAGAAGACCCACACTGAAGAGCTCATTGCAAACACATCTGCTGACTTTCCTCATCAAACTGTGTGTCGTGCTTTTTGGTAACTCAAACAGACTGCATTTTTCAAAATTTCAGTGTGAATATGCAGAGTTTGTAGGAAGATTGATCTGAATTATCTGATGAGTTAAGCTATTTGTCCATATGCATTAAAAGCTTTATGGATCTTCTTAGCTCAATAATGGATCTTTGCAACAGCCGTGTTATGCTCAGCATCAACTCCATTCCAAATGCTGTTTCTTTTCTGTTTAAAAAAAATCAGAAGTTAAAAATAACCCTAGGATAAAACTTGAAAACTGTTTTGTTTCTCTGTATTTGGCTAATTTTGTTGCAAAGTGCTGTGTGTAAAGAATTTGAGTTATGAAGACTACTCTCAGATCGGCTCACAGGAGTCCATCTGCAAACGTCCATAACTTTCTGTGAGAGTGTATGCTTTATGGCTGTTAGGATTAAAATGATCAGTTAGGCACTCCTTTCTGCAGCCCTAGAAGGGAAACAACCCTAAGAAAATAACTTGAGAAATTGTGTTCATTTCATGACACAGTCCTGTGTCCAAAGTCATGTGGAAAGCGGGCATTTGGCAGAGCTCAGTCCAGTGAGTATGTGGACTGACATGACAGGAGCAAATGGCTGTGGTCTGGTGTCAGGCAGAAAGAGGTAGGAACTCGATCATGTTAATTTAATGAAAATGAGTGGATGTTCTCATTAAATGCAGAGGACCAGTTACAGCTGAGGTTGTGGGAGGCTGGCTGTGCATCCGTTTCTTTTTATTGTTTTTGTTTGATGAGCCCCTTTAGTTCATGTAATCCGGTTTTTCTCGTGAGAACCCAAGCAGCCCTATAGTCTCTTGCAGTTTGCATTACTTAAGCATTTTAACCACTGGGAGTATTTTTGTTTAGTGGGATGACTGCTAGTAGTGGTTGTGGAGTTTGGTGGGATGGGAGATTTAAGTCTTAATCTGAGAAGCCGTGAGAACAGCTATAATCTTTTGTGAAAGAAAATTATCCCAAGAATTAAAATATGCAAACTTAGTTGTTATGTATCCATTCTCTTTGATTATTGGAGATCCTAGACAGAAAATGCTCCTCATAGCTGACTTTTATAATGACGGACTTAGAGTGTGGAAGTGTGTGGTAAATCCTGACCCTGATGCTGCTCTGCTTTGTTCATCATCAGACTGATAACATCTTAGGGAAAATCTTTAGTTCTCAGTTCCTTTTAGAAGACAACAGCAGAATATAAATGTCCCCGAGTATTACCGTATCCTCATTCTATCCTCTTCTTCTTTAGCTCTGCTTAGGGAGCAGGGGAAGGATCCAGGTAAACAATCAAGGAATAGTTGCCAGGAACATCCAGGAATGATGGCTCTTAGCTTTCTCTTTTCCTTCTTAGTGCTTTCTTGGTAAAGGGCTTTGTTGTTTTTATTTCTATTGAAATAGTGAGGCAGACATTGGACTGAAAAAATAATACAGCTAGAAAACAGTGAACCATGAAAAGTCTCTTCCATGGGACAATCACGGAGAGAGTGTTGTAAAGTTGTAAAGTCGTAAGCAGTACTTCTGAAAGGTATTTGTCCACCTTCAGTATATATTTATATCATCAACATGGTAGAGTGAGTCCAACCATAGCTGCCTTGGCTTTGCCTCAAGTGGAGGGTAAGATGCTAAATGGGTGATAGATGATGGATAAGTGATAGAGAATAGATAGATAATCCATAGATGGATGCAGATTATAGATAGGGAGATAGATGATGGATCATAGAATGATAGGTTGATTTATAAATAGGTACATAGACACAAAGACCTATTATTGTCCAGAGCCTCCCTGAGACTGGTGGAACTTGAGTGTCCCAGTGAGACCCAGAGACAGTGGAACAAAGAGAAGTTGAGTTTCTCAGAAATTGAAGACTTTCTTGAGGCAGATGACATAAGCATAAGAAGACAGGGTAGGTGTTCAGCATTAAACAAATACTAACAGGAAATGTCCAGTAGGTGTAAATAGCCAAATGTTAATGAAAATATGCCAGTGGAGAATGGTTACAGACCACCTGACAAGGATAATAAGATTGAGCTAGAAACAAGATTCAGACTGGCTAAGTTAGAAAATTAGGCCAATTAGTAATAATGAGGGTGCTTACTCACAGGTTTGCAAAACAGCTCCCCGGGCTGAATGAGGACAAATGAGCATTTCCTGTGCTAATTCTTTTACAGGAGAAAAGTAAGGGAAGGTGCAGGGTATTCTCGTGTGAAACCCTGTGACTTAATGACATGGGCTAACAGTCTACAGCAAGAACAGAAAGCCAAGATACCGTGTACATGGCGAAAGAGTAACTATGAAAACATCAGCAGATTTTCAACAATCTAATTATTTTTAAAAAGCTAACTGTCATACACCTATGGGAAGCAGACAGTGTGATGAGATTTGAAAATGCTTTGTCCAAAAGAAATATCAACAACTCTTTGTCCAATAGAAATATCAACAACTCTTTGCTTGGTACTGTCTTTGCTTCATGTGAAACCCATATGTGTCTTAATTTATTGTACCCTTATAACTCTGGAAGTAGGATTATTAGCTGGAATAATTGTCATTTACAGCTACAGCTCAAGGCAGAGACTTATCACAAGAAAGAGACATTTTGAAAAGAAATAAACAATTAATTCTATTGGGAAAACTGGGAAACCCAAGCAGGAAGCTTATGAAAAAGTTCCACACTTAATTTAAGGAGGATTCCATGAGACAGTGATATTGGAGCAGAACTAACACTTATTGGGTCTTTTTAGAGGAATTGACCCGGAGGAAGCAGCCCCAATCCTGTCGGAATCTTTGTAGTATCAGAACATGCCTAGGAGGATGTGAAATGGAGGCATCAGGCAGCACAGATCTTTGCCTTTGTCAGAAGACTATGTCAGAACGAATGCCAATCTCAAATCTTTAGAAACAGAGATACCGGATCAAGTCGCAATAGATGTACAGAATGTTCTAGACCCAGCTGACAGGCTGGATTTGAATAAATCACAAGGACAGGTTGGCCTTCATCCAAGAGTTATAAAGGAATTCCAGAGTGAATTCATGGGACTGTTGGTAAAGCAACTAATTTTTACCTTCATAATTCCAGCAAACCTTCAACCTTAGTTGGTGAGTAAAACTGCCTGGCTCCATTTCTCAGGACATAAATTAGATTATGTGTGTAAAATATAATAGAGCAATATATTTCAGATAGCAGTGGTTTTGAATTTCCAAGCCCCATATTTCACCATGTTGGATGTCTTTGTGAACATATCATTCTTGGAATTGCTGAGAGTTACCAGCCCCTCACAATCGTGTAAAATAAGCTTCTCATAATTCATGTGAACTGAGGAGCAGAAGCACAAAGAAATGAATGGTCAGTAGTCGCTGGTTTGAGGATGCATTCACCATTCGGGGCTGCTTCATAAAGGGGAGAGGACTTCCACCAGCTCAGAAGTGGGCATTCCCTGTTGAGTAGCTCAATAAAGGGCCCGTGGAAGAGTTGAAAGATCTCAGCACTTGTTTGCCTGGTGGCCAGTCCCGGCTCCACTTGTCTCAGGCCATCCTCCGGGCCATTTCTGTTCTAACTCTGCACCCCAGGCGCCCTGCCCTGTGTTCTGCTTTGCTGCATGGAGTTCTAATTCTCTACTGCCTGTGACCTGCAGCATAGAGCAGGAATATTTGGGAAGGGGCCTACACAGAGTCAGTGATTTTAAAGATTGTGCCGGGCAGGACAAAAAGCTCAGTGCAGGGAGCTGGTCGAAGTCAAAAGCTAGCAAGAGTAAACAAGAGCTGTGACCTGCACTCCCAAAGGTCATTCAGTCATTTAACAGATATTTCTTGAGCTCCTGGAAAAAAATGCACTGGGGTTATAAATATGAATGAGACAGCCTCTCTGAGAACGGGAAATACATAAGCAATTACAGTAGAGCAGGGTGTCTCAACCTTAGCACATGTGACATTTCCAGCCAAATTATTATGTGTTATGGAGGTCAGTCCTGTGCGTTGTAGGATGTGTAACAGCATCTTTGCCTGTACTTATTGCATGAGAGCAGTGCCCCCGACCCGTAGATATAACAACCAAAAAAAAGTCTCTGTTAGTACCCAGGATCCCCTACAGGCAAAACCACCCGCAGCTGAGAACCCTGAGTACACCATGTTGGTTGCTCATGTAGAAATGCACATACTGTCATGAGTTCACAGGAGGTGCCTCTAGCCCAGCCTGGGCATAGGCTTGCTGGAGGAAGCTGTGTCCTGGGGGACACCTGCGGGGTGAGAAGCCTTAGGGCCCTTTGGAGAAAAAGGGTTGAGATGAAGGGAAAAGCTAGGCTCGGAGACTTGGAGGGAAGGAAGGAAGAAGTCTTGGGCCAGCCTGGGGGAGTTATTTTTTGGGGTGGCGGACTTCACTTTTTGAGCCCAACCTTATCTATCCCGGGTCACACTCAGCATCTGGCGACAGGTTACCAGCCTTTGAGAGCTGCAAGGTAGATAAGGAGTGATGTGCTTTAGATTGACTTGTTCATAGTGTATAAGGGGAAGAAATGAGGTTCCAGCCCTCTTCTTACTGAATTTTCCATCTAATTCTAAGTCAACTACTCTTTTAGCTGAGATGTGAACTCTCAGCTGAATGCAGTTAGACCAAGATTGAAAAGCTTTCTTAGCAAAAACTTTCTTGGCTTTACTGCAGCTGGAGTTCAATCATTGATGCCCACACACTTTGGCAGTGACTTATCAAAGCACATTTTATGCATCTTTAGAATGTCTCCCTTTTCTCTGTCCACTACTCCCATAGCCAGCTCCTTTTAGAACACTGATTCTCAAGCTTCCTAACAGTGTGACCCTTTAATACAGTTCCTCATGTTGTGGTGACCCCCAACCATAAAATTATTTTCATAACTGTCATTTTGCTGCTATTGTGACTTGTAATGTAAATATCTGACATGCAGGAGTCTTAGGTGACCCCTGCGAAAGGGTCGTTTAACCTCAGGTAGCTAAGGGATGGGTGCAGTTGGAGGCCACCAGTGTGTTTCTACTTCTTTAGAAGAGCCACCCCACCAAGACTAGCATGTCTACTGAGCCCCGACTCCCCTACTATTAGGACAGGGTCACTGGGAATGTTGTTTACCTAAAAGGCAGATCTGGACTTGGGTAACCTCCAGGTGTAAAGTGGGGGACTCTCCACATGTTCTGGGGGCTTCTGGTGACTTGGGTACATTCTTTCCAGCACCATCATATCAGGGTCTCATTCTCAACTTGCTGTGAGCACTCTTGTTCCCCTTATCCTTAGAGTCCCCAGCTTCCTGCTCCAGGGGAAGCATGGAGTGAAGCCGAGGAGTCCAGGACAGTATTCAGAAGCCCAAGTTTCTGGGTTCCATTGCCTTTCTCTTACTGCTTGGTTTTGACTTTGTTGTTGACAAACCTCTCTTTAGCCCTCGTGACCTTCTATACAGGTTGCACTGGGCATGAAATAGTATATTGGCCAGAAAGGCATGGCACAAATGTGTGTAATGGAAGGAGGTAGTATCTCAGCAATAGGAAGAAACCTAGGAAGCATGTTTGTTGAAGAGTGAATGTGACTCTATGAGTGAGTGAATCTAATTTGCCTATTCGGCAAGCTTCTGGAAACAATAGTAAAAGGGTGCTTTGTGGAATTGTGGGTGCAGATACTATATATGCTACAAAAGAAGTGTCTTTTATAAGGCTATGGGGAACAGGGCTCAATTATGTGCACAAGGCTTTGGGTTTATGCCTAACAGCCAAAAACCATTAAAGAAACAAAAATAATTGAAGGGATCCAGCCAATTAATCTCCTTCTATTGATGATGAAACAGGTTATAGATACTGATGATTGATTCTCAGGCAAGCAGAGGTAAAGGTAGGAGTTTGACATGTCAGTGAAGGTTTGCTTGGACTATGTTCGCAG
The DNA here is from genome assembly GCF_003668045.3 of Cricetulus griseus. Taxonomy (NCBI): domain Eukaryota; kingdom Metazoa; phylum Chordata; class Mammalia; order Rodentia; family Cricetidae; genus Cricetulus; species Cricetulus griseus. The sequence goes on along the minus strand of NC_048596.1, from coordinate 23,227,062 downwards.
GAAGAGGGGAGTTCTGGGATCATTTAGCTTTTCAAATAAGCCCTGATCCAGTCTCTCACAAAGCTTATTACGGATTTAACTGGGGGTTGGAGGTACTCTGTGTGGACATGATTAGCGCTGCTGTTGGAGAGAATGTCATTAGAGGGAGAGGCGAGGTTTCTCCCAATATCTGGTCATCATTGGATCTACTCATTTAACTTAACGTTTCCCATAATCAGATTTATCCTAAAGTGATTATAGGCACTGGAGGTGAACTGTGAAAGGTGGCAAGATGAACTTTGGCTGTAAGGACTCCTTTGGGCTCTCTGAAAACAGTCATTAGAAATGGTTTCAGATGCACAATTCCCAGCCACAGCACTGAGCATCAGAGTCTGTGTTTAGGGAATTCAGATGTTTGCACAAAGGAGCCAAGCTGAGGGAGGGAGAAACCACAGCAGGGGCTGCAGAAATCAAAGCACATGGTGCTGAGGCCTTAGACAAAGCTGGAGCAGTCAGAATGGAGGGGACCTAGATCCTTGGCTGTTTGGCCCTAGAGGCTAAAGGGGAGAGGAAAGTGACAGTTAGGTTTCTCAGTCTTAAGTGGTTGGGAGAGAGCAGTGGCCAGTCTGAGAGAGGAGAGACAGTGAGCCAATGGCAGAAACAAGACCTGTGAGCATCCCTGGGCATGCAAAATTAAAGAAAGCCCTGCTGTGCAGATGTTGGTCATTGCAGCTTGTGGTCTTGCTCTAAATAGAGAAGGCAGCCTGTGATTCTCAGTGTTAACATTTGGCACTGCTTGACGCAAGGAGATGGGTCAGTTTGGAGCAGATGGGTCGGTCAGGAATGGCAGAGTTAAGAGAGCTGCTGTCCCAACCGACATTCAGTTCTCACCCTGAGACTTAGGAAGAAGACGGTGTTCATGCTGCTGGTACATTAAGCTCGATTGGAAGTACAGGAGGCACAAATGAAGCAGAGCATTGCTGGGCAATCACCGTTTGTTTTGTTTTGAGACAAGATCTCATATAGCCCAAGATGACTTCAAACTATGTAGTCAAGTGTGGTTATGAACTCCTGATCCTTCACCCCCCTCCCACCTCCCAAGTGCTGGGATTACAGGGCTGTGCTGTTATGCCCAGCTCTGTTCCTTTTAAACAGAAATTCATTATTATATAAATTTGTAATCTTGAAAATACAGAAAAAATATATATGGACCCCATATGTCCATCAATCAGCTTCAGCATTTATCAATGTCAGCCATCTTGTTTCATCAACCCCCTCTCCTGAGCATTTCATTTCTGCTGGAAACATCCTGCTTCATACCTAAATCCTGGCCCATAATCCTTGGTACTCCCACCTCAGCTTCTTGTGTAGCTAGGATTACAATGTTCACTGCCGCACATGACTTGAAATTATCTTTCTTGTGAAATTATTTTTCTTATACTTCTTCTCTCTTGGCTTTTCAGTCATCATAGTTGATACTGTGTAGGGTTCTGAGGAGAGACTGAGTACCAGGCTACCCAAGGAAATCATAAAACCTGGTATGGTAGTCCAGCATTTGGAAGGTAAAGGCAAGAATATCAGGAGTTTGAGGCTGGCTTTGGCTATGTAGCAGGTTGGAGGCCAGCCTGGACCACATGAGACTTTGCCACAAACAAACAGACAAACAGAAACTCCACTTCTAAAGACGGTACGAAGTTTCCTTACCAGCGAACGCTGTATTCAGGGGGCAACACGTGTGCTGCTGCTGTGTCTAGCCATCAAAGAGATGCAGGGGAAGTGGAAATGTCTTGGCTCGACTCTAAGGAGTTTATCATTCAGTTGGAAGGAACTAACAGAAACTAACAGATTAACTCAGCAGCGCAGGCGGGAAGTCAGGTAAAGCTCAAACCCCAGCCTTGACATCTAACAGCTGTGTGGTCCTGAACAAGCTGCCTTGCATCGCTGAGCCTAACTCTTCCTCTTGAAAAGAGGGAGAAAAACTCTGCTGGCTTCAGGATTCTATAAAAAGCAGGAGTGTGGCCGTGACATTAGATACTGGCGCTGACATTAGCCCCGAGAGAGCTGATTGCTCCTGACAGTGTGGACCCACAGTCCCCAGCACAACTGAGTACTGTGATGCTTCATTTGAGTCTTCTCAGCAACCCTGTCTTATACATCTTCAGTCTAAGGCTTAGAGAACTAGTTTGTGCACATTGACCTGTGTAGTGAATTAGGATTCCGGCCTAGGTAGGCTAAGAACTCAGTCTTCACACTTTAAACCAGTAGACTGTGTTGCTTCTCCATAGAGGTTAATAAGTCTCAATTTCCTTTTTAGGATATTGCTTGTATCCTTGTAAATTGTTATCTATTTGGTGGAGTTACTGCAAAAATTAATAAAACATTTGCAGATAGTAAATGATCAAAATGGATTTGTTTTCATGATGGTGATAAAATAATGAATTATTTATACAAATGGTTAGACAGTTCTGTGCAATTATTAAATTGTGCAGAGCCAACTAAAAACCTAACAAGGACATGGAAAATGGTGACATTAACACGCATTGAAGCCTTTACGATGGGCGGGGGGTGGGGGGGCGGCAGTGGGTCTTGGGCCATGAGGAGAGCTAAAAGTCATTTCCCCACGAGGTGGGGGTGGGATGGGGCAGGTTCCACACTAGACCTCCTGATCGGCCTGTTAATACAGTGACTATTTGAGTGGGCAGAAAGAAAAGGTATGTGTTCCTGACCCCTTTAAGCAGACTGTGTAAAAAATTATAGAAAGTTGCCCTGTCCCAGGTTCAGGTGCTCGGAATAAGTCTCACCGAAGCCTCTGCCTGCGTCTGTGGTCTCAGCATGTTTCCAAACTTTGAATCTTCTTGTTTATTCCCAGGGAAAGTCACAAAGGACAGAAGTATTAGGGTTGTTTGGTGAACTACAAGAGATAAGGTAAGGCCCAGGGCAGAACCACCAGCAGTCAAAAACTAGAGTGACGGCAATCCTGTCTCTAGGTTGCCCTCTTGTCTGTCAGGATTGTAGTCTCCCCACCCACTACCTCAAAAGGCAGCCAGGGCCCCAGGAAAACCACTAAGGCAGCAGAGTGGGCAGGTTTTAAGGGCACTCCTTCCACAAATCAGAACCCTGAGTAACAGAAGAAGAGAATCAAGAAGAGGGGGTTATAGGTACTCATCTGGTCCACAGAGTTATTTTGCTACCCATATTTCCTTGAGTGAAAAACTTTTCCTGAACTTCTTGAAAATTGTAGAAGGCCATTTGGTCTAAGATAATAAAGCCTTCAGTGGGAGGGCTTCTGACTGCTGGTTGGAATTGTTGCCTTTCCCCAGGAGTCAAGTGGTTAGTGCTTGGGCTTCTGTAGGTAGGAGAGATGTTTAAGGCCACTTAACACCTTACCATGTGCTTACTGTATGCACTCTCTTCTGAAGCCATATATAGCCCACTGAGGGGGAGGGTGGGAATGCACAGGAATGGTCTGTGGCAAAGCAGGTGAGTGTTGCCAGCTAGGGGAGGTATATAATGTATCCCATGAGAGGCTTCCATTGTGGAACTGGAGGCTCAGGAAAAAACACCTACAGATTAAGTGTGACTTAACTATAGTGACCAAAAAGAGGAAACAGCATGTGTAAGAATAAGGGACTGGTAAAAACTCAGCCTTAAATAGAACATCCATATTACCCCCTCCAAAGCTTGGGGAGCATTGTGGAAGAGCAGACAGAAACAACACTAGAAGCAGAGTTTTGTAGCACACTGTCTTCCCTCCATGACATGGAACTCTCAGCAGGGGGTGGTTGATTACTTGCAGGAGAACACAATCTATTGGCAGTTAGTGTTTGCTGCAGGAGGGAAGAACATTTTCTCCAGTGGTGTAGCCACTGGTAACTTGCTGTGCTGTGTAAATAGGCCCCATTCACATAAGCAAACTCACTGCATCACAAAACAACAAAAATCCAACAAGAAAGTTAGAAGGGGAAAGTTAGAAAGTTAGAAAGTTAGAAAGAGGAAGTGGTCAGTGGAAGCAGAAAGGAAAGAAGAGAGGTAATGAAGGAAGAATATGAATAAAATACATTATATATACATGTGTATGAAAATGTTATAAGGAAACATATTATTTGTATAACTAATATGCTAATAACAAATGAAAACCCCTAGAAGTGAGAAAAAGAATGAATCCCTATGTTGGGAGCTATTGCCAGGCTCTCAGAACTCTCAGTAGAGGAAATGGCCAGGAAACATGGCCTTGGTCTGGTGATGAAATGGCTCTGGGACAGACGTCACAGAAGAAGCACCTCCACCCTGTGCGAGCAGCACATGCCTCCCCACTCTGGAACATTTTCTCATGAATGAGATGAGGACTCCGCAACATACTTTTTTGTGCCTCAGTTCTATGGGTCTCTGAAATTATTTTTAAAGTTGTGGGGGGAAAGAATCAAGTAACTACCGAGAACAGATTTCAGTCCTTATTAGGTTGCAGAATGGGAACAGAGACAGAACCTGGTATTGAGAAAGAATTCAAAGAAATATTTTCGAAGAGATAGCTTTGATATCGAGTAGGACGACCATGGCAATTCTAGTCAGTGCCAAGCCTGACCTATCAACAAACAAGACATGAATCACAGGAGAAATCTAAGGAAGGGGAAAAGCCCTCCTAGGAGCTGAAGGGAATTTAAAACAAATGCCTGAGGCCTCTGCTGGGAGGGGTGAGTTGCTCAGAAATGTGGTGATCAATGGCTGTCACAGGGGAATATGCCAGGGTGGTTTTGATGACTGACACAGGTGCCAGAGAGTTGAGCCCCCTGAAAGCGTAGGCCGGGGTGACGAAGCATGGAGTTGCTATTCCCTGTTCAGGATGGAGGCACTGGGGGAGGCTGACAGGAAGAGGCTGGCTCTTCAGCCCAGAAGGCCAACTGAGGCACTGTGGGAACTTTAGCCAGTGGGCAGAAGTGATGTGTGTGCGTCTGTGCATGCATGGGTATGTGCGTGTGCATGCGTGTGCGTGTGCGTGCGTGCGTGCGTGGTGCGTGCGTGCGTGCGTGCGTGCGTGCGTGCGTGCGTGTGTGTGTGCGCGCGCTGATTTATGGCAGTTGATGTTTGTATGGGGCACTTGCCTGGAGTTACCTGAAGACCCTTGTGGTTAAGTGGTAGAATCACACAGGAAGCTGGAAGAGCTAGGCTACAGATGAGCAGTGGTCCCTGAGAACTCCCTGAACAGAGAACCGAATGGGTCTCCTCTCCCGTGGCATCAAACATGAGCCAGATTCTCAGTCAGGCACTGCCTCCCGAGCCATAGCAGCAACAACAGCGTCTGTTGTCTGCCAGACATCAGGCCAGGCCCGTTAGTGGCCAGGCCACAGACCTCACAGAAACTCCTCAAGGCAGTATTATTATATATTTATCCCCATTTTACTGTGTATTCCATAGAGCCTGACAGGGTTGAGACTCAGAGCTAGTGGTAAATTGCCGAGATAAAGATTCATAACAATGTGAAATATGTCTTTCACATGACACAATATGAGTCCTTCCCCAGTCCACAGCACGTGATCCACTTGACCATACTTGCAGTAATGCAGAGCAGAGCAACCCCAAGCACTATGGTTTTGAGATGTTCACTTTAGTAACCATAAAATGGTATTTCTCCCATCTTTAGTTTGCATTTCTTTGATAACTGGTGAAGATGTACACTATGTTTGTTGATGGTGCTCCCAGGGGAATTGTTGAGTCACTTGTGTTACAGAGGACAACAAGGTGATCTGACTCATTTAAGTGAACCATCCAAGTTCATACGGCTAGTTAGAGAAGAGCCGAGGCCAGAACTGAAGATCTGGTAAGATCCTCTCAGCTCTCCTGACTGCCCCAATTGCCATTCTGAGCCAGACTCCCTGCTCTTCCCCATAGTTGGGGCTGAGAGCCACCATTGACTCCTGGGCTGTCTAGGATAAAGAGAGAATGAGATGGGATTGGCCAGAGCACCCACATATCCAGTCCCTTCGCACAAAGCTCTGGGATCTCTTCTGTGAATAACAGTGATCTGCACAGACATACTGTAAAATAGCTGGCTTGTTTTGATTTTATTAAAGCAAAGAGAAAACAAAACAAAACAAAGAGGAGGCAGATGGTATGTTAAAAAGTTGTCACTGGAGATTTCAAAAAGCCAGTATGAAAACCAGCTAATAAACTTGCCATTATACCCAAGAATTCCCTGAAACCCTTACAACAGTCAGTGTTATGCAAGTCTAGTTTAGTGTGCACTGCTAGACACCATCACACTGTTCCGTACTACTGTCTAATAAGAGGGGTTCTGCCCTCGTCATCATCTCCACTGTATGAACGGCAAACTGAGATTGAATAAGGTTATAATACAGTACATGCCAAGGCTGGGCTTGAACCTGGGCTGGATGGCAGTACTTATTCTTGTCAATGCTGTTGATGCTGAGGATGTGTTCTGTGGAAGGGCAGAGGCTGCAGACATTTAAATGATAGGGCTTGATCCAGAGAAGATACCCAAGGGCCCCTTATTGAGATCCCTGTTGGAGATGAACAGCAGTACTTTTCTACTCTGCTAATCAAGATGCAAGAAATTGGCTGAAATGATCCAAAGTCAAGCATATTGTTGCCTCCTGGGCCATTTCTTCCCCACCACTACGCATGTATACACACACACACACACACACACACACACACACACACACACACACGCATGCACGCACACTCAGACACACACTAGGATGCACTATACCTCACACATGCAAAAAGAATAAGATGAGTTCAAATAACTCAAGCCAACAGTTGGTTGAAATTGCAGACTCCAAGGCTGGTGGGCACAATGCCAGGGCATTCTAATCCCATCTCTGCGATCTCCTTTTTAAAAGAGAGGAGGCATTTTGTTTTCCCCAATAGTTGTAAGAGGATTATCAGTGTCAACTCCTTTTGCCCCCCCCCCCTAAGTAAGAACTAGCTAATCTTTGTCTTTCTTAACGTGTGGTTTTCCTTGATGAGCTGACAAGTGTCATTTAAGAGAATCCATGTATGACTGCTTAGCTGCCTTGTGTTGCCTGTAGCAACTAAGATTTATTTTATAAACACATACACAACAGTCACTGTACAGCAGGCACTGCCCAAAATAATGTGTAAAGAGCATCTAGCCTCCTCCTCACAACCCTCAGGGGAAACTGAGACAAGGGATTCCTAATAGCTTGCCTGAAGTGACATGGCTGGCCAGTAAAAGCAACAGGCTAAGGATTCAGATAGCCTGACTCTTGTGGGCTACTGATGGGTAGTGGAAAGTTGCAATTTCTTCTCTACCATTAACTTCATTGTCTCCATGCTGGACTTTTTTTTTTTCACACAGGCACTGAGCCTGCAGTTCCTGTATCCTGTGACCTCGGGGATAAGAAAGAGCCTAACCAAACCACAGCAAGCAATGGGAAATGAGTCAGAGTCCATTTATGTTGATGATTTATTTTGTGAGGGAGATTTGTCCAGTGAACAAGCATGCAAACCGTGGCTGTTTGCAGCTTCTGTTTGCCACTTTGATGCCATGGACTTATTTTGTTTGACACTCTAGGCCATTTCATTTCAGTCCCCACAAATTCATATATCACTGTTCATGCCTTCAGCCCCACTTCTGCATCTGGGATGGTGGACTCAACCACACTTCACCTCTTGTGAGTTTGACCCTTCATGCTAAAAATGCGGGTGGGACGAATGTGTGGAATCCTCACAGGACAGATGGGGCTTTTACTAGAGGCGCGTGGTTTATGCTTTACAACAGCTGCATGTATGGAGCAAAATCATTCCGGTGACCTATTTTCAGATCTTGACACATACATTTGGCTGACAATTCAGCATGCACTTTCTCAAGAAGGAAGTGAACATAAACAACCTCATACATTACCCTGTACATCGGAATCCTGTGCTTTAATGGTTTCTCTTTGACCTGTAATGTAGAACCTTGGCCATGGGAAAGGAAGTCCCTTTCTAGTCTTTGTGGTGATAGGGGAAACTATAGGAAGTTAGAGCCTGGATATCATCCTGGTGACCCTCTCATTTTGTCAGAAGCGGCTAAGAGTTCGGCTCCCCAGTGTCTCTCAAGGCATGGCTCTGAGCATGGGCCCAGAAGGCCAACTGAGGTGGATAATGCTGGATGAACTGGGAAAATCTTCTGTGTAGAGGCTCTCCAACCCACTAAAGAGATAATCTGTCTTATTTCCTCCAGCCTTAGCCACTATCCAGACACCAGTGCTCCCCTTTGTGAGTTCACCTCATAGACCTCTGTTCTGGGCTTCAGGCTTGGATGCCCTATGTATTGGAACCTCATGAGTGTTCCTCCAAACAGCATGGTAACTCCTGAACCCCAGACCAACACACCAGGACATACGCTCCCGGTACCCCCAAAGCCACTGTTGCTTGCCTTAGTCCTTCTCAAAAATGATGCTGTTACCCATTTCATTCATTGATGAATCCTAATGTCTTAGAATGATCTCCACCACTTAGAAGGCACGCAGTACCTATTTAATGAACGAAAGTCTCTCTTTTCCTGCTTGATCAGTTCTCATTGATCAAGAATTGATCAGCTAAGGCCTGATGGTCAAGGCCCTTCATCACTGTATTCTTTTATAGTGTGTGGGAGTTTCCAGTGATTTGTTGTTGTGTGCACACACATTCATGTTCCCAGCTTGTCCTCTCTGGTTTTCAGAGTACTTTTATTTTCCTTCCCCATGCTGTTGGGCTGCATCAGATCTTCAGTGCTCCTTTCTTGATGTCATGGTCTTTGTCTCTTCTCTTTCCTTCCTCCTTCTCTCCCTCCCCTTCCTTCCTTCTTCCTTTCTTGCTCTATTATTTCTTTTTCTTTCCCTCCCTCCCTCCTTCTCTCCTTTCCTTCCTCCCATTCTTTCTCCCTTTCCTCTGTTAGGTAAAACTACATTCATTTTGAACCAGTATTCATACTGAGAGGACTGAGAGGCTGCCCAGGAAAGCACAAGCTCTGCGGCCTGGCTGAGGCGGTATTTTGCAAGGTACCAGTTGAAGGTTGGTACTTGCAATGTTGATGTGTGTCTGTATTGGTAAAGATGGCTCCACCTTGCCTCCTTTACTTAGAGCACAGCAGCCAATAGACTGCTAAAGGAACAGAGGATTGTGCTGGCAGGTAAGTTTAAATAGAGGGCTTCATTTTCTTAAAGATGGTCCTTGGTATATAGTCTGGGGTAACCTTGAACTCGTGACCCTCCTGCCTCAGATTCCCAACCACTGAGATACAGGAATGTATCTCCATGTCCATCTTGGGGTGGGTCTCTGAGAGGCGAGGAGATGATTCTGAGCTCTCTCCATGCCGGGTCTTTCCACACATGACTGTGTGGGGACAGATGAGACATAGCAAGAGTGTTCCGTATGGAAGCAAGGACAGGGACAAGAACATAGTTCCTGAAGCCATAAATTGTTAGAGCACAGCCAACTAAAACACACTCTGAGCTAGAACAGGGAGTCTGGGAGAAGAGGAAGGGAATAGTGGTGCTGCAGTCAGAACTCTCTCTCTCTCTCTCTCTCTCTCTCTCTCTCTCTCTCTCTCTCTCTCTCTCTCACACACACACACACACACAATTTAGTTAACTTTTTAGAAAAGTTGATAGTTCATAAAAGCAGTCAAGCATTGCCATTGGATCACTGCCGGGGGGGGGGGCAGGGTAGAATACTTGAGGTCTTCATTGTTTATGTTGGTGCTTCCAGTTCCGTGAGCATTTTTAGGAGGAAGAAATGATTGTAGCACTCTGGGCTCCTTTCTTTGAACTGTAATCTCTTTACTTCTTATCCCTGTTAAGTTTTTAGATTTCATATGAGAGTACCCTTGGGGGGGGGGCAAAGTTCTGTTGTTAAAAAAAAAAAAAACCTCTACAAATCAGTGCATTAATCGAAGATGTTTCTTAGTCATTTTCCACAGATGTAGGATGCTACAGCATTCTGCATGTCATGTAAACCTCCATCTTTTCTGTGCGCATAAATGCTCCCACTGGGCTACAGAGTGCATCAACTTTTGTAGTTGCTGCTGGTAGGTGGTCCTTGCTGTAACCCCCCCCCCCATTGTTGCTGATTGGCCTGTTCCTAGCCTGTGACTTAGAAGGGATTTTGATTCCTCTCATCCTCTACTTGGACATCTGCCTGTTCCTATTCAGTCACATGGCTGCCGGAGCAGCGATGGTGGGTGGTGTGTCTTCCTTGCCCACACCTGAGCTGACATCACAGAGCACAGTGTGCAAATCCCAGTCACATATGACAGAAAGCCCCTCGTACGCATTAGCCTTTAGAGAAGCACATTGTCTTTTATTGTATTGCCTTCTAAGAACGGCTCAGTTTGTTGTCTCATTTGACAATTGCAACTGAAATGTAGAAACATTTGTGACTTCACCACACAGTGGGCTAGTAGTGGCACAGGCAAGCAGAAACTAGGTCATCTGCTTCTTATATTATTGTTACCTACACCTTTTTAGTTACATCTCAGGATGTACTATTTTGCTTTAATTGGTATAAACTTGTGCCCCTGAGAATCTGTGTCGGGAAGCAAGACCCTGACTTCTCCTTTGAGACTTTTGAAAAGGTACTGAAACATGACAACGCTATCTGGGTGTTGGTGAAAAGGACTTACATTTCACTTTCCCTTGGATCAAAGTTCTAAGTTGATCTCAACAAACACCTGATATTTGCTGAATTTCATGCATTCCCATGGGTCAAAATGAATACATAAGGCAGGAAGAAAATATGACCCAAAGTAAGTAAATACACACATAAGTGAACAAATAAAACTTAAGAAATCAGCCACTTGAATGAACAGAAAGTAGACTGTGCTTAAAAGAAAGACATTTTTAATAAAACCCTTTGCCTTCATGACCAGCAAATGCTACCATCTCAAGGACATACTAATCTTGTCTCTCTGTGCCAAGAATCACAAGACCTTTCATTCTTGTTCTCATGCTCCATGCAATGATCTATTCAGAAAGCTCTGGGATTTCTGTTTTCCTTCCTGGATCTTTTGATGTTTCTTAGTTGCGTACACTCCAGGCTGTGGGTGCCATGGGTTTTTACATGAGAACAGAGCTGAGGTCAGGAGGATCTTTCAAAGCAACTTAAAGATTATGGAGAATCTGTTAGAAAGCCCTATATGCGTTTCAGAATTCTATCAGGATTAGCTGGGGAGATGGCTCAGTGGGTGAAAGCTGTTATGCAAGCACAAGGACTTGAGTTCAAACCACCCCCACCCCCACCCCCACCCCCCACCCCCCACCCCCCTCTCCCCCCCCGCCACGAGAATGGTTCGTCTCACTGTGTTCATGGAAAAGAATCTCACATAGAAAGTCAAGGGCAGTCTGAGAGCTTCTAGGAACATGGAGAAAAGCTGGTTGTATAGAGAAAGCGGGGTATAAATTTTATATGTCACCACCACTGTGTACAGTGGTGGGGATATTAGTGGTTGTCTTTTGCCCATTTTTATTTTGTAGCTTTTCTTTAACGAGCATGGATTTTGATCATTAGATAAGGTGTGCATTGAAAACAGAAGTATCATCCTTGTTGGGAATTTTTGTTGTGTTTTTAATGCTGCTTCTGGTGCTTGAAACATCTCTAGAAAGTGTTTTTCAGTCTTGGCTAGCAGTGGGAGCACCTGCATGCATTGCAGGGTGTTTAGCAGGATCTTAGCCTCTATGTAATGAGATGATAACTTGTCCTCAATTGTGACCACCCAAAATTTCTCCACACATCACCAAATGTCCCCTGAGGTGATCCCCTATTTTAGAAACACTGTTCTGGAATCATGTGCTGATACTTTCCCAAATGCTCAACCCTAGGGGACCCCATATGAGGTAGCCGGGACTATTGAGTATGCACAGTAATGAAGTCTATGAAAATCTGGGCATTCATTTGCTTGTCCCTAGAACACTTCTTCGCCAGAAAGGTGTGTTTGGTCTAAGAGGTGGCAGCAGGTAGCCCTAGCCCTTCCCCCTGCAGGGTGGAATGCCCTAGGAGGAATTTAGCTGCTTGTCCAGTGAGGAAGGTCCGGTGAGGAAGGTGTCTGGTGATTGACAAGGCTCATAAGGACATAGATGCCAGTAGTACTGTTCACGGGAAGGAGGTAGAAGCTGAATTCCCAGCCCAAGAGGAGAGCGAAAGCAGAAGTACTGTTGACTAGACACCGTGGAGCCTGGACCAGAGAACTAAAGCTCCTTAAATTCCTCCTGTCGGGGAGCAGACTTGTCCTCAGAGCTGGGGGCAGCTCTCAGCATGTGGCTGGAAGAAGCAGGACCTTAGGTTAGGAAGCAGATGGGTGGGTAGCTGAAACCACCTTCACAGTCTCACGGGGTCTTGAATGACGACCGATCAAGATGTGTGAACCTGGTGTGGAGGGAGGACAGAAGGAGAGCGACTTTCCTCTAGAAAGATCTGGAGAAGTGAGTGGTACTTTCAAAATGATCAATGGGGAAAATGTGCTTTGAGCACTTGAAAGTTCCTGAATAATGTATTTGTGATCCTCAGTGTTTGTAGAAGTTTCTGACTGCCAGTTCCTCTCATGACCCTACTACTGATCATATCTCTGATTTATATGAGACCTAGTCCAGGAACAAAACACTAATCATGAGATTTTTTTTCCTATGGGAAAATATATCTTGCTTTATTGCAATGTTCTTTATGATGAATTTTCCAGAAATAATGTGTAGAACAGGGTTCCTTATAAAGTTGGGCTTTGCTTTCTCTATGTGTGGATTTTTGTGCCCTTGTCTTCCTCCCTAGCCAAAGGCTAATTTATTCTCTGCTAGATATAATAAAACTTGAAGTGTTCATTTTTAATAATGTACAGAGCACAAGGAAAATGAATAGGGGATTATCAAGATAATCGTTCATATTGAGTAATATATATATATATTTCATGAGACAAATTATCCAGTTAATCTGAATGATATAAAATTTCCATTTTATATGTCAAAACCAGTCAAGTAGCAGCAATTTCACATGGCCCAGCCAAAATACTAATGTTGGCTATAAAGAAAATTTTTGTGAAGTGAATATTCTATTTTTTATTGCCTTTAAAAAAATTCAGAGTTTCATTTCCCTGAAGATGGAGTCAAAAACTTTGGCTGTGCATCGTGTTGGGCATGGCTGGAATTCAACACATTATTTTTGTTTAGAATCTTGTTTCCATTGGAACAAGAGTTCTCAACCCTGGCTGCTCACAGAATCCCTGGGGAACCTTCAGAATACTGATCCTACCCGAGGCTGATAAGCCAGCCCGCTGGCGTTGGTCTGTAGTGGGGCAGGACTCAGCCTCAGTGGGGTTTGCTCTGTAGGTGGCACAGTGGTGCAGCCGGGCTTGAGAGCTGCCATACCAGAGTTCCAGGTTGAGAGGAGTCTGCATCACTTCTCCATGCCACCTCACCTCCTGGCCTATTTCCCTATCTTACTTTGAACCCAGAAGATCCAAAGACAAACTGTGTAAAACAAGCTTGACTTGGTCAGCTCCTGTTTTGGTTTTCATTCAACAGAATATTGATTGAGGAGCTATTAGGAGCTTGATCCCATGGCTGAGTATTTTTGGAAAATCATGACAGTCTAGAGAGAAGTTTGGCCTCCTTAAAAAGCCAGGCGATGGACACATGGGGAAGGGCCTAGGCCTGGCCCAAGATGATGTGGTAGACTTTGGGGAGCCCCTTTTGAGGGCCTTACCCTGCCTGGGGAGTGGGGGGGGATGGCTAGGGGCAGGTGGGATGTTGGGGGGAGGGGAAGGAGAGGGAGAAGGGATTGACATGTGAAGCAAGCTTGTTCCTAATTTGAACTAACAAAATAAAATAAAATAAAAAGCCAGGCAATTAAGCAAGATATTCAGAGAGAAATCTACGGAGATAGAAAGCAGATTAGTGGCTGTATAGGGTTGGTGTGGACTTCTGAGGGGTGTGGAGATGTGGGGTGATTGCAGTGGTCTGTATGGTGTACGGATGGTTGCTCAATTCTGTGAATATAATAAATACCACTGACTTGTACACTTTAAGTGAGTGGATTGTATGGAATGTTAATTATGTCTTACTAACATTCCTATTATTTTAACTTAAAAATTGTCTTTCCTGGTAAGTCCAAGCACCAAATAATGGAATCAGGGACAACAAAGGAGATGCTGTACACAGTATCCCATTCTTTTCAAGAGGGTGGAACTTAGAACAGACGGACACCAAAAGCCAAACAAAGTACAACCTACTTAGAGACATTTAGTACTGCCATCTATGCTTCAAATAGCCCCTGAGTGTTCAGAGGAGTATGTGAGTCCAGAAGCCAGTGTTGTGATATATTATTTATGATTTGTTAAAGCTTGCCTGAGGATTCAGAAAGCAAAGTCAGCCACAAGCCATAGAAGCCAGCCACACACCTTTAATCCCAGAAGCCAGAAGTTAGGAGGTGGCGGTACACACTTTTAATCCTAGGACTCAGAAATAAGAGGTAGACAGATCTCTGTGAGTCCAAGGCCACCCAGATCTACACAAGAGTGAATCAGTCTAAAAGAGAATTATAGGTCACACCTTTAATCCCAACATTAGGAAATATATAAGACAGAGGCAAGGTCCCAGAGAGGCATTCATTCTCCAGCCACACTGAGCAGAGACAGGAGTTTGAGACTTGGTGAAGAGCTCCTGCTTGGATCAGCCCTTTCAGCCGGAGCTAGAGGTTCATGAAGCTAGTGGCCAGCTGCTTTGCTTTTCTGACCTTCATCTTGAAGCTTGAACCCTAATATCAGTCTTGGTCTTTTATTTTTCGTGTTACATACAGATGTCCTCAGTGAAAAACAGGACTAGAATGTTCAGGGAGCTCACTGTCCTGGGCACTTCAGAAGCCATCCCCATTAGACTCATTCATTTAGTCATCACACAGCCATCTCCATTTCACCAAACGGAAGCTAAGGCACCCAGAAGGGAACTGGCTCAAAGTCATAGTGGGAGTTAAGTGGCAGCATGAGGAGCCTCTTAAAGAGTGGGAAAGACTCTGTCAGGAGTGTGAAGATGAGAGCACGAGAAGTGACTAGGACAGGGAAAAGTGAGTGTGCCAATGGACAGACAGTGCATAACTGTGGACTTGGCTCATCTAACAGTGGAAGATGTGGCCACAGGTGTGCATGGGGAAGACTTCCGAGAACCAAACTGCATCACTGAGGACATCTTGGTCAAAGCTGGGCTTCAGAAGGCCATGGACAGTGGTCTACGTGTGCCGACAATGTGCCTGTCTAAAAGAGTGTTTATCTGGGTCTGTTTCAATGTCTCACCTGATATGTGGGTGAACATAATCATAGCACCTGCCATCCCATCTGGCTCGGTGACATGACCTTTGTGGGAGAGCCACCAAATGAGAAGTCCGTCATAGTAGCTGGAGGCAGCTGCAAAGTCTCCTAGGATCTGCATTATGCTTCTTCATTCTCTGTGATAGCAAAGCTCTGATTGAGGGGAACATCCAAAGAAAGAGCCAAATGTTCAGAACACTTAACACCCAGTGAATCCTGCTAGGGACTGGGGAAGAAAAGGGTTTCACTTTCCCCAAAAGAAGCAAACAGAGCTCCAGCTTTTCCATTCCTCCCTCACATGGGATACTTACCCATAATGGGGATGGAGAAGGGAAGGACAGAGGAGTTTGTGTCCATCTGGAACAGTGGTTCTCAATCAGTAGGTTACGGCCCCCTCGGGGCA
This sequence comes from Cricetulus griseus, assembly GCF_003668045.3. Classification (NCBI taxonomy): domain Eukaryota; kingdom Metazoa; phylum Chordata; class Mammalia; order Rodentia; family Cricetidae; genus Cricetulus; species Cricetulus griseus. Next base: position 23,211,391 of record NC_048596.1, on the reverse strand, counting down.
GGGGGGGGTCGAGTGACCTTTTCACAGGGATTGCCTAAGACCATCAGAAAACACAGATATTTATGTTACAATTCATAGCAGCAGGGAAGTTATAATTATGAAGTAGCAACAAAATAATTTTATGATTGAGGGTGTCACCACAACACAAGGAACTGTATTAAAGGGTCGCAGCATTAGGAAGGTTAAGAACCACTGGTCTAGAGTCTCAGGCTGATGGTCTAGTTTCTGATCAGATTCTGATCGTGAGACCCAGTAGCTTTTAACCCCTGTAAACACATTTCTCCTCCACGCTCTACTCTTAGCTTGCTCAATCGAAAGCCAGTTCATTGGTGAGAATTTTCCAGCATCTCTCCCATCTCTGACTTCCCAACCTCCTTGGATCTTTGTACCAAGCCTCGGTGCTTCAATTGTAGATCAGCATTATCGTCTCTGTGTCGATCAACCAAGACTCCACAGCATATCTGTTCTTTCTCCATTTCTTCTCTTCTAGACCCAGTCCTGGGTCAATCCTATGGTACCCTGTCTCACTGTTTTGCCCTTGCAGTAGCCCCTCCTCCTAGTGAAGTCAGCCTGACCCTTTTGGCCTTCTGTGGACTCCTGGAGCCCCAGTTGTCTGAACCTCTGCCTTCTCCCGTATTAGCTTCCCTTTGTCCCCTTAGCTGACTTTCCCTCTTACCTGCCTTCCTGACCACCCCCTGCCATTTAAGAGGTGCTAAATGAAGCAAGTGTGAGTCATTGATTAACCAGGGGATGCTTCTTGAGGTAGGGATGAAGGGTGATAATTGTGCTGATGTCCAAAACCTGGGGTAAGCAGCAGGTGTCCCTAAAGCGTGCCAACCTCAGACATGCTTGTCTTCCATCCTTCTTCTGCCTCCTGTTTCTCTCCAGCCTGGAAAGTTTCATTCTCTGAGTTTCTCCTCACCAAATCCCCATCCCCAACACATGTGTACACCCCCTCATCCCCTACAGCCTCAGGTTTTCATACTTTGTATTGTGTCTGGAATAGATACCAATAAGTAACACAGATAACACATGGGGTGAGAAGCTCTGGTTGATTTTTGAAGAGTGGGAAGGATATGTTCAGAGCATTGGCAGGTAAAGATTGTCAGTTTCACTTGGGAGATCTGAATGGCGTGTACAAGCTGCACGATAGAAGAAGTAATGAAACTTGTTGGAGAAAGTGGTGGAACTCCAAACTCAGCTGGCTAGAGACAGCCCCTCCCCCCTTTCCTAAATGAGATTGCACTTGCCTCTCCATGGCTTCAAAGTGAAGGACTGAAGAGGTTTTGAGGGAGGGTATCAAAAGAAAGCGCTTTCTTTTGGTGTCACTCTTGTAGAGTTTCCCTAAAGCTTGCATTCCAAATGTTTCCCTCCTTTCTATTCTGTAGCTTATCACCGTCACCCCTGAGACACAAATAAGCAAAGTGAGATATGTTCATTCCTGTATGAATGGACCCCAAACCCATCCCCAACCCAACCCCAAATGCAACCAATCAAGCTCTTTGCTCTTTACTTCATGCTCATGAGTCGAATGGCCAAGCAAGAACCAAGGTCAGAGTTATTGTCGTGAAAGAAAGTTTTGAAAGAAGAAGGTATGTGTGGATATGACCCTGTAAAACAAAGGGCAGTCCCGCTCTTGAGCCTTGAGTGATGGCAGAACCCTCCAATTGAACTGAAACATCATCCGTTGATGTCCAGTGCAGCTACTGAATTATTGCTATTTAAGCAGAAATGTAACACAATAAAAAACAAACCAACAAACAGACAAAAACCACACTCCATTCTGGTTCAGCACTGTATCTTCCTTGGATCTTATCCACTCTGCTCAGAGTGAGTCCTAGTGGCTCTATGTGCCATCTGGCCCACGTAGCCCAGGAACTCATGCCAATGGCTGACTGCACTGACTTTGTTTGTTCTCTGTCTTTGGCATGCTGGTTATGCCCAGTAAATGTAGATGCAGGTCAGCTAAAATCCAAGGAATATTTCATGAGTTCCAACTGTATGCAATATAATATGCTGCCCCACTGGATTGGCAAGGGCATAAAGGAAAGTCCTTGGAATGCCCACAAGTACTTGATCCCACTGAGCTGGAGATGGTTGAAATATATCCTATAAAATCATACCTGCATGTTGTCCTCTACATGCGCTCAGAAAACATGACAATACATAATTGTTTAGGGCTCCCTCAAAGCAAAGGACAATAGTATTTTGATTTGTTGCAAGAAATCCAAAGAATCTGGAGACAGACAAACTCTTAAGTCTGCTTTTTACACATTGGTGTTTCACACAATTATTCTTTATACCAAACACTGTCGCCTGATTCTTTCAACAAAAGACTTCTTTGTTTTGATAGCCAAGGAAAGCCTTAAACTCACTAAGACAACAGAACAGGCTTTTTAGATTACAGAGTATAAGAGCTAAAATGTTGTATTTGGGGAATGTAAATTAAAAAATATTTGTTTGTTAATTATTAAATAGTTTCTTTTAAAAAAAAAACACTGAAGTTTCATTCAACCTTAGGGTTTTGTAGGGTATTTTCTTTGTATGTGTGAAGCCTATGGAAGTCTCTAGAGGGTGGCCATATCTTATCTGACTACATCATGAGGACAGATGATGTGAGAGATAACAACTTTCTCATACCCTTTCGTCCTCTCAAGGTCAAGCATGTTGGTTTTGACCTTTGGTCTCTCAATATATTAGCCCTGAGCTAATGTACACACACACACACACACACACACACACACACACACACACACACACACACACACGATAGCTGAGAACTTCTGTGACAGGACAGGATAAAAGCATGTCTCACAGCCATAGTCAGAACCCCCACTTTATCCTCATCAACTACAGAGTCATTGTGGTATCCTCCCCATCATTGTCATTATCATTTTGTTCTCCAATACTTTAGAAACTCCTTGAAGATTTCTGTTTCCACTGCTACCTTCCAAAGGTAGAAGAGTGTCCACTGATTTCCAGGTTTATACTTTCAACTGAGCAGGAAGAGTTTTTGAGTCCCTTCTCACCTAGTGTGGTATCTCTGAAGGTTATCATTGGTAATGCAAGTGAGGTGGTCTCCAGTTGCAGGCTGGTAGGTAATAGGCACACTGTACTCTGTATCTTCGTGTGTATGTGTGTGTGTGTAACATTTAAAGAAACTGCCAAGTTCTAAGAAATCTTAGCTCCATCCCATCCATGCCTCAGTGGCAGAACCTGGGTCTTGTCTGAGTTCTTCTATACTTAGCACTATGCAGGAAGGTTATGGGAGTCTTAGGAGATACAGCTTTCAGCTGTACTGACATGGCAGTTTGTTTAGAAAATAGTTGTCAAAACCTGTGCAAGGCCAAGACATCTAATTTCAACAAAAAAGGGAGTTGAGCACACAGTCTGATTCTTCACCAAAGCTGTTAGCAATTGGTAGCAGCTGGGAGAAGGAGAGGCAGCTTTTGGTGAAAGTGTAGTCCCTGGCAAGTCAATTGTGCTCTAGTGGAAGACCATACACCCAGGGACATTTGGGCAGCACAGATGGCCTTGAAGGGTTCAAAAAGAGAAAGGAAGGCAGGGAGGGAGGGAGAGAGAAAGGAAGGAAGGAAGGAAGGAAGGAAGGAAGGAGGAAGGACATGAATTAGGGATATGGGAAAAGTTGGGACAGAGATGATTAAAACATACGCAAAACTCTCAAAGAGCTATTTCTTTAAAGGTGGATCTCTTTTATAGTAAATTTTTTTCTGATAAAAAGAAAATATTTCTGGAAATTAGTGGTTCTTGACTCAAACTGTAACCACTTGTAAGGACTCAGAGGATTTAACCATATGGAACTTTTTTTCATATACTATTTTCTCCACTTCCCCCAGCTCCGTTATTACCTTCAGGTTGTGCTAAAGTGTTCCCTCTTGAGGAAGCCTTCCATGGTAGGCTGAGACCCTCCTCTTCTGAAGTATGCTGTGTTCACACATTGCAGAACTTATCATGCACACTGCTTTGTAACCATCCATAAACTGCCTGTCTTCCCTGATAGTAAGCAATGTTCCTGAAGACAAAAAACAAACAAACAAAAAAACAAACAAACTTCTACTGACCATTTGTCACTAGGTCCTGGCAAGGTATGTATGTATGTATGTATATATGTATGTGTGTGTCTATCCAGTAAACCTTTGTTGAATGAGTGAGTGAACAGAGTCCAATCAGGGAAGATATTCTTAGGCATAGATTTCTTCTTCATCCATGTCTGACTTGACCCATTCTTAGCTTCTCCAGAAAACTCCTCTAGTCAGGCACTCCTGCCTGTGGCCTGGGTATCCACCTGCTGCCCCAGAGTTGTGCAAGGTCCTGGGATGTACCCTAGGATCAGACTATGATCACCTCTTCATCACCTTCCTACCTTTAAGCCCCAAGTAAAATCTCAATCTCTCTCTCTCTCTCTCTCTCTCTCTCTCTCTCTCTCCTCTCTCTCTCACACACACACACACACACACACACACACACACACACATTTAGGCTGCTATTAATGCTGCTAACACTATTTGGATACTGTTAAAACCGGAGACAGAATTTACAACTAATTTCTCTCTTTGAATCCAATGACCATCTCCATTAAAGAGACACCTTACCTGCTCCAACTAGATAGTAGCATTTAAGGGTACAGATGGTCAGTGTGATGCAAAGATCACATTCCTACCACCCACCCTAAAGCCTCTTACTTTGTTAGCCATTTCTGCTGGTCAGAACAGTATATTCTGGTAGGTACAGCTCAACCTCAGGCCATCTTCAGGCAGAATGGGATTAAAAGCCCAGGAGGAACTATGACAAAGCAGACCATAGCACTGGCACAGAAAACCCAAAACAGACCACCGGACAGGATGGAAATCCCGGAAATCAACCCACACAGCCAAACCAGCTGATATTCTGCAAAGGTATCCCAGACATCAATTAGACCAAAGCTAGCCTCATCCATGAATGGTGCTGGGGAAACTCAATATCCATATGTATAAAAATGGAACTTCATTCCTTCTTGCTATATACAAAAAATCAAAACAGGTGTAAGACCAGAAACCACTGAAATACCAGAAAAAAAAATAGAGGAAATACTGATACATCCCTCCCAGGCAAGGAACTTTTTGATATGGTGTTAAGATGGACATGTGGGTAGACAAATACTGCATGGCAAAGTAAATAATCCACAGAAACAGGCTGGGGAATTGATTTGCAAACTATTCATCTAGCTAGGAATTAATGTTTGAAATACATAAGAAACTAAAAAAACAGTAGCAAAATAATAATGAGAAAATAACTATAATAGGCTTTTTAAAAGAGAGACTATTTATTTTGACTCACAGCTTGAAAGTCCAGCCTGTCATGATGGGGAAAGGGTGGTGTGGTGGGGAAGGATGGCATATGGGGGAAAGTGCGGTGTGGTACAGAAGGCTTGAGGGCAGGATCATGAACCTGCTTGCTGATATCTTGGTGAAATAGGCAAAGACAGGACAAGAAGCAAGATCAGGTTATAAACCTGCAGGCCCATCCCTGAGTTATCCATTTGCTCCAGCTGACCCTGCTGCCCAAAGGTTGAACAGCCTCTCAAAACAGGCCACACCATCTGGGAAACAATTGTTCTAAAATGCCGAGAATGTAAATCAGTACAGCCAGACTGGAAAGCAGTGTGGTGACTCCAAAACACTTAAAATAGATCTGTCGTCTGATGCAGCTATCCTGCTCTCAGATACACACCCAAAAGAGAGTGACAGCTTATCAAAGAGAAACCCGTACTGTTGTATTTACTGAGGCATTACCTACAAAAGCATAAGTCCAGGGAAACATCCTCTAAACGAATGGATAGAGAAATGTCATGTGCATTTCCAGCCATAACAAAGTATAAAACCCTGTCATTGGCAGCAAGGTGAGTTGACTAGGAGCAGAAAGAGAAATATCACACGTTCTCCCTCGTTGTGGACGCTGGAGCAGCTGATCTGACAGGATAAGAGAATGAGAGAGTGCTTTAAAGTTCGAAAAGGACGGGCGGGGAAGGCATGGCATGATGGAGAAAGAGGTGGGGAAACAGGTTCCAAAGCACAACTGGGTAGAAGGAATAAGCTCTGGGTAGTGTGGCCATGCGGAGGCACTCACTGACGGTAGCCCGTTATATGTGCGAGAAGAGAAGCGCTCCCGGGCTCTAATGTGCCAGTGATAAGTAGACAGCCATGTTGACTGTCCTGATTTGATCCTTATGTACTGTGTACATATACTGGAGTTTCACCTTGCACCCCACAATCATGTATAATTATGTGGATTACAAGAAAAGATAAAACAAATATCACAACAAAAAGAAGTCAAGGGGAGAAGTCGGATGTTGTTTCAGAAGCAGTGAAGCAGGCAGAAGGGCCTCATGACTGAGGACAGAGACAGTGAGGGCCCTTTCCAGCCGGCCAGAGGGAGGAGGCTCACTCAGAAAGTGGGCCAAGGGCAGGCAGGACTCTGGTCATAAAAGGAGTAACACACAGAAAGCACAGAGCCTGGTCCCATGATTGGCTTTGACGCCCCCCCCCCCTTCCTGCTCAGAACCTGCAGCATCCCTGAGCAGCGGGATGTCCAGAACTCGCTGTCCCTCCCGGCTTCCCATATGTACATCTTAGCAAGAACAAGGCTCTGGGCTCTGAACCAGGGAGAAGGACTACAGCATTTGTGGAAGTTTGTTTTTATCTCACAGGGGCTTTGTCTCAAGTGTTTCATTAGATGACCCACTGCTCCTCAGAGCCACAAGAAGCCTGGCTGTTCAACCCTCTAAGTCCTTTCTGTAGGCCTAATTCACTGCCTGCCATCCAAAGCCTAACAACATAATCCATTTGTCCTAATTTGATTTTTCTTTTCCAGAGGCTCCCTTGGCAGCTAGGTTTTCTCATTATGACATGATTCATCCCTGTGGTAATTCCCATTAGAATAAGTATCTCAGGCGTGATTCATCTGAGTAGATATTAAGCTGGAAGTTTCCTTTATAACGCTCCATTACATGCACAGCCGTGAGTAACTTCATGCAGGGATGCCCTGCCTGCTGGCACTTGCTCCTTTTTGCCCCATAATAGATTTAAACCCAGAAGCTTTGCAGCAGGAGAGATGAATAGACTTCAGCAATGTCCTCCGTGGCTCATTCTGGAAGGAAGACATGGATGACAAGGATCATCTGAGGAGCACAATCAGGGATGAAATATGATATTATAATATCGTCTCCTTTAAAGTTCATGGCAGTAGATCTGAAATGCTGGCAGGAATCAGAATCCCATGGAGAGCTGGTTAAACACAGATAGACCACTGTGTTCTGGTCCCAGAGTTTGAAAAATAAGAGATTTTAATTAATGATTTGGTAATTTCTTCCATGCATTCAATATAGTTTGCTCATATGTAGGGGAAGCTGTAGCCACGCCTTCTTAGGGGCTGGCTACAGGAGTACCTGACCAGGCTTGTGAGGGCGTGGTCAGAGTGAGTAGGGGGACTGCGTTTCGTTTTCGGTCCCCCTACTCACTCTGACCATGCCCTCACAAGCCTGGTCAGGTACTCCTGTAGCCAGCCCCTAAGAAGGCGTGGCTACAGCTTCCTCTACACTCATACTCAACGCCCCCCTCCCTTCCTTCCAGGTCCTCGTCCTACTCACTCTCCCCCTTCCAAGTCTATGTCCTCCTTTTCCTTTTTTTAGTTTGTGTCACATACAAACACATGAGAGAGGGGCTACCCACTGGAACGTGGTCAACCTTCCAGGAGCCACAACCTTAAAGAAACTGACTCTCCCTAACCCCCAGCAGCCGTCAACTATCAACTTCTCAGGTAGGGGAGGGTATCCAGGAGTCCCACCCCCATTGGCATGGTGACTGGCTTGATCATGTGCAGGTCTTGTGCAGGCAACCACAGTGGCTGAGAGTGCAGGTCCTGTCGTGTTCAGATGACACTGTTTCCCTTGGGAGCTCTATAGTTTCTACTCCTACAATCTTCCCACCCCCTCTCCTGAGACGGCCCATGAACTTTGCGGGCAAGGGTGATACAGCTGTCCCATTTGTGGCTGAGCACTCTACAGATACTTATTTTCTGCACTTTTTGTGTGTGTGTGTGTGTGTGTGTGTGTGTGTGTGTGTGTGTGTGTGTGTGTGTGTCAGTGAGTTTCTGCATTAACTGCCGTCCACTGCACAAAGAAACTTCTCTGATGAGGTCTGAGAGCTGCACCCATTATGGGTACTGAGATACGAATTTAGAACACAGTTTGATGCTATGTCTATTTAGCAAAACGAGCATAGTAGACTCACCTGTGAGGTCTAGGGGGCCCTCCATTGTGGGTTCTTGGCTGGACTTACAGTGCCAGGCATGCGTTTCGGCCTGTGGAAGGGATCCTGGAAGTTTTTGATTCAGCACATCTGGGATTGCAATTCTAACAAGTTCCCAGATGCTGCTGCCACGGCTGGTCTGCTGCCCCAATTTTGATATCCAAAGCTATAAGGCTGCAATTACTTCTCCATTGTAACCTCTCTCTACTGTTTGCAGTGTGCCTCTCTGTGTCGGGAGCAAAAGGTCCAGTAAGGGATGATGCTAACAGCATGTGACATCTGTGGTTGGCAAGAAGCATCATGATAAGGTTTAGAGCTGAGTGTGGTTCCAGTGCCAGGAAGGCATGCTTATTGCTTGCTGATGACTATACAAAGGAAGCAATGTGGCCCGGGAGACGTTGTGGGCAAGGGTCTTTGTTGCTGTGAAATTCCCAGATTATCACCAGTGGGGCATGCTCTTACACTCCCGAGATGCTTCCCACGGTAAGGAAGGTTCGGCTTGCTTCCTGTAGTCAATGCTACAACTCCAGCTAACTGGCACAGTGCTCACAAAGCTTTTATTTTGGGCTCTTTGGAATTGTGTTTGGTCAGTGTCTTGTGCATGGTCTCAGTACTCTCAGGAGAATGGAATTCTCCACACAGGCTCTGGAATGGAATGTGGAATCAGGAGCCGAGGAAACACAGACTGCTGCCAAAATATGGCTCCCCGTCCTTTCCATTAGGTCTCTCAGCCACTGCAGTCACCACCCCTCCTGCTTTTCTTTACCCTGAGGCAAGTTAGTATTGTTTTTTCAATCATTGCCTTTGGTTTACATTTGAATATCTGTGAGAAATTGCCTTCAACCTTCAAGAATTTTCTAGAATCTTCTAGAACGCTGCTTTTAGGTTCCAGCCATTAAGAGAGGATTCTATTAGGCCAGTAAAAGGGGATTCCGAACCAATGCACCGTATGCATCTTTTATCTCATCCTGGAAAGCAGGGTCCCACCTTGTTATTCACCGTATGACTAACAGAGTGCAAATTGTTTTCCTAGCCCAAGGACACTCTGGGCGTGGGGTGGGGGTGGAGGACAAGGGTGCTGTTAGAAGTAGAGGTATAGTCACTACAGTCACCACGGAAATGATCACTAATATTGAAGAGCACTGATAAGAAGGAAGGGAGCATAAGAATCAACCTGGATTAGAGAATAATGGTGATCAAAATAAGCAAATTGGGGCTGGAGGAATGGCTCAGCGGTTAAGAGCACTGACTGCTTTTCCAGGGGATACAACGTCTTCTGTGAGTGTCCGCAGGCACCGCATGCATGCAGCACACAGAGGTACAAACACCCACATATAGAATATAAATAAATCTTTTTTTAAAATTTAAATCAGTACCAAGGTCAATTAATACCCACCTTCCCAGTTTAGGAAGAGAGACCCTGAAGGGACCATGGTGGCAGTCTGCACTGTCCTTCTCATGTCAATGAAATATGGGGTTAGGTGTGGTGGTGCACACCTTCAATCTCAACACTGTGGAGGCAGAGGCAGGGGGATCGCTGTGAGTCCCGGTCTACACAGCACGTTTCAATGCAGCCAGGTCTGCATAGTGAGACCCTGTCTCGAGAGTGACAGAAACACAGAGAGAATGGTCTCTACAACAGTCTTTTTTTAAAGTCCCTGTTTTCAGTCACTCATCATGAAATCTGTGAGTTGAAAACTGTTTTTTAGATTAATTTGATTTAGGAAAGTCAATCTATAAATCCACATGCTGTGTCTAATGCAGCTCTGTGATCCCTCCAAATGATCATTTTTATGAAAATTAATAATGAAAAATAGATAAGTTTAATATTCTGAACTCTAAATCAATCAGCATATGATAATGGAATAGTACTGAAAACTATGAATGAAGCTTTTCAGGGCGGGGCACATTTTGTTACTAACCATGACAGCCTTATTTGGCAATAGCTGTTCTGAATATTTTGTGAGGATTTGATACAATGTTATGTGATTTCCATATCTAATGTTCACCAAACACAGTTGGTAATACCACAGTACCATATCATCTGTAGTTCAGATGAGTCTAGTTGATCCATGGCCTCAAACAGTGAAGATTCTCAGAAAGTTTGTGTTGAAGATGTGTTATAGAGAGACTCATGCATTTAGTCAGGAGTGTTTATTGAGATACTACAACACCCAACCACTGCTCTGGAAATAGAGCAAGGAAAAACAAAATCCCCATGAGCTGAGCTTCTAGTAGGGTTAGATAGAATGTGTGTGGGGGATCCTTACTAGGTTGTCTCCCTCCTGACAGCACTTGTTTTTCCATCTGTGGTGGGCTGCCCAGGGATTCAGCTTGGTAATTAGTAGCACTGTACTAGAGTTACAGGATCCTGACACCAAATCCTACCCTTGTGCATCTTATTTTTAAATGTTGGCAATAGCAGGACCTCTCCATTGAGCTGGTCTGAGGCCTCCATGGAATCATGTGTCAGTGCTCAGTGCCTGATTCATTTTGTACACACCAGAAATGGTGAGGGGATGCCAAGCACCGTGGAGTCAGTGGACCTCTGCACACAGGCGTTCTTCCTATTGGAAGATCTCAGAAAGTGTGTCACCAGGACCTAAAACATCATTTCCCATAACTCTGAAGCCAGAAAGACAGCTTCGGAAACAAGGCTGTACGAAGTTGACTCCCCTTAGCTGTTTCTTCAAGTGAAGACAAAGTCTTTTTTGCTGTAGAGAAGACGATTTCTTCCTGAGTGAGGTCTGGTAATGTGGTACGTGTGGCGGCTTTGTGCCTGTCGGGGCTCTCCAGTGCTTGGCTATGTTTCCACCTGCATCATGGTGCAGTCTTAACCTTCTTTTTTTTTTTTTTTAGTTTATTCTGTTTGGTTACCAAGACAAAGTCCAGATATTGGTTACTTCGAGGCATCCCTCTTTCTAGAATTACAGGGACTTTCAGGTGCTGCTGTGTTCCTCCAGATGTTGTCTAAGCATTGATAATGACTCAGCAAATGACTTTAAAATGTTAAGATCACTTTGCTCCAGTCACTCCCAGCCATGTCAACCCCAGCACCTGTCACAAATAGGCTAAGTATCATTCTGTGGAAAGGATCATTCATTCACAGTTGCTGAACTGGGGAGGCCCAAGTGGCACTGAATGCAGCATTGATCTTATTATATAAATCCTAGATCTCTAAATACTTAACAATAGCTAAATGTAGATTCTTTGGTTAATTTCCTTTTTTCCCTTACAGCAATGCAAGCAAGACCTGTCGCATCCATCCAAAATATATCTTGGCTATATAGAACACTATGCTTTTGTGTTCATTGCTAGGGTTTGAATACAGGGTCTTTATATGCTAGACAGTTGTTCTACTGTGAACTGTAACCCCAGACCAGTCTACAGTTTCAAAAAATATAATTGTGGTGCTGAGTATGATGGCATATACATTTAATCCTAGTACTCAGGAAGCAGAGACAGCTGGATCTCTGTGAGTTCGAGGCCAGTCTGGTCTACATAGTGAGTAAAGTGTGTGTGTGTGTGTGTGTGTGTGTGTGTGTGTGTGTGTGTGTGTGTGTGTGTCTGTGTGTGTCTGTGTGTGTGTGTGTGTGTGCATGTGTGCACATATTCATACTTCTGAGTGCAGGCTCATACATGCAATGGTGTGTATGTATGGAGGTCAGAGGACACCTTGGATGTTAGTTCTCACCCTGCACTTTGTTTGAGACAGGCTAGGTCCTTTGGTTGATTGCCACTGTGTACCCCAAGCTAGCTGGCCTGAGAGCTTCAGAGAGTCTCTTGTCTCTGCATCCAATCTTGCCATAGGGGCACTGAGGTTACAGAGGGGCGCTGAGGTTACAGACACACATCTGTCTCTTTGAATTTGAACTCAGACCATCATGCTTGCTAGTTGCTTTAATTAATTCATTTGCTCTGCTTGCAAATAAATAAGACATAGCACTTCTTTATGGGTTGCCAGTAGTTTGGCTAGGCATAGTATATGTGCTCAGTAAATACAAATGGACTGTTAAACAACTGAAGGACAGAATGACTGCAGGGCTGTTTAACAAGCTTGGTGGCTATGTTGTGACATCTCCAGTTTATCTTAAACACAATATTGATCCATGCAGGGCAGCGGTCTGTCCTCTTTTCAGCACATTCTCTCACCCCATTAATCAAGTAGGATAAAGTTTATATGCGTTCTCACTTTGTGATTTTAAAACTATAAATCTCCATATAAAGGAAACACTTCTGGTCATTAGTCATAACTTGACTATTTTAAAAAGTAATCCAGCATGAAAAGGAAAAGCACGAATAAAAACAACATCAGTATTAGCATCACTGAGACCTCTTGCCAAGTAACAATGGGATCTTGAATCCCACAACCGAGCTAACTATGCATGGGGCAGTAGATGAAGCTAGGTAAAGGAGTAAGATAACCATGGTTCTTCATCCTGGCTTAGCGCTTATTAGCTGTGTAAAGTTAGCTATGTTTCTCATCTGTAAAACAAAATCAGTCTAAATGGGTTTCCATGTAGACTCAGCAAATATGCCCAACAGCTCACGGTGGTGCCTGTTGTAGCGGCTTTTCACAGCAGTCATTTCACTTGCTCCATGGTTCTGTAAATCGACTGGCTGTTGTCCTAGTCTGAATCTACTAGTATCTGTGTGCCTGTCTTGTGCATCTGTAGCAGCTCCTGGACAGGCCATGGAGGACCTGGGAACCAGGATGGCTTCACTGTGAGGCTGGATCTTGGCGGACCGGCAGCCGGGGTGATGGGAGCAACTGAGCTAGGGTCTCCTCCCCTAGCAGGCTAACTAAGGCTTCTTCACATGGTAGTTGTTCCAAAGCCTAAATCGACAAGAGGGAGAAAATCCCATTATAAGGAGAGTTTTGTAAGGTTGTGCTTGGGTAAGTTCCCACGGGGGGGAAGCAAACGGCGGGGGTAGCCAAAGTTAATAAGGAGAAGATGCACAGAGAATGCCCAGCCAAATTTATAGCTGCCCCAGTCAGCACAGCCACCGCTGTCACCATCACTCTAAACCTAATGACTGCTGAACATTTAGTAGGTGCCAATGCTCTTTGAATGCATTACCTTTATCAGAGACTGTAATTCTAGTCTCAACTTTATGAGGCAGATAGTCATATCCACATACTGTAAGAAAGTAATTGAGGTCCACAATGGCTCCGCAGCAGTCCATCCAAGGAAGACCACACCACTGGGAAGCAGGACAAGGAACTAGGATTTAAAGCAACACTCTGAGCCCTAGGAAGTTGTGAGTACTGTTCTCCCTGCTCCGTACGTAGCAAATGCCCAAGGCTTCTTCCTTCTTACAAGGTAAGAGGTAATAGCCTGGTTTGGCCATGTTCCCTGATTATTACCATATCTGTTACCACTCGATCCACACTCATTATTTTTCTAATAAGTTTTGAATTTGTTTGTCAAACATTGGTATGACTGGATGACTGGGGCTTGTTAAGTAAGTGTTCCTAGGCATTGGGGGTAGAGATGGTGACGGGTGAGACATTTATCCTTAGAGCTCTTTACCTTCTATCTCTTTGTTCAAGTTTAAGGTGAGATGCAACCTTTTTATTTTATTTTATTGTTTAATTAAAATATAATTACGTCATTTCTCCCCTCTAATCTCTTCCATGCACCTCCTTGCTCCCTCTCAAATTCATGGCCTCTTTTTCCGTGTGTGTGTGTGTGTGTGTGTGTGTGTGTGTGTGTGTGTGTGTACACAAATACACATATAAGCATAAATATAAACAACCTGCTGAGTTAGTTCAGTGTTAGTTCAGTGTTAGTTCAGTGATCCCAGACTGACTGACCACTTGGTTATCCCAGGATAACCAATGAAGGGACTTCTCCCTGGGGAACACTAATTCTCCTGCTTGCAGCATTCCTTAGTCGCCTGTAGTTCTTTGTCTATGGCCAGGGCCCTGTGAGAGTTCCCACTTGCACCTTAGCATGTCTATTGTTGTTGTCTTGTTCAAGTCTTGTTTAGGCAGCCATATTGTTGCAATATCATGGGTGGAGCTTCCTGTCATTTCTAGGAGACACAGTCTCACAAAACCACAGTTTCCGGGTCCTGCAGCTTTTCTAATCTTTCCATCCCCTTTTCTAAGATGCACCCTGAGCTTTTGCTGCAGAACTTACAGTGTAGATGTATCCACTGGGGCTGGGCACCCCATGATCAATTGCTCTCTACACTTTGAACAGTTGTACTTGTCTATAATGGTCTCTGTTGAAGAGAGAAGCTTCTTTTGGAGAGGAATGAGAGCTACACTTATCTGGGGGACTAAGGACTAGGATTCAGAATGCATGCTGGTTTTGTAAAGGGGCAGGAGAAGGTTCTCCTCTGATATCCATGACCTCACTAGCACCAAGTAGTTGACTAGGTTCCTAGTAGCAGGCATGAGTTCCCTCCTTTGGAGTAAGCCTTATGTCTAATTATCTGTTGGTTACTGCTAAGATATGAGCACTACTATTGCACACTTAGGGATATTTTGCCATGCTGGTCATTGTTAGTCCATGGGCATTGCAGCAAGGTAAGACTGTTGGTTGCTTCCCTCCCATGGCAGCTTGCATAGCACGAGGTGCCATCTTTTAAGAACATATACTGCCTTTCTCCCTATCCAGCCAGCAATTAACACAGGAAGAACATAGGTAGGACACATTGGAGAAGCTCTGTGCATATTTATTGTATAAATCTACATTCCTCTTCATAAATCACGGAGGGAAGGGCCACAGCATGTACACTACCAACAACCAGATATTGGCCAGACATGATAGCTAAAGAGAGGTAGGAGTCGGTACCAACCTGTAAAAACAGTTTGCTCTATGTGACAGTAGAAAAACCCTACCCACATGATACCTTGTGGGAAACTCAGTACTACCAGACTGTCCAGGTGTTTGGGGAATGCCACAGCTTCACATGTACATATGAACTTCACTGATCTTGAAACACTGTTTGATGAAGCCAATGTGATCCCTGAGTCTGGCTCACAGCCATCACTTCGTGACCTCCCTATATTAGATGCTTATTGGCACTTCTCTATTGCGTTGTAACTATCCCGAAGGTGTGGGAAAAGAGAGAATGAACAGGTGAAAATGGAACTGTAGAATAATGAGAGAAAGGACATCAAGAAAGTTGTGGGTGTGGGGGCTGTATTTCAGGGATTCCACCAAGATCAAGAAACTGGAAGTCTACTAGATTGGAATATATTATATGTTGTGCCATGCTTCACCTGTAGGCTAAGTGTTCTTTAGAAAACAATTCTTGGTCAAATAACATGAGAAACACTCAAACATCCAGTTAAGCAAAAGGAAATAAATGTCTTTACAATGTCTGTGGTTGTCTTTAATATTCTGTTGGGCAGTGTAAATCTCCAGAAGGGGAAGCTATTTACTGTGCTCAAGATTCTGTGATCACGAAGTCTGTATGTCATATTATTCTTTCGAGATCTAAGGTTTTAAGAAAAACACATTGGAAAATCTAGAGAAAGGACTAAATGGACCATTAGGAATCTATGAAAGCATTATAGTAGGTAGAGTTCATAAAGCAATGATAGGGGCACCGTAAGCCTGTAGGGCAGCTTGGCAAGAAAAGGGAGAAGGCAACCTATTAGTAGCTGGGAACTGTCTGTTCATCTTTTTAAACAAAACATTTTTAACCTCATTCCTCTTTTAAGAACAAACAAATACCAAGTGTCAAGGGTTGCTACCTCTAAGATTAAAACCCTTTGCCATAACAGTTAAGGCTCTCCTTTATCAGACTGTCTGGCCTTCCTCGACGCACAGTTAATACCCTCCACTCTCTGCCCTACACAGCCTGCTCTATTTGCTGTTGACAGGACGGAGTCTGTATTTTCCAGCCTCATCACTTGGATTCTATCCTGGATTATCTTCCCCACTTATTGCAGTTAGAGTCACAACTGCTTTTCAAGGCTCAGGCCAAACACTGCTTTGCCTATGGAAACTTCCTTAGCTCCCACAAGAGATTCCTGCCATTGAACTTCTGCACCATTTACTCTTGAAGAGCTTGAGTGGGACTTACTGTGGTATGTATGTATGGCCTGTATGGTTTGGAGTGTATGGCAGGGTGACAATAGAGATTGTCTTCCTTCTTTAATAACATCAACGTCTAGGAAGAGACAGACATTGAGAAGAAAGACATACCCTGAGCTCTGTGTTTGCCCAGATAGGGTTAGGATGACACTGTCCAGTCACACACAAAGCACAGTAATAACGACATCATGCTGAATAACGTATACTCTACTGTCTAGTTAACAACCTCCCATCGTTCCTTGAGGAGGAGTCCATTTTCTCCTGGAGACTTGCCCAATACTAATACACACTGTTTCTTAACACTAAGTCAGGTATGCTACATGAGTTTCCTTTGTGAGTCCCACAATGTCCCTAAGAAGGGGTATTATTGCCCCCACTAATATTGGCCTCAAAACCTTTAAGCCATGTACTCATGTTCACAACCAGTTCTCTGGCCCTGCAAGGCAAAACCAGGTGTTTCTCCCCCATACCTTACCTCAGAGTCTGGATGTAAACACAACACACCATTCATTTAGGCATATTGCTCTCCCAGAGGATTAACAACAGAGAATAAAGCTAAGAATTCTCACTGTGACTCCAATCCGCAAGGATGTATCAGCATGCAAAGAAACACTGAAGTTTGGATGCTTGGGCAGGGTGGGGGAGGTTGGGTTTATTGTAGGGTTTTATAAAGGACTGAATACAGGGGTCTTTTAAAGGCAATAGTTAAGATAAAATTCGGAGTGTACAGCACCATGAATAAACCAAAGCAAACTGTTCGAAGTGTCAGGATGAATTCATTGTCAAGTAATATTCCTTCCTTCCTCCTCTAGCAAGCTACAAATGTCCCTCTGTGTGACACTTCTTCCATGTTGTTCACATACTATCAGAAAGACTCTGAAGAGCTCCAGAACACTCCACACAACCCAACACCTCCCTGAAGTATTCTTCAACTCTGTATTAGTCAGGATCCTTCTTCAACGCAGTATGGAAATAATACTGCGCAAGCAGTATGTTTCAGCCTTTGCATTTGCCCATGTTTTCTGACATAGTGAATCACATAGAGCAGGGTCTATGTCGTTGAATGACTACATTAGAATGGGCAGAAGATACGGTTGAGATCCTGTTCTAATCAGATCATACATGGTGAATACAAGTGATTGAAGAAGGACTCGATAAAATGACAGAGCAGGGACTGGTCAGGGACTACTCTTTGAATGTGGGAGTTAAAGGAAGAGTAAGAAAATAAAAGCATCAAAGACTTGGAAGCTACCTGAAAGATAGGAAGAATCTGCCCATGAGGGAAATCCTTCCTCATGACCCTTTCATCCTCAATTTACTTTGTTCATGGACCAAGAATTCCCTATGGATGTCAAATTAAAGCAAGGATGGAGGCAGGCAGACATGGTCAGTCATACAGGAGAGTACAAAAGGATGAGGAAAAGGTTTGCCCTTGTCGCTCTACAGAAGAGCATTGTGGAGGAGGAGAAATTTGAGCTGAATGTATTTTTGGTTGGTGCAACTTTAAGTCCTCTGTTTGATAGCAGAGTTGTTTGAATGGCCTATTTCATAACTACACAGAGCTTCTCCAAATAAATGGTGTCTGCAGAATGTTCAGGTTAATGTATGAGCACAGAGCTCAAAGGTGTTTGTGCTTAGACCGACCGAGCCTTCTTTCTTCCTAAGTCATCTTGGCATTTTGTCAACAAGTTAATTTGCTTTTCTAAGAAACTAGATTAATACTTCCTGTGCTTTGTGCTATTCACAGATCTACAGTGCAGTGAGAAGAGGAGAAGAAACAGAAGATACGGTTGGATCTCTTCTCCATTGCTCCAGACAGCTCCCAACCTCCGAGACAGCCTGTGGAAGGATTAGAGCCGGTCCATGCTTAGAGCAATGTGTACGAGACACCGAATGTGAGTACCGGGCCACCCTCCAAAGGACATCCATAGCTCAGTACATCACTGGTTCTCTCCTGGAGGCAACCACCTCTTTAGGAGCAAGAAGCAGCCTTCTCAGTACCTTCGGAGGATCCACTGGACGAATAATGCTGAAAGGTAACGTCTGGGATTTCATTTTTAACTCTTCATATTTGCCTGTAGAGAATACAATAACCATCCAATATAGAGCTGCTGATGTAAAATTGAGTCCACATGTCAGAAATTCTAAGAAAATGAAGTAAAAGCAGCTGTTTTGAGTAATCAGAAAAGTTAAATCCCTTAAGACTTAAACACATAGCAAATGTTAATTTTTAAGGTTCATTTTTTCAAAAATAGTAAGTAAATGGATAAAATTCTATCTTTCATTATTTTTACGTTTGTTTATTTATTTTGAGTGTGAGATGGATGGGTGAGTTCACATGTGTCACAGTTACATGTCTGGAGGTCAGAGGACAACTTGTAGGACATTGGCTCTCTCCTTCTACCATATGGGTTCCAGAGGTTGAATTCAGGTTTTCAGGCTTGGTGACAAGCACTTTTACCCACTGAGCCATCTCACTTGTCTTTTAAATCTTAAAAAAAAAAATATGCAGTTGGGTAGTTTCTCCAAGTACTAATCCATGCGAGATGTCATTTGCTCTGACAAGGCTAGGAAGTAAATATGGTCATATGATTGCCTTGAAAGACAGTCATGCTTGAGAACGGAATGAAACCTAAATATTCTTATCCTTTACAAGTAGAGCCAATAGGTTTCTGCTGGGAAGAGAAGAAAGGACCCATGGTTCTTCAATGTGTCTCATTGCAAAGGCCCAGAAAGGCAGGCATAGCACAGTGAAACGGGAGCCAGTAGAAAATTGGGTCCCCAGCACCCAAACTTCCCTGTGTCTTCCCATGACATACAGATGGGAGGGTCACAGATGGCAGTCACTAGAGAACCTCAGAGACTTGCTCACTACACAGCTGTCACAAACTGCTTGGCAGCCTTCCCTGGCAGGAAGCTACCATCCAGCCAGGGACCATGCAAGGTTGTGTTCCACTGCCTGGGGGCTGCCAAGAGCTCCATCTGACATCCGCTGCTCTGTCACAGAGAGTAGACATTGTCCCCCGACAATGAGCCCTCAGACCAAGGCTATCTGGCCAGTGACCTTGCTTCCTGATCCTCAGCCTCCCCTCTCCACCCCCACATTCACCCTTGCCATGCCTAAGAGGAACACTACGACCACCTGGTATTCCATACTAAGTGCCATGTTGGATGATTTTGTGCTATCACCTTAACTTCTGGGCATTGGCTTCAAATGAGGAATAGCAGGAAAATATACAGTGTGGGAATGCTAATCTGAAAGAGTAATATGGAGAAAGTTGGTGCTGGGTATACACGCTGGCAAGGGAGTAAAGCATCATCCCCACCCTCATGGAGCTTACACTGTCTATGAAGTAAGGAATCCGCCCCCACCACAGGATTGAAAGTTTCTCTGCGCTGATGTGGCCCCCAGTCACTGGCAGGACATTTTCTATGCTGCTTTTCCCAAGACAATGAACTGAGATTTGCATGTAGATTCATCATGGTTTCAATGCACGTGACTGCATGGCAGGGCCTCATCAAAGTTCACCAACCCACACTCACCACATACCCAGGCTGCACCCCACAGAGTGAAGATGTTATGGAAGATCCCACTGAAGTATTGTCCATTGGTTTGTTTGCTGTATGATTACAAAGAGGCAAGATCTGTATGTGTGAACTAATTAAAGAATAGCATGAACTTGCAGCAAGTTACGTATCATATAAAGAATGTAAAAAAAAAAAAAAAAACAAAAACAATATGTTCAAAGGGTAGAGAAGGCGTTATGCCTGACAAATAACTCAGCCTGAAATAAAAAACAAACTCAACACAAGGTACCTTCCTTCTTATTCCAGAATATCTAGGGTCCCAACTAAGGCAGAGGAGCTAATGGTGTCCCAGAGACCTGTGAAAGTAAAAGCAGTGGCCGGTGTACCTGCTACCCTGATAGCAACTTGATTTTGATTGCTGTTGTACTTCCTTGTTCGGAACAGCGCCTCATGCATCATTTCCCTCTGGAACTAACCAGACCCTCAGCTAATGAGAGAGCTTTCAACTGGTGTCTTAAACAAGAGCTGGAGCTTGATTTTTCTGTTTTGTAGCTTCTTAATGGTTTCTAATAACTGTCTAATTAGTTCCTGCTAAATAATAACATTAGCTGGTTGATTTTTTTTACTCTGGGCTTATTTCTGTTGTTTCTAGTTTGCTTCCTTGGAGGTGGATTTCAACTGCAGTGTTCTCTTCCACCAGGTTTGCCAAGTTTCAAAGTGCTTTAGTTAAATATGTTTCTCCAGCATACAGCGGGAAAATAATGCATCAAAAAGGGGGGTTTCTCTCCTCTCTCTCTCTCTCTCTCTCCCTCTCTCTCTCTCTCTCTCTCTCTCTCTCTCTCTCTCTCATACACACACACACACACACACACACACACACACACACACACACACACACACAATGCAAGGTAAAGCTATGTTAACTAACTCAAACAGCGTACATAAATTTCAAAATGTTATATTGTAAACAGCAACTGCACGTGATTTTTGTCAATCTAAATTTTCGAAGTAAGGCCAGCTTGATCTACATAGCAAGTTCCAGGCCTGTCATGGCTACATAGTGAGACCCTGTCTCAAAAAATTATATTTGGTTTAATTTAAAAATTAACATTTAAAGAATAAAGCACAAACACATCAGACTTCAAAGGCATAGGATATTGTCAGAATCTGTAATACCCTCATGTTGAAAAGTAGGTCTTGAACCACTAGGGCATCTGGAGGAAGTGTCTGAGCGCTATGCTTCAGTTGGCCACTTCTTTCTTTGTGCAGTGTGTGTTCTGTTGGTCAGTAGCTTTCAGCTCTGAATTGGTCATGAAAAGTTACTCATAAGGATCCAGGCATGATGGCACTTAGGATGCTGAGGCAGAGGGATAATTAGTTTGCAACCAGCCTCAGCTCCCTACAAGACCCCGTCTAAAAGAAAACCAAGACGGCAGAAGAAAGTTAGAAAGAATGTATGACACATATTCTGTTCCTAGCTTCTAGAAGTTGATTTCTCAGGAGCTATGTGGACCTTTAGACACTTTCTGAGAGAAGCAGCACTAGGTGTGGTTTGGTTCCTAGACTTTAGTTTTCAAAACCCCTTCTATGGGCACACAGCGGAAATCTAACTCTTTCTAACTCGGGATGCTGAAAGTTGGTCTTCATGGGAAACATTAGAAGTGGGTTAAATGGCATTTCCTGTCAAGAAGTTATTTTCATTGGAGATGAGTAAAGAGTTAAGACTTTTACTAGACTTTGATAAGAACGCTCAGCCAGTTCTGAAATGTTAGTTGGTGGCAGCTCCCCTTCTTGACCATAGTTGAATGCACTTCGATGCTCATACCTGGATGGAAGAACCAGAAAATTACCCCAGTAACTTAAAAACAATGGAGTGCAGTGGGAGAGACGGAAAAGCACAAGATCTTTTCCCTAGAGAGAAAAGGGAAGGAAGGGGGTCACAGGGTGACCTCTCCAAGGGAGAATTCATGTTTGAAGTCTGTGAAAATAAACTGGAGGAGGTAGAGACAAAGAAGGAGACAGAAAATTCCACTTGTACCAGGCACATAGTCTTGGCAGTGGAGACAGAAAACGGAATGGTGATTATAGAAGCTGAGGCAGTGGGGAATGTGGAGCTAGTGGGCGTGGTTTCTGTTTGGCCAAGGCAAAGTCTGAGCACATGGGTGGTGACAAGGCTGTGTGAATGTGCTTAACACCTGTGAACTCCACCCAAAAATGTTAGGGAGGAATGTCTAATCTTTTGCATATTTTATGACAACTGAGAGAAACTGAGGTGGGCGTGGGCAAGGCTCAGCCTATGCTGGTCTTCCCAGGTCTACATGAGTTTACAAAGAACGGAGGAATTCCTCCTGAAAGTGGCTTTGATTACAAATGGGGATCGCAGCGACCTGCAAGGAAAAATATGGGGAAAGCCTGTGCAGCAGTTTATACCATGCCCAAGTCGAGGTGCTCACACAGGGCTCTGCAGCCTTGTAGCTTTGCCATAGGTCATGGCATGGTATGGAGGTGGTTAACAACCAGAGCATGATCAAACTGGCTCTTTTTGTTTTGTTTTTTGTTTCCTTTTGTCCTTCAGATCTACTAAGTTGAAAGTTTGCAAAATTCAGAGATATTGAAAATCTGTTTGCTTGTACATACACATGTGTGTGTGCATGAGCTTATGCATATATGTGTGCAGGTGTGCTTACCTGTGTGTATGTGCAGAGGCCAAAAGAAGGCATCGGGTGTCCTACCACTCTCCACTGATTTCATTGAGGCAGAGTCTTTCCTTGAACCTGGGTCTTTCATGGGTTTGGCTAGGCTGGAAGCCAGTAAGTTCCAGCAGTGTTCCTGTCTCCAGAATCCTTCAGGGCCTGGGTGACAAGAGTGTTCTTGATGTCCAGATTGTTACTTGGGCTCTGAGATCTGAACTTCAGTCTTCTTCATTTCACAGTGTGATAGCTGGTTTTAATGTCAACCTGCTACATGCTTAGTCCCGTGGGAAAAGGAAACCTCAACTGAGGAATCGTATCCATCAGACTGGTCTGTGGGCATTTTCTTGATTGTTGATGGATGTGGGAGGGCTCAGCCCACCATGGAGAGTGCCACCCCTGGGGAGGTGGTCCTAGATTGTAAAAGAAAGCAAGCTGAGTAAGACATGGAGAGCAAAACCGGTAAGAGTAAGCGGCATTCCTCATGGTCTCCACTTTAGTTCCTGACCCCAGGTTCCTCTCTTGACTTTCCTCAATAATAGACTATAATAAGTGAAGTAAACACTTCCCCTGCAGCTTGCTTTTGATCATGGTGTTTATCACAGTCACAGAAAGCAAACTGGTTGCTTTCGGGGTCATTGCTCTTAATTCTCTCTCTCTCTTTCTCCCTCTCTCCCTCTCTCCCTCTCTCTCCCCCTATACCTCTACCTCTCCCCCTCCCCCTCCCCCCTCTCTCTCCCTCCCTCCCTCAAGAGACCTGTTCTGATATAAAGCCTAGATCAGCGGGATGCAAGGGCGTGCTCCCTCTAGATGGGAAGTAGAGAGTATGTGCTCTCCATGGAGCACCTGTTTGACACAGTTAAATCTCTCTCATTCCCTGTCCTTGTTGTCACCCCTCCCCCCATTGGCCTCATTGGAATTTCATGTTTAACTCTGTAGAAATGGCAGTCCGAAGAATCATTAGCTTTAATAGACTCACAAAGCAGCCAAGTGTGGTGGCATCTGTGGGCACACATCGGCAATCCCAGCCCTTGAGAGGCCTAGGCAGGAGGATGGCAAGTTTGAGGCTAGTCTGGGCAGTATTAAGAGACCTGTCTCTCCGAAAGCAAAATGGAACATAGTAAAACCAAAACCAAAACCAAAACCAAAAAATAAAAAACCCCATAACAACAAAAAGCAAACAACAACAAAACACAAGATTAGGAAAAAAAGGAGAAAAAAGGGTGAGGTAATCCATAGAAATATATAGTGCTGAAAAAAAAATAAAGATGTGATAATGAGAATTTTTCAAATAAAGCAATTGAGTGTTCTCACATGTGTACATGGCATCATTTGATAAAATAAACAGTGCCACAAACACAGTTTTTCCTTCTTACATTGTTAAGTCTGTAAATGGCAAGATTAAATATCATACTTAGCCAGTACAAAGAATAGTTGCTGATTTTTAAAATACTTAGCAGGAAGGAAAAACTCCACTGTTCATTTTTAATATTTTTGCTTGTGTTTGTATACCTGTGAATAACTTTTCAAGTTGTTGGTCATTCATAGGTTGTAGTTAGAACAATGATATAAAAACAAAGTGTGCCTTATAGAGTCCATCTTCTTATTTGAAAACATAGGGTATTTTGCTTCTTATAGAAAAGTTGAGCTGGTCCAGTTCTTTCATTGAATTTTTGTCAGTGATGATGGGATTCTGGACTATGCTACAGAAAAGAATTTCAGGACAACTAGGTATGAAGTAAGTCAAGTGTCTCAATGATAGCCATGTTTATGATTTGGGTGGCTTTTTAACAGGATTGTTCAGTAAACCTCCACCCACCCCTCCTTTTTTGTATTTGTTAAATGAGATCATAGGACAATTTCATAGGTAACAAGGGTTCAAGCAGTTCTTAATGTATCAGGTTACAAGGGGTTAAGACTGTTGACAAAGACACCTTACTATCTCTGTGAGTTTTAGGCTTACAACTGGGAAAAGTCAAATGCAAGGTCATCTGGTTGGTGTGGTTCATCAGTGTTAACATTCTCATTGAAATCTTTATATAGAATAACTATTGATTGTGTAGGCAACCTCCATTGCTTTGGAATTCACAACTCTAAGTTGAACTTTTCACAACCAGATTTAATTTGTCCTGTTTTAAAAATTTATATTATTGCGTATGTGTGTGGTCAGGGTGGTGGTGGATTCATGTCACAGCACTCAGGTGGAGGGCAGAAGGCAACTTTGTGGAGCTGGTTATCGCTGTATGGCTTTATGTTGGTTCTTACTGCTTATTTCATTTTCCCAACCCTCCCCTGACTTTTTATTGTATCATAAGCCTTGACTACATAATGAGATTTTTGTCTCAAAAATCAAAACTAAGCAAGGATTTTTGTCTATAAATCAAATTATCACTAAAGAAAGAATACTGGAAGCAGAAAAGAAAAAAAAACTTTATCATACAAGGATCCATAATAAAGACTGCCAATAGATTTAATAGAAGAAAACCTTTGGACAATAAAAGTCAGTGAGCTGGCACCATGACTGAAAACAAGTTGGAAAACTCCACAAGTGAGAGGGATAATAAAAAACAACATGGAGGCTGAAGAAATGGTTCAGTGGGCAATAGCAGCATACTGCTCTTGCATAGGATCTGGATTCAGCTTGCAGGACCCACAGGAAGTCATATATATATATATATAATATATATATATATATATATATATATATAATATATATTAAAGGGATCCAGTCCCCCTTCTGACTTCCATAGGCACTGGGCACATAAATACATTCAAGCAAAACACACATAGAGATATCTTTTTTTAAAAAAAAAAATCTGTGCAAAATAAACACAGAGATAACATCTTTTTAAAAAATCTGTGCAAAGTGCTGCTACCTAGTTAGAGTGAGAAGGAAATTATGACAGGTCTACACTGTCTCGGTCCATAGAAGTGGCTCCATGCCATCTTGACATAAGGTCAGAGAGTTCAAACCCACTGTTAGTCTTTCAAGGTTAAACAACAGAATGTTTGGCCTAAGGTGTGGCTATTGTGTGTTTTGCCTTGACAACGGGATATCAGGCCTAGGAGTAGCTGATGGATGTCTTACCTTAACAACAGGATATTTGGTTTAGGGTTTGGTTACTTGGTGTTTTGGGTGTTAAGGAGGTAATTACATTTGTTTGTTCTTTGTATCATAGTAAGGAAGTCTTTTGCATTCCCCTCTTTTGATTGGGGTATATAAGGGCTTTGAGTAACAAAACTTGGGGCTGATCCTAGTATTCACTGGGTGCCCTCACCACTCTTAAAAAAAAAAAAAAAGAAAGAAAGAAAAGAAAAAGAAAAGTTGTAGTGCACTCAGTGTAGGTGCACTCAGGCCAGCTAGGGCTATTACACAGAGAAACCTGGTCTTGAGAAAAAAAAAGAAAAGTTGGACCCATTTTTATATTGTATATCTTTCCTGTACTCCAATAACTATATCCTATCCGAGTCTTTTTCAAGAATTAATAGCTTTGCATATTAAAACCAGAAATCATAGTAGGAAAACACAGACATTTTGAAGTGCATGACTATAGCTCATAAATAGCTGTGTTTATAACGGCTGTCTTAGTTGACTTCCTCCTAATCAAAACAGTTAGCCCTTGCATGCCTACCAGGCTAAGAAGGTATGCACATAGCTCCAATTCCAGGATTTCTGTTTATTTAAAGAAACGCCTTGACTTATTAGTTTTGCTACCATGAAATTATTTTTGGATAAAAATATACCTTAATGTGATGCTGAGTATATTTCTGTAGCAGTTAATTACTTAAGAGATATTCATTAGCTGCCCACTGCGGCCTAGAGTTGTGTCAACTATGGGAAGTATGCAGATACATTTAGAAGTCCGCAACTTGTTAGAACAATGTTTCTCATTCCAGAGAAAACGTAATGCTTGGTCTCGGGCCAGCTGAAGTAGCCCTTACCACCTAAAGTGAGAAAGCACTGGGCTGCTGAACTCCATAGGATCAGCAAGTTTGATGGACCCATGAAGAAACACCTCTGCTATGGGGCCCCGGCATCGTCAGGTGTCAGTCAGAAAAGAGAATCACAGAGTGTAACCTCAGCTTTGGTCAGTCACCTAAGATCCAGGAGTGAGCTTGCCATCAGATGTGACCTCTAGTTTGACTGGGTAGCTGTGTTGCAGTCACCTCTTACTCATCTTCATTTTGCCCCTAGAAATTACTTTGTGAAAAGAAAACATTCTGCCCTATATCTGAGTGAAAGTATTGACACGGGGGGGGAGGGGGGAGGAGGTGGCATGTCCAATAACTGTGAGTCCTTTGAGTTCCAGTCAGTGCATCCAGAATGGTGACTGGTGAGCAGAACTGTAGTGCCAGAGAGGCACTCGGAATTTCCAATTTAAATGTCTTGGTTACAAGAGGCCCAGCTACCTCAGCTGGTAGAGCTTGAGACCCTAAAAATGTCTTGGTTACACATTCCAGAAATGTATCCACCAGAGTTATCTGAAATGCTACACCAAAGATCTAATCTGCTGATGAATATATTTCAGACTCATCCCCACCCAAAAAAAAGCCTCACTAAATGTTGAAAATGAGAATAGTTCTAAAAGATGAATCTTAAAGGTTGCTAATTAAATGTTTCAAAACCCCACGCAGAATAAGGGAGATGCAAATCTAATCAGAGAAGGCACAAGCAGCTGGATTATGCTGGAGGAGTCAAGAACTGCATCTGAACTAGAAACTAAAGAGAGAAACTTAAAGCTGAAAATCAATAGCTAAACAAGGCTAGAAAATACAACTTAGAGTAATTGGGAGAATGGGTCAAATCTCCCATCAAAGTGGCCATGGTCAAGAAAGGCTATTCGTGTGTCGTCAGTAGTGTTCCGCTGGTTTGCATGGCACACTTTTGAAAAGAAGCCAATTTGAAATTTTTGATGAGTTCAAGCCGCTCATTTCCACCATAGCTGTTGTCAGTGACTGTAATGGAGTTCACACTCAAATGAAATCAGGAGAGAGGAGACAAAGAGGCTTTGTGGAAGGGAGGTGGTGAAAGATGTTCCAACATGAATGACTGTTATCTTTGGCTCTCAGTCCTGTTGGGAATATCAGTCTGTGACTTTGTGCAGCTGTTGAGGAGGCATTGAACATGAGCATCACTCTGTCTTGAGTTTGAGTCTTGACATCAGTGCCCTCATTTAAAACAGCTTTACTTTTTGCATCGGTAAAACAAAAACCAGACCAATAGCTCCCGCTGTTTTCAGGACTGGGTGTGATAATATATACAAGGAACTTAGTATTGGGAACATAACAGTCTTTGATCAGTCTTGAGACAGGACAGTCACTGAGGATGGTAGTGGTGATGCTGCCACTTTCCCGTGAGTTCAGTCATAGTGTGCACAGAGAAGAAAAACTCTCCCTGGGTTTTCTTGGCTGTCTGCCCTTGTGCTAGCAACTTGAGGGACACCTGAGAGGAGGTTATCTAGTGGCTTCCGGCAGCCACTTTTAACTTCATTAGATTTTCTTTAGTTTTCTTGCATTTAGCAATTCATTCATCCACTTATTTTACAATATTTATTAAACATGTTCTCCGTGCCAAAACTGTAGCAGTAAACAAGCTGTGGCCTTTACTTCGAGGACAGCACTGTCAATGAGAAGATGGACAAATGACAAGCAAGCATGAAGCTTTAGCATGGTATGAAGGTTGTGTCTGAAAAACACATAGCACTTGGGAGCACAGACAAAAGTCCCTGAGCTGTCTTGAGTGAAGTGTGGGGGTTCTAAAACTACTTAAGAGCCTAAAGAAATGTGAACAGCATTGAACAAGGGCCAACCTCTGACCTACATTAGGAAACTCTTCTTGTTTCTACTTAATTCTCTGCTGGCCACCTGCTCTCACAACAGTAGAAAATGGGCTACATATTAACCGCTGACATTGGGAGCTCTGCTGGCTGGTTTTTATGTCAGCTTGACTGACACAGGCTAGAGTCATCGGGAAGAGGGAGCTTCAGTTGAGAAAATGCCCCTCAACAGACTGTCCTGTGTGTAGTAGGCCTGTGGTATAATCTTGATTGATGATGGATGTGGGGAAACCTATCTCACCGTGAGTAGTGCCCCCCATGGGTAGATGGTCCTGGATGGTACAAGAAAGCATGCTGAGCAAGCTATGAAGAGCAAGCCAGTAAGCAGCTCTCCTCCAGAGCCTCTTGCACCAGTTCCTGCTTCCAGGTCCTGCCTGGAGTTCCTGCCCTGACTTCCCTGAGTGGCAGAGGATGTCCCCAGAGTTGTAAGGAGAAATAAACCCTTCCTGAGCAGAAATGATATGTGATAGGTAGGGTTTTAGTTGGGGGAAGGGTTGGTAGGAGAGGAGGGGAGAGGGAACTGGGATTGACATGTAAAACAATCTTGTTTCTAATTCAAATAAAAACATCTGAAAAAAAAAGAAAGAAAGAAACCCTTCCTTCCCCAAGTTGCTTAGGTCATGGTGTTTTAGCACTGCAATAGAAACCCTCACTAAGACAGGAGCTGATTCTAAAATCTGTCACTGGCACAAAATTTAGCATTCAAGTTAAAATTTTGTTGTGTATTTTAGTGAAGTTACTCATTACAGTAAACATTAAATGAGTCTTTGTTTTAACTACATGAAATTAATCCTTTTTCACGTTTCCAAATTGTCTTAAATGGGCTATGAAAATTCTTGTCCACGGGAACATTTACAGAACATTTATGGAGTATGCTTATAATCTGTTATAATGGTAATATGGGTCTGTAACAGATAATTGGGAAAGAGAGAAAAATCTCAAGATAGCCTGAGTCATCCTTTAAACTTCAGTCAAAACTGAATTCCCTTTGAAGAACTAATGGAGAAACCAGTAATACAGTTAAATTGAGTGTTTTGTTTCATTTAACTGAATTTTAACAGAACATATTTAAGCATGTACAGGGAAGTCTAAAATGTTTTGCCAACTAGAAATACAAACCTACTATTTTAATTCTTTTTTAAAAGTCTTACTAACTTTGTATTTCTTCTGACAACAAGTGCTATTTAAAAAATGTTTTCCATGTACTAATCAACAAGCAAGTCTGTGGAAACTTGGACAAAATTATGCTTCAGAACTTCTGAGGCTCTCTGTGTGGAAATGGTGATATTTCCCCCAGTTTATACTCAGTCACTTTCTTGATTAATAAACAGACATCTAAATATCCATTTCAAGAAAATATTGCAGATGTCCTGGGAAACAGACAGAAAGGGGTGTGTGCAAAAAGTTTTAAGGCCGTTGGAGACTCAAATCCTGGGCTAGTGACTGCTCATCCTAGAACATACATCTCCAACCAGAGTCTCCCAGCCAGGATATGCAAGACCTGTATTTGATCCCATGTCTGGCTGATTCCCAAACACAGGTTCTTCACCTCTAACAGAGGCTTCTTGAACTTCTCCATGCATGATCCATTTTTGCTTGAGAAATGTTATAAAACTGTGACTATAGAATTATATATAATAAGTATGTATATTGAACAATTATAATAATAATAATTTTGTTTTAGAATCATTTTTTAATGGTAAAGTTGTTGTTTATTCTAATGTGAAAGATTGTGAGGGTGATGTGTGCAGAGCCTGGGGGACAAAGAGGAAGTGATCCAGTGTCACAGTGAGAGAGGAGAGTCCTTTGGCAGATGTGGCTACCAGTTGGAAAGTGAGGCAAAAGCTTGGCCCTGATGTTTTAAAGAGCCCATACAGGTCTTCGCCGGTCAGATTTTAGGAAAGGCCTACTAACAGTGAAGGACCTGTGGCCCAGAGCCTGAGAGACAACCTCTGAGAGGAGAAGGATGGCAGCTGCAAACCTGATTATTCCTGCATTAGCAATTAGTATGTTCAAAATGAAGACACAAAAGTCAGTGTGAGCCCCTTTAGTTTGGGTTGACATAAAATAGTATGTAGCACAAATAATAAAACTCAGAGAGAGAGATCAGGGTTCAAGATGAAGATGACAGAAGCAAAGCAGCTGGCCAATAGAGAGTTCTCTGAACTCCATCTCTGAACCTCAGACTGCATCTCCAGACTGCACTGCTCCCCACCAAGCCTCAGAATCCTAGACTGCCTTCTGGGACTGCTCTGGGCTCCTTATATACTCTCTAGTGCTGGGATTAAAGGTGTGAGCTGTTTCTCTTTTAGACTGATTCACTCTAATGTAGCCGTGGGTGGCTTTAAACTCACAGAGATCCTTCTGCCTCTGTCTCCCGAGTTTTAGGATTAAAGGTGTGTGCCACAACTGCCCAGCTTCTATAGCTAACTAGGGTGATTGGCTTTGCATTCTGATTCTTCAGACAATCTTTATTGAATCATAAATAATATATCACCACCATAGTGGTTGCAGAAAAAGGACTAGTTTAGAAAATTCAACATCACTGGAGAGAAAATGAAATTTAATGAAAAATACAGTTGGTTAAGAATGGGGCATTTTTACTACAACATGGCATTGTTGAAAAAAAAAAAAAAAAAAAAAAAAAAAAAAAAAAAAAAAAAAAAAAACCTCCACATCTGAGCCAAGGAATAGCTTCTACCCTGAGTGCAGGCGTCTGAGTGCTTCTGGTGTATCTGGCTCCGCAGAGCAGCTGGGAGCAAAGCCTCTTTGGGTCTGACATAAAGCATAGATCTTGCCCAAATGTGGAAAACCTTTAGGGACGCTAAAACCATTAGGGATCCGTAACCCTGACTTGAACCAAGCAGAATAAACAAACCCCTGCCCAAATTGGAACTCGCTGGACGTCTTGCAGAGCCATCCAAAGGGAAAGGCTGGAGCCTCCAGGGTCTTTGAGTGGGTTAACATCTTGTTTCAGTCTCCCAGCTTGGGTTTGATGAGAATGGGTGTGCCTCACTCTGTCCTTTAAAATATTGTTAACAACTCAGTTCCAACCCACCGATGGTTGGAGCTCTGGACCAATAACATATGCTTCATTTTCTTTCTGAAAATGGATGTTAAAACCAAGTTAGACCTATTGGAATTGTGATACAAATTCCGAGGTTGGAAAGACTCCAGAGAGCATTCACATTTTCCATGGATGGAGTCTTGGTACATTCCCAACCTCTAATTCTATTTTCAATATCCTTTGTCGGTCTAGTCAGCTTAATAGTTTAGTTTTCTATATGCACAATAGAGTGAAACATTATGGATGTCTCTCCCTAACCTAACTGGTATCATTTTCAGAATCTGGTAACCCCATTAAAAAAAAAGTAAAAGGAAGGAAGGAAGGAAGGAAAGAAAGAAGGAAGGAAACTGAGCAGGCAGTTTGGAGAGTTAATTTATCAATAAATAGTCACTTCAGCGCCTGCTGTGGGCTATAGACTATGTCAGGGACTGTTTGGGGACAGTGGAGAGATCTGGTTAAAAAATAAAATAATGTAATCCCCTGATGTTCACAGCTGATCATAAGGTAGAAGTGAGGCATTTAAACAAAAAACAAACAAACAAACAAACACAAAAAAAACAACCAAAGCACAGAGCAGCTTGGAACTGAGCCCTCAATGATTACAGACCCAGGGGCTCACAAGAGCATGGTTTGAATAATGCCAGAGCTACACTCGGCTGTCACCCTGGCTCTGATTGACCTGTAGGAAATGGGTGTCGTATAGTACAGCATGGACAACATCTCGGTATATCTGCTCAGACCCTTTTAGCTAAGGATGAAACAGCAGAGAACAACACTCTTTTCAGTTCCGGGAACTGGCAATTTAGTTGACAGAGAAATGACCGTGTGAGCAAGTGATTACGTTGTTGTGTGATATAGCAAGGCAAAGATCAGTGGATAGGAATGTAGGCCTTATAGGGAGCTTTAGAGAGGGTAATAAAATAGAGGTGACATGAATATAGGGGACGACTATTTGGGGGAAAAGAAGAGGACCAAAAAGAGAGGGCAGGGGGTGGGAGGCAATGGAGGAGGGCAATTAATTAGAACAAAGTATAATGGCATATATATTTAGAATGACATATATTAGTAATATGAATATGTTTATTATAATAATATATTTACATATAATGTTACACATTACACATAAATATAATGATTATGTGTAAATATGAGACCCTTTGTATGCTAACTTTAGAAGTAATTTCAAATTTAAAAACAAAAATATTTTGTACATTTTTAGAAAGCATATGAGATATGATAAGACTCCCAAATGTACTAACAGAGTTATCTGAGATCACTTAATTTCTCTCTTCCTGCATTTCATCATTTTAACCTGTAAAATGGGCCAGTGTATATACTCAGCTTAGAAAGTACAATGGGATAGCATAAATAGAGAATATAAATTGATAAGAATACTGTCCCCCAATGTGAATATGGAGCAAAGAAAACACTCAGAAATAGGAAGAACAAAGTTTCAATAGTAGGATGAGTCTCAGGGAGTGGATAATAGGGTCAGGGTTTCCAAAAGGATGGAATATACAGGGCCTTGGGGAAGTCTCTGGAGCTGTGTTGGATGCTAGGTCATAGAAAATCTCAGGAGAACAGGGATTTGAGACAGTCACCCTTCCTGGATCGTAATTATCATCAGAGCTTATCTCACCCATCCACACCAGAATCTTCCATAATTTCAAGAGATACACTATCGTCAGCACCTTCTGTACCTTAGGTCTCTCCATCTGTCCAGAAAACTCAGCTGTGCAATGTTGTAATTCCTTTTCTCCTGCTCTAACTCAGTCCTGAGTGGGGAAAATTCATGGAAATTGCCTCTCCAAAGAAAAAAGAGAACAAACGGGAAGAGAAGAGAATGGGAAGAAGGGATGGGAGAAGACAAAGGGAGGAGGAGAAGGAAAGTGAAGGCAAATACACAGAGATTGCACTGAAGCCGACCTGTTCCAGAATGCACAGAGACCAGAGATCACCTTATAAAAAATTGACTCAAGTCCTAGCCTTGTCAGTGGAGTCCATTTGTAGAACTTCAGCTTTTCTCTTCTCTGCTTCAGCCTGTACATATGGCCTTGGAGAGAGTAAGCTTGCTGCCATGCCAATATGGCTGCCATGTCACTTCTAGAACCTTCTAACTTGCCCCATGAAGTATTCTAGGTCTTTGATCCCTTTGTCTACCTCTATTCCACTCTGTCTTGAGTTCTAATCATAAGCCCAGAAGGTGGTATCATCAACTGGTTGTGGACACTTTGCCCACTTTACTTGAATCAGCTTTTGAACCATTGATCTAAGCTAATCAAGCTCACAGACTCCTAAACCCAAATCAAACAATATACCTACCATTTATTGACTTGGATGCTATGCACCATGTGTAAGTGCCATTTATTGACTTGGGCACTATGCACCATTCATGGTTCTAAATGCCATACCAACACCAATCCTCTTGGAACTGGAAATGCAGCCCCAGAGCCAGCAAGAGTCTCTGACCTTGTGATCTGTCTTTTTGTTTTGTTTTTTGTTTTGTTTTGAAATAGAATCTCCAGATGAAAACATTGTTTCATTCTTGTTTATGTTATTTCATTGCACACCTGTAATCTTCTCTCCCTTGCCCCTGTCACCAATCCCTCTGTCTTAGTTTCATGATCTGCTTTAAAATATTCCAAATTCCCTCCACTGATGAAGTGATCAGAGTTACTCTTTGCAGCCCGGGATCTATAGTCAACAAGTATGAGACACACTCCGAGTGGCCAGAATGGAGTTCTGGTGAACTATCACCCTGTAGAGGAAGCAGGATCTGGTTGGAGGGTCCCTTCAGGTGAAAGGATCAAAAAATAACTAGATCATATTGACTAGCTGTCAGAAAACATATAATCTCCCGGTCTCTTTTATTTTTACTTCTGTAAGTATAGACCAAAAGGAAATCACCCTGAAAGAAATAGGTGACTAGTGAGTAATTTGCACTTTAGTGGAATGGAGGAGCCAATGTGGCATGGGTGTATTAATGAGCTGTTTCATCATTTCTTAGCTCTCATGTGCTTAAATTAGTAAATATTAACATGTGCCCAGGATGCAAGACGAGACCTGCCTGATGTTTATACAGAAACATGCAGGCCTGCCGTTATTGGCCTGGTTACTGTGCCATTTCAGTTACGTTCTGTGTAATTCTCAGAGCAACTGTGTGAGTCACATTGCAAACATGAAACCACTGAAACCTAGACACTTTAAGTTGGTGTCCCTATAGGTGTTAGTTATGTACAGAGACTGGGGAAAGGAAAGAGAGCTTACGTCTTTAAGCCTGTTATTCAGAGCTATTCTCTTCTTGCTCCAAACCTGATTGTTCGAGTCTACAAACTGAAGCCTATAGTTAAGCTCAGTAGGTACCCATATTTTGCATGGTTTTTGGGCGTTCTATTAGATGACTATATGTGATATCTCTCATCTTCAACTGTGAAGTATAGCCTTGGAGAAAGTAAACTTCCTGAGAAGAATCTGCCAATATGGCTGCCATGTCATTTCTAGAACCATCTAATTTACCCCATGGAGGGCTCCAGGTCTTTGATTCCTTTGGCTGTGTCTGTTCCACTCTCATAGACACACATAGGATATGATGATAGGTGTGAAGAGCTCAGGAATATTGACTTATACCACCTTTGTGGTAATGTTTTGTACTCTTAGCTAGGTGTAACAGGAAGTTTCTAGATGCGAGTCTTTCCCCAGAAAACTTGTTTCAGGGTTAAAGAACTAGAGAATGGTCAAGCAGAACTTGAACTTGGGTCTGCCCCACTCTGCAGCCCACATTCTTTACTTGATAAGGAGGCCTGCCCCTCCTGCTGGTAGAAGGAGGGGCATCTGTCATGAGTGTAGGTGCCAGGATTCTCGGGCCTTCAGCCTCGGCTTGCACAGTGAGCAGTGGCAGCAATTCAGCAGGGACTCACAGACTCCAGATGCTGGCAATCTGGACTGTCCGCATCCAGCTGGAGGAGCCAGCATTGTTCTTGTGCATCCTGCTCAGGCCCCAAAGACAGACGCCAACAGCTGTCTTTTCAGATCCGACACCTGTTTTATACCAAATCAGAAAAAACTAACTTCAGGAAGGAAGTGTGAGGTCTCCCCCAGACTTGTATAAATGGTGTTTTCTTCACACAGTTCACTGTGCTGCCCTCTGTCTTCCTACTGCCTGGCGTTGCCATCAAGAACATCATCTCACAGGGCCAAATGGCCTTTCTGGGCCCCTACACTCTGATCTAATGGGAATTTTATAAACACCCCTCTTGCTTTTTCATAGCACAGAACAATCAGAAGCTGATGTTAAAAGAAGGGGGAGAACGTTAGGGGAAAGCTGAGGCAGTGGAAGGAAAAGTACCAGCCCTTGAGACAAGAGATCAATGAATAGATACAATTGTGATCTAGGGCATGGAAGAAGCTATCTGCTTGGCTGTGATGGTTACAATATACAGCGAGCCTTCTTAAGATAAAATAATGATGAACAGAGGACTGAGAACTATGACTAGGTGCCCCATAAATTAGTATCATGGCTCTAGAGTTAATAAAAATAAAGTCACAGTAGTGACCTAAAACAGGATTCAAGCAAAGACCTTGGTGTTAAGCATTAAGTTGTAGATTCCAAAGTTTCTTCCACACAGCAACCTTATAATGACCTTAATGTGTCCGGTTTGAGGTTCCTAAATATATCATTTTCAGTTAAAGTTGAGTTTAGCTTTATCAGTAAAAAGCTTTTGCTTAAATCATCAAACATGGTCAAAACATGGTTGTTGCATAATTCAATGTAAAATAGTCCTTGTCTGTTACTTGAACACTTATGTTAATTGGGGTGAAGTCACATAATAGGCACCCAAAGCATATAGGACTTATGCATCAGGTTAGCAAGTGAGGTGCAGCAGGTCTTCTGACCTAGCAGTTTTGATTCCATTTTCATTCAAAAGGAGGAGTGAACAATCTTGAATTTGTAGATAAGTTAAATTCTGGTGCCCAAACCACAGAAATTGTTAAAAGTACGGGCTTTGGAGCTACCCACATCTAGCTTAGAATTCAGGTGCCTCTTCTCACTGTTTATGGATATTTGGACAATTTGCTTGTCCTCTCTTGAGTTTGCTCAGTTAGATGATGGAATACTTATCTTGCCTTGAGTTTTTGCAAGTAATGTGCTTAGTGCTTAGCTGAGCAGGATATGCCATCAGCACCATTATTGCTGCCTTTGAAGGGAAAACAAAGTCTCTAGGTCCATATACATTTTTCTCATTAAACAACTTTGACCTATCTGAAGTTTGGTACACGTCATTTCTGCAATGATACATTCTGCCAAAAATGATCCTCGTGGTTACCCTTTTACTCTGTAAAGCTATTTTAACTGATGCTCATTGTGAGAGGTGGAAAATGTGAGGACAATCACAATGATGATAAAAAGTTTGTGTTTTGCATTAATATAAAGACATGTGTTTCTTTTTCAAAAAATCATAATTTTTAAAACACCAGCTTGTTTGTGGTTTGAAGTCATGATTACAGTTGCATCTCCTTTTGCTTCCTTCTTGTCTAACATCAGGGCTGAGTTACACCCAAAATTGCAAATAGACAATAAAAGTTCTTCTCAGCTTGAAATTAAACTTGCAGTGTTATCATATCAAAATGAGTATAGACTTGAGCATGAAATCCAATACCATTAGTATACTCATTAATAAAATAATAGATAAAACCCACACAGCCATTTCAATAGGCACAGAAGATGAATCTTACAAACTCTAACATCCTTTCATGAAAAAAAATAGAAATATAGCAAAGTTCTTCAAGCTAATGAAGTACATCTATGTGAAATCCTCAGCTAACTCTATACATGATGGTGGAAAATAACCAATATATTTTGGATATATATATATATATATATATATATATATATATATTTGTTTCCTCTTTCACTGTGACATGTAATATAATAACCTCAAGCAAATTGCTTATCACAGTGTTACTTATAATATACAGCATGGACTGTTAAAGAGCCCTTTTAAAATTAAACATAAGATTAGGTTTAGAGTCAAAGAAATGTGCACTGTATGGGGTTTTTTGGTTGGAAAAAATTATGTTTTCATATTTTAATTTTATAAATGGTGTGTGTATGCATGCGCGCACGTGCGCACACACACACACACACACACACACACACACACAAATCAGTAGAAATTTGAGGGGGTAGAATATTGACCATTTTAATTCTGCTCCTATTTGTCTTTGTATTTTGTAGCATGCCTTTCTTTGGGAAGCAAGGACAACAGTGTGTTTCCTTAATGGGAATGTTACCCTGTAGTTTTCTCTGAGGGTTTTCAGTCTAGCAGGTAGTTTTATCTAACCATCTTTTAACTCTCAATCTGGAGATTCTTTTTAATTGATGACGCTTCATTGACTTCATGAACTCATCTTTGTTAGGGGAGGCTGCAAACAAGCCAGACACCTTCATCGCCAGATTGACTTTGTTACTCTAAAACCAATGACAATAAGCAAAGGGGAAAAGTCACACCAATTTACTAACCTTTCTAAGCCTCTCACTTCCCTGTTGAAGCAATTTTCAGCTCTGCCTGAGAGTTAGTGTTTTTAAATCAATGCTGTGTCTTTTATAAAAAGAAATTGATGTCCTTCTCTCTGTGTCTGATTTTATATAATTGGAAGTGCACCATTAGAGATGTACAGTTGGGAATCTGAAGTTTAGCTTTTGAAAATAAAGTTACTGTTTACAAAATTCACTAAGTTTTTCAAAGGGAAAAAAAAGAGTCTATACAAGGTTTTCCTACTTTCTTCCCTAAGTAAACTATGTTTAAAAAGCAGCATTTAGTCATTCATTTAATGTATGAGTGTCTTGCCAGCTTGTGTGTCTGTGCACCACGTGTGTGCCTAGTGCCCAGGAAGGTCAGAAGAGAATACTAGATCCCCTGGCACCGGAGTTACAGACTGTTGCCAGCTGCCATGTAGGGCCTGGGAACTGAACCTAGGTTCTCTGTAAGAGTAACAAGTGCTCTTAATTGCTGAACCATTTCTCCATCCCCAGCAATATTTGCTGGAAAAAATATGAGCACCCCCAAAACTGAGCCAGTTTTTGGTTATAAGAATATTGGAGTTTTGTCCTCTAGATAAAATTTTCAGAAACCTTGTAAATGTGTTTTGTAAAAAAAACTGTTATTTGTGTTATTTTTTTAAAAACTAAGCAGATATGGACAGATATGAAAACATATGCCTACCATCACAAACCTCCCTGCCCCTCAACGGCATCATATTTATGGTTTTCTGTTTACTCTTTTCACATAAACTCATGAAAAAAATTCAGTTCAGTACAGACTAATTTACCTCGCTCTGTATTTTTGCAGGAATCTCTGTTGGATAAAATACTAGAATTAGAATGGCTAAGGATGCATGCTTATGACTTTGACTTTCAAGCTGGGCATAGCTCCTGCTGTCTGCAGAGTGGGAATGAAAGCCATAAACCGGTTCTCCTGGGTTGTGAGCTGATGTACTCTTTAAAGTTATAGTTGGAAATTAGAGAGACAGAATCTTCTAAATCTGGATTCCATAAGGCAAAATCCAACTCTCCAACCTCATTCCTTATCCAGAAAAGGGTGTGTGTGTGTGTGTGTGTGTGTGTGTGTGTGTGTGTGTGTGTCTGCATGTGTGTGTACATGCACACATGACAGAAATACACACACTCCATAGGAAATCAGGAGACTGTGTCTCTTCTGCTAAAGATCCTTTTAAAATGCCTGGTGCAAAACTGGGCATATTTTGAGTCAGAGCAAGGTTAAAATTCTATCTCCACCTCTTTGGAGCACTGTTACATTTAGGAAAACTGCTTCCCATTTCCTGTTTCTGCTACATAGTCTATGGACTGGAGATTACTGCACCCATAACATGTTCTCTCTGAGAATAAAGCATGTCATGTAATGCAAAAGGTTGTAAGATTTGGGAAGCAAGGGTTAGAATGGGTGGCTATTATTATTTGAGATGCAAAAAAGGATGACTGTGGGGGTCCCTGCAAATGTCATGACAGGCAGAGAAATGAGCCATGAAGAGGTAAGAATGAAAATTTGGTTCAGCTTGAATTTATCAAGCCAAATCAAACTTTGGGAGTCTGATTCCAGACAGTTTTTTTTTCCTTGCCAGTGTATTTAAACACAATACAATTGGGAAGAAAATGTCCTGGTATAGTACAATCTCCAATGCAAAATGAAGCTTAATTATATCAAAACTCAACTCAAAGTACATATCACTTCCTCCAGGAAGATAGGCTCCGTATTAACTTAAGGGCCTAGGGAAGGATCTGGTGTGGTCTCAGTCATACATACATACATTGTAGAGGTCATTTGGACTATTAGTCATCTCTGATCCAGGTTGTGGGAGCTTGAGGAGAGCCCCTGGGTAGACAGATAATGTAAGGGTCATTTAGACTTCTTGACACCACTGGTCCTGCTTGTGAGAGCTTGAATATGGCCTGGCCTTACAGATAACAAGGATCACCAGGCTATTCATCACCTCTAATTCCAAGGTTTCTGAATAGAAAAGCAGGTTTTACATCCTTTCCTTTGAGAGGCCAATCCTGCATGCTTAACATTCCTGGTTTCCATGGTGATCTGTATGTGCAAGGACCTTCATGCTCCCAACAGATGACCAAGCCAAGAGTATCCTGTGTGGCTATGTTTTAATCAGTTTTGTAGAAAGTGCTACTACCATTTTGGTTAGAACACACTCTGTAACACTATACCTTCCCCACCCTGTGTACTGCACTGGGAGTATGTTGAGCCTATAAGGCATCAAAGTCCACCTCCACGGTGACACACTTCCTCCAACAAGGCCACACCTACTCCAACAAGGTCACGCCTTCTATAATGACACTCCCTATGGACCAAGTATTCAAACACATGAGTCTGTGGGAGCCATATCTATTCAAACCACCATAGTTTCCTCACAGTATAAGATTACTTCGGAACTCTGGATGATCATACAAAGCACAGCAGGAAAAAAACCAAATGCTTTCACATTTATTAAGAAAAAATAACCAGCTGGGTGTTAGTGGTGCACATGCCTTTAATCCCAGCATTCAGGAGGCAGAGGCAGGTGGATTTCTGTGAGTTTAAGGCTAGGCTGGTCTACAGAGAGAGTTCCAGAACAGGCTCTAAAGCAATACAGAAAAACCCTGTCTCGAAAAATGGAAGGAAAGAAGGAAGGAAGGGAAGAAGGAAGGAAGGAAGGAAGGAAGGAAGGAAGGAAGGAAGGAAGGAAGGAAGGTAGAAAGGAAGGGAAGGAAAGGAAAGAGAAAGGAAAAAAGAAAGGAAGAGAGAAAGAGAGAAAGAGAGAGAGAGAGAGAGAGAGAGAGAGAGAGAGAGAGAGAGAGAGAGAAAGAAACCAAAGTGAGAAGTGGAAGTGGTCATCGTTGTTTCACCTTACCTTAAGGCACTTAGGTGGGATCAAGCGTCATTGGTTTTTGTTTTGTTTTGTTTTGTTTTGTTTTGTTTTTGTAAATGAACCCCAAATGTAGAAAATTTCTACAAGGTACTAGATGGACAGATTCATGGAAATCACTCATAAATTTAGAAATGCGTCCCCTGGGTCTAAATGGGTGATTCAGCTTATTGTAGACTGCCTTGGGAATGGTTCTAGAAGACAAAGTCAGGGGCTGATGATCACCACAGAGGAAGAAGAGAGGAGCATCCTTCCTGAGGATGCTCCTCAGAGTAATGACATCTCACAAGAGAAAGGCTTGATGGGCCCTTCCTATCCCCCAGGTAAGATGCTACTTAGACAGATGGTGACACCCAACTGTAGGGAGACACTCTAACCCCGCCCCAGGTAACCTGAACATGCCCGTAAGGGCGGGGTGAGGGGAAGTCTAAGGTGTTGTAGGATAGGCTTTTTAAGAGGACCGAAGACACGTGGACGCTCTCTTCTCTCCTTCTGCTGGCCCTGGTCCCAGCTCCCTCCTCCTCGCTTTGGCTTGTGCTTGGCTGGTGTATCTGAATAAAGAAAACCTATGCCCTATTGACTGCTGGTTGATCACTAACACCCAACCATCTAAATGCAAACATATTTGTTTCTTCATAAGCACGCATGTATTCTGGTGCTTCCTTGTTTGTTACAGTGATGCTCATCTCTCTTAAAATAGACTTCAGCGGGTGGGAGGTGGTAAACTACTGTTTCATGAGCAGACACAGCCACCACTGTTACCCTTTCCATCACCTCTCCACAGATTGCCAGCACTTCTTGGAACCATAAACTTCACAAAATCTGAAGGTCCCAGTGGATTCATTGCAGATAGCTGAGGGCAACAAGAGACACTGAGAAGAGACACTGATCCCTCTGTAAATGATATAAAGACAGACAGCAAGGCTGAGGAGGGCTGCTGTGTAATAATAACACATCATATATCCCCCATGGGATTCTTAAAGGCTTTGAGAATCCCTGCAGTTAAGGCAAGAAAGAGCCTCTTGGGCTGGAGAGATGGCTCAGCTCTTAAGAGCACTGGTTGTTCTTGCGGAGGACCTGAGTTCAGTACCCATATGGCAGGTCACAACTGAATGTAACTCCAGTATCAGAGGATCTAATACTGTGTTCTGATCTCTCTAAGCACCAAGCATGCACACGGGACACAACATATATGCTAGCAAAGCACTCATATACACAAAATTTAAATGACTACATCTAAAAAACAGTTTAATAATAAAAAAGAGCCTCTTTGCCTTTGTTTTAACCCACTCTTTCCTGTAAATTATTAATGGAGAAACCATGCTTTGTATAAATCCAGTATAGATCCTTCAGACAGATCTGATGTTAAACAGGGGCCATTCCTATGAACTCACAAAGGGCCCGCCTGGATTTCAGCATGCTGCAGTGTGGTGCTTGAAGAGGTGTTTCAGGCTGACAGAGGAAGAGAACTCTCTACCTTCTCGGCCACAGCCTCATCTTCAAAGTCAAAAGAGGTTGTTTTATCTAATCGCTCCGAGGAATAAGGCAAACTAATTGGTTTATACTAACCAAAATCTCTTGAAATTCATCTATAAACTGGGATGTCAAGGTGACAACATTCTGAATAATAAGGACATGGGGTCTGAAGTCAAATAGACCCTGTTCAGATGACATCTCTGACTTCCTACTGATGTCACCTTATATGAGCTACAACTATCCTGAGTCAAATCTGGATGCTAACACTGAATCTCCTGGGGGATGGTGACATGACTCAGCAGGTAAAGGTGCTTTGCCACCAAGCCTGATGACCTGAGTTCAATCCCAGTGACTCACACAGTGGAAGGAGAGAACTGACTCCTGCAAGTTGCTCTCTGACCTCCACATGTGTGCTATGGCACACACACACACACACACACACACACACACACACACACACACACACGTTACCATAAATCTTTCTGCCAAAAGTCGCCTGAGCCCCACCGCCACGTGTGCGCTTTACGCCAGCTGCCTGCCTGAGTTAGGACCAAATGAATACACAGAAACTTGTATTAGGTTCAAAGCTGCTTGGTCAATGACTAGGATTCTCATCTGTTAGTTCAGTCTTAACTATCACAAATCTATGTATTTTATAAGACTTATTTTATCGGACGCCTTATTGGCGTCCCTCCTTGCCAGAGGATCACGTCGTGCCGCTGGAGCAAGAGAGGAGGGGAAAGAGATATACTTCCTGTTTCCTCGCTGAGATATGACTCCCCTTGCATGTCACTTCCTGCCTGGATCATCACTTCTCTACTACTA
Organism: Cricetulus griseus; assembly: GCF_003668045.3. Classification (NCBI taxonomy): domain Eukaryota; kingdom Metazoa; phylum Chordata; class Mammalia; order Rodentia; family Cricetidae; genus Cricetulus; species Cricetulus griseus. Next base: position 23,168,170 of record NC_048596.1, on the reverse strand, counting down.
CATTTCCCAGAATCCTCTTTGACTCCTAGTCCTTGCTTGCCATTGGCCAAACAGTATTTTATTCAACAATCAATAAGATAAACATACAAAGAAGTACATTCCCATCACACACACACACACACACACACAGTTAATTAATTAATTAATTAAAATGTAAATCTCCTGAATTAATCCATGGAAAGCACTTAGTATAGAAAGATTTTATTTGAACAGAGAATCACAAATTGAAATTACTGTGTCTCCATATCTATGTATGTATGTATGTTTGTATCTATCTATCTTTCTTTCTTTCTTTCTATCTACCTACCTATCTTTCTATCTATCATCTCTCTATCTTCTATTTGTAACAGGAAAAACTCCTTAAAAACCATTTCCAGATAATCTATAAATATTTTCACTGCTTCAGGACACTTTATGTAAACTTCATTTACATTTTAGTAGAAAATTCTTCCCCTTCTCTTTTCCTTTTCCTTCCCTCCCAGTCCCTGTTTCTCTTTCTGCCTTGCTGATGCTGCTAATCAAATCCAGGACATGCTGGGAAAGCACTCTACCAGCAAGTCCTCTATCACTGGCCATGGACAATCCTTAGCTTATATTTACAATCATAAATTTGGAATCCTTATGTATCACTATGTAGTTACTGCCCAACTTCCGATATAAATCCCACAAAAAGAGGAATTGTACTTGCCTTTTTCTCATTATGTATTTCTTCAATTTTGTATAAAACATGGAAATATAGTAGGGTATAATTAAATGTTTGTGAAATAAATGAGTATTCTCCTTTAAAAAAAAAAAAAAGAAAGAAATTACTGTGTCTCATGGTGCCCATGTCTGGGCTGTGGTCATATCTGTATTCAGCAGTAGAGTGAGCATTACAGAAGACACGTGCCTGAGAGCATCTACTGAAAGCCAGGTAGATAGTCTTGGGCTTGGTTTTGGTCTTTAAGCAAGAGACCTGTAGTTGAGGCTGGCCTTGAGCTGTAGATCATCCTGTTTCCAGCCCCCTAAAGCTAGGGTTATTACAGGCATGAGTGGCCACACATAGCTGAGGTACCATAATGTGATTCACCAGAAACTTTGTAAAAACATTTTTGCAAGAGAAGATCTCCAGATCCCAGTGGGCACACAGATGAGTGGGAAAGACAAAGAGCCATGAGCTCCAGGTCACCAGTGCACCATCAGGTTGTACAGAGGGAGACTGGACTGATGTACTGATGAGGTTGAGGTGGGGTGGGGTGGCCTGTAAGGCAGAAGACTGAATAGCGGGAGGGCCCAGCAAGGCTGAGAGAAGGGGGGGGGATATAATACCTGTTCAAAGTGTGGGAGGTGATGGACAGAAGCTTATGTCCCACGAATACTTATGTGGTGTTAACTTGTGAATATATAAAATCCCCCCAGGAATCCGGCTTTCAAAAAACCCATGCCAAAGCCTAAATATATTTCAAACTTTGCAGCCTTGCTTTGTGTTTTCTTTGGGTGTGATATCATAAGACCATTAGATTTATCATGCCTGCCCTGATTACATTCCTCTTTTCTTTTCTTTTTCTTTTTTTTTTTTACTGTTTTGTTCTCATCTCCATTACTGCCACTTATCACTAGATTCATCATCCTAACAGTGATTCATATCTCAAGATTGTTGTTTCAAATATATCATCTTACTTTTTTTTTTTTTTTTTTTTTTTTGGTTTTTCTAGACAGGGTTTCTCTGTGGAGGCTGTCCTGGAACTAGCTCTTGTAGACCCGGCTGGCCTCAAACTCACAGAGATCCGCCTGCCTCTGCCTCCCGAGTGGGGGGATTAAAGTTGTGTGCCACCAACGCCTGGCCTCATCTTACTGTTTTTATATATTCTTTTTTCATTATCTCTTCCATTATGTATTATACAAGTCATTATTTCATGGAATTTATTGTTATTTCATTTCCTCTATAGAGTACTTTATTTTGAAATCATGTTTTCTAGTTGGGTGCTTCTGGGAAAAGTTCCTGTATGTGACTAACTTCACTGTACATAAAATATCTGTACCCAAAAACTGTCCCTGGCATCTGTTCTGGTTTTATTGTGACTCAATTTCCAGGAAATCTAGTCATTTTCTAAACTATTCAAAGAATTGAACTGTGAGCCCTCAGTGGCTAGATTCTGGAATCTATGTTAGACTTTGTAAAATATGAGCTTAGATGAGCCAAGTGGTGGTCACCCCTTTTACTACTGTAGATTTGTGATAGTTTGGTAGGGGAGACAGATAAAATGAAGTCCTCACTAACCTATCCAACTTTTAAAATTAAACAGATGGTATCATGTGGATATGATAGAATTTATAGGGAAGACAAAACAGAAATTTTTTACCAGGAATGTATTTAGAACCATCTAGCTTTGTATCAATGGAGGGCAAAGTCACTGAAATTGTAACGATTTTACTTCCTTTTTTTTGAGATGAGGTATCACTACTCACTGTGAAGCCCTGGCTGGCCAGAAACTTGCTATCTCCTTTAGGCTGACTTTGAACTCATGATCCTCTTATCTCACTTTCTCCAGTCCTGGAATTGCAGATGCTATCCACCATGCTCAGTGATTCAGAGGTAGAGCGGTTTATAGGGATACACCCAAAGATCTCCTGAACTTCTGCAAGAGAGATTTAAAAGGAGTTAAAAAAAATACACTAAAGTTTGAATGTTATGGGGCTCCTTCTATGACTGTTGGCTGTCCTTGACTATAGGTTGGAGTCTAATAGTAAGGTGTCATCGAGAAGACAGGTGGATTTTATCTTAACAAGGACCACTTAGACATGTTGTAACAGGAGGCAGAGATGGTTCTGGATGCAGAGCATATCATCCTTCCTGCATCAGTGTGAAAATATAAAGATGACCCGGTGGGTCTGCTAGGAGGGAAGACACGAACAGGATGGAGATCATGGACCGTTTGGATCCCATAGCAGTGTTTCCAAAAGAGGCTCCAAGGATGCTCGTCATACAGAATGATGCAATGGATTGTGGATAAAATGTGGGCAGTACTGCGTGAAGATAATGTAAACGGGCCCTTCAGAGCCTGTACCGGTGTGTCTGAAGTATCTCCAGGAAGACAACTGCGACATGAATGCTTTAACCTTTCCCAAACTTATATAACCACAAAGCTGGCTGTTCTTCTCCCTGGGCTAGGGGTGTAGCTCAGTTGGTAGAGTGCTTGATGAGCGTACCCAAGGTTCTGGGTTTGAGCTCCAGTACTACATACACGGCTGTAATTACAGCACTCAAGAGGCATGGGCAGGAAGAGCAGAAGTTCAGGATCATCCTTAGTGAAATGGTGAATGGCTCAGTAAATGAGTGGGTCAGTGAATGAGTTAATTTGGGCAGGTAGCTGAGAATTAGATTAGGAGGGTATCAAAGTAAAGAGAAAGCATGTGTGTCAATGTTAATGAATTGTTTGGAACCTAGACACCACTGTGTAGGGAGACACTGTAGCCCTGCCTCCTAGTAGCCCCCACAGGTGTACCGGGACACGCCCATGAGGGCGTGGTCAGGGGAGGTCCAAGATGACGCGGGAACAATTCTTAAGGGACCGCATACACGTGAATAGCCCCTTCTCGCTGGCCTGGCTGTCTTGCTGCCCCTGGCACACTCTGGCTTGCGTTTGGGCTGGTGTTTATCTGAATAAAGAAATCTTAGCCTTACGGACTAGGGATCATCTTTGAGTGCACGCATCTCGGAATAATCTACACCCCTGCCGTTGGCACTTCCCTCTATCGTACCCATCAGCCCCTGTCCTGCAGCCTTCTGCCACTTTCTTGTTTCCAGTTGTAATATGAAATAACATTGTTTATTTCAATGTGTCCCCTTGCAACCCATTTCTTTCTTAACTTCATAGGTGCTTCTGTTCTTGCAAATTCCCACATGAACTTCAGTGAAATAGAAGTTTTTGCAGGTGTGGGGATGGTAGACTATACCATGATGCTTTGGAACTGTGTGTACCTAGTCTACATGTTGACAACAAATAATGCACATAAATGTGCAGCCTTCTTCTGTCTTCAAAGTGACCTGGCTGTGCCCACATTCAACCTTACTTATCTCAACTCTGATGACTAACCAAGGATGATGAAGTGGATAATGATCTATAGTTTCATAGGGAGCTTGTTGGTGCTGATGTGATAAATTAATGCAGCTACTGAAGGAAGATAAGCCCCTGCCTCCACCTCCCAGGGATTCAAGATGGCAGATGTGAGAAAACTCTCTATTGCAAGCATGGCAGTGTAGAGCTACTCACTAAGCAAAGGATTTGACTGAGAAATCTACAAGGTTTTGACTGGCTTTTTGATAGGGATCCTAGCCTCTGTATAACTCCAAATTTTGTTGCTTTTTTTTTTTCCCTCTCAGAACGCCAACTGGGCACCTCTATGGCCAATTCCAATACTGTTCCTTCAAGTTCAGCTGGGATCAGCAAGGAGCTGATTGATCTCCAGCCCCTCATTCAGTTCCCAGAGGAAGTGGCCAGCATCCTGACAGAGCAGGAGCAGAACATTTACCGGAGGGTCCTGCCCATGGACTACCTTTGTTTCTTAACCCGGGACTTGAGTTCCCCTGAATGCCAGAGTTCCCTGCCCCATCTCAAAGCGTCCATCTCAGCATCAATCCTCACTTCTCAGAATGGAGAGCACAATGCCCTTGAAGACCTTGTGATGAGATTTAATGAGGTAAGGAACCACTCAGACATTTCCGTATTTGAGCCACCATCCATGGTTCTTAAGCGTATTTATTGTCTGGACTTTGTCTTTTTTTTTCCCTTTTTTATTTAAATTAGAAACAAGCTTCATTTACATGTCACTCCCAGTTCCTTCACCCTCCCCTCCTCCCCTGCCCCCTACCAACTCCCTATCCTGTCCCCTTTCTGCTCCCCAGGGAGGGTGAGGCCTTCCATAAGGGATCATCAAAGTCTGTCTTATCTTTTGGAGCAGGGCCTAGTCCCTCCCCTGTGTGTCTAGGCTGAGAGAGTATCCTTCTATGTAGAATGGGTTCCCAAAGTGGACTCTGTCATTGATAACTCTTCTACCTATCTGTCTGTCTTGCTTCTTCCATGATGACCAGTTTTCTTCCCAAGCCCTGAGATTGCCACCACACTATCTTCTTAATTCTCACTGCATCCTAGCTGTCTGCAAACATTTCAGCCCCCAGACTCCCCTCTAATGTTTCTAAGCAATGTTTCTAAGACCCTAAGACCCGTGTCTCAGTTGTGAGCTTTGGCAGCATGAAGCCTAGCCATGTCTATCACTTCTCCTTAGAAAGTTAAAAGACCAGTGCCTGGAGTTCTTCATATAAGGAAGCATGGAGCTAGTTATGGAGGGGTGTGAATCACTCCACTCCCCAATCTGCACCTATCAAAATCCTCAACCTTAGAAAGTCACCTTAAATTTTCAGAGAACATGCCAGAATTTGGGAACCCTGAAGATGGATCTTCTGGATGGCATCCAGGGATGGGGAGAGATGGGGAGCCAATGGCTGGCATCACTGTCGCTTAGGTCAAAGAGGGAGTGACAGGAAGGAGATGCAAGTCTTGGTCTTAAAGCACCCTTCTCCCTTGGTAATGTGCCCCACATCCATAGTTTACTTTTTTCTTGTTCTACTTGTAGTTTTAACTTCTTTTTTCCCCAATTATTAAGTTACAATTTTTAAAGATGGCTATTGTGGGTTCTTGGTTGGTTGAATTCCACAAATAGCTCAGTTTCTGACTTGGGTAGCTAGTAAGTGCCATCTAATGCTAAAAGGGCTCTCATTGTGGGTCATGTGTATCTCTGATTGACAGAGGGTCAGTCAGCCTTTGTTATGTGTGCCCTCCTAACTCCTGGCCTCAGTCTGCAGCCTCTATAGTTTGCCAGAAAAGACCCTGTCAATGGTGGTAAATATTATTGATCAGGATGATGCCCAGTAGAAAAAGAAAGCGTTAGGAGGTTGAGCCCAACTGGCTCCATGTCCAGGCACATCCCCAATCCCATTCCTCAGAGAGAAGCCTGTGTCCAGAGGCCCAGGATGCTCACGAAGACAATTTTATAACCTTGGGGAACAGCTTTCCTATGCAACCAACAGGAAAACCTGGGTGTAAGGACAGTCACTGGCTCAGATTACACAAGGGATGGGTGCTGTTGTGAGATCCAAACCCATATATTCTGGGCTTTCGCCTCTACAGTGTCCTGCCTGTCACCTGCCTTGAGGGTGATACTTGCTGTAGCTGAACTTTCCATCCCAGCTCAAACTAAAAGGGAATCGTTAGGAGTCCACAGGAGAGCTTGGAAAACTACGCTCACCCAGAACTGTTTTTTAAAACAAATCTCTTGGTGTTCTTGATTTTTCTTACTGATAAAAACGGACGGGAAAATGAAAGTTCCCGTAAATGGAGTGATTTTACTGTTTCGAGACTTATTTGAAATTTCCAGCTCTATTTACTCTCGAATCTTTAAGACCCCATGCTTGTCCTTTTTAGAAAATTAGACCTTAACTTGCAAGTGAGTTGCAATTACAAGAAGTTTTAAAATCTAATTTTAAATCAAACTTGGACATTTTCCATCACTGCCACAGCCTTGGGAGTCAGTGATGAAGCAGTGATTGGCCGACACAGCAGAGCTACAGATGGGGCACCCACATCTGGGGTGAGGTATGTTTTGGACTATCTCTGAAAATAGTTTAGCAGCAACTTCAGAACAGAAACAAGATTTCTGGGAAAACACTTAAACTGCTTATGAGAATAGAGTGTTTTCAAGTATTCTCAAGCATCTATTTCCATGCAAATCATAGGCAAACTAATTAAAACGTCAGTCGGGGCAGTGATCAAAGGCAGATTCAAAAGGATTTCCACCAATCAGCCTGGGCATAGCTAATTCTGTTCGCTTTTAATGTAAAGGTGGAAAGGCTGGGTTACATTCAAAGAGAATGACACAAGAATGACTTTCAAATACTTACAATGGACTGCCTCCAGATTAGTGTGGCTTTTCACAAGGAAACAAAAGGATCTCCGGTGAGAGGGAAACAGGGATCCTGGAGGTCCCCAGGTCCCCGGCCAATCAGCCTAGCTGAATTGATGACTTCCAGATTCGGTGATATACCCTGCCTCAAAAAATAAGGTGGAGAGAAATTGAATTGGACACTGACCTCTGGCCTCAACATGTGTGTGCATGCACACACACTTACACACACATACACACACACATGTGCATTCACACATGAGTATGTACATACACCACTCAAAAAAGAAAGGAACACCCACCTGTTTAGTAGGTGCTCTGTACTGGATATTCTCACTTTTTTTTTTTAAACCCCACTTAATCCTTTTACAGCTGTGATGATCCCTGACTTGCAAATGTAGAAGAGTGAAGCCTAGACAGCAAAACAAATAATGATTGTATTGAGGCAATTGGGAGTCCCCATGAGAACACAAAAGCCAGCAGCATTGCATGTAGAACACCCAATGCATTTCAAAATTATTTAACAAAAAGAAATGGGGTGAGAGATGGAGAATTTGCATGATCCTGAAGCAACTTTCCACAAGATCCTTGCTAATCACGTAGAAGAATAGAACAGTGGAGAAACCCAGCCACAGACACTGTCTCAAGATTCCTTGACCACTAATGATACATATCCAATTGAGTCCCTACTTAGTCTGCTTAAAGAGGTGTGGTGTCACCTCTGTGTGTTCTTGTCACAGAGGCAAACCTGAATCTAGTAATGGGAACATGTCAGACATAGCCAGTTTGAGGGACAGGCAATGCTCTAGAAAGTGTCAGGGTCGTGAAAGATGAAAAATCTGAGGAGCTCTGAACATTGGAGAAGAGACAATTCTAGTGAATATGAGACTGGAAAAAAAGGAAAGTGATAGGAAAATAGTAAAGCGTCAATGATGCATTTTTTTTATAGTCAACTAGTTCAATAGTAACTCAACTGTACAGTTGAGTTCGTTACTGTGTCAGTGTTTATTTCCTGGGTTTCTTACTTGTGCTATGATTGTGAACAGTATTCACATCCAGGGAAGGTGGGCGAAGAATATGTGGGAACTCTGTACTATTTCTACAGCTTTTTGGTAAATTTAAAATAACACAATGAGCTCAGAAAGGCCGAGTCACTTGTCCAAGGTCACAGAGTAGCTAAGTGGCTATCAGAGACTGGGTTTGTCTTCAGTCTGTCTTTTCTTACTGCCTTTCTGCTTTTTAAGTTATGAAGACAACTTCCCAATAAAGCAAGAAGTTCTGATTCAGAATTTAATTAACCTTAATCTCTTTGCATGTTTTTCTCTAGGTGTCATGAGTATATATCCTTTTTTATTTCTATTGCTATTTTTTTTATCTAGCTTCTATTTACTAGACTTCTGTCACCAGTCCCCCATTCATTCATTCATTCATTCATTTCATTCAAGACATACTTCGTGCAAGCCTACTGGGCTTTTGCCTTCTCTCCTCACTCCACGATGATAGACCAAACATGGATTTTCAAATCAGAAACCAGCAATATTTCACCCTGGAGCTTAACAACATGAACCCACACTTTGGTCTCGTCAAAATTAGAAGCACTTCTCTCCAAGAGTAGGAAATATGTTCCTCAGCACATTACAGGACCCTAAAGAGAAGAAGGACAGCACCAGCCATTGCAGGGCGCTCGTCCCCGGGGAGAGGCAGATAGATGTGTTTATTGGTGCAGTCAGTCGTCCCGGCCCATTTATTCAGCGCTCCTCAGGAGCAGGCCAGTTGGTGGATGTGCTCTAAGGAAAGTAAGTAAGAATCTGCAGCTGCCAGAAGCTACCAGGGGCAGACACACAAATAACTACCAAAAAAGGCAGGGAGCACATGGCGCGTGTGTGCTGCAGACAGCACCGGTGGCGGTGCAGAGGTGGGAGGTCACAGCCCCCTCTGCTGAGCTCGGGAGTCTGGGGCTGGGCCTTGAGTGACAGACCATACTGGGGAGAAATTGTGGGACAGGAGGGACATTCTGACAGGAAGACAATCCACCGAATGTTTTCTGTCCTGAGCAAGACTTCCTGGCATAGTGAGGTTGCTCCCTCTTGAATGCCAGCAGAACCTATGAGCTAGACGTTTCCCACGTCCATCCCAACAACTCTGTACACACGGACTTAACTGTAACGAGGGGAAAGGGAAGAGAATTCCTGATGCAATGTTGCATAATGTTTGTTCTGAGGAAAGTATGGCGAAAATGCAGCTCAGGGAGGAATCATGAAACAGCTGGACAGGTTTTGCTGACATGAAGGAAGGCCAGGAGATAAATCGCCGACCGCATTTCTTCACATGCATGCCCTCCCACCCCCAGCTCTGTAAGACTAAGGCGCCCTTTAGGCAGGCACTGTTTCCTGCGCTTCACCTTGAGAATACCCAGAAGCCCATGGGAGGGGGAGGCATCAGATTATACTGAATTCAGCCCTGCATGTTTGGCCTGAGAGACAGATCTTTCTGGACCTTTTTAGCCTGGACCTGTCCCTCAGGCCACAATCTTGACCTTAAACTCCCAGGACCCAACGTGCCCTCTCTCCCCTTGGATGAGCTGCCTCGCTTCCTGCCCACACACGAAGCCTCTTTCTCAGAGCCTCAGATATTCCTTTCACCCTGTCTTCCTTTACTCAGTTTCTGCTGCTAAGCCACATTCTCTTTGATCTTGCTTTGCTTTTATTCCCCTTACAATAAATTCCCAAGCCTTCTTCCTTTTCTAGAAGAGACAGGGGTATGTCCCTATGTCTTCTTTACCATGGAGATCAGAAGCAGCCAAGAAGATGCCAGTAGAGACTGAAGTCCCCACACACACACTTTACTTTTCCCTTGTGCCCTTTCTCAGAATGTCCAGGGTGTGACATGGGGTAAGGGGGGAGCTTTCTAGGGTCATAGTTCTGAGTCTTTACTCCCCAAACTTTATGCCCTATAATAAGGCCTCTGCCCTTGTGTGTTGTTTATCTGTGACAACTGGGATCTGTTCCTAAAGTGACATTGGACTCCACAGCCCATCACTGCTCACACTATGGCCACACTCTCTTTCATGTCACAGATAGTTGCTGTCTCTGGCTGGGGAGCCACATTCAATTTCAGGAGCCTGTAACAGCAGTTTTCATATTGAGTAATTCTTGGCAAGACCGCTTGTCTGGGCTCCTCTTCCATACCAGCCGGCATGAAGGCAGGTCTTTAGTTCTGCATTGAAGCCCTAAGTAACGCAGGAACCCCACAAGCCTCTGGATCCCGCTTATCTTTACTTATGTGTGGCTGACTGTGTCATTCACCAACCTGCTTCTCTCAGACACACAAACTCGGTGGTCTGGAGCAACACTCTGTTCTTGCTTATCCTTTCCACCTGGCAAATCTCATGAGATGCATCAGTTCAGCAGTTCAAAAGTCGTGTCTATAAAGAATAGGCACAGCCGTATTCCTAGGGAAAAGGCAAACAAGAAAAATAAGCCACGTTTCTAGCTGACAGTGGTGATGCACACCTTTAATCCCAGAACTTGGGAGGCAGAGGTAGGTGGATCTCTGAGTTCAAGGTCAGCCTGATCTACAGAGAGAGTTCTAGAATAGCCAGGGAAACACTGAGAAACCCTGTCTTGAAAACCCACAATAAGAGCAAAGCAGTCTGAGACAAGCACCACCCCTACCCCCAGCTCCCCAATTCCTTCTATATTTCCCAAGTGACAGCCATCCCGACAGCTGATTCTGACACCTGGAAGTCTGCCTTGTTGGCACTGCCAACAGTTTTTCCAGAAAGCAGAACATAGATCATGGGGCAGTGGTGAGGTATGGTCCTTCCCTTGAAATGCTTTGGGGAAATAGTTCTAAACTTACATAGCCAACTGTGTTGAGAAATGTTTCCCATCAAAGTCTTTCCCCATTTTGTAAAAGCAGGCAGCTGAGCAAACGGTCTGTTCAGGGCTACTGCACAAACTCTCTTCTTCAAACGAATACATGTGCAGGCAGAGGGGCTGGTAAGGATTCTTGAGCAAGTCAAATTTCAGCTCACTGGAAAACCCACTTTCTCCTTGACAAAAGCATGTCTCCCAGGGTCACATGTCTCCCAGTTGTGCTCTTCTCTCCCAGAGCAGTGTTGACTGGAGACCGTAGGACACACCTGTAGTTCCAGCTACTCCAGGGGTGAAAACTGAAAAACACTTGAGTCCAAGAGTTTGAAGACAGTCCCAGCAACATACCAAGACACCATCTAAAAACAAAAGGCTGCAATGGACAATGGCTGCACAGCAACATTCTAAGAGCCGGCTCATCTGCTTGTGGTTATCAATACTGGAGCTAGCTGATAGCAAATCTCACTCACAGTAGCATTAGTAGTGGCCGGGGATGGCACATTGCCACTTGGGGGCAGCTTTGGAGACTACCTGCTTGGATTTAATTCACCTTGCCCAGTTATCTAACCCGGCACCAACTACGGACTCCCTCACCTTTCCAGTCTTAGATATTGAATTTAGGACCTCATGCATGTGGGGCAACACTCTACCACTGAGCTACAGCCCTGGCCTGAATCCCTCCTCTTTAAAGGGAGGTGATATGTTAGTTAGCTTTGTGATGCTGTGGCCAAATACCTGAGAAATATGACTTAAGGGAATAGGTTTGATTTGGAGTCATAGTTCCAAAGGGTTCAACCCACAATCATCTGGTTCTGTTTCTGGGCCCAGAGTGAAGCAGAACACCATAACAATGGGAACACATTCACCTCAGGAAGCAAGACAGAATGCCCATACATGTAAGCTGTCTTCTTTTTCCTTTTCTTCCCCATCTAGACCCACTGGCCTTCGGGGTGATGCCACCCACGTCCAGAGTAGGCCATCCCCATTAGGAAATGCTTTCAGGAAGCATCTTCACTGGCTCCCCTAGAGGTAGAGGCATACTTTACTAATCTAGGTGCCTCTCAAGCCAATCAAGCTGACAATCAAGATAAAACGTCACAGGTGATAATAGTACCTGGCCCAGAAAGATAGTGTATGGAAAAGACTAAGCAGAGAGCAAAGGCATGGTGGTTATTCCATGTTAGAAGAAAGCAAAAACAAAACCCCACTAAGATTAACTATTTTCCAGAATAACTACTGATAACAAGTTCCATTATAACTTTATTTTTATGTTCACCAGCCACTTAACAAGCCAGAACAAGGTGTTCTGGCTTCCTGAGCTGTGGTTTTGGTGTAGTCTTTCTTAACTGAACCCTGAGAAAGCCTTATGTCTGCAATTGGTTGTCTTCCTCTGAAGGAGACCATTTTCTTCCCAAGAGGATTCAGAGCAGCTCTCTGACTTCAACTTTTTCTGATACTGAAAACGTAGCACCTCCTTCACACTGGGAGACACACAGGAGGACTGCTTTTTTCTGTCTAAAAGTGCATCCAGGAACACTTGAATGCTGAGACTGATAGAAATAAGAATGGTGACCGTGGAAATGAAAATAGGCAAGGATTGTGACAAACATAAGTATGTTGTTGCTATCATTGTTATCAGAAATGGTAAAAATGACCCAGAGAAACTGCGGTAGCCCTTCAAGGCCTTGGTGATTGGATTACCTTGATGGCCTTGGACTTGGTGGGAAAGCTCAGACAAGCTTTAGTCAGAGACTGGGCATTTGAGCCTCTCTGTGACTGTATTAGCTGACCCTATTAGGATATTTGATTCAGCTCTTTGAAAAACCACTGTCTCAGAGATCTTTACTGCTCGTGTAAGAGCCAAGGAGGAATGTATTTATGCTTTGCCAGGGATCTGCATTTGCCCAAAAGATTTAAACAGCCATAAATCCAACTGCCATCCCAATGCTTCTCTTGGGCATTTTTTGTACCGGCTTATGTCTCAACTGTGCTTGGGGCACAAAGGTCCATCATAGTGCAGTACAGGCAAACTCTCTGCCCTGCCAGAGTTTATGTTCTAACAATGCCCGAAAGGCATCTCAAATATGCCCCAAACAGAACTATTGCCTCCTCCCTCTCAGTTCACATAGCATCCAGCATTTTCTCCACATCCCCAGTACAGTCATCTTTCTCTGTACCCATCATCCTTAACAATGTCACCCTCTGCCCAGGTGCTCAGGTCAATAACCTAGGACTTATCTTTGGTTTGCTGTTTTCCTGAGCCCCCAATTTCTAAACCATCAGCGAGCCCTATTCATTCTCCTGAGCCAGACAATTCTTTCCCATTCATCTGTCACCACCTTGGAGGCAGCTGCCATGGCATCACGTCCCTCCTGCTGTCATGTTGTCATGCTCTGTCATCTGCTTTCAAGCCTGCCGCCAGAGTGATAAGTTTGTAAGTGTAAACATCATGCTTCTTTGCTAAAAGTCCCCTAATGGCTCAATCCTGCCTGAGTTTGCTTCCACCTGCCTTTCCATCCTAACTTTATACTGCCCCACCCATTGTCTCCCTGGCTCTGGTCTAGCTACACAGACTTTCTTTTTACTCCTTGAATGTATTGCTCCACATAGCCCCTGTACTTGGTGTTCTGTCTGCCTAGGACTTGCTTCTCTGTGTTATGCCACATCTATAGACTTGCCTTGATCAAATTTTAGCTCAAAGTTCAAGGAAACTATTGACTTGGGTTGGGTTTTTCTTTTTTCCTCCTCCTCCTATCTCTTTAGATTCATTTTTTCTAACTTGTTCATGGCTTTATCTCTCTTTCTTTACATAGTGCCAAACACGGAGTGCTTGTTCAATAAGTAAGTACTTAATAATTTATTATTTATTGAAAAAGATGCCGTTTTAAAGGGATTTACAATTTAGTACAAGACATATAAGCTCTAAAATATTGAATAAACATACTAACAGTATGGGAGGGGTGGTAATGAACAAGCACTCTGGGTTAGTGGGAAAAGGGGGGTTCTACTGTAAAGTCTGGTCATAAGCCTAGGTCCCAAATCATTCTCACTGTGGGACTCTAGGCAAGTGTGATAGTTAATCTTCATCGTCATGTTGACTAGCTTTGGGATCACTTAGGAGACACACCTCTGGGAACACAAGTAAGAATCAGTCTAGAGAGGTTTAACTAAGAAGAGAAGACCCACCCTGAATGTGTATGACACTATCCCATGGGCTAGAGTACCAGATTGAGTCCAAGGGGAGAAAGAAGAAGGTGAGCTGAGTACCAGCATCCATTTCTCTCTGCTTCCTGACTGAGGATACAGTGGGACAAAATGCCTCATGTTTCCTTTTGTCAGTTATTTAATCACAGTGATGATGATAATAGTGACTGATACAGCAAGTAAGTGACATAATTTCAGTTTCTGTTTCTCACTTTTAAAATGTAATAATTTTATCAATTGTATGTGATTCTTGTGACACTTAATGTATCTAAAAGCACAGGATAGGGTCTCAGTAAATGACAGCTAAAATGATTCATGCCAAGTGAGAGACAAAGGCTATGTGCATGAGAGTCACAGGAGAGCAGGTCACAAGGAGCATTTTCCTTGGACGTGTCCCCAGTGTAGTGCTTCGGGTGGGAAGTGGGCGGGGGTGGCTTTACCAGGAGCAGCGTTAACTCAGCCTCAAGGAGATTTGAGGGCGATGAGATGCCATCGTTCACCAAATGCAATTTCTCACCAGCTCTCTCTGAAGACTTTGAGCCCACACTCATCTAATACATGTTTCTCTAAGGTAAGATATACTCATTAAGAAGCCTTCTTAAGTCTAAGTCACATTAATAATGATAAGCAAATCAAATTATCCTATCAAAAGGAAAGAGAAGTTGGTTAATTTGGCAACTATTTGAGGATATTTATTTTTTTAGTGATAATGCAAAACTACTACTTATTGATACAGAATAATGACTAGAATGTTTTAAAATGAAAAAGATTACACAGTTTGATCTGACTTGCTAAAAACAGTTTCTGAATGTATAACTAGATATACATTCACATAGACAGTAAAATTTTTGCCAAAATTTTAGCATTTGCTCTCTTTTTAAAATTTTTTTCCTTTATATTTTATTTTATGTTATGAGTGTTTGCCTGTATGCATGTTTGTATACCACAAAGCCAGAAGTGTCCACAGAGGCCAGAAGAGGGTGTTGAATATCGTGGAAGTGGAGTTACAGATAGTTCTAAACCACTGTGTGGGTACTGGGATTCAAACCCAGGTCCTCTTAACCAATGAACCAAGTCTCTCCAGCTCCACATTTCCTTTTTTTTTTTTTTTTTTGAGTGATAATAATACACATAGTATTTACCTCATTATTTATCTTAAAATTTTTTCATTGTATGTGGCGCTATTATATAAGTATATTTTCATACAAATATATATTGCATGTTGAGCATATAGCCTGTAATCCCTTAGTCTCCCTCTTATCCCTCTCTTCTTTGTCTTCTTTGTTCCCTCAAATAGTCTTGCTTCTACTTACGATAGATAGATAGATAGATAGATAGATAGATAGATAGATAGATAGATATGTATGTATGTATGGTTTCATGTATTCACATAAAATCCAGGAACCATATATGAGAGAAAATACAAAATTGTCTTTCTGAGACTAGTATAATTCACTTAGTGGATTATGTCCCGTGGTATCCATTTTCCTGCATAAGAACACAAACATTTTTTGAGGAGTCCTAGAGACTGAAACATCCATGTGAAGCAAGTATTTTATCATTGGCCTACAGCCCCAGCCTCTTAATAAATTTATCAATGATAATGATTATGGAGAAAGTAATAATGGAACTGCAGCTAATTCTGTGCCTTGTATTTAGTCAATAACAAATAAATAATGTGTAATCTTTTTTATTTTAAAACATTACAGTCATTATCCTATACTAATAAATGTAGATTTGTATTTTTGCTAAAATTAGGTTAACTTCAAATAGTTGTCAAATGAACCAACTTCCCTTTCTTTTTGATAGGATAATTTCCTTTGCTTATCATTATTAATGTGACTTAGACTGAAGAAGGCTTTTTATGAGTATCTTACCTTAGAGAAACATGTGTTAGATGAATGTGTATTTGTTCTCATTATTTTTTAAATTTCTTTTAATTTTTGAGATTATAACATGATTATACAATTTCCCCCTTCCTTTTTCCCCTCCACACCCTCCCTTACACTCCTCCATGCTCTCTTTCAGGGCTGACCTGATACTGGATAACCAACTGGTATGCTCTTCCCTGGGGCAGTCTATTTCTCTAGCTCTCAGCATTCCTAAATTGCCTACAGTTCTTTTTGTAGGATTGAGGCCTGGGTCCTCATGGGCTTTCCTCTATCTGCTTTAGCATGTCTACTGGTGTTGTCCTTGTTCAAGTCATATTTAAACAGTCATATTTGTGAAATTCTATGCATCTAGCTTCTGGCATTACTAGGAGACACAATCTCACAGCAAATGCCCTGATCCTCTGGCTCTTAAAATCTTCTGCCCCCTCCTCTGCAATGTTCCCTGAACCTAAGGTGCTGAAGGTTTTTGTTGTTTTGTTTCGTTTTGTTTTTTGTTTGTTTTTGTTGTTGTTTTTGAAAATGTAGCCATTGGTAATAGGAACCAAAATTCTGCACTTTGATTGATTGGTTGTAGCTTTTTGTAATGGTCTCTGACGCAAAAAGGGTTTTGTTACTGTTGTTTTATTTTGTTTTGTTTCTTGACAAGTGGTGAAAGCTACACTTGCCTGTGGGCATAAGAAAAATGTTTGGAATATGGTTAGGCATTATGCTGGTTTAGTAAAGTGGTGGTTTATAGGTTCTGCTCCAGGATTCGTGACTTCAATAGCCTTGGGTAGTTAGGTAGGTTTCCAGTACCAGGTGTGACTTTCCCCTTGTTGAGTGAGCCTTAAGTCCAGTTAGAGAGCTATTGACTACTGACAAGGTATATGTGCACTACTGCCTAGCCCTTGTTGTGATTCATAGGCGTCACAGCAGGATAGTGCTGTTAGCTGCTCCCCTCCTTTGGAAGCTTCCATGACACCATCTGGTACTACAAAAGCTAGTCCTCAGGAAGGAGGCTTTCTGATCAGTTCTAGCTCATGGGCCTCTGTGCCCTACCTCTGAAGTACATGGTGCCTTGAGCATTAAAGACTTACCTTCCACCTTTGCGGGGCAACCAAGGGCAATAGCAATAACCTGTGATGCTTTGGGAATCTCTTGGACAACCCTGACCTCAAAAGAGGATGTTTACGTGACTGATGTTAAGGTTTTTTGTTAGATGGTATTTTTAAAGTGTGTATGTGTATACAGACTTATGAACATTTCACGTTTTTATCACATTTAGCTTTCATACAACACCGAAGAGAGGGAATCACTGCATGTTAGTTATTTTTCTATCAGTGTGACAAAATGCCCAGTTTCAGATGCTTGAATATATCTTTGTGGGGAGGTGGAACAGAAAACATGTATCATGGTGGCCAGGAAACAGAGAAGGGACATATCCTCGGTGGCTTGGCCCTCCAGCTAACCCCTTCCTCCTAGGCACTCCTCAATCCCATCAAATTGACAATCAAGGTGAACCACTGCTTTATTTTGATAATAAGAATACTGAGGTTCATAAGGGCTACACAATTTGCCCAATATTACATAGCCACAAAGTGACTAGGCCAAAAGGATATTCAGGTTTTTGTTGATCTCAAAGCCCATACTCTATGCTTACATTTAAATTGCATCTTACAAAATAAATGTGTGTCATGGAATGTTGTTTGTTTGAATATTTCAAAAGTAACTCAGTGAGATCAGGATATGTTCTTCCAGCATGAGTGGGAAGTTTGTGTGTATTCTGTGGAAAGGCAGGACCTGTGGTCTAACATACAAGCCTCACTGTGATCAAACAAAGAGAAGAAAGTTGTTGGTTTTACTTTTTTCCCACTGCTATGTCAGTGCACATGAGGACTCCCATTTGAGCATTTCACAAAAATTCTGAGTGCCTAGAGGCTGGCAATCATTCTAGAACCAGCATGGGAAGCCCTGTGGGTAGGAAGGAGGCGGGCCTAAGCTTGTGTGGGGGGGTGTCTTGCTTACCAAAGCAGCCTGCCTCCAAGTCCCTTGAGAAGCAGGGAAGTAACAAGGAGAGGACGGAGCATTCCACTGGAGGTCAGAGCAGGACAGATGCCCAGGAGAATGAGGTCTAGATCCTTCTCGTCCTGGCTCACGGGTCTGCCCACATGGGCTTACAAAATGAGATCTTAATCCCATTGTTCAGATTCCATAAGCCTCAGGCAATTGCAAATCTCATTCCTTCTCATCTTCCCTCATACTTTAAAAATTATACAGACAGTAAAATTGTGTGTACACTATTAGGGCAGAAGTAAAAAGTGTGCAGGACTGGCTCTGGAGTGGATGCAGTCAAGACATTTATCAAGACACCCAACCTTCTCCAGGTGCCCACAGCCACCATCATTACTGTACTCTTTTAGGGATGACACGACACCCCAATCCATGTTAAAGCTGCCCAGCAAGGAAGAAATTTTTTTTTTTTTGCTGGGCATTAATCCAGGGTCTATATGTACTAGACAAGCTTTGTCAACCGAGTGACACAGTCCTAAGAAAGACTTGGAATTTACCAACATTTCACACATGTGTTTATGACTATTATTTCTGACCTTTCTCCTGCATTATAGAACACGCTTTTCTTACAACTACCAAAACAACAATAACAACAACAAAAGTAAGTGGCAAAAGACTTAAAGTATTCAGTAGTTGAGGGACTGACCTCCTCCCTCCAGGTTGTTAGACAGGGCTGAGAGATAACCAGAGGAAGCCCACCAGAAGACAGCAGGGAAAGTCTATCAGCTGGAGAAAGGAAGACCCAGTAGAAGATCATGACTGCAAACTGTGGGTGATGGGGTCGATTAGGGTGATAGTGAAAATAAGCGGGGAAAATAGATGTTTGAACAAAGAATCCCAGTGTGCCAGTGACTGATTGAGTGAGCAAGGCTGGGTGACAGAAGAGAGTCAAGACTGACTCAGGTTTTCCAGGCAGAATGTTTGGGGTAAGTGGGATGCCTGTGACAACATTCAGATAGTCACAAAGATGGTCTTAGGTAATTAATAAGCATGTACACTGTGTTTCAGACATTCACAAGTTCAAATCCTGCTGCCTCACTCACTCATGAGGGCCTTTGAACAAATTATTTAGCTGTGTTCATTCTATCAACTGTAAAAGAGGGCTGTGTAGTTTCCTCGCAGTAAGTGGCTGTAAAAGTTTATTGAGACAATGAATTTTTAGTTTAGAATAGGCCCCAAACACATGGTAGGTGCTCAATAAATGGCGTATGTTGTTTCTTTTGTTATGAACATTATTACCATCATTGTCATCCTGTAGGATGGGGCCTGCAGGATTTACAGTGACTGTAAAGTACAATCCTAAAGTGCCCCCTCTAGGCAGAGAATAGGAACCTAGAGGTGATGTGCTAGACTGGGGCTATAGATAGGATTGCAGACTCTGCCCTGTAGAAGGGCTGCATGGACCAGGGCAATCAATCTGTTCTCTGAGACATCAAGAATAAGAGAAATTACAGGCTTCAATGAAAAGCATTGGTTACACCCACTGCCATGGTGGATAACAAAAGATGTAGTGAGCAGGGGGTTGTGGATCAGGAGAGGATCAAAGTGAGTGATGGAAACCCAGAGGGGAAGAAACTGCAGGCTGAGTATCACATTTTGCTGAGTCTATGAGGTTGAGAAGTGCATGGAGGCAGAGTTCAGAGTGGCTAGCCCATTACAGGCTGGCATGGAATTGTTCTCCTCACCTTCAAACTGGAACACTGGAAGTGTATCCTGAGTTGACATTTGCAGGAAGATTTCTATAGACTACAGCCTAGTATACACAGACACACACATACACACACACACACACACACACACACACACACACACACACTATATATACAACAATAGTTAAAGGAACAGGCTAGGTGTGGTGATTTGTGCCTCTGATCAAAGTACTTGGAAGGTTTGGAGGCAAGGAGATAAGGAATCCAAGGCAATCAATCCTCAGCCACATATTGAGTTCTAGACCAGTCTGGGCTACATGGAACCTTATCGTAAAAAGAAAGGAAGGAAATAAGTAAGGGAGGGAAGGAGAGAGGGAGGAAGAAAGGAAGGGGCAATATTGCTCAGATTCCAGGCCTCTAAGGCAGTCAATACATTTCTGTGTTTGAAGATTGGGTACTTTGGCTGGGAAAGCTAACCATTAGACTTTAGAGCAAGCTGCCTTTGGAGACATGAGCTTCTTGAACTAGAGGCTTACATGGAGTCTATCTGACTGGCTGCAAAACTGCGATGAAACTCATGACTTGGATAAGAAGTTTTGGCAAGTCAAGCGGTGGTGGTTCATGCCTGTAATCCCAGCACTTGGGAGACAGATGCAGGCAGACCTCTGTGAGTTCGAGGCCAGCTTGGTCTATGGAGCAAGTGCCAGGACAGACTACAAAGCTACACAGAGAAACCCTGTCTCAAAAAAACAGAAAAGAAGAAGTGGAGGAGGAGGAGGAAGAAGAAGAAAAGAAGAAGAAGAAGAAGAAGAAGAAGAAGAAGAAGAAGAAGAAGAAGAAGAAGAAGAAGAAGAAGAAGAAGAAGAAAAGTAGTAGTAGTAGCTTGGCCTATCTCAAATCAAATCGATCCCTCAACCTGTTTTTGTTCATCCTATAAACCAAAAACAGTTTTTGAGAGAGAGTGATGGAGAACAATGGAATCCGGAGGGAGAAGAAGGATATAATATAAATACAGTATTCCTATATGGAATTATCAAAAAAATTTCAGTAAAAAAGACTATTTTGAGACTTGTTGAAGTTATAGGAAATTAATTGCATTATCCATAAATAAAATATTATAGAAATGCAAGCATGCTCATGGTGTTGTTCATGGTGTTGTTCAAACTGTAGTGGTAGAAGAGAACAGAAAAAAAAAAGATCAGATAGTTTGCAAAGCCTAAAATGCTTGTCATGTGTCCTTTCAAAAAAAAAAAAAAAAGGTAGGTCGACCCCCGACCCAAGCCACCCAGTAGAAGATTCTGTGAGGGGAAAAGTTTTTCGATAGTTGTCCTCAGTTCATTCTGTTGCTGTGACAAATATCCCAACAAAAAGCAACACAGGGGAAGGAGAGGTTTTATAGTTCCAAGTTACCTTCCATCATAACAGAGAAGTCACAGAAGCAGGACTTGAGACAGCTGATCACACCACATGCATAGTCATGAGCAGAGAAAAGCAAATGCATCCATGTTGTCTTCTTGCTCACTTGCTCAGCAGGCTACCTTCACATCTATACCGTTCAGAGCCAAGCCTGGAGAATGGTGCTACCCACAACAGGCATGGTAGTTAGCAAT
Source organism: Cricetulus griseus (assembly GCF_003668045.3). Taxonomy (NCBI): domain Eukaryota; kingdom Metazoa; phylum Chordata; class Mammalia; order Rodentia; family Cricetidae; genus Cricetulus; species Cricetulus griseus. The sequence goes on along the minus strand of NC_048596.1, from coordinate 23,146,952 downwards.
CAAGAGAATCCCCCACAGACATGTCCTAATAGCTCAACCTAATCTAGTCAGTTATTGACTGTCATAACAGAAGATCATTGTCATCGCCAAAGCAGACTGCTGTACTGGAGATTAGGGATGTTATGTGGGGGTGGAGTGGTGGCTCAGTGGTTAAGAGCACTGGCTGCTCTTCCAAAGGACCCTGATTCAATTCCAAGCACCTACATGGCATCTTACAACAGTCTGTAATACCAGTTCCAGGGGATCTGACACCTTCACACCAATGCACATAAAATAAAGAAGACAGCATGTTGTGGGAAGGAAATGTAGGGGTGCAGGGAGAAGGTAGAATGAGCAGGTGCTTTGCAGACCAGGGAAGTGTTTCAGGAGGGTAGGGAAATATGAGCTTGTGTTAGAAGAAACAGAAACGCTTTTTCTGTTCTTGATGAGCAGATAGTATTCATAATATCTGCTTTATTTTACAGCCCAGTTAAACATATCTGTTGTCATATCTCTCAGCAAGAGGGGATTTTCTAAATGTTCTTGTTTATAAATGTGCAGAGGATTTTTGCACACAGAGTCATGCTTTTGTTGGCCAAAGAGAGTGAGCACTTGCTAGTTCTCTGGCAATCCTAACAAAAATACTGAAGTGTATTTATACACTGGGGGCCAAGACGCATTTCAAAATGACATTGCTCAGATGCATGATGAGCCTTCCTCTTCTGCCTCCACTGGGCTTAGCAACCCTGTCATGGCCCTTCCTCCGAAATCTACTTCTGCAAGAACCTTAGCTGACACCCTCTGTAGTCATATAAACACAAAGAGGCTTCCCTGCCGGGATGCTTCATAGATTGCTCACCAGCCAACGAGGGGAGGTAAGCAGCCTACGTCTGCTGAAAATATTGTACAAAATTAACTTTTTAAAACAGATTTTTTTCTTGCATTTTACAGTGTGATTTTTATCAACATCTCCTAACAGTCACAAAAAAAATATTTGCTTCTCACTGGTTTAAGTGTAACTGCACTGGAGACTGAATTACAAACCCTACACTGGAGCTTAGTCACGGCTCTTAACTTTACACAAGAAACTCATGACGTGGTCAAGTGCAAGTAACTTTTGGTTATCTGTGCCAATGAGAAAAGCAGATACACAGCTAATAAAAATCCACACAGAAAGAAATTATCATACCTGTTACCCTGTTCTGGGGTGATTGTGTGGCAGTTGTTAACAGCTTCTTTCACCTGGTTTTAGATTTTATTCTTTGTCCCCATTTTAACCGTCTAAGATAACTCTGTGGTCTTAACTTTTTAGTAGGTCCTTACAGGGGACTAAGTGGCATCCATGCATGTTACCCCCATTTGGTAGATGTTGCCACAATATACTTGTCTTGCTGTCTCCCCTTCTAATCTGTCCATGCCCATTTCACACATCAGTCTCGATGCCTCTCTGTCAAATTCTACCAACATTCCAGGGGACTTCGGTGTTCCGGAGGGTACCCCTCACGTAGTGCACAGACCATCGTCAGCCTCAGAAAAGGGTGTTGGTTGGGAAATTTGCATCCAAACCACAGGTTTGCCATTGTCTGCCTGTAGACTCCAGAAGTTTCCTAACCAGTGCATTTATCTGTAAAGTGGCACAAGCAATGTCCATCTGGTACACAAGAATTCTATAATGACTTTAAAGAGAGTTTAAGGAAATGTGTTTTGAGGTGGCTAACCCATAGTCAAGCACTCATTAAATAGCTAATAAGGAAAATAGTAAATGTAAAAAGCATCTCTAGATCACTTACTTTTAGAACAAGAAAAGAATCTCCTTGCTTCAAATACTGTCATATTTTAAGAATGTTGATGCCTTCTTCATAGAGAAGCCGTCAAATTTTTATTACTATTTCTTTTATTTCATTTCCTCCTTTCAAACTCTCCCATATTCCCTTTCTTGCTCTATTTCAAATGCACAGCTTCTTTTTGCATTAATTGTCATATACCTGTGTGTGTGTGTGTGTGTGTGTGTGTGTGTGTGTGTGTGTGTGTGTGTGTGTGTGTGTGTTTCCTGCTCAGTCTGTACAGTATTATTTGATATGCTCCAATTAGTATGCTCCTCCCTGGGGAAGACTATCCTGCTCTCAGGATTCCTTAGTTTCCTATAGTTGTTAGGGTAGCATTGAGGCCTGCTCGCAGACTTTCCTGGATTCACTTTAGCATGTCTGTTGGTGTTGTCCTTGTTCAGCTCATGTTCAGGCAGTCCTGTTGGTGACAATTTATGGGTGTAGCTTCTGACTTTACTAGGAGACACAATCTCATAGAAAAATCCCTGATCCTCTGGTTCTCAGAGTCTTTCTACCCCCCTCTTCCCTGAGCCTTAGGTGCAGGAGTTGTTTTCTAAATGTAGCCATTGGGAATGGACTCTACAACTCAGCGTTTTGATTGATTGTGGTTTTCTGTAATAGTCTCCATCTGTTGCAAAGAGAAGTTTTTAGATGAGGCGCTAGGACCACACTTATGTGTGGGTGTAAGGACAAATATTTAGAATGTAGTTAGGAATTATGCTGGGTTAGTAAAGTGGTGGTTGTAAGTTCTCGTCCAATATCCATGACTTCACCAGCCCTAAGTAATTGGCTAGGTTTCCATAGAAGCCATCAAGATTTGAGGGAAACAAAGGCCACATGTTGAGAAATTCAACACGCTTTTGTGGGCTCTTTGAATGACTGACAGTGCTGCAAATATCAGTGTTGGTTCTACTGCCTGTAGAAGGATCCACAGACTACAGAAACCAGACTGAAAGTTTCTTCGACAGTCTTTCACCATGCCTCCTTTCAAATGTTTAAAAACAAATAAAACAAAACAAAAATCTCAGCAACTTATATCTATATGCAGTATGGTTTGGAAGTTGAAAATATAATTGATAGCAAGAACAAAAGTATCTAAAAACATGATAGGTCATCTCCTCTACTTATTCTGCTCTTTCTAGCCAAGATGGGCACGCCCTATTCCAGAGCTGGGAAAATCTAAAGAAGGGCTGGAGGGTTGGTCCAGAGCTTATGGCCTCTGTAAGACTGCTCTGGCTCTCGTAGAGTTGTTATAATCAACAAAAATAATATATGATGAAGTTGAAGTTACAGGCTGTTGTGAGCTGCCTGATACAAGTGCTGGGAACCAAACTGAGATTCACAGAAAGATCAGTGTGTGTTCTGAACCTGAGTCATCTCTACAGCCCCATATTTTGAGTTTGGACAAAACGTTATATTGTTTAATAACCACCATAATCAAGACAGAGAACACACTCCCATCCCAGAGGTTCCCTCTGTGGCTCATCATCTACTACCTGATTGCTCTCTACATCTTTTTCTTTATCAGAATGTCATCAAATATCATCCTACAGCAGGCTCTTTTCATCCTACGAGATGCTTTGGAAGTCCCCCTGCACTATCACATGTAGCAGTAATTTGATGTGATCTGAGTAGTATTCCATCGTATGGATATGCCACAGCTTATCCATTTATCAAATAGAGGACATGTGGGTGATTTCCCATGTTTTTATGATTAAGCCACCAGAAACCTTTTGAAGCAAACAAAAGCAGGTCTTCACTGCACTTAGGTATTATGCAGTGTTATGTAACGTGGCTGTGTCAGCTGGCAGTAGTTCTCATTGCTTTACATTCCTATAAGCACTTGCTGTAGTCACAGACCTCACATTCCTTTTCTATAAATGACACAGTTGCTAACCTTAGTATTATTATAAAGATACTTACTTTTTCATAAACCTATCTCCTCTTTCAACATAAAGAGAAATAGAAAGACCTCTGATATCTTTTTAAAATTTTCTTTTTTAAGTTAATTTTTTATTCAAATTAAAAACAATCTTATTTTACATACCAATCCCAGTTCCCTCTCCCTCTCATCCTCCCATGCCCCCCACCATCTCCCCATCCCATCCAACATCCACTCCTCAGGGAGGGTAAGTCCTCCCATGGAGGATCATCAAAGTCTGTAACATTATTTGGGGCAGGACCTAGACCATCCCTTATGTATCTAGGTTTAGAGTATCCCTCCATGGGGAATGGGCTCCCAAGGCCCATTCGTGCACTAGGGATTGTGCCCTAGGGATAAATACTGGTTCCACTGCCAGAGGTCCCAACTGACGCCCATGTTCAGGGGCCTAGTTCTGTCCTAGGCTGGTTCCCCAGCTGTCAGTCTGGGGTCCATGAGCTCTCACTTGCTCAGGTCAGCTGTTTCTGTGGGCTTTCCCAGCATGGTCTTGACCCCTTTGTTCATCACAACTAGATTCCAGGTCGGCTCAGTGCTTAGCTGTGACTCTCTGCTTCTGCTTCTATCAGCTATTGGCATTTAAGGTAGTCATCAATCTCATTATAGGGGAAGGGCATTTAAGGTAGCCTTTCCAGTGTTGCTTAGATTCCTAGTTGGGGTCATCCTTATGGATCTCTGTACAATTCCCTAGTGCCAGATTTCTCTTTAAACCTATAATGGCTCCCTCTCTTTGCTTGCTCTCCTCTATCTCTCTCCCCACTCAATCTTCCTGATCCCTCATGTTCTTATCTCCCCTCCCCTTCTCCCATCCTCTTTCTCCTATCTCCCTCCCCCCTCCCCTATGCTCCCAATTTACTCAGGAGATCTTGTCCCTTTCCCCTTCTCAGGGAGTCCATGTCTGTCTCTCTTAGGGTCTCCTTGTTTCCTAGCTTCTCTAGGTTGTGAATTGTAGGTTGGTTATCCTTTCACACATCTTTAATCCCAGCATTTGGGAGGCAGAGGCAGGGGGAATCTCTGTGCATTCCAGGCCAGCCTGGTCTACAAAGCTACACAGTGAAACACTGGCTCAAAAAAACAAACAAAAAAAAGTGACTGAGAAGGGACTGGGCATGGGATGATGAAGGACCTCAGACAGAAGACTTTTTTTTTCTTTTTTTTTTCTTTTTTTTTTTTTTTTGCTGTAACAGGGTTTCTCCATGTAGCCCTGGCTGTCCTAGAACTCGCTCTGTAGACGAGGCTAGTCTCAAACTCAGAGACCCACCTGCCTCTACCTCCCAAGTGTTGGGATTAAAGGTGTGAGCCACCAGCACCCAGCCTCCAATAACAATTTCCCCCACTGAAAAATCCTCTCTGAGGAATTTCAGTTTATTCTTGAATTTTTGGAAAAGATATGCTCATTGAAGCTCTTTGGCTTTGAACTTAATGAGCCTTACATGAAATATTTATTATGAACGTTTTATTGCCACTCACTAAGCAACCCACAGAAAAAGATGATTGCAGGTATCAGACCAATTGTCTGTTTCAAAAACGGAAAGAAATATGGAGAAGAAATTGTTATTTTAAAAGACAGTAGATCACCATTTCAAACACTGGGCAAGAAACCAAAGGCTTGTCCTTCTGCCAGATTAAAGACAAAATCCAGCTTGGCTTTAGCTTGTTGTTTCAAATGTTCCTTAGTTTTTCCTTTCACCTTAATGAATAAGAGCAAATAACACCAACTTTAAAAGGTTGCTTAATGCAACTGTTTAAAGTTTGTTTCATATGACTGGCATGCGTAGAAGAGATCTGCACAATAAATACCTAGACCAACTTTATTCCTGAAAGCAGGCAACCTGACCCCGCTTGCCAAGGTAGGAGCTGGGGCTCCCCTTAGTTCCCTCTCTCTCTCTCACATTCTCTTGTCTAGTTTCTTCTTCTGGGTGGCACTTGGAATCTGTACCCAGTATTCCTCTCTAGGTCACTTGGCAAAGTCTATGCTCAGTTGGCCATTTATACTTGGTGACAGTATGAGAAAATCCTGGTCAATATAATCAGTCTAAGCACAGCATAAGTAGGCAGCTGCCTTCAGGAATAAAGTTGGTAAAAGGTCCAGGTATTTGCTGTGCAGACCTGCTCTACACGTGGCAGTTATATTAAACATTTAAGTCAGTTTAGGCGCAACAGAAGGGGGGCAGTTTCCATGGCATGCGTCCACTGGCTTGTTTTATGAGAACTGTCTCATCACAGTGGCCATCTGAAACATCACCTCCAAAGCAGCCCGACCCAGGGTACCAAAGCTGTTTGCTGTACCCATTTAGCACCTTCAGCAGATACTCTGTCCTTCAGGTTTCTCTTTGTGATTCTCGCCTCCTTGGTGAAATGAAATAGAATTGGTCTATGGTAGTGGCACTAACTTGATCATGGATACACTAACTACAATTAGTTGTTTTCTCCACCAGTACCTCTCTGGACTCCTTCTACATTTGTCCTGTTTATCTATACAGCAAAACATGAAGGTACAAGTAGGATTATTTAGTCCATATTGCAGTTTTATGTAGAAATTACTAATTTATATCCAATTCACTGTCTACAAGTGGTGTGGTAGCCTAATTTCCCTTTGTGTGCATCTGAGTGTGGTTCTAGAGGTTGAATGCAGAGTTTCACACATGCTAAGCATATCTGTACCACTGCGCCACATACCGATCCTCTAAATAACATATAGAGTTCGTCGGGTTGCAATAAACTTATTGTCTCTCAGCTTCTGGTGATCCCCCACCACTCTTGGGGACCATAATATAATAATCAGGAATGCCTTAATTCTTAATGCTGTTTCATCTATGGCATCATAATTACACATAAAATTCTGTGTGGAATCTGAGCCTCCATATGAAGAAATAAAAAAAGATATAAGCAGGCTGGGGGGTATAGCTCAGTTGGTAGAGTGTTTTGCCTAGCAGACAAGCACTGGGTTGAATCCTCTCAAAACCTGGATGTAATGATTCACCCGAGCATACACCAGGTGGAGCCAGAAGGATCAAGGTTCAAGGTTTGTCTTCGGTTACATTGCAAAGCCAATGTGAAATATATGACACCTCTATTTTTTTTTTTAAGGAACAGAATAAAACAAAGATGTGAGGGTGTGTCTTCCTCACTCCTGGACTCAGCCTTGTGTGCTAACAGGGGTGGCAGAGAGAAGAGTACTAGGGCCCCACGTTTGGCTGCCCTTCCCAGGAACAGAGAGAGCAAAAACCAAAACAAGTTCAGTCAATAGTCAAAGCATGTGAAGGCAAAAGACTTATTAGTCCCTAGTTTGAAATAGTTTCAGGTAATGGGAAGGACAAGAAGCCTCGGATCTTCGCCTAAGTCCTTCCACTTACCAGCTGTTTTTGGCTTTAGCAAAGGGAACTTTGTTGGCCTTTGTTTTCTGTTCCTATAAATAATAAAATGGCAGCACCAAACTGCTGGTGTCATATTTATGTTTCTTTCTACTTGTAAATGGGAGGGGGTATTTTGTGGAAGCTTTAAAAATCACAGAATAGGAAGTTCTAGAATCTTGAAAATAAGAAAATAGATGCTACCAACTACGAAGTTGGACAGTTTTCTAAAAACCCAGGGGGGGAAAAAATTATCATGGATAATGTTGTTCTCGTCATTGGAAAAAAGAGGGGAGTGAAAAGGCAGGAAAAGAAAAGGGAGAGAAGAGAGAGAGAGAGAGAGAGAGAGAGAGAGAGAGAGAGAGAGAGAAAGAGAGAGAGAATGGGGCAGAAAAGCAAGAGTATGCTAAGTCAGAGTCCATGATGCCTCCTACAGCTCATGGCTTGTGGCTGGTATCTTCTAGGGCAGAAGCCTTCGCAGGACAAATCTCCCTTGGGCTGTGTCTTGTAGAGAGTCTTCATAGAGGCTGTAGTTCAAAGCATGTCTCTAAGTACTCTGATACACTGATGCGGGCCTGCCCAGGTATGCTGCTCACTGACAGTCTTTCTTGGCCAAGGCATGAGTCCTAAGGAATCTAAGGAATGGATGCCTGGTGTGAACCTGGAGTGTCTGCCTGGAATTCCATGCATGTAGCCAGTGTCTTGACAAGTGTGATATGCTGCAGACAGTTTAATATTGATATCCTTGGCAAGGCCTTTGACATGCTAAAGCAATTCAGATTTGTAAAAGTCGTCCTTCCCGCCAGCTTTCCAGGCCCCAGGCCACTCTTCTCTTGAAGCCAATGACCGGGATTTTTAAGGCAACCCACAGTAAGGTGAGGAAGGAGCAGACTTTGTTTACTATTGTTCCCTTGTTGATCTGCTTTTTCTGCAAGCATATATTACTTTCTATGATAAACCCAGGGCAGGTGATGAGGAGAGGAAAGAAGATGACATGAAGGACCATTGCATGGAAATACATCTGAAAAGGTCTGTTTAACCCATGAAGCGTAGACCAGTCTTGTCACTTTGATGCAATTCCACAGATGGTTGAATGACTAAAGAAATGGGACACAGAAAGGAGGATCAGCTGGCAAGGATCTGGTGGTAGATGCTACATGGCCACCTCACCTAAGAAACAACCTATCGTGGCTTCTTTAAACCTCTCTGCTATGATGAGGACAGCATCCCTCCAGCCTTTCCAAGATGAGCAGTCCCAGGTCTACCTCTGGGTCCCCTGTCAACTGGAATTACATTTCAGAGCTAGGCTGCTAGAGATGGCTCTTCTGATCCAGCCTGACTGGAAACAAGCTCTTCCTGCCTTCCTCAGCCAGCCAGCAGTTGTTTTTTGAGGGTGTGCCTGTAATACCATCCATTCGGTCATTCAGTCATTTGTCCAGAAATGCTGATTGGATGCCATGCATTGTTTTAGGCTCAGGGGATCTTGTAGTACAAGCTGGACAAAATTCTGACTCTCATGGATCTCACATCTTAGTTAGACAGACACATGCTAAGTTGCAAAAAAAATTCATGGATTGATGACTATTGGGTAAGACCAGGGAGACACCACCTCATCAGATAATGAACATTCCTATGTCCAACTGAAAAGGGTCTCCATCACTGCCTTCTGGTTTTTGCTGTCTGTAGTGATGCAGCCCAATCTCATCTACCACTTTCCCAAGAGTAGGACATCATCTTAGTCTGGTCGTGAGGACTGTTCTGTCATCAGGACAGGCTGATGGGCCATCCTACAGAATGAAAGGCCTGTAGGCTTTGCAATTACATGAGGACATGAAACTGAGGGGACAGTGGTAGAACTTTAGGTTGGAAGACACCAAAGAAACATGAGAACAAAATGTAACTACTGGCAGCTACAGCTTCTGAGAGCTCCATGGAAATGTGGACTCCTGTGCCCACATCTCACACTCTGAGTGGGAGTCATAATTCTCATTTGAACAAGACCCTCAGCCACTCCTGGGCACATGTAGGTCCAGGACCCTATACACAAAGTTCTATAAGATAACTCAGAAAACCTTCTCCTGTCTCCTGGCCTGTTTAATTAGATCACAAAACTGTAGAGTGTGGAGAGTGTGAACTTGTGTATTTTCTAGTCTTTCCCAAACATTTAAGAATCCCTGGTCTCCAGATGGCGTTGCCATTTGTAAAAATATCCACAGCCATTCTCCTCAGACTTCGAAACACAGACTAGAGAGTCAAATTAATTGTCAGCACGGTTCCGGTTCTGAGCACCAGTCCATGACCCCAAGCTAGCACTGTAATGCAGGCATGGAATGTAAGTAAATATTGCTGGCTCACATTTCAGAAGTTTTTAGAACATTTAAGTGGATTTGAAAAATACTTTTTAAAGGATTGTTTGTTCAAATGTCATTCTCTTTCCAATCCTTGTTTGGCATCGAGTTTAATCAGATTTACACTGGTGAGTGTTCGTCGTGAGGTTGTGTATCTCTTTTCTTCCAGGGCATGTAAACCAGAACATCGGGTTTTATCATTAAAATACTAAATCAGGTCTGATGATTTAAGGAAATTTAGGCCAGATTTTATATGCCACATGTGTTGGATGTATTCAATAGAGGGCTAGATCTACTTATTTGGAGTTTAAAGGTTAAAAAACTATGCATACCAGTTTTGTTTCTGCAAAGTGTTTAACTAAATATTTACATTTTTGCTGCATTGTCAAATACTTAGAAAAATAAAAGGAAAGAGAAAGACTTTTCTTAGCTATCTTTTTGTGAAAATGTAATTTTCAGATATTACTGATTTTAAATACTTAACTCTTATCAACCTATAGCAAAGTTTGCTTTTATTTACTTCTTATCACCTACAAATTTGTCTGTGGTGTCTCTTGGATCCAAAAGCATTATCCTTTATTAGTTTTTCTCCATTTCATGAAAAATATAAAAATGTAGACTTCAAAGCCAGGGCTTAGTATAATGTGGACATATTTTATACCTGAGTATAGAAATGATATTGTCTAGTGGGGGGCTCAAGGGAATACTGTGTAACTAGCAAGGAACATGTAATAGTCACTTGAAATTTGTTACAAATTTAAAGAAACACCACATGACATGTCGTTGCCTCACCAATCCAAATGCCACAGTTAGAAATCCTCCTCTGTGCAGCTATTAATATTAGCAAAATCGGCTGAACTCCTTGCCACGCCTCTAGGGCTAGAAAGTTCTTCTCTGTCGTTTCTTTTAAAGCTGTTATTCTGTTCATAGCCTATGTTTAAACTGAAGACAAGGGAAGGAGATAAGAAATTGTATTTCATGCTCAGTAAACACTAGAGCTGAGCCAGCACCTAGTACAGAATACCTGCCCAGACAGTAAGCCAAAAGCACAATCTTCTTTTGTTTGGATTTGGCTTAAGGATTTTTTAAAAAATCAATAGTTGTCATCTTCTAATATTTCATTGTTGTTTTTTGTTTTGGTTTTGTCTGTTTCTGTCATCCACACTCTAACCACTTACCAAGAAAATATTTCTTCCAAGTGATTGCCTAAACCAGGTATAAAATATGCCTTTACCCCCGAGGCTAGTATTTCCCCCTCTCTACAAGGAAACAGGCTGGTGTTTGGCCCCTACACATTTTCTTGTCAGGATATGTATAAGCTTTCAATAGTCAGGCATTGTAGACAATCCCTGCCCTGCCCTAGGGGGTCTGTCACTTTCGCAGGAACTGTCACCAAGCCCCTAATCTGCCTTGATTGACTGCTCTGAAGAAAACAAACAGGCTTTCTCTTATGCCTTTTAATCCCACCTGCCGGTGGCCCCAGTCTCCAGAAGGAATGCCTTCCTCTGAAGATCTGACACTCACTAAAGCCTCCCCAGGACCAAGGTTTTGAATGTCTGCAGCTCTTAACCTTCAGTGTGTCCACTGAACCCCTAATCACTGTGGGTGGTGGCAGCTGTGCCCTCCCATTTTGAAGCAGATCCTAACCAGGTCCTCTTCCTGCTGCCTTCCCTGACTTAGGGACTATGGAAGTTTTCTTCCTTTGGTCTGTCCTTTCTCTCCCGTGGGTAGTTAGACAAAGGGCAACTGCACTGTTGATTCTGACCTGTTTTTCCCGGAGCTTCCCTTCTAGCGTTCTGCCCTGTCTCCAACCTCTTCCTCCCACAGCTCAGTCTACAGGGCATACCTGGTCTTCCGGGAGCTAGAGGCACAAGTTGAAGCAGCAGCATACCTGGGGTTCTTCAGACAGGGGTGCTGCCACAGCTACCTCTCGGGCCCTCCAGAGTGTTGAGAGCTGTGTCCTGGAAGGTCTCGAGCAGGGTGCTCTTGTTTGTATTGCCCTTTGTCCCAGGCTTTTGCCTTGGTATTGCTCCTAAATCAAGCTGGTTATCTACAGCAGATGCTGCCATTCCCACCCCCTCCCCCCCCCACACACACTACTCCCTTTCTCCCCAACATATATTCCAGGCATGCACCATGTCTCTCAGAAAAGCCTGTATCTGAGGGCCCACAGAGGAATCAGGGCTTCCTCACAGAGACAGCTGACACCCAGCAGGTGATGCCAATAGGATGTTCAGATGTCAGGAGACCTGGACTCTAGGCCCAGAACTAACACTTGCTGAGTGACCTTTGTGAGACACTTAACCTTTATCCCCTCTGTCAGCAACTAAAGAAAATGAACTAAATAAGATATAAGGCCTTTTTAAATTGAAGCCTTCTAAGTCCTTGCTGATTGGTTGCTATATCATAGAGTAAGACCCTGGTAAGGACTGCTCTGTTCTCGGGAAATTGCCTCACGTTTGCCTTGCCTATGAAATGACAACAGCCTGGGTGCCTCAGACACCTCGCTTTGAATTATAAGGAAAACCTTCCTTTGTGTCTTGGATTTAGAATTTTTCCAGTCACACACTGCTTCTGAATTTGTGGCACCAATCATAACACACTATGCTGCCCTTCCTGACTATTCCCACCTCCTACAGCTCCCCACCCCAACCCCAAGCAGTTTCTAGTGATGAAGGGATATGCTTTCAGGAAGCCAGATGTAGGTATCAGATCTGCAAAACTGCCAGGGGGCAGGAGCCCTGCACTGTACCCACACCAGGTGCAAGAGGCTGGGAGAGACCCGGGGCTCGTGATCCAAGCTCTTCTGGCTGCTGGGAGGGAAATAAAATGCATAGGCACACAGGGAACATGGGACTTATCCTCCTTGGAGATTCACCTCTTCTCATCAGCATCTTAAACACTCCAAGAAATCCTGCCAGTACATTTTTAAAAAGCTTTTTTTTTTTTTAAATCCAAGTGTTTCCTGAACTTATACGGCCCCAGACACTTCTTTACAAAATGTGTAACATCTGGCAGGACATGTGCCCTGGAGCATAGTTTGGGAAACATTACATCAGAACCCTGCTGACCTATTTCTGTCTGGGGTCTTCACAACAGGATGGGGTAACACCTGCTGCTGGGCTGTTGGTCACCGAGCACCTGGAGAAGAACAGGGGGGCTTCTAAGCTGTCATATCAAGTGTCTGTCTGTCCATCAAGATTTCAAAATCTAATGCCAGAGCTGTGAACAGGCAGCGAGGAGGAGAACTGAGCAACCAGTGCAGGGTAGAAGTGTGAGAGCAGGCCATTGGACAGTTGTTTGATAGTCTGGATTGGCTTCTGTGCTGCCGGCTGCTAGTATGGCTGACGTTCCTTTGCTTTGCTCCACCACGGTCTCAGAGCACACTCACTGTCTATATACAGGATCTGTAATAGCTGGGGAACTTCACATAATTGTACCTTACACTGAATAGCCACAACTCTGTTGATTGGTTTTTACACAGAATTGGGATGTGTTCTTTCTCCCTAAAAGATTACTTCCACTTTTTTCTCATTGTTTTCCTCTTAAAATTTTTGCTTATATTATGTGTGTGGGTGTTTTGCCTGCACGTATATCAGTGTACCACATGTGTGGCTGGTGCCTATGGACTTATAAAAGGGTCAGATCCCCTTGAATTGGAGTTATAAATGATTGTGAGCCACCATGTAGATGCTGGGAGTCAAACCCGGATCCTCTGGAAGAGCATAACGGATGAGCCATCAATCCAGCTCCTACTTTCATTTTCTTTATGAATTATTTTATTATTTATTTACGGTTTACTTATTGTTACTGTTGTTTGTTGATATGGGGGTCTCACTGTGCTGCCAAGCTTATCTGGAACTCGGAAACTAATGTGGCCCTCCCACCCCAGCCTGTTGAATAGCTAGGACTAAAGGCATGTATCACCATGCCCAGCAATGACTTCATTTTCAAAAATCAGGGGGAAATATTGAAAAGGCAAGTGTATTGTGGACATTTGAATCCCATGCAACTAATCCTTCCAGGACCCAGGACCAAGACCCCTGGGGCAGCAGTTTGAGGCTACCACCATCTTTGTTCAGGGCTTCTTTCTCCGGCAAGCCTTATCCATTTGTCCCCATATTCTCAGTTAAGTGCCTCGGGCTGTACTCTTGCTCATGTGCCTCCAACCCCTCACCGGCAGTTTTATGTAAACTGTCTAGTGATGGGTTGTTTTTCCCCCTTATGTATATGAGAGAGAGATGGCAGGGAGGAAGAGGGAGAGAGAGACCTCAGTTCCAGCTGCACCCTGAGATTTACTAATATGGTAGCCATCAGACTTCCAGGAGAAGTGGGGGGGATATATGTAGTGTGTGTGTGTGTGTTATTTACAGTGTCTTTTCTTCTTTTTCTTTCTTTCTTTTTTTGCTGTTTTTTGAGAGGGTTTCTCTGTGTAGCCCTGGCTTTTCTAGAACTCACTCTGTAGACCAAGCTGGCCTCGAACTCACAGAGATCTGCCTGCCTCTGCCTCTGGACCAGCATCTTTTCTTGATCACTCTCTACCTTTAAAAACAAAAAACAAACAACAAAAAAATCCTCACATTTATTTACATATGTATGTATGTGTACTCGTGTGCCAAGGTACTCATGTAGAGGTCAAAGGACAACTTGTGGGTGTCAGTTCTCTCCTAACATGTGCATCTCAGGGATCAAACTCAAGTTGTCAGGCTTGGCAACAGGTGCCACTGAGTCATCTGGCCTGCTCTCCAACTTTATTATTTGAGACAGGGTCTCTCACTGAACCTGAAGCCCATCAACTAGGGTAGGCTAGCTGGCCAATGATCTGCAAGGGATCTGCCTATCTCTGCCCCTCCCCACCCCATCGCTAGTATTACAAACGTGTACTCTCAACCCCTGACTTTTCACTTGGGTTCCAGGGATCCGAACTCAGGTCCTCGTGCTTGAGTGGCAGGCACTATACCCACTGGACCATCTACCCAGCCTTATTGGTAGGCTTTTTATGAAGGTTTCTCTTGCCCTCCTTCTGCCTCCCTTTGCTTCCTCTTTCCCGGATACTTTAAGAGGCAAGAAGAATCATTCTTCTGAAGGCTCTTATCCTTGGGAAGTCTCTCTTTATTAAGCAGAGGAGTGAAGCTGCAGTGGTAATAAAACAGTCTCAATGTTTCCATAAGGTCTACAGTGTGAAGAGGAAACTGCCTATTATTTTTAGTTACTGAGATGTACTTGGCTCTGTGCACTGGAACCCTTTTCATATATTATCCCTTTTATTAGTCACACACCCATTAAAATAGAGGACATTTGATGATGCCTAGTTTATAGGTGAAGAAATTGCATCTCAGGGTAATTAGAAAACTTACTCCAGGTCACAAAAATAGTGAGAGGCAGAGCCAAGAAATGAACATTTCTGCTTTTGGCTCAAAGTTCCGTGTTCTTTGCCATCTGGTATGCTCTTATCTCTCTACACAGGTTCTCTGCCCATAAGAAGAGAAGCAAAGAGGCTGGGATTCACTCCATCACATTTTATCCCCCATGGAATTCTATGTCCAGATTGCTCTATGTACGTGTCCCGAACAAATGGGCTGGTCTTGGTGGTCTATAACATATCCCCATGTCCAGCAGGGCTGGGAAGTAATTGAGATCTGAGAGATATCAATGTCTTTTGTTTATTCCCACAGATCAGTCTGAGGGGAACATCTGCCAACACATGCAGACTGTTTGTTCCCTCCCCTCTCCCCTTTCTGACTGCTGGTGCTGGTTGAGGCCTTAGCCCCCAGCTCGCAGCTCACCATCTGCAGAGTAGAAGGTGAAAGTTGGTATTCCATACCAAGTGACATGGAGGCTTTCTGGACTCTCTTTCACTTACCAGTGGCAGGTGTTTCCCTGCACTGGGGCTCTCAAGGTTCACAGCACATCTCCAAAGCTCCTGATCCTTCTCAGTAATCCTGGCAGGCAAACTTCACTCATTCCCTTTTCTCAGGAATTCTGGCCTCTGGCTAGTGGTTTCTCCAAGCAAGAGAGCCAGCCAGGGAACCTCTGGATGGGCCTAAGACATTCTAGAAAAAAAAAGAGAGAGAAGTCTTCCACTACCTTCACTCTCCAGCACTAAAGTGTCTCAGGCAAATAGAATCTTCTAGAACAAACCAAATTATCCATCAGCCTTCTGTGTGGCATATTGTTTATGATCTCATAAAGCCACTGGAGATCAGTTTGCAAAGTCAGCTACGCTAGTTACCTATAGAAACTAGACAGTGGTGGTATACACCTTTAATCTCAGGACTCAGGAGAAAGGCAGATGGATCTCTGAATCCAAGACTACCAGAGAGTGAATCAGAGCTCATGCCTTTAATCCCAGGATTTGAGAGGTATAAAAGGGAGAGGCATTCAGTCCGGGAGTTAGTCTCTAGCCACATTGCTGAGAGCATAGCAGTCTGAGTGAATCTGAGGGCCAGTGAAATCAGGAGCATTTTGAGATCACCCCTTTGGTTTGGTGGCTGGCTGCTTTGCCTTTCTGATCTCAGCTTGAAGTTTGAACCCTGATATCAGTCTCTGGGTCTTTCATTTATCATGCTACAGACTCCCTGGATGTATTTCCCCAATACCAGCCTTTTGAGTAAAGAGCAAGCTGGCAGGTGATTGTGATGGGACAGCATCAGGTCTGAGGTCAGTGACCTTGCCCCACTCTTTATACTTATACCACAACCACTAGTCCTCTCCCCTGCTGTGGTATGTGGGTCATCTTCTGAGAAGAGCAGTACTAATAGGTAATCAGCTGTTGTAAGTCATGCATAACACAAAAGAGATGTTGATGAGCACTTGCCACTCATACCAGACCTGTGCTGGGAGACATGAGCAAAGTAATTCCGCTTCAAGGGGCTTCTTCTCCCATGAGAGATAATGGTCGCTGTGCAAAGGTAGCAAATGTAGCAGTAAGTTATTTTAGCACAGAGGGACTCTAAACTGTCTGAGAGTTTAGGGTAGGCTTCCTGAAGGAGATGCTATTCAGACTACTGGAAACCCACTGAATGGAAGGATGGAGGTGAAGGAGTCAGGGACAGGAGACAAGATGGGTGCGAGGAGACTTTGAGTCCTCCTGATATGTCCCATCCACTCATGTATATTCAGAGCAAGAGACAGATGCTGGAGCCTGGCTGCAGAGATGGTAGGCAAGTCCAAGCCAAGTGAAGAGTGGTACCCATGGAGAGGACAAAGCAAAGAGATTCAAGATGAGTCCCCCTTAAACACTGACATTTAAGAACCTACTCATGCCAGCAGAGTCTGGTGTGGGGAGCCCTAGGGACAGGTTGTGATCCTACCTCTGTCACTTCCCAGCTCTGGGACTGAACCTCTCTGAGCTTCAGTTTTTTATAAACCAAGAGAGAGATGACAGACCCAGCACGAGCTCTTTCAGCCATGCTAAGAGACACTGGAGATGTAGCTTTGTGCTAGGGCACAAATGTAATATGCATAAGGCCCTGGCTTCAATCTCTAAAACCAAAAAGAAAGATCCTGGGGGGGTGGGGGCTTTGATAAATAATCCTCAAGTGGGATAAGGTTGATTTTGAGCTCACAGCTCCCTGGGTGCAAGGCTTTTGATGTAAGTGCTAGTTATGGGTTTTAATTCCACCATACTTAAATGGGATGAAATAATCAAGACCCTATTCTATGGTATCAATACATACTTTTACAGAATAGGGTGTGTATGAGATGAGGCTTGCTTTTGAACCCCATTTCATCATTAGCTTCAGATAATATGACCCATTCAGTTCCACTGAGTGTAGCAAGAGAGGAGACTAATGCTACCTTACAGCTGCTGGGATTCTCCCAAGCCTGCCTAACTAAAAGTGATGCCTGTGTACCTCGGTCAGAATATGTTCCGTAGTTGATACGAGTCATTAAGTAACTGTGAATGCAAACCCAGTTTCTGAGTGTTTAAGGAATTTATAGCTGAAGGATTCAGGAATAAACAACTGTGTTTGCTAACTATGGACAAGAGATTCTTCCAGCAGTAGGAGCGTGGCCAGAATGTGCTCTTACTCTCTAGGAGTTGACAGTGTGGAGAAGATGGACATGCACACAACTGGCCTACTTGTAGGGCCAACTGTGCAGCCCTAGCTTTCTTCGGTTCACTCCCGTCCTTCCTACCGGCATGCCTCACTCAGCTCCCAGCAAATGCACAATGGTGCACAAAGTGTGGAAGGGATGATGTGACATAGAGATGTAAACAGCCTTGGGAGGTGTCTTAGTTTGGGATTTATTGCTGTGAAGAGGCACTGTGATGTGGAAACTCTTTTAAAGGAAAGCATTTAATTGGGGCCTTGCTTACAGGTTCAGAGGTTTAGTCCATTGTCATCATGGAAGGAAGCATGGTGGCTTGCAGGTAGACATGGTGCTGGAGAAGAAGCCAAAAGCTCTACCTCTGGATCAGCATGCAGCCAAAGAGACAGTGAAACACTGGGCTTGGCTTGAGCTTCTGAAACCTCAAAGCCCACCCTCACCCCTCAGTGACACCCTTCCTCCAACGAGGCCATACCTACTCCAACAAGGCCACATGTCCTAATTCTTTCAAATAATGCCACCCCCTATGAGCCTGTTGGGTCCATTTTCATTCAAATCACCACAATAGGGATAGGATGGCCACTGGGACCCAGCTCTGGTAGAAAAATCAGACTTCTAGAAATGCAGCACATGAGTGGGCAAAGGGTACCGTGTGCTCACCAAATGAACTGTTAATTAATTTGTTGTTCGTGTGATTTTTCTCCTATGTGTCTTGTTTTCTCTGGTCTAGTTGGCACATGGTACATAGCAAGTATTTATTAGAAGAGAGAGAATCACTTGTCAGGACTTTGTGTGTGTGAGAGAGAGACAGAGACAGAGACAGAGACAGAGACAGAGAGACAGAGACAGAGAGAGAGAGGGAGAGAGAAAGAGAGGGAGAGATTTTCGGTAGTGTGTGTGTGTGTGTGTGTGTGTGTGTGTGTGTGTGTGTGTGTGTGTGTGTAGTTATTGACTTTCAGGTACAGCTGTGTCTAGGAATCTGAATGAATGAGATCAGGTAATTTATAACTTTAAAATGCCATTTTGTTCCTAACAAGGAATGAAGAAAACGTGGCCTGTGAGTTACCCTGTTAGGGAAGGACTGTGCCCCAGGTGCTCGCAGATTCTTCTGGTCTAGCCTTGTAGTTAAGAAGGGAGACTTAGCAATTCTTCCTTCTGGGTCTCAGAGATCCATATCTGGAATTCCGCCACTTCATTGCTCACATAACAAGATTAACTGTAGCCATAGAAGCAGCAGCTGCCATGATCACCCAGAAAACATCCACCCAGCTCTTGTCTATGCACAAAGGGACCATTGAGATCTGTAATACCCCATTTTACTCTCACCAGAACTTTATGACTTTTGTTCCCATTTTACTGAGGAGGGAATTGAGGTTCAGAACAGTTAGACAGCTTGCCTCTGAGACTTGCCCAAAGAAACAGGGGAGCTGGAGGTTGGATTCAGTTCTGTTCACCTCACACACCTGTGATTTCCACCCCTGGTTCTTGTTGCCTCTCTCTGGCTTCTTCCTAGTTCCAGGTGGACCCAGGCAGTTAGGACAATGAGGAGATCAGAGTGGCTGGTCTGCAGTATGGGACTATCTCACAAACACTATGCTGGAGTTATGCTCTGCACCTAGGGTGATGACAAAGGAGACTGAGCCCCTGTACCCATTTTCAGACTCTGGTGCAGTTAGGAATCACCAGCGAGTTTACATGAGAATACAGGTTTTCAAGCTTGGCCCAGCCCTACTGTTTGAGAATCTGATTTCTAAGTGTGGATGAGGTCTTAGGATCCACATTTAAATAGAAACCATTGTCACCAGAAATCCCCATCGAGTGCCCCACATTTGAGGAGCACAGGGCAGACACAGGTGTGTGCAGTGACACATATGGGGGGAGCATGTGTAGGCCGCATCAGTCTGTGCAGGGTGGTGATGTCTGCACTTTACATATACTGAAGAGAAACTTTGTTCAACTTTCATTGACTTATTTGGTGATATTTTGTCTATGATCCAGCAAATAAAGCTTGCCTGAAGATCAGAGTGCAAAGCTAGTCACACTAGTTAGGTATAGAGACCAAGCAGTGGTGGCATATACCTTTAATCCCAACACTTGGGAGACAGAGGCAGACAGATCTATGTTACTTCAAGGCTACTGAGCTACACGAAATTGATCCAGTCTAAAAGGGAAACAGCTCACACAATGGTGATCTCAGCACTTAGAATCCCAAGCCTTTAATCTCAGCACTAGAGAGGAATATAAGGCAGGAGAAGACAGGAGCTCAGTACAGTCTGAGGAAAGCAGTACAGTCTGGAGATGCAATCTGAGGACAGGATTGTCCCTTTGGTCTGAGCATTGGTAGCGGAGAGAACTCTCTAGTAGCTAGCCGCTTTGCTTCTCTGATCTTCAGTTTTAACCCCAATATGTGTCTATGGGTTTTTATTATTAATACCAATTAGAATTCATGCTAAAGACTTCTGTGTATTGCACCAGTTAAGCCCAACATTTGCCGTTAGAGTGACCAGATAGATACCCATTGCAACAGATCTTCTTTCTGACTTCGTTTATGCTGGCATATTAAAAAACTTTTGGCAGAAATTCATCTGTCTCCTTTTTCTGGACCTGGGAATAGCAATAGGAAGCACTTAGGCTTTTCCCAAATATAATTCCTGGGCTCTGAGAATCCTCCCTACCCGTGGCCTCCTGGGACTCTGGATGGCCTGCCTGTTGGCCAGAGGCACCAAGCATCCCCATCCTGGAAATGTGGGAAAGATGGTCTCTGTCCTTGAGAACTCAGGGTCTGCTGAGACAGACAGAGCAGACTCGTGTGAAAGTCAGGCACACAAATATAACAAAAATAAACTAGATATGCATGTGCGCAACAGTGAGAAACCCAGTACAGCATAACTGTAGCCTCAAGGTCCTACATTAAGTCAAAGAGAACTGGATGGAAGGTGCTAGGGTGAGCCACTAAGCTTGCCTTCCAAAGAGGGCAACCATCATTCATTTGTTTATCCACCTGTTTCCTAATTCTCATTAGATTAACAGAGGGTGGATCTCAGCTAGTCACTGAGATGTTTACTTATGGTAAATACATCAGGCTCAACATCTGCCTTCATGGAGATGCAACACCAAATATGCAATGGGATCAGGGTGGTGTGGGGCATCAGAACATGTACGCATAGTCTGAAAGGGAAGTCAGCGAAGACTTAAAAACAGTGATGTTTTTGTCAAGTAAAGATTTATTCCTTCCTTTCGGGGCCTAGGGCACAAGAATAAAAGAATTCTAGATTATTGGCCTCCCCAATCTTCCCACATGGCACTCGTTATGCTTTATGGACCTGAATGAGGACTTTGCGCATGCGTGAAGCCTCAGTGCGCATGCTCGGCTTTCCCTTTAAAGCTTGTACCTGTCTCCCTTCTCCGTTCCCGGTGGTCGGCCACTAATTCTGCTCTGCTCTGCTCTGCTCTCCCCCTCTCGCTCTCCCGCCCGGTAATAAAACTCTGTGGTTTTTAGACTCGCTATAGTTCGTGTTCCATCGAGCCGGTTTCCATCTCGTGGTTTCTTTCTTTTTCTATTTTTCTAATATTTAAACTTTTACAGAAGAACAACACCCATCTTGACTTGTATACTAATAAATGGACGTTTCAGATCTCTAATTCAAGTCTGTCCATATTGCCACTGCCACCCATGATCATTATGGTCCACAGTCAGGAGGACTGAGACACATCAAAGCTGTTTGTGGACATAGAAATGGGCTTGGTACCATTTGCTCATTGAAAGTGGAAGGCCTGGGTTTACAGAGGAGGAATGATCTAGAAAATGGGTGCACAACCTGTGGACAGTCGTGTCCTCTCTGTCCACAGACTTCTCACTAGAGGAGCGGCTACAGCTGGACAAGGGTCAGTGAGGGCCCTTCTGAGTTATGGGTCCCAGAGTTAAGATCTTGATGACAGGTCTAGGGGAAGTTCTTCCTAAAGGATAAATAGACATCATCAAATAAGTTGGGCATGGGGAGCCTTCCATAGGAGTAGCAGCATCCCAAGGTCCCCAAGATGGTAAAAGCCTGGTTTAACTCTCTAAAACTAGGGTGTGAGAGGAGATGAGGCTAGAGAATGGACTCCAGTCTGTGAACCAAGAGAAGGATCCAACCGTATAGATGACATAGACAAGACATAGTGGGCCAAGAAAGATCATTTGAAAGCTGCAAGAACGTTCCTTCCTGGTTAAACTATGGTGCAGTCAGTATGGTACTGGATGTGGGAAGAGAGAAGGATGTTCAGTTTGGCTAGGCCTACAAGTACCGAAAGGGACACGATAAGGATGACAATGGTGATAAAAAAAAATGATGCTGCACATAATGGCATACCGCTAAAACTATACCCTCTGGGAAGGTTGAGGCATAAGGATTGTAAGTTCAAGGACAGCTTGACAACTTACTGAGACTCTGTCTCAAAATAAAGAAAGGCTAGGATGTAAGCCAGTGGTGGAGTGTGCTTGTCTAGCATATGCAAGGCTCTGAAGCCAACTCCCAGGATAAGAGGGAAAGAAGGTTGGAAGGGAGGAAGGAACAAAGACAAAGAGGGACAGGATGGGGAGGCGGGAGAGATTGTAGAGAAGCTGGGGGCTCAGGGGGTAAGATCATCAGAATAAGCCCAAACCTCTGGAACAAGCTCTTAAAGTGAGGGGCTGGAAAGAAGGCTTAGCAGTGGGGGTGATTTTTGTATAACCATGAGCTCTGGAATGCCTGCTAACTCTAGCTCTGAGGAATCTAGCCAATGCACATACTCACAGAGAAACTCACACAGACAGGCACATACACATAATTCAAGCAATAAAGCATACGTTTATGTATATATGAACTGGGCCAAGAATCTGATTCTCTGCTTGCTCATGCTGACCATTGATATAAGGCAAAATAATCACCTGCAGGTAACACCCCTGTGCTCTGGGCTCTGTAGTAGAGTAAATAGTACTGTGTGTGCTTTCATGGTTTTCTCTGTGGCTGACATCCTGAAACTTTCCGAGCCGGCAGGCAGTACCTGTCAGCTCTGTTGTTAACTGCAACTGCCATTTATGTTGTGGGCAACATTTGATACTGCCAAAATTTTCTTTCTTTTTTTTTCCTTTTGTTTATTTTGTTTAATTGTTAACACTCTCACCACTTAGCACCAATAAAATCATAAATACACTATGCTATCATAAGAATTGTCCTTGCAGTTTGTAAGCTAGTGTGTGTGTGTGTGTGTGTGTGTGTGTGTGTGTGTGTGTCAGAACGAGAAAGAGATTATGATAACAGTGCTTATATAATCTCAACAACCAGGGGCCCTAGGGACTCACACTCAGGGATGGAACAGTTGGTTTAAATTATGTTTCCATGTGAAATACGGTATTGCTATTTTTTCCCTAGCATGTGGGAAAGTGTATGGGAAATGATTTGACTGATAGGAAATAAATCTGTGTGCATGTGTGTGATCAGGACTGAGACACAAACAAATGGTGGTCTGTGCTTCTCTGGGAGGAGCCTCTCCTGGATGGGGGTTAACCCTTTCCATTCACTACAGGGCAGGAGAATAGTCAGAATATTACAGTGACTTTCAGCATCAAAGGTCCTAAAGCCATGGGACTCAGACAGCCCCTGGCCTCAGACAGGAACTGGGTAACTCTGAGGAACCACTCTTAAGTGTTCAGGATCCCATTTCCACTTGTTAAGACAAGTCTGATTTAGTTCCCATTCTAAGGTTAAGGTCCATCAAAAGCAAACCAAGCTAGAGGAAGAATTGGCTAGTAGCACCAAACCACGGCCAGTCTCTGTTGGCACAAATATCTTCTTGGTCCAGCAGGGCCAAGGTTTCATGAAATGACTGTTAAATGACGAGGAAACAAGGCTTGGAGACCAAGCAATGGATTGCTTGCAGCTGCTGGAGAGCTCAGCTCTGAGAACCCCAGAGAATTCCTAGAATGACAGGAAGGGCTGATTCCAGGTCTGTTCTGGTTTTGCATGGGGGCAGGCATCCTCTGAAGTAAGGAGATAACAGAGCATACCCAGGGCCTCCTGGGTATTGGTGTAATAGGTTTTGCTTCAGCCTGTTTCAGAAAGGAATCAGCAGTTTCTTACTCCAGTGCACCAACCAGCAGAGAATAGCCCTGTTTTATCACTACCCGGCCCCATTGCCACCATTTTCCTATTTGTTTCTGTGCAGCAGTTAAAAAGGAGGTGTTGCACATCTGTCCTCTATACTGTGGTTTGGGTTGGGTTTGGTTGGTGATGGTTTTTCTTTAATTATCTTGGAGGTGCAGTTCATGGTGTTTTTTCGTTTAATTCTGTCTCTGTCTTCAAATATACTGTTCCAAATTGAGTGCTTAGGAGGATCCACCCAGGAAAGAAATTGTCACCTTTCATCGGCTAAATAAGGCCACTAACCTGAGAGTTTATTTGTTTTATTCTTGGCTTTGTTTAATTTCTTTTGTTTGGGCTGTGATGCTGGGGATCAAATCCAGGGCCTAGAATGCCATAGATTCCAGAACAACTGGCATTGGACATCTCTCTATGGTTGCTGCCCACACTAAATGTCATTAATTCTTATTGTTTCCATTTGTGGGCAGTGTGTCTTCTACCTTGAACTCCTATTTCCTCAGATGTTTGGGTCACCATGAAGTCTGTTCAGGCCTCTTTTCACACAGGCTGAAGAAAGAGCTGTTCCTTAGGTTTCAGCTCTGTTGTTGACTCAATATACAACTAATATGGTCAACAACAGACAACTGGTCCCCCTCCCATGAGTTGGCCAGGGTGGAGACGGCAACTCAACTTGAACAGCAATGGCCAAGCACTGAGATGAACAATAGGAAAATAATCTTAGAGCAGAAAGAGATCCCTTAAACACTGAGTGGCATAAAGGGAATGTAGATGTGAATTACTACGTTTTACACTCTAGACTCCGTGGTAGAAAAACCCAAGTCACACTAGAAAAATGTAATCCTAGCACTCCGTGGTGGAGTGCTGCACTCTATGGTGCAGGCCACCAAATGTCAACCCAATGTCAACCCCTAGTCTAAGGCAAGCCTTCACTACCAATTGCCTGAGGGTCTTCAGCAAGCCTCTTGGGTACTAACCACCTTTGACTCTGAACTGTTGTGAGAGACAAGGGAGGTAGCACAGTCAGAGTACTTGGAATGGCTCCTGTTGCAGAAGTGTATTTACTCTTCTAATTTTTTTGTCATTTGAAGACCATAATAAATTAGTATGTGTAAGAGATTTTTCCAACTGAACCAGGCACCCTGAATACGATGACAGGAGGCCTGGGCAGTCTATGGGGCCTCTGATAGTGGAACAGTACTTATCCCTAGTGTGTGAATGGACTTTGGGAGCCCACTCCCCATTGAGGGATACTCTCTCAGCCTAGATAGATGGAGGAGGGCCTAGGCCCTGCCTCAAATGATGTGACAGACTTTGATGATCTTCCATGGAAGGCCTCACCCTCCCTGAGGAGCAGAAGGGGAAGAGGGTTGGTGAGGGACATGGGAGGAGGGAAGGGAGAGGGAACTGGGATTGATATGTAAATTAAGATTGTTTCTAATTTAAATTTTCAAAAAAGAAAAAAGAAATCATTCCAAAATGTTTTTGTAATTTTTGTTTGGTATCACCCATTTTATTTATTTATGCTTATGCTTCTGTGTGTATGCATGTGTGTGCATCTGTGCACATGCACCACGAGGCCATGCTGTGGCAGGCATGTGGAGGTCACAAGACAACATTAGAGATTTTCCACCATGTGGGTGCCAGGGATGAAAATCAGGTTGTCAAACCTTGATGGTGGTCACCTCTACTTGTTTAGCCATCTTACCAGCCCTGACATCACACATTTGCCTGCTTGATAAATGTTTTCAACATTTATGGGCTAAATGCATTGATTGCATTTAATCTTCATGTCCATCAGCCACGTTCCATCAAGAGTATCCATGGGCCTTGTATTTTTTGGAGTTTCAAGGAATCGTGTAGATCAAGAGGGATTTTGTTTCAAGATGGAGCCTTCTTATTTCAAGATGAGAAAAAGATGCAGACAGATTGACTTGTCCAGGGTCATATCAAAGCAGCAATGGAGCTGGTTTTCACTTTAGAGCTCTTTGCTTGCTTCTTTTCCAGGTCCCAAACTGATTTTTTTAACCCCCCCCCCAAAAAAAGTTATTTATCAAGCTTTCAGGACTTGTCTTCAGTGAATGCCTACTCCCCATCTTCCAGGTGAGCTCCTGGGTGACATGGCTGATCCTCACAGCAGGCTCCATGGAGGAAAAGCGAGAAGTCTTTTCATATTTGGTGCATGTGGCCAAATGCTGCTGGAACATGGGTAACTACAACGCTGTCATGGAGTTCCTGGCTGGCCTCAGGTAAGGAAGTATGGAAATCTGGACATGTTTCTCTTTTGAGTTAGATATCTCTGAGTTGATTCCCTGGGCAGCCAGCCACATTTACTAAGGTATGCAATTGGTGGTGTTCATGAAGGGGAAATGCACTGCTTTCTTCCAACCCCACAGCCCTAGACCCTCAAAGGAGGAGGAGAAGAGAGAAGAGGGAGGGTAGGGAGAGGGCAGGAAAGGGGAGGGGGTCAACAGGGAAGGGGAGGGAACTGGTGTTGAAGGAGCTAAAAGTCCTACTTGGCTGGTTGTAATCATCTCTACCCTCACAGACATAGGTATGGATGATGCTAGAGATCCTTGCCAGTGACTCCTTGTCTGCTCACCTGCTTGCTTTGTCGGGGTCTCTCCCCACATGATTACCTAATGGATCAGCTTTCTCGTCACCGTGTCAAATGCCTGAGAGAGCAACTTAAAGGAGCAAATGTCTATTTTTGGCTCATGGTTTCAAGGCTTTCCACACATGGTTGCCTGGGTAGAGCATGATGATGTTGGGAGCATGTAGTGGAGGGCTTCTTTCCCTCACTGTGGAAATGAGAGAGAAGCAAGGAAGGTTCAAGGTCAAGGTATCCTCCCCAAGGACCTGCCCCCAATGACCTTCTTCTAGCTAGACCACTTCCTCCTAAAATTTCTAAAACCCTCTAAAATAGTACCCCCATCAGGACACAGGAATCTCCCCAAAGGTTTAAGCATTAGTCTGTGAGGAATATTTCATACTTAAAATAGTATCTGTCAAAGTGTGGTGATTACTCAATCCTCAGGCTTTAGGTCTAGTTCTGGGGTCCTCTCTCATAGGTTTTAGGGTCACCTCATCTGACAGGCAGGCTTTTCAAGATAGCTCAAGCCAAGCTCCTTCCACATTATCTACTCTGGACTCAAGAAAGACATCCCCACTGACTTGCCATTTTGCAAAGGCAGAGAATGTCTACAGAGCCATCTCTCCCTTGGCCATTGGGCAACTTTAGCCAGTTGCCCATGTTTAGGCAAGAGTTGTACAGTAGGCCCTCTGATAAACAAACTGCCCCAGAAGAAATGTCCAACGAGTCAACTTGACATTTCCTCCCCTGAGGTAAGTTTGTACTTTTCACATACACCCTCCCACAATACTCTGCATGGGAATATTTCCAAGTGTCTGCTTACATCTAGCTTTTCTGTGTGTGTGGACTGAAGGAAGACAAGAAACCAGTGAGGGCAGTCTAGACACTCCCTCATGATGACATGACATCTCTCTTTAGACTGCCAGCTGTGGTGTTACCTGTTGATCTCAGCAGCAGTTTCAAAGTGGGAAAAAATCCATTTGATACGTTGTTATGCAAATCCTACTTCAAGACAAGGTCCCCAGATGGGGTGGAGCTAAGGTCAAACTTTATTCTGTAAAAAGCTGTTCCTCACAAGAGTCCCCACTAGCAGGCTTCTTTTATGCCATCAAGGGACTCAAAGATCAGGAAGGACATCTAGGACACACTTTCTGTGGGCAAAGCCTCAGAAATATTCACACAAACCATGTGCTCTGGTTTTCTTTCTGTTTCTGTAATAGCAAAAGCAGCTCAGAGGAAGAAAGGGGTTATTTGAATTACCCTTCCTGGTCTAAGTCCATCATGGAGGGAAATCAGGGCAGGAACTCAGAGGAGGAAAAGGGTTATTTGGATCACCCTCCCAGGTCATAAGTCCATCTTGGAAGGATATCAGAGCAGGAACTCCAACAAGAACTTGGAACAGAAACCTGGGAGGAATGCTCCTTGCTGACTTAATCCTGGTCTTATACTTAGCTTTTTTAAAGCAATATTTTTTATATTTTTTTAGAATTTCATACAATGAATTTTGAATATATCCATCTGTTCTCCCCAACTCCTCCAATAACCACCCTCCTCACTCTCCCATCCCCTCCCATTCTACTTAGACGACTTCTCCTTCTCCTCCTCCTTCTCCCTCCTCTTCCTCTTCCTCTTCCTCTTCCTCTTCCTCTTCCTCCTCCTCCTCCTCCTTTTTTGGTTTTCCCTATGCTAAGGGGAGTGGGCTCTGGCCTCGAATGTGCTCAGTCTTCCAGGCATCACATCACTAAAGAAAACTGGCTTCTCCTCCCACAGCTGCCATCAAATGCCATTGCCTCCTCAGCGAGTGGTGGGATTTTGTGTCTACTTTCCATTCTCTGTGCTGGGATTTTTATCTGGCTGGTTCTTGCATAACTCTTACACATGCTGTCACAATTGCTGTGAGTTCATAGGTGTAACATCTGTCCTGAGGATCCAGCAGACTGACCTTGGCTAACCAGAGCAT